>NC_044388.1:47981691-48616707 GCF_006542625.1 Nomascus leucogenys | reverse complement strand
AGAAAGAATTGTCACAGAATGTTTCTGTGTAGTTTTTATTTGAAGAAATCCCTTTTTCCACTAAAGGCCCTTTAGCGCTAGGAATGTCAAATTGCAGTTTCTACAGAAAGTGTGTTTCAGAACTGCTCAATCAAAAGTAAGCTTCAACTCTGTTAGTTGAATGCACAGAAGAGAAAGAAGTTTCACAGAATGCTCCTGTGTAGTTTTTATTGGAAGATATTCCTTTTTCCACTATAGGCCCTTTGGCACTCGAATTGTCAACTTGCTGTTTCTACAAAAAGAGAGTTTCAGAACTGCTCAAACAAAAGTAAGCTTCAACTCTGTTAATTGAATGCACAGAACAGAAAGAAGTTTCAGAGTATGCTTCTGTGTAGTTTTTATTTGAATATGTCCCTTTTTCCACAATAGGCCATTTAGCGCTCGAAATGTCAACTTGCAGGTTCTACAGAAAGAGTGTTTCAGAACGGCTCAATCAAAAGTAAGCTTCAAATCTGTTAGTTGAATGGACAGATCAGGAAGAAGTTTCACAGAATGCTTCTGTGTAGTTTTTATTTGAAGATATCCCTTTTTCCACTATAGGCCCCATTGCGTTCAGAATGTCCACTTGCAGTTTCTACAGAAGAGTGTTTCAGAACTGCTCAATCAAAAGATAGCTTCAACTCCGTTAGTTGAATGCACAGAACAGAAAGAAGTTTCACACAATGCTTCTGTGTAGTTTTTATTTGAATACATCCCTTTTTCCTCTATAGGACCCTTAGCGTTCAGAATGTCCACTTGCAGTTTCTACTGAAAGGGTGTTTCAGAACTGCTCAATCAAATGTAAGTTTCAACTCTGTTAGTTGAATGCACACAACAGAAAGAAGTTTCACAGAATGCTTCTGTGTAGTTTTTATTTGAAGATATCCCTTTTTCCACCATTGGCCCCTTAGCGCTCCGACTGTCTTCTTGCAGTTTCTACAGAAAGAGTGTTTCAGAACTGCTCAATCAAAAGCAAGCTTCAACTCTGTTAGTTGAATGCACAGAACAGAAAGAAGTTGCAGAGAATGCTTCTGTGTAGTTTTTATTTGAAGATATTCCTTTTTCCACTATAGGCCCATTTGCGCTCCGACTGTCCACTTGCAGTTTCTACAGAAAGTGGGTTTCAGAACTGCTCAATCAAAAGTAAGCTTTAACTCTGTTAGTTGAATGCACAGAACAGAAAGAAGTTTCACAGAATGTTTCTGTGTAGTTTTTATTTGAAGGTATCCCTTTTTCCTCTACAGGCAATTTAGCGATAGGAATGTCAAATTGCAGTTTCTACAGAAAGAGTGTTTCAGAACTGCTCAATCAAAAGTAAGCTTCAACTCTGTTAGTTGAATGCACAGAACAGAAAGAAGTTTCAGAGTATGCTTCTGTGTAGTATTTATTTGAATATATCCCTTTTTCCACAATAGGCCCCTTAGGGCTCGAAAGGTCAACTTGCAGTTTCTACAGAAAGAGTGTTTCAGAACTGCTCAATCAAAACTAAGCTTCAACTCTGTTAGTTGAATGGACAGAACAGAAAGAAGTTTCACAGAATGCTTCTGTGTAGTTTTTATTTGAAGATATCCCTTTTTCCACTATAGGCCCCATAGCGTTCAGAATGTCCACTTGCAGTTTCTACAGAAAGAGTGTTTCAGAACTGCTCAATCAAAAGAAAGCTTCAACTCTGTTAGTTGAATGCACAGAACAGAAAGAAGTTTCACACAATGCTTCTGTGTAGTTTTTATTTGAATATATCCCTTTTTCCTCTATAGGACCCTTAGCGTTCTGAATGTCCACTTGCAGTTTCTACAGAAAGGGTGTTTCAGAACTGCGTAATCAAGTGTAAGCTTCAACTCTGTTAGTTGAATGCACATAACAGAAAGAAGTTTCACAGAATGCTTCTGTGTAGTTTTTATTTGAAGATATCCCTTTTTCCACTATAGGCCCCTTAGCGTTCAGAATTTCCACTTGCAGTTTCTACAGAAAGAGTGTTTCAGAACTGCTCAATCAAAAGTAAGCTTCAATTCTGTTAGTTGAATGCACTGAACAGAAAGAAGTTTCACAGAATGCTTCTGTGTAGTTTCTATTTGAATATTTCCCTTTTTCCGCTATAGGCCCTTTAGCGCTCTAAATGTCAACTTGCAGTTTCTACAGAAAGAGTGTTTCAGAACTGCTCAATCAAAAGTAAGCTTCAACTCTGTTAGTTGAATAGACAGAACAGAAAGAAGTTTCACAGAATGCTTCTGTGTAGTTTTTATTTGAAGATATTCCTTTTTCCACTATAGGCCGCTTTGCGCTCAGAATGTCCACTTGCAGTTTCTACAGAAAGTGTGTTTCAGAACTGTTCAATCAAAATTAAGCTTCAACTCTGTTAGTTGAATGCACAGAACAGAAAGAAGTTTCACAGAATGCTTCTGTGTAGTTTTTATTTGAAGATATCCCTTTTTCAACTATAGGCCTTTAGCGCTTGAAACCTCAACCTTCAGTTTCTACAGAAAGAGTGTTTCAGAACTGCTCAATCAAAAGTAAGCTTCAACTCTGTTAGTTCAATGGACAGAACAGAAAGAAGTTTCACAGAATGCTTCTGTGTAGTTTTTATTTGGAGATACTACTTTTTCCACTATAGGCCCCTTAGCACTCCGAATGTCCACTTGCAGTTTCTACAGAAAGGGTGTTTCAGAACTGCTCAATCAAAAGTAAGCTTCATCTCTGATAGTTGCGTGTACAGAACAGAAAGAAGTTTCACAGAATGCATCTGTGCACTTTTTATTTGAAGATATTCCTTTTTCCACTATAGGCCCCTTACCGCTCGGAATGTCAACTTGCAATTTCTACAGATACATTGTTTCAGAACTGCTCAATCAAAAGTAAGCCTCAACTCTGTTAGTTGTATGGACAGAATAGCAGGAAGTTTCACAGAATGCTTCTGTGTAGTTTTCATTTGAAGATATACCATTTTCCACTACAGACCCCATAGCGCTCCGAATGTCCACTTGCAGTTTCTACAGAAAGGGGGTTTCAGAACTGCTCTATCAAATTTAACCTTCATATATGTTAGTAGAATGCACGGAACAATAAGAAGTTACACAGAATGCTTCTGTGTAGTTTTTATTTGAAGATATCCCTTTTTCCACTGTAGGCCCTTTAGCGCAAGGAATGTCAAATTGCAGTTTCTACAGAAAGAGTGTTTCAGAACTGCTCAATCAAAAGTAAGAATCAACTCTCTTAGTTGAATGCACAGAACAGAAAGAAGTTTCACTGAATGCTTCTGTGTAGTTTTTATTTGGAGATATTTCTTTTTCCACTACAGGACGTTTAGCGCTCCGAATGTCCACTTGCAGTTTCTATAGAAAGGGTGTTTCAGAAGTGCTCCATCAAAAGTAAGCTTCAAATCTGTTAGTACAATGCACGGAACAGTAAAAAGTTTCACAGAATGCTTCTGTGTAGTTTTTCTTTGGAGATATTACTTTTGCCACGACAGGCCCCTTAGCGCTCCGAATGTCCACTTGCAGTTTCTACAGAAAGGTTGTTTCAGAACTGCTCAATCAAAGGTAACCTTCACCTCTGTTAGTTGAATGCACAGAACAGAAAGAAGTTTCACACACTGCTTCTGTGTAGTTTTTATTTGAGGATATCCCTTTTTCCACTATAGGCCATTTAGCGCTCGGAATCTCAACTTGCAGTTTCTAGAGAAAGAGTGTTTCAGTACTGCTCAATCAAAAGTAAGTTTCAACTCTGTGAATTGAACGGACAAAACAGAAATAACTTTCACATAATGCTTCTCTGTAGATTTTATTTGAAGATATTAATTTTTCCACTATAGGCTCCTTAGTGCTCAGGATGTCAACTTGTAGTTTCCACAGAAACAGTGTTTCAGAACTGCTCAATCAAAAGTAAGCTTCAACGCTGTTAGTTGAATGGACAGAACAGAAAGAAGTTTCACAGAATGCTTCTGTGTAGTTTTTATTTGAAGATATTCCTTTTTACACTATAGGTCCCTTAGCGCTCCGAATGTCAGCTTGCAGTTTCTACAGAAAGAGCCTTTCAGAACTGCTCAATCAAAACTAAGCTTCAGTTCTGTTAGTTGAATGCACAGAACAGAAAGAAGTTTCACAGAATGTTTCTGTGTAGTTTTTATTTGAAGATATTACTTTTTTCACTATAGGACCTTTAGCGTTCGAAATATCAACTTGCAGTTTGTACAGAAAGAGTGTTTCAGAACTGCGCAATCAAAAGTAAGCTTCAACTCTGTTAGTTGAATTCACGTAACAGAAAGAAGTTTCACAGAATGCTTCTGTGTAGTTTTCATTTGAAAATATCCATTTTTTCACTCTAGGCGCCTTAGCGCTCAAAATGTCAACTTGCAATTAATACAGAAAGAGTTTCAGAACTGCTCAATCAAAAGTAAACTTCTACTCTGTTAGTTGAATGGACAGAACAGAAAGAAGTTTCACAGAATGCTTCTGTGTAGTTTTAATTTGTAGACATTACTTTTTCCACTATAGGCCCCTTAGCGCTCAGAATGTCCACTTGCAGTTTCTACAAAAAGAATGTTTCAGAACTGCTCGATCAAAAGTAATCTTCAACTCTGTTACTTGACTGAACAGAACAGAAAGAAGTTTCACAGAATGTCTCTGTGTAGTTTTTATTTGAAGATAACACTTTTTCCACTATAGGCCCTTTAGTGCTGGAAATGACAACTTGCAGTTTCTACAGAAAGAGGGTTTCAGAACTGCTCAATCAAAAGTAAACTTCAACTCTGTTAGTTGAATGGACAGATCAGAAAGAAGTTTAACAGAATGCATCTGTGTAGTTTTTATTTGAAGATATCACTTTTTCCACTAGTGGTCCCTTAGCGTTCAGAATTTCTGCTTGCAGTTTTTACAGAAAGAGTGTTTCAGAACTGCTCAATCAAAAGTAAGAATCAACTCTGTTAGTTGAATGCAGAGAACAGAAAGAAGTTTCACAGAATGCTTGTCTGCAGTTTTTATTGGGGGATATTTCTTTTTCCACTATAGGCCCCTCTGCTTTCAGAATTTCCACTTGCAGTTTCTACAGAAAGAGTGTTTCAGAGCTGCTCTATCAAATGTAAGCTTCAACTCTGTTACCTGAATGCACGCAAAAGAAAGAAGATTCACAGAATGCTT
This sequence comes from Nomascus leucogenys, assembly GCF_006542625.1. Classification (NCBI taxonomy): domain Eukaryota; kingdom Metazoa; phylum Chordata; class Mammalia; order Primates; family Hylobatidae; genus Nomascus; species Nomascus leucogenys. The sequence goes on along the minus strand of NC_044388.1, from coordinate 48,611,557 downwards.
CTGTGTAGTTTTTATTTGAAGATATCCCTTTTTCCTCTATTAGCCCCTTAGCGTTCAGGATGTCCACTTGCAGTTTCTACAGAAAGAGTGTTTCAGAACTGCTCAATCAAAAGTAAGCTTCAAGTCTGTAAGTTAAATGCAGAGATCAGAAAGAAGTTTCAGATAATGCTTCTGTGTAGTTTTTATTTGAGGATATCCCTTTTTCTACTATAGGCCCTTTAGCGCTCGGAATGTCAACTTGCAGTTTCTACAGAAAGAGTGTTTCAGAACTGCTCAATCAAAAGTAAGCTTCAACCCTGTTAATTGAATGGACAGAACAGAAAGAAGTTTCACACAATGCTTCTGTGTAGTTTTCATTTGAAGATATTCGTTTTTCACTATAGGCCCCTTAGCGCTCCGAACGTTCTCTTGCAGTTTCTACAGAAAGAGTGTTTCAGAACTGCTCAATCAAAAGTAAGCTTCTACTCTGTTAGTTGAATGGACAGAACAGAAAGAAGTTTCACAGAATGCTTCTGTGTAGTTTTCATTTGAAGATATTCCTTTTTCCACTATAGGCCCCTTAGCGCTCCGAACGTTCTCTTGCAGTTTCTACAGAAAGAGTGTTTCGGAACTGCTCAATCAAAAGTAAGCTTCTACTCTGTTAGTTGAATGGACAGAACAGAAAGAAGTTTCACAGAATGCTTCTGTGTAGTTTTCATTTGAAGATATTCCTTTTTCCACTATAGGCCCCTTAGCGCTCCGAATGTCCACTTGCACTTTCTACAGAAAGAGTGTTTCAGAACTGCTCAATCTAAAGTAAGCTTCAACTCTGTTACTTGAATGCACAGAACAGGAAGAAGTTTAACAGAATGCTTCTGTGTAGTTTTTATTTGAAGATATTTTTTTGCCTCTATAGGCTCTTTAGCGCTAGAAATGTTAACTTGTAGTTTCTACAGAAAGAGTGTTTCAGGACTGCTCAATCAAAGGTACGCTTCAACTCTGTTAGTTGAATGCACAGAACAGCAAGAAGTTTCACAGAATGCTTCTGTGTAGTTTATATTTGAAGATATCCCTTTTTCCACTATAGGCCCCTTAGCGCACCGAATGTCCACTTGCAGTTTCTACCGAAAGATTGTTTCTGAACTGCTCAATCAAAAGTAAGCTTCAACTCTGTTATTTGAATGGACAGAACAGAAAGAAGTTTCACAGAATGCTTCTTTGTAGTTTTTATTTGAAGATATTCCTTTTTCTTCTATAGGCCCCTTAGCGTTCAAAATGTCCACTTGTAGTTTCTACAGAGAGAGTGTTTCAGAGCTGCTCAATCAATAGTAAGCTTCAACACTGTTAATCGAATGCACAGAATAGAAAGAAGTTTCACAGAATGCTTCTGTGTAGTTTTTATTTGGAGACGTTACTTTTTCCACTATAGACCCCTTAGCGCTCCGAATTTCCACTTGCAGTTCCTACAGAAAGGGTGTTTCAGAACTGCTCAATCAAAAGTAAGCTTCACCTCTGATAGTTGAATGCACAGAACAGAAAGAAGTTTCACAGAATGCTTCTGTGTAGTTTTATGTGAAGATATCCCTTTTTCCACTAGAGGTCCCATAGCGTTCAGGATGTCCCCTTGCAATTACTACAGAAAGAGTGTTTCAGAACTGCTCAATCAAAAGTAAGCTTCAACTCTGTTAGTTGAATGCACAGAAAACAAAGAAGTTTCCCAGAATGCTTCTGTGTAGTTTTTATTTGCAGATATTCCTTTTTCCACTGTAGAAATTTAGCGCTCGGAGTGTCAACTTGCAGTTTCTACAGAAAGAGTGTTTCAGAACTGCTCAATCAAAAGTAAGCTTCAACTCTGTTGCTTGAATGAACAGAACAGGAAGAAGTTTCACAGAATGCTTCTTTGTAGTTTTTATTTGGAGATATTCCTTTTTCCACTATAAGATCCTTTGCGCTAGGAATGTCAACTTGCAGTTTCTACAGAAAGAGTGTTCCAGAACCGCTCAATCAAAGGTGAGCTTCAACTCTGTTAGTTGAATGGACAGAACAGAAAGAAGTTTCACAGAATGCTTCTGTGTAGTTTTCATTTGAAGATATTTCTTTTTCCTCTACAGTCCCCTTAGCGTTCAGAATGTCCATTTGCAGTTTCTACAGAAAGAGAGTTTCAGAACTGCTGAATCAAAATTAAGCTTCAAATCTGTTAGTCGAATGCACAGAAGAGCAGGAAGTTTCACAGAATGCTTCTGTGTAGTTTTTATTTGGAGATATTTGTTTTTCCACTATAGGACCCTTAGCGCTCTGAATGTCAACTTGCACTTTCTACAGAAAGAGTTTTTGAGAACTACTCAATCAAAGGTAAGATTCAACTCTGTTAGTTGAATGCGCAGAACAGAAAGAAGTTTCACAGAATGCTTCTGTGTAGTTTTTATTTGAAGATATCCCTTTTTCCACTATAGGCCCCTTAATGCTCCGAATGTCCACTTGCAGTTTTTACAGAAAGAGTGTTTCAGAACTGCTCAATCAAAACTAAGCTTCAACTCTGTTAGTTGAATGCACAGATCAGAAAGATATTTCACAGAATGCTTCTGTGAAGTTTTGATTTGAAGATATTCCTTTTTCACTATAGGTCCCTTAGCGCTGCGAACGTTCTCTTACAGTTTCTACAGAAAGAGTGTTTCAGAACTGCTCAATCAAAAGTAAGCTTCAAGTCTGTTAGTTGAATGCACGGAACAGAACGAACTTTCACAGAAAGCTTCTGTGTAGTTTTTATTTGAAGATATCCCTTTTTCCACTATAGGCCCCTTATCGCTCAAAATATCAACTTGCAGTTACTACAGAAACAGTGGTTCAGTGTTGCTCAATCAAAAGAAATCTTCTACTCTTTTAGTTGAATGGACAGAACAGAAAGAAGTTTTACAAAATGCTTCTGTGTAGTTTTTATTTGGAGATACTCCTTTATCCACTATAGGCCCCTTATCGCTCTGAATGTCCACTTGCAGTTTGTACAGAAAGAGTGTTTCAGAACTGCTCAATCAAAACTAAGCTTCAACTCTGTTACTTGAATGGACAGAACAGAAAGAAGTTTCACGGAATGCTTCTGCGTAGTTTTTATTTGAGGATATCCGTTTTTCTACTATAGGCCCCTTAGCGTTCCGAATCTCTACTTCCAGTTTCTACAGAAACAGTGTTTCAGAACTGCACAATCAAAGTAAGCTTCAACTCTGTTAGTGGAATGGACAGAACAGAAAGAAGTTTCCAACATATTAATACTTTCCTTAGTGTAGTTTTTAGTTTTGAATGAATAAAAAGTAATTCAACTCTTTACATAATAAGAAAAAAAAGTTTCACAGAATGCTCTTTAGTTTCATTGAAATTCTTTCCACTATAGGCCCTTAGCGCTCGAACGTTCTCTTGCAGTTTCTACAGAAAGAGGGTTTCAGAACTGCTCAATCAAATGTAAGCTTCAACTCTGTTAGTTGAATGCACAGAACAGAAACAAGTTTCACAGAATGCTTCTGTGTAGTTTTCATTTGAAGTTATTCCTTTTTCCAATATAGGCCCCTTATCGCTCAGAATGTCCACCTGCAGTGTCTACAGAAAGAGGGTTTCAGAACTGCTCAATCAAAAGTAAGCTTCAACTCTGTTAGTTGAATGCTCAGAACTGAAGGAAGTTTCTCAGAATGCTTCTGTGTATTTTTTATTTGAATATATTCATTTTTCCGCTATAGGCCCCTTAGCGATCCAATTGTCCACTTGCAGTTTCTACAGAAAGAGTGTTTCAGAACTGCTCAATCAAAAGTAAGCTTCAACTATGTTACTTGAATGCACAGAACAGAAAGAAGTTTCACAGAATGCTTCCGTGTAGTTTTCATTTGGAGATATTAATTTTTCCACTATAGGACCCGTAGCGCTCTGAATGTCTACTTGCAGTTTCTACAGAAAGGGTGTTTCAGAACTACTCAATCAAAAGTAAGCTTCAACTCTGTTAGTTGAATGCACAGAACAGAAAGAAGTTTCACAGAATGCTTCTGTGTAGTTTTTCTTTGGAGATATTCCTTTTTCCACTGTAGACCCCTTAGTGCTCCGAATCTCCATTTGCAGTTTCTACAGAAAGAGTTTTTCAGAACTGCTCAATCAAAAGTAATCTTCTAATCTGTTAGTTGAATGCACAGAACAGAAAGAAGTTTCACAGAATGCTTCTGTGTAGTTTTTATTTGGAGATATTCCTTTTTCCACTATAGACCCCTTAGCGCTCCGAATCTCCTTTTGCAATTTCTACAGAAAGGGTTTTTCAGAACTGCTCAATGAAAAGTAAGCTTCAAGTCTGTTAGTTGAATGCACAGAACAGAAAGAAGTTTCACAGAATGCTTCTGTGTAGTTTTTATTTGAAGATATCCCTTTTTCCACTATAGGGCTTTTAGAGCTCGGAATATTCACTTGCAGTTTCTACAGAAAGAGTGTTTCAGAACTGCTCAATCAAAAGTAAGCTTCAACTATGTTAGTTGAATGGACAGAACAAAAGAAGTTTCACAGAATGCTTCTGTGTAGTTTTTATTTGAAGACATTGCTTTTTCCACTATAGGTCCCTTAGTGCTCCGAATGTCCACTTGCAGTTTCTACAGAAAGAGAGTTTCAGAACTGCTCAATCAAAAGTAAGCTTCAACTCTGTTAGTTGAATGCACAGAAGAGAACGAAATTTCACAGAATACTTCTGTGTAGTTTCTATTTGGAGATATTCCTTTTTCCACTATAGGCCCCTTAGTGCTCATATTTTCCCCTTGGATTTTCTACAGAAACAGTGTTTCAGAACTGCTCAATCAAAAGTAACCTTCAACTCTGTTAGTTGAATGGACAGAACAGAAAGCAGTTTCACAGAATGCTTCTGTGTAGTTTTCATTTGAAGATATTCCTTTTTCCACTATAGGTCCCTTAGCGCTCCGAAAGTTCTCTTGCAGTTTCTACAGAAAAAGGGTTTCAGAACTGCTCAATCAAATGTAAGCTTCAACTCTGTTAGTTGAATGCACAGAGCAGAAAGAAGTTTCACAGAATGCTTCTGTGTAGTTTTTATTTGAAGATATCCCTTTTTCCGTTGTAGGCCCCTTATCGCTCGGAATGTCAACTTGCAGTTTCTACAGAAAGAGTGTTTCAGAACTGCTCAATCAAAAGTTAGCTTCAACTCTGTTAGTTGAATTGACAGAATAGAAAAAGTTTCACAGAATGCTTCTGTGTAGCTTTTTTTTTTGTTTTGTTTTGAGATGGAGTCTTGCTCTGTCACCCAAGCTGGAGTGAAGTGGCGCAATCTCGGCTCACTGCAAGCTCTGCCTCCTGGGTTCACACCATTGTCCTGCATCAGCCTCTCTGAGGAGCTGGGACTATAGGTGCCCGCCACCACGCCCGGCTAATTTTTTGTCTTTTTAGTAGAGACTGGGTTTCACAGTGGTCTCGATCTCCTGACCTCGTGATCCACCCGCTGCGGCCTCCCAAAATGCTGGGATTACAAGCGTGAGCCACCGCGCCTGGCCTTCTTTGTAGTTTTTATTTGAAGATATCCCTTTTTCCGCTATAGGCATTTTAGCGCTCGGAATGTCAACTTGCAGTTTCAACAGAAAGAGTGATTCAGAACTGCTCAATCAAAAGTATGCTTCGACTCTGTTAGTTTAATGGAGAGAACAGAAAGAAGTTTCATAGAATGCTTCTGTGTAGTTTCTATTTGGAGATATCACTTTTTCTACTATAGGCCCCTTAGCGCTCCAAATGTCAACTTGCAATTTCTACAGAAAGAGTGTTTCAGAACTGCTCAATGAAAAGTAAGCTTCAAATCTGTTAGTTGAATGCACAGAACAGAAAGAAGGTTCACAGAATACTTCTGTGTAGTTTTTATGTGGAGATACTCATTTTTCCACTATAGGCCCCTTAGCGCTCGGAATGTCACCTTGAAATTTCTACAGAAAGAGTGTTTCAGAACTGCTCAATCAAAAGTAAGCTTCAACTCTGTTAGTTGAATGGACAGAACAGAAAGGAGTTTCACAGAATGCTTCTGAGTAGTTTTTATTTGAAGATATTCCTTTTTCCACTATAGGCCAGCTAGCGCTCCGAATGTCCACTTGCAGTTCCTACAGAAAGAGTGTTACAGAACTGCTCAATCAAATGTAGGCTTCAACTCTGCTAGGTGAATGCACAGAAGAGAAAGAAGTTTCACAGAACGCTTCTGTGTAGTTTTTATTTGAGGATATTCCTTTTTCCTCCATAGGCGCCTTAGCGCTCGGAATGTCAACTTGCAGTTTCTACAGAAACAGTGTTTCAGAACTGCTCAATCAAAAGTAAGCTTGAATTCTGTTAGTTGAATGCACAGAACAGAAAGAAGTTTCACAGAATTCTTCTGTGTAGTTTTTATTTGAAGAAATCCCATTTTTCCTCTATAGGTCCCTTAGCATTCAGAGTGTCAACTTGCAGTTTCTACAGAAAGAGTGTTTCAGAACTGCTCAATCAAAAGTAAGCTTCAACTCTGTTAGTTGAATGCACAGAGCAGAAAGAAGTTTCACAGAATGCTTCTATACTGTTTTATTTGAAGATATCCCTTTTTCCACTACAGGCCCTTTAGCGCTAGGAATGTAAACTTGCAGTTTCTACAGATAGAGTGTTCCAGAACTGCTCAATCAAAAGTAATATTTAACTCTGTTGAATGCACAGAACAGTAAGAAGTTTCACAAAATGCTTCTGTGTAGTTTTTAATTGGAGATATTCCTTTGTCCACTATGAGACACATAGCGCTTGGAATGACAATTTGCAGTTTCTACAAAAAGTGTTTTAGAACTGCTCAATCAAAAGTCAGCTTCAACACTGTTTGTTGAATGGACAGAACAGAAAGAAGTTTCACAGAATGCTTCCGTGTAGTTTTTATTTGAAGATGTTCCTTTTTCCACTATAGGACCCTTAGCGCTACGAATGTCCACTTGCAGTTTCTACAGAAAGTGTTTTTCAGAACTGCTCAATCGAAAGTAAGCTTCAACTCTGTTAGTTGAATGGACAGAACAGAAAGGAGTTTCACAGAATGCTTCTGTGTAGTTTTCATTTGAAGATATTCCTTTTTCCACTATAGGCCCCTTTGCGTTCTGAAAGTCCACTTATAGTTTCTACACAAAGAGTGTTTCAGAACTGCTCAATCAAAAGTAAGCTTCAACTCTGTTAGTTGAATGCACAGAACAGAGAAGTTTCACAGAATGCTTCTGTGTTGTTTTTATTTGAAGATAATCCTTTTTCCACTGTAGGCCACTTAGCACTCCGAATATCCACTTGCAGTTTCTACAGAAAGAGTGTTTCAGAACTGCTCAATCAAAAGTAAGCTTCAACTCTGTTAGTTGAATGCACAGAACAGAAAGCAGTTTCACAGAATGCTTCTCTGTAGTATTTATTTGAAGATATCCCTTTTTCCTCTATAGGCCTCTTAGCTTCAGAATGTGCAGTTGCAGTTTCTACAGAAAGAGTGTTTCAGAACTGCTCAATCAAAAGTAACCTTCAAATCTCTTAATTCAATGGACAGAACACAAAGAAGTTTCACAGAATGCTTCTGTGTAGTTTTTATACGGAGATATTTCTTTTTCCACTACAGGCTTCTAAGCGCTCGGACTGTCAAATTGCAGTTTCTACAGAAAGAGTGTTTCAGAACTGCTCAATGAAAAGTAAGCTTCAACTCTGTTAGTTGAATTCAGAGAACAGAAAGAAGTTTCACAGAATGTTTCTGTGTAGTTTTTATTTTAAGATATCCCTTTTTCCACTATAGGCCCTTTAGCGCTAAGAATGTCAACTTGCAGTTTCTACACAAAGAGCGTTTCAGAACTGCTCAATCAAAAGTAACCTTCAAATCTCTTAATTCAAAGGACAGAAGACAAAGAAGTTTCACAGAATGCTTCTGTGTAGTTTTTATTTGAAGATATTCCTTTTTCCACTATAGGCCCCTTAAGGATCAGAATGTCCACTTGCAGTTTCTACAGAGAGAGTGTTTCAGAACTGCTCAATCAAAAGTAAGCTTCAACACGGTGAGTTGAATGGACAGAACAGCAAGAAGTTTCACGGAATGCTTCTGTGTAGTTTTTATTTGAAGATATTCCTTTTTCCACTATAGGCCCCTTAGCGTTCAGAATGTCCACTTGCAGTTTCTACAGAAAGGGTGTTTCAGAACTGCTGAATCCAAAGTAAGCTTCAACTCTGTTAGTTGAATGCACAGAACAGAAAGAAGTTTCACAGAATGCTTCCGTGTAGTTTTTATTTGAAGCTAACCCTTTTTCCACTATAGGCCTTTTAGCACTCGAAATGTCAACTTGCAGTTTCTACAGAAAGAGTGTTTCAGAACTGCTCAATCAAAAATCAGCTTCTGCTCTGTTAGTTGAATAGACAGAACAGAAAGAAGTTTCAGAGAATGCTTCTGCGTAGTATTTATTTGAAGATATTTCTTTTTCCACTATAGGCCCCTTAGCGCTGAGAATGTCCACTTGCAGTTTCTACGGAAAGAGTGTTTCAGAACTGCTCAATCAAAAGTAACCTTCAAATCTCTTAATTCAATGGACAGAACACAAAGAAGTTTCACAGAATGCTTCTGTGTAGTTTTTATACGGAGATATTTCTTTTTCCACTACAGGCTTCTAAGCGCTCGGACTGTCAAATTGCAGTTTCTACAGAAAGAGTGTTTCAGAACTGCTCAATGAAAAGTAAGCTTCAACTCTGTTAGTTGAATTCAGAGAACAGAAAGAAGTTTCACAGAATGTTTCTGTGTAGTTTTTATTTTAAGATATCCCTTTTTCCACTATAGGCCCTTTAGCGCTAAGAATGTCAACTTGCAGTTTCTACACAAAGAGCGTTTCAGAACTGCTCAATCAAAAGTAACCTTCAAATCTCTTAATTCAAAGGACAGAAGACAAAGAAGTTTCACAGAATGCTTCTGTGTAGTTTTTATTTGAAGATATTCCTTTTTCCACTATAGGCCCCTTAAGGATCAGAATGTCCACTTGCAGTTTCTACAGAGAGAGTGTTTCAGAACTGCTCAATCAAAAGTAAGCTTCAACACGGTGAGTTGAATGGACAGAACAGCAAGAAGTTTCACGGAATGCTTCTGTGTAGTTTTTATTTGAAGATATTCCTTTTTCCACTATAGGCCCCTTAGCGTTCAGAATGTCCACTTGCAGTTTCTACAGAAAGGGTGTTTCAGAACTGCTGAATCCAAAGTAAGCTTCAACTCTGTTAGTTGAATGCACAGAACAGAAAGAAGTTTCACAGAATGCTTCCGTGTAGTTTTTATTTGAAGCTAACCCTTTTTCCACTATAGGCCTTTTAGCACTCGAAATGTCAACTTGCAGTTTCTACAGAAAGAGTGTTTCAGAACTGCTCAATCAAAAATCAGCTTCTGCTCTGTTAGTTGAATAGACAGAACAGAAAGAAGTTTCAGAGAATGCTTCTGCGTAGTATTTATTTGAAGATATTTCTTTTTCCACTATAGGCCCCTTAGCGCTGAGAATGTCCACTTGCAGTTTCTACGGAAAGAGTGTTTCAGAACTGCTCAATCAAAAGTAACATTCAACTCTGTTAGTTGAATCCACAGAACAAAAAGAAGTTTCAGAGACTGCTTCTGTTTAGTTTTAATTTGAAGATATTCCTTTTTCCACTATCGGCCCTTTAGCGCTTGAAATGTCAACTTGCAGTTTCTACAGAAATAATATTTCAGAACTGCTGAATCAAAGTCAGCTTCAACTCTGTTAGTTGAATGGACAGAACTGAAAGAAGTTTCACAGAATGCATCTCTGCAGTTTTTATTTGAAGATATTCCTTTTTCCACTATAGGCCCCTTAGCGCTCCGAATGTCCACTTGCTGTTTCCACAGAAAGGGTTTTTCAGATCTGCTCAATCAAAATTAATCTTCAGCTCTGTTAGTTGAATGCACAGAAAAGAAATTAGTTTCACAGAATGCTTCTGTGTAGTTTTTATGTGAAGATATCCCTTTTTCCACTATAGGCCCCTTAGCATTCAGAATGTCCACTTCCAGTCTCTACACAAAGAGTGTTTGAGAACTGCTCTAACAAAAGTAAGCTTCAACCCTGTTAGTTGAATGCACAGAACTGAAAGATGTTTCACACAATGCTTCTGTGTAGTTTTCATTTGGACATATTCCTTTTTCCACTGTAGGACTCTTAGCGCTCGAAAAGACAACTTGAAGTTTCTACAAAAAGAGTGTTTCTGAACTGGCAATCAAAAGTAAGCTGCAACTCTGTTAGTTGAAAGCACAAAACAGAAAGAAGTTTCACCGAATGCTTCTGTGTAGTTTTTACTTGGAGATACTTCTTTTTCCACTATAGGCCCCTTAGCGCTCCGAATATCAACTGGCAGTTTCTACAGAATGGCAGTTTCAGAACTACTCAGTCAAAAGTAAGCTTCAACACTGTTAGTTGAATGCACAGAAGAGAAATCAGTTTCACAGAATGCTTCTGTGTAGTTTTTATTTGAAGATATCCCTTTTTCCAGTATAGGCCCTTTAGCGCTCGGAATGTCAACTTGCTGTTTCTACAGAAAGAGTGTTTCAGAACTGCTCAATCAAAAGTAAGCTTCAACTCTGTTAGTTGAATGCACAGAATAGAAAGAAGTTTCACAGAATGCTTCTGTGTAGTTTGTATTTGGGGATATTTCTTTTTCCACTACAGGCCCCTTAGAGCTCTGACTGTCCACTTGCAGTCTCTACATAAAGGGTTTTTCAGAACGGCTCAATCATAAGTAAGCTTCAACTCTGTTAGTTGAATGCACAGAACAGAAAGAAGTTTCAGAGAATACTTCTGTGTTGTTTTTATTTGAAGATATTCCTTTTTCCACTATAGGCCCTTTAGCGCTCGAAATGTCAACTTGCAGTTTCTACTGAAAGAGTGTTTCAGAACTGCTCAATCAAAAGTAATCTTCAACACTGTTAGTTGAATGGGCAGAATTGAAAGAAGTTTCAGAAAATGCATCTCTGTAGTTTTTATTTGAAGATATTCCTTTTTCCACTATAGGCCCTTTAGCGCTCCGAATGTCCACTTGCAGTTTCTCCAGGATGGGTGTTTCAGAACTGCTCAATCAAAAGTGATCTTCAACTCTGTTAGTTGAATGCACAGAACAGAAAGTAGTTTCACAGAATGCTTCCGTGTAGTTTTTATTTGAAGTTATCACTTTTTCCACTATAGGCCCCTTAGCGTTCAGAATGTCCACTTGCAGTTTCTACAAAAAGAGTGTTTCAGAACTGCTCTAACAAAAGTAAGCTTCAAATCTGTTAGTTGAATGCACAGAACTGAAAGAAGTTTCACAGTATGATTCTGTGTAGTTTTTATTTGATGATATACCTTTTTCCACTATAGGCCCCTTAGCGCTAGGAATGTCAACTTGCAGTTTCTACAGAAGAGTGTTTCAGAACTGCTCAATCAAAAGTAAGCTTCAACTCTGTTAGTTGAATGCACAGAACTGAAAGAAGTTTCACAGAATGCTTCTTTGTAGTTTTTATTTGGACATATTCTTTTTTCCACTATAGGACTCTTAGCGCTCGAAATGACAACTTGCAGTTTCTACAAAAGGAGTGTTTCAGAACTGGCAATCAAAAGTAAGCTTCAACTCTGTTAGTTGAAAGCACAAAACGGAAAGAAGTTTCACAGAATGCTTCTGTGTAGTTTTTACTTGGAGATATTTCTTTTTCCACTATAGGCCCCTTAGCGCTCCGAATGTCCACTTGCAGTTTCTACAGAAAGGCTGTTTCAGAACTACTCAGTCAAAAGTAAGCTTCAACTCTGTTAGTTGAATGCACAGAAGAGATATCAGTTTCACAGAATGCTTCCGTGTAGTTTTTAATTGAAGATATTCCCTTTTCCACTATAGGCCCCTTAGCGCTCGGAATGTCAACTTGCAGTTTCTACAGAAACAGTGTTTCAGAACTGCTCAATCAAAAGTAAGCTTCAACTCTGTTAGTTGAATGCACAGAACAGAAAGAAGTTTCACAGAATGCTTCTGTGTAGTTTTTATTTGAAGATATCCTTTTTCCTCTGTAGGCCCCTTTGCGCTCCGAATTTCCCCTTGCAGTTTCTACAGAAACAGTGTTTCAGAACCTCTCAATCGAAAGTAAGCTTCAAATCTGTTAGTTGAATGCACAGAAAAGAATGAAGTTTCACAGAATGCTTCTGTGTAGTTTTTATTTGAAGATATCCCTTTTTCCACTATAGGCCCTTTAGCGCTCGAATTGTCCACTTCCACTTTCTACAGAAAGAGTGTTTCAGAACTGCTCAATCAAAAGTAAGCTTCAACTCTGTTAATTGAATGGACAGAACAGAAAGAAGTTTCACACAATGCTTCTGTGCAATTTTTATTTGAAGATATTCCTGTTTCCACTATAGGCCCCTTAGCGCTCAGAATGTCAACTTGCAGTTTCTAAAGAAACAGTGTTTCAGAACTGCTCAATCAAAAGTAAGCTTCAACTCTGTTAGTTGAATGCACAGAACAGAAAGAAGTTTCACAGAATGCTACTGTGTAGTTTTTATTTGAAGATATGCCTTTTTACTCTATAGGCCCCTTAGCGTTCAGAATGTCCAATTGCAGTTTCTACAGAAAGAGGGTTTCAGAACTGCTCATTCAAAAGTAAGCTTCAACTCTGTTAGTTGAACGCACAGAACAGAAAGAAGTTTCACAGAATGCTTCTGTGTAGTTTTTATTTGAAGGTATCCCTTTTTCCAATATAGGACTTTTAGCGCTCAGAATTTCAACTTGCCGTTTCTACAGAAAGAGTGTTTCAGAACTGCTCAATCAAAAGTAAGCTTCAACTCTGTTAATTGAATGGACAGAACAGAAAGAAGTTTCACAGAATGCTTCTGTGCAATTTTTATTTGAAGATATTCCTGTTTCCACTATAGACCCCTTAGCGCTCAGAATGTCAACTTGCAGTTTCTAAAGAAACAGTGTTTCAGAACTGCTCAATCAAAAGTAAGCTTCAACTCTGTTAGTTGAATTTAAGGAAGAGAAAGCAGTTTCACAGAATGCTTCTATGAAGTTTTCATTTGAAGATATTTCCTTTTCCACAATAGGCCCCATTAATTCTCGGATTGTCCACTTGCAGTTTCTACAGAAAGAGTGTCTCAGAACTGCTCAATGAAAAGTAAGCTTCAAATGTGTTAGTTGAATGCACAGAACAGAAAGAAGTTTCACAGAATGCTTCTGTGTAGTTTTGATTTGAAGATACTCCTTTTTCCACCATAGGCCCTTTAGCGCTCGGAATGTCAAATTGCGGTTTCAATAGAGAGAGTTTTTCAGAACTGCTCAATCAAAAGTCAGCTTCAACTCTGTTAGTTGAATGGACAGAAAAGAAAAAAGTTTCACAGAATGCATCTGTGTAGTTTTTATTTGAAGATATTCCTATTTCCACTATTGGCCCCTAAGCGCTCGGAATGTCAACTTGCAGTTTCTACAGAAAGAGTGTTTCAGAACTGCTCAATCAAAAGTAAGCTTCAACTCCATTAGTTGAATGGACAGAACAGAAAGAAGTTTCACACAATGTTTCTGGGTAGTTTTTATTTGAAGATACTCTTTTTTCCACTATAGGCCCCTTAGCGCTCCGAATATCCACATGCAGTTTCTACAGAAAGAGTGTTTCAGAACTGCTCAATCAAAAATAAGCTTCGATTCTGTTAGTTGAATGCACAGAGCACAAAGAAGTTTCACAGAATTCTTCTGTGTAGTTTTTATTTGGAGGTACTCCTTTTTCCACTATAGGACGCTTAGCGCTCCCAATGTCAACTTGCAGTTTCTACATAAAGAGTGTTTCAGAACTGCTCAATCAACAGAAAGCTTCAACTGTGTTAGTTGAATGCACAGAACAGAAAGAAGTTTCACAGAATGCTTCTGTGTAGTTTTTATTTGGAGATATTACTTTTTCCACTATAGGCCCTTTAGTGCTCGCATTGTCAACTTGCAGTTTCTACAGAAACAGTGTTTCAGAAATGCTCAATCAAAAGTAAGCTTCAACTCTGTTCGTTGAATGGACAGAACACAAGGAAGTTTCACAGAATGATTCTGTGTTGTTTTTATTTGAAGATATTACTTTTTCCACTATAGCCCCCTTTGTGCTCCAAATGTCCACTTGCAGTTTATACAGAAAGAGAGTTTCAGAACTGCTCAATCAAAAGTAATCTTCTACACTGTTAGTTGAATGCACGAAGAGAAAGAAGTTTCACAGAATGCTTCTGTGTAGTTTTTATTTGAAGATATCCCTTTTTCCACTATAGGCCTTTTAGCGCTCGGAATGTACACTTGCAGTTTCCACAGAAACAGAGCTTCAGAACTGCTCAATCAAAAGTAAGCTTCAACTCTGTTAGTTAAATGCACAGAACAGAAAGAAGCTTCACAGAATGCTTCTGTGTAATTTTTATTTGAAGATATTCCTTTTTCCCCTGTAGGCACCTTAGCGCACCGAATGTCCACTTGCAGTTTCTACAGAAAGTGTATTTCAGAACTGCTCAATCAAAAGTAAGCTTCAACTCTGTTAGTTGAATGCACAGAACAGAAAGCAGTTGCACAGAATGCTTCTGTGTACTCTTTATTTGAAGATATTCCTTTTTCCACTATAGGCCCTATAACGCTCGGAATGTCAACTTGCAGTTTCTACAGAAAGAGTGTTTCAGAGCTGCTCCATCTAAAGTAAGCTTCAACTCTGTTAGTTGAATGCACAGAACGGAAAGAAGTTTCACAGAATGCTTCTGAGTAGTTTTTACTTGGAGATATCCCTTTTTCCACTATAGGCCCCTTAGCGCTAGGAATGTCAACTTGCAGTTTCTACAGAAAGTGTGTTTCAGAACTACTCAGTCAAAAGTAAACTTCAACTCTGTTAGTTGAATGCACAGAACAGAAAGAAGTTTCACAGAATGCTTCTGTGTAATTTTTATTTGAAGATATTCCTTTTTCCACTATAGGCTCCTTAGCGCTCGTAATGTCAACTTGCAGTGTCTACAGAAACAGTGTTTCAGAACTTCTCAATCAAAAGTAAGCTTCAACTTTGTTAGTTGAATTTTCAGAAAAGAAAGAAGTTTCACAGAATGCTTCTGTGTAGTTTTTATTTGAAGATATTCCCTTTTCCACTATAGGCCCCTTAGTTCTCTTACTGTCCACTTGCAGTTTCTACAGAAAGAGTGTTGCAGAACTGCTCAATCAAAAGTAAGCTACAACTCTGTTAGTTGAATGCACAGAACAGAAAGAAGTTTCACAGAATGCTTCTCTGTAGTGTTTACTTGAATATATACCTTTTTCCACTATAGGCCCTTTAGCGGTCGAATGCCAACTTGCAGTTCTAAAGAGAGAGTATTTCAGAACTGCTCAATCAAAACTCATCTTCAACTCTGTTAGTTGAATGGACAGAACAGAAAGAAGTTTCACAGAATGCATCTGTGTAGTTTTTATTTGAAGATATACCTTTTTCCACTATAGGCCCCTTCGTGCTCAGAATGTCAACTTGCAATTTCTACACAAACAGTGTTGCAGAAATACTCAATCAAAAGTGAGCTTCAACTCTGTTAGCTGAATGCACAGAAGATAAAGAAGTTTCACAGAATGCTTCTGTGTAGTTTTTATCTGAAGATATGCCTTTTTCCTCTATAGGCCCCTTAATGTTCAGAATGTCCACTTGCAGTTCCTACAGAAAGAGTGTTTCAGAACTGCTCAATCAAAAGTAAGCTTCAACTCTGTTAGTTGAATGCACAGAACAGAAAGATGTTTCACAGAATGCTTCTGTGTAGTTTTTATATGAAGATATCCCTTTTTCCACTATAGGCCCTTTAGCGCTCGAATTGTCAACTTGCAGTTTCTACAGAAACAGTGTTTCAGAACTGCTCAATCAAAAGTAAGCTTCAACTCTGTTAGTTGAATGCACAGAACAGAAAAAACTTTCACAGAATGCTTCTGTGTACTTTTTATTTGAAGATATCCCTTTTTCTTCTATAGGCCCTTTAGCCTTCTGAATGTCCACATGCAGTTTCTATAGAAAGAGCGTTTCAGAATTGCTCAATCAAAAGTAAGCTTCAAATCTGTTAGTTCAATGCACAGAACAGAAAGAAGTTTCACAGAATGCTTCTGTGTAGTTTTTATTTGAAGATACCCCTTTTTCCACTATAGGCCCTTAAGCGCTCAGAATGTCCCCTTGCAGTTTCCACAGAAAGAGTATTTCAGAACTGCTCAATCAAAAGTAAGCTTCAACTCTGTTTGTTGAATGCACAGAACAGAAAGTAGTTTCACAGAATGCTTCTGTGTAGTTTTTATTTGAAGATATTCCTGTTTCCACTATAGGCCCCATAGCACTCCGAATATCCACTTCCACTTTCTACAGAAAGAGTGTTTCAGAACTGATCAATCAAAAGTAAGCTCCAGCTCTGTTAGTTGAATTGACAGAATGGAAAGAAGTTTCACAGAATGTTTCTGTGTGGTTTTTAATTGAAGATATTCCTTTTCCCACTATAAGCCCCTTAGTGCTCCGAATGTCCATTTCCACTTTCTTCAGAAAGAGTGTTTCAGAACTACTCAATCAAAAGTAAGCTTCAACTCTATTAGTTGAAGGCACAGAACAGAAAGAAGTTTCACAGAATTCTTCTGTGTCGTTTTTATTTGAAGATATCCCTTTTTCTACTATAGGCCACTTAGCGCTCAGAATCTCCTGTTGCAATTGCAACAGAAAGAGTGCTTCAGAACTGCTCAATCAAATGTAGGCTTCAACTCTGTTAGTTGAATGCACAGAACAGAACGAAGTTTCACAGAATGCTTCTGTGTAGTTTTTATTTGAAGGTATCCCTTTTTCCACTATGGGACCTTCAGCGCTCAGAATGCCAACTTGCAGTTTCTACAGAAAGAGTGTTTCAGAACTGCACAATCAAAAGTAAGCTCCAGCTGTTAGTTGAATTTAAAGAACAGAAAGTAGTTTCGCAGAATGCTTCTGTGTAGTTTTTTTTGTTTGTTTGTTTGTTTTTTTTTTCTTTGAGACGGAGTCTTGCTCTGTTGCCCAGGCTGGAGTGCAGTGGCGCAATCTCGGCTCACTGCAAGCTCCGCCTCCCGGGTTCACGCCATTCTCCTGCCTCAGCCTCTCCGAGTAGCTGGGACTACAGGCGCCCGCCACGACGCCCGGCTAACTTTTTGTATTTTTAGTAGAGACAGGGTTTCACCGTGGTCTCGATCTCCTGATCTCGTGATCCGCCCGCCTTGGCCTCCCAAAGTGCTGGGATTACAGGCGTGAGCCACCGCGCTTGGCCGCTTCTGTGTAGTTTTCATTTGAAGATATCCCTTTTTCCTCTATAGGCCCCTTAGCGCTCCAAATGTCCACGTGCAGTTTCTACAGAAAGAGTGTTTCAGAACTGCTCAATCAAAAGTAAGCTTCAACACTCTTAGTTGAATGCACAGAAAAGGAAGAAGCTTCACAGAATACTTCTTTGTAGTTTTAATATGAAGATATTCCTTTTTCCACTATAGGCCCCTTAGCGCTCCGAATGTCCACTTCCACTTTCTACAGAAAGTGTGTTTCAGAACTACTCAATCAAAAGTAAGCTTCAACTCTGTTAGTTGAATGCACAGAAGAGAAAGAAGTTTCGCAGAATGCTTCTGTGCAGTTTTTATTTGAAGATATTCCTTTTTCCACTATAGGCCCTATAGCGCTCGGAATATCAACTTGCAGTTTCTACAGAAACAGTGTTTCCGAACTGCTCAATCAAAAGTAACCTTCAACTCTGTTAGTTGAATGCACAGAACAGAAAAAAGTTTCACAGAATGCTTCTGTGTAGGTTTTATTTTAAGATATCTCTTTTTCTTCTGTAGGCCCCTTAGCGTTCAGAATGTCCACATGCAGTTTCTACGGAAAGAGCGTTTCAGAATTTCTCAGTCAAAAGCAAGCTTCTAATCTGTTAGTTCAATGCACAGAACAGAAAGAAGTTTCACAGAATGCTTCTGTGTAGTTTTTATTTGAAGATATCACTTTATCCACTATGGGCCCCTCAGCGTTCAAAATATCCCCTTGCAGTTTCCACAGAAACAGTGTTTCAGAACTGCTCAATCAAAAGTAAGCTTAAACTCTGTTAGTTGAATACACAGAACAGAAAGAAGTTTCACAGAATGCTTTGGTGTAGTTTTTATTTGAAGATATCCCTTTTTCCACTATAGGACTTTTAGCGCTCGAAATGTCAATATGCAGTTTCTACAGAAAGAGTGTTTCAGAACTGATCAATCAAAAGTAAGCTTCAACTCTCTTAGTTGAATGGACAGAACAGAGAGAAGTTTCACAGAATGCTTCTGTGTAGTTTTTAATTGAAGATATTCCTTTTCCCACTATATGCCCCTTAGCGCTCCGAATGTCCACTTCCACTTTCTACAGAAAGAGTGTTTCAGAACTGCTCAATCAAAAGTAAGCTTCAACTCTGTTAGTTGAATGCACAGAACAGAAAGAAGTTTCACAGAATGCTTCTGTGTAGTTTTTATTTGAAGATATCCCTTTCTCCTCTATAGGCCCCTTAGCGCTCCGAATATCCACTTCCACTTTCTACAGAAAGAGTGTCTCAGAACTGATCAATCAAAAGTAAGCTCCAGCTCTGTTAGTTGAATTGACAGAACTGAAAGAAGTTTCACAGAATGCTTCTGTGTAGTTTTTAATTGAAGATGTTCCTTTTCCCACTATAAGCCCCTTAGCGCTCTGAATGTCCACTTCCACTTTCTTCAGAAAGAGTGTTTAAGAACTACTCAATCAAAAGTAAGCTTCAACTCTGTTAGTTGAATGCACAGAACAGAAAGAAGTTTCACAGAATGCTTCTGTCTAGTTTTTATTTGAAGATATTCCTTTTTCCACTATAGGCCCTTTAGCGTTCGGAATGTCAACTTGCAGTTTCTACAGAGAGAGTGTTTCAGAACTGCTCTATAAAAAGTCAGCTTCAACTCTGTTAGTTGAATGCACAGAACAGAAAGAAGTTTCACAGAATGCTTCTGTGTAGTTTTTATTTGAAGATATCCCTTTTTCTACTATAGGCCCTTTAGCGCTCAGAATGTCCCCTTGCAGTTTCTACAGAAAGAGTGTTTCAGAAATGCTCAATGAAAAGTACGCTTCAACTCTGTTAGTTGAATGCACAGAACAGAAAGAAGTTTCACAGAATGCTTCTGTGTAGTTTTTATTTGAAGATATCCCTTTTTCCACTATGGAACCTTCAGCGCTCGGAATGCCAAATTGCAGTTTCTACAGAAAGAGTGTTTCAGAACTGCTCAATCAAAAGTAAGCTCCAGCTCTGTTAGTTGAATTGAAAGAACAGAAAGAAGTTACGCAGAATGCTTCTGTGTAGTTTTTTTTGAAGATATCCCTTTTTCCACTATAAGCCCTATAGCGCTCGGAATGTTAACTTGCAGTTTCTACAGAAACAGTGTTTCAGAACTGCTCAATCAAAACTAAGCTTGAACTCTCTTAGTTGAATGCACAGAACAGAAAGAAGTTTCACAGAATGCTTCTGTGTACTTTTTAATTGAAGATATCACTTTTGCCAATATAGGCCCTTCAGCGCTCGAAATGTCATCTTGCAGTTTCTACAGAAAGAGTGTCTGAGAGCTGCTAAATCAAAAGTAAGCATCAACATTGTTAGTTGAATGGACAGAACAGAAAGATGTTTCACAGAATGCTTCTGTGTAGTTTTTAATTGAAGATATTCCTTTTTCCACCATAGGCCCCTTAGCGCTCCGAATGTCCACTTCCACTTTCTACAGAAAGAGTGTTTCAGAACTGCTCAATCAAAAGTAAGCTTCAACTCTGTTAGTTGAATGCACCAAAAAGAAAGAAGTTTCACAGAATGCTTCTGTGTAGTTTTTATTTGAATATATTCCTTTTTCCACTGTAGGCCCCTTAGCGCTCCGAATATCCATTTCCACTTTCTACAGAAAGAGTGTTTCAGAACTACTCAATAAAAAGTAAGGTTCAACTCTGTTAGTTGAATGCACGGAACAGAAAGAATTTTCACAGAATGCTTCTCTGTAGTTTTTATTTGAAGATAGCCCTTTTTCCACTGTAGGGACTTTAGCGCTGGAATGTCAACTTTCAGTTTCTACAGAAAGAGAGTTTCAGAACTGCTCAATCAAAAGTGAGCTTTAACTCTGTTATTTGAATGGACAGAACAGAAAGAAGTTTCACAGAATGCTTCTGTGGTTTCTATTTGAAGATATTCCTTTTTCTCTATAGTCCCCTTAGCGCTCCGAATGTCCACTTGCAGTTTCTACAGAAAGAGTGTTTCAGAACTGCTCAATCAAACGTAAGCTTCAACTCTGTTAGTTGAATGGACAGAACACAAAGAAGTTTCACAGAATTCTTCTGTGTAGTTTTTATTTGAAGATATTCCACTTTCCACTATAGGCCCCTTAGTGCTCGGTATTTCAACTTGCAATTTCATGAGAAAGTGTGTTTCAGAACTGCTCAATCAAAAGTAAGCTTCAACTCTGTCAGTTGAATTTAGAGAACAGAAAGAAGATTCACAGAATGCTTATCTGTAGTTTTTATTTGAAGATATTCCTTTTTCCACTATAGGCCCCTTAGCGCTCCGAATGTCCACTTGCAGTTTCTACAGAAAGAGTGTTTCAGAACTGCTCAATCAAAAGTAAGCTTCAACTCTGTTTGTTGAATGCACGGAACAGAAAGAAGTTTCACAGAATGCTTCTGTGTAGTTTTTATTTGAAGATATTCCTTTTTCCACTATAGGCCCTTTAGCGCTCTAATTGTCAACTTATAGTTTCTACAGAGAGACTGTTTCAGAACTGCTCAATCAAAAGTCAGCTTCAACTCTGTTGGTAGAATGGACAGAAAAGAAAGAAGTTTCACAGAATGCATCTGTGTAGTTTTTATTTGAAGATATTTCTTTTTCCAATATAGGCCCCTTAGCGGTCCAAATGTCCCCTTGCAATTTCTACAGAAACAGTGATTCAGAACTGCTCAATCAAAAGTAAGCTTCAAATCTGTTAGTTGAATGCACAGAAGAGAAAAGAAGTTTCACAGAATGCTTCTGTGTAGTTTTTATTTGAAGATATACCTTTTTCCACTATAGGCCAATTAGCGCTAGGAATGTCAACTTGCAGTTTCTACAGAAAGAGTGTTTCAGAACTGCTCAATCAAAAGTAAGTTTCAACTCTGTTAGTTGAATGCACAGAACAGAAAGAAGTTTCACTGAATGCTTCTGTGTAGTTTTTATTTGGAGATATTCCTTTTTCCACTATAGGACCCTTAGCGCTCGGAATGTCAACATGCCGTTTCTACAGAAAGAGGGTTTGAGAACTGCTCAATCAAAAGTAAGCTTCAACTCGGTTAGTTGAATGCACAGAACAGAAAGAAGTTTCACAGAATGCTTCTGTGTACTTTTATTTGAAGATATCCCTTTTTCCTCTATAGGCCCCTTATCGTTCAGAATGTCAACTTGCAGTTTCTACAGAAAGAGTGTTTCAGAACTGCTCAATCAAAAGTAAGCTTCAACTCTGTTAGTTGAATGCACAGAACAGAAAGAAGTTTCACAGAATGCTTCTGTGTAGTTTTTATTTGAAGATATCCCTTTTTCCACTATAGGCCCCTTTGTCCTCTGACTGTCCACTTGCAGTTTCTACAGAAAGAGTGTTTCACAACTGCTCAATCAAAAGTAAGCTTCAACTCGGTGAGTTGAATGGACAGAACAGCAAGAAGTTTCACAGAATGCTTCTGTGTAGTTTTTATTTGGAAATTGTCCTTTTTCCACTATAGGCCCGTTAGCGCTCAGAATGTCCACTTTCAGTTTCTACAGAAAGAGTGTTTCAGGACTGCTCAATCACAAGTAAGCTTCAACTCTGTTAGTTGAGTGCACACAACAGTAAGAAGTTTCACAGAATGCTTCTGTGTAATTTTTATTGGGAGATATTCCTTTTTCCACTATACGACCATTATCGCTCTGAATGTCAACTTGTAGTTTCTACAGAAAGAATGTTTCAGAACTGCTCAATCAAAAGTAAACTTCAACTCTCTTAGTTGAATGCACAGAACAGAAAGAAGTTTCACAGAATGCTTCTGTGTAGTTTTTATTTGGGGATATTCCTTTTTCCACTCTAGGACCCTTAGCGCTTGAAATGTCAACTTGCAGTTTCAACAGAAAGAGTGTTTCAGAACTGCTCAATCAAAACTAAGCTTCAACTCTGTTAGTTGAATGGACAGAACAGAAAGAAGTTTCACAGAACGCTTCTGTGTAGTTTTTATTTGTAGATATTCCTTTTTCCACTTTAGGCCTCTTAGCGCTTCGAATGTCCACTTGCAGTTTCTACAGAAAGTGTGTTTCAGAACTGCTCCATCGAAAGTAAGCTTCAACTCTGTTAGTTGAATGGACAGATCAGAAAGAAGTTTTGCAGAATGCTTCTGTGTAGTTTTTACTGGAAGATATTCCTTTTTTCACTATAGGCCCTTAGCGTTCTGAATGTCTGCTTGCAATTTCTACAGAAAGAGTGTTTCAATAGTACTGAATCAAACGTAAGGTTTAACTCTGCTATTTGAATGCACAGATGAGAAACAAGTTTCATAGAATGCTTCTGTGTAGTCTTTATTTGAAGATATTCCTTTTTCCACTATAGTCCCCTTAGCGCTCCGAATGTCCGCTTGCAGTTTCTACAGAAAGGGTGCTTCAAAATTTCTCCCTCAAGAGTAAGGTTCAACTCTGCTAGTTGAATGCACAGATCAGAAAGGGTTTTCACAGAATGCTTCGGTGTAGTTTTTATTTGAAGATATTCCTTTTTCCACTATAGGCCCCATCGCACTCCGAATGTCCGCTTTCAGTTTCTACAGAAGGAGGGTTTCAGAACTGCTCAATCAAAAGTAAGGTTCAACTCTGCTAGTTGAATGCACAGATCAGAAGGAAGTTTCAGAGAATTCTTCTCTGTAGTTTTTATTTGTAGTTATTCCTTTTCCCGCTATGGGCCCCTTGGCCCTCTGAATATCCGCTTCCAGTTTCTACAGAAAGAGTGTTTCAGAACTCTGCATTCAAAATTAAGGTTCAACTCTGCTAGTTGAATGCACAGATCAGAAAGTAGTTTCACAGAATGCTTTTGTGTAGTTTTTCTTTGAAGATACTCCTTTTTCCACTATAGGCCCCTTAGCGCTCCTAATATCCGATGGCAGTTTCTACAGAAATAGTGCTTCAAAACTCCTCAATCAAAAGTGATGTTCAACTCTGCTAGTTGAATGCAGAGATCAGAAAGGAGTTTCACAGAATGCTTCTGTGTAGTTTTTATTTGAAGATATTCCTTTTTGCACTGTATGCCCCTTACCGCTCTGAATGTCCGCATGCAGTTCCTACAGTAAGAGTGTTTCAGAACTGATCAATCAAAAGTAAGCTTCAACTCTGCTCGTTGAGTGCACAGATCAGAAAAAAGTTTCACAGAATGCTTCTGTGTAATTTTTGAAGACATTCCTTTTTGCACTATAAGCCCCTTAGCGCTCCGAATGTCCACTTGCAGTTTCTACAGAAAGAGTGTTTCAAATCTCCTCAATCAAAAGTAAAGTTCAGCTCTGCTAGTTGAATGCACAGATCAGAGAGAGGTCTCGCAGAATGCTACTGTGTAGTTTTTATTTGAAGATATTCCTTTTTATACTATAGTTTCCTTAGCACTCAGAATGTCCGCCTGCAGTTTCTACAGAAAGAGTGTGTCAGAACTGCTCAAGCAAATGTGACGTTCAACTCTGCCCATTCAATGCACAGATCAGAAAGAAGTTTTGCAGAATTCTTCTGTGTAGTTTTTATTTGAAGTTATTCCTTTTTCCACTATAGGCCCCTTAGCACTCCGAATGTCTGCTTGCAGTCTCTACATAAAGAGAGTTTCAGAAGTTCTCAATCAAAAGTAAAGTTCAAATCTGTTATTTGAATGCAGAAATCAGAAAGTAGTTTCGCAGAATGCCTCTGTGTAGTTTTTATTTGAAGATATTCCTTTTTCCAATATAGGCCCCTTAGCGCTCTGAATGCCTGCTTACAGTTTCTACAGAAAGAGTGTTGCAGAACTTCTCAATGAAAAGTAAGGTTCACCTCTGTAATTTGAATGCACAGATGAGAAATTATTTTCGCAGTATGCTTCTGTGTAATTTTTATTTGAAGATATTCCTTTTTCCACTATAGGCCCCTTAGTGCTCTGAATGTCCCCTTGCAATTTCTACAGAAAGATTGTTTCAAAACTCCTCAATAAAAATAAGGTTCAACCTTCCTAGTTGAATGCACATATCAGAAAGAAGTCTTGCAGAATGCTTCTGTGTAGTTTTTATTTGAAGATATTCCTTTTTCCACTGTAGGCCCCTTAGCGCTCCGAATGTCCGCTTGCAGTTTCTACAGAGAGCGAATTTCAGAACTTCTCAATCAAAAGTAAGGTTCAACTCTGTTAGCTGAATGCACAGAATGGAAAGTAGTTTCGCAGAATGATTCTGTGTAGTTTTTATTTGGAGATATTCCAATTTCTACTATAGGCCCCTTAGCGCTCCAAATGTCCCCTTGCGGTTTCTACAGAAATAGACTTTCAGAACTTCTCAATCAAAGTAAGGTGCAACTCCGCTAGTTGAATGCACAGATCAGAAAGAAGTGTCACATAATGCTTCTGTGTAGTTTTTATTTGAAGCTATTTCTTTTTCCACTATAGGCCCCTAAGCGCTCGGCTTCTCCACTTGCAGTTCCTACAGAAAGTGAGTTTCAGAAGTTCTCAATCAAAAGTAAGTTTCAACTCTGCTAGTTGAATGCACAGATGAGAAAGAAGTCCCGCAGAATTTTTCAGTGTAGTTTTTATTTGATGATATTCCTTTTTCAACTGCAGAACCCTTAGTGCTCTTAATGTCCACTTGCAGTTTCTACAGAAAGAGAGTTGCAGAGTTTCTCATTCTAAAGTAAGTTTCAACTCTGTTAGCTGAATGCACGGATCAGAAAGAAGTTTCGCAGAATGCTTCTATGCAGTTTTTATTTGAAGATATTCCTTTTTCCACTATAGGCCCCATAGCACTCCGACTGTCCGCTTGCAGTTTCTACAGGAAGAGAGTTTCAGAACTTCTCAATCAAAACTAAGGTTCAACTCTGCTAGTTGAATGCACAGATCAGAAAGAAGTTTCGCAGAATTCCTCTGTGTAGTTTTTATTTGATGATATTCGTTTTTCCACTATTGGCCCCTTAGCGCTCCGAAAGCCCACTCGCAATTTCTACAGAGAGAGAGTTTCAGAACTTCTCAATCAAAAGTAAGGTTCAACTCTGCAAGTTGAATGCACAGATGAGAAACAAGTTTCACAGAATGCTTCTCTGTAGTCTTTATTTGAAGATATTCCTTTTTCCGCTATAGTCCCTTTGGCGCTCTGAGTATCCGCTTGCAGTTTCAAAAGAAAGAGAGTTTGAGAACTTCTCAATCAAAGCTAGGTTTCAACTCTGCTAGTTGAATGCACAGATCAGAAAGAAGTTTCACAGAATGCTTCTGTGTACATTTTATTTGAAGATACTACTTTTTCCACCGTAGGCCACTTATCGCTCAGATTGTCCGATTGCAGTTTCTAAAGAAATAGAGTTTCTGAACTTCTCAATCAAAAGTAATGTTCAGCTCTGTTAGTTGAACGCAGAGATCAGAAAGAAGTTTCCCAGAATGTTTCTGTGCAGTTTTTACTTGAAGTTATTGATTTTTCCACTATAGGCCCCTTTGCGCTCCGAATATCCGCTTGCAGTTTCTACGGAGAGAGAGTTTCAGAACTGCTCAATGAAAAGTAAGGTTCAACTCCGGTTGTTGAATGCACAGATCAGAAAGAAGTTTCCCACAATGCTTCTGTGTAGTTTTTATTTGAAGATATTCCTTTTTCCACTATACGCAAATTAGCACTTTGAATGTCCGCTTGCTGTTTCTACAAAAAGAGTGTTTCAAAACTCCTAAATCAAAAGTAAGGTTCAACTCTGCCTGGTAATTGCACAGATGAGAAAGTGGTTTCGCAGAATGCTTTTGTGTAGTTTTTTTTTAAAGATATTCTTTTTTCCACTATAGGCCCTTAGCGGTCCGAATGTGCGCTTGAAGTTTCTACAGAAAGAGTGTTTCAAAACTCCTCAATCAAAAGTATGGTTCACCTTTGCTAGTTGAATGCACAGATGAGAAAGAAGTTTCAGAGAATGCTTCTGTGTAGTCTTTTTTTTGAAGATATTCCTTTTTCCACTATAGGCCCTTTAGCGCTATGAATATCCGCTTGCAGTTTCTACAGAAAGTGTGTTTCAGAACTGCTGAATCAAGAGTAAGATTCAACTCTGCTAGTTGAATGCACAGATCAGAAATAAGTTTCACAGAATGCTTCTGTGTAGTTTTTAATTTAAGATAATACTTTTTCCACTGTAGGCCACTTATCGCTCCGATTGTCTGCTTGCAGTTTCTAAAGAAAGAGAGTTTCAAAACTTCTCAATCAAAAGTAAGGTTCAACTCTGTTAGTTGAATGCACAGATCAGAAAGAAGTTTCCCAGAATGTTTCTGTGTAGTTTTGATTTGAACTTATTCATTTTTCCACTATAGGACCCTTTGCGCTCCGAATGTCCACTTGCAGTTTCTACAGAGAGAGAGTTTCAGTACTGCTCAATCAAAAGTAAGGTTCAACTCCGCTTAGTTGAATGCACAGATCAGAAAGAAGGTTCCCACAATGCTTCTGTGTAGTTTTAATTTTAACATATTCCTTTTTCCTCTATACGCCCCTTAGCACTCCGAATGTCCGCTTGCTGTTTTTAAAAAAAGACAGTTCCAAACTCCTAAATCAAAAGTAAGGTTCAACTCTGCCTGGTAATTGCACAGATGAGAAAGAAGTTTCACAGAATGCTTTTGTGTAGTTTTTATTTGAAGATATTCCTTTTTCCACTACAAGCCCTTAGCGGGCCGAATGTCTGCTTGCAGTTACTACAGAAAGAGTGTTTCAAATCTACTCAATCAAAAGTAAGGTTCAACTTTGTTAGTTGAATGCACAGATGAGAAAGAAGTTTCACAGAATGCTTCTGTGTAGTCTTTATTTGAAGATATTCCTTTTTCCTCTATAGGCCCTTTAGCGCTCCGAATGTCCGCTTGCAGTTTCTATGGAAAGAGAGTATCAGAACTTCTCAATCAAATGTAAGTTTCAACTCTGTTAGTTGAATACACGGAAGAGAAAGAAGTTTCGCAGAAAGCTTCTGTGTAGTTTATATTTGAAGACATTACTTTTTCCACTATAGGCCCCTTAGAGCTCCGAATGTCCGCTTGCAGTTTCTACAGAAAGAGAGTTTCAGAACTTCTCAATCAAAGGTAAGGTTCAACACTGTAAGTTGAATGCACACATCAGAAATATGTTTCACAGAATGCTTCTGTGTAGTTTTTATTTGAAGATATTCCTTTTTCCACTGTAGGCCCCTTAGTGCTCCGAATGCCTTCTTGCAGTTTCTACAGAGAGAGTTTCAGAACCTCTCAATCAAAAGTAAGGTTCAACTGTGTTAGTGGAATGCACAGATCACAAAGAAGTTTCGCTGAATGCTACTGTGTAGTTTTTATTGGAAGAAATTCATTTTTCCACTATAGGCCCTTAACGGTCCTAATGTCCGCTTGCAGTTTCTATAGAAAGAGGGTTTCAAAACTACTCAATCAAAAGTAAGGTTCAACTCTGCTAGTTGAATGCACAGATGAGAAACAAGTTTCACTGAATGCTTCTGTGTAGTCTTTATTTGAAGATATACCTTTTTCCACTATGCGCCCCTTAGTGCTCCAAATGTCTGCTAGCAGTTTCTACAGAAAGTGTGTTTCAGAACTGCTCAATCAAGAGTAAGGTTCAACTCTGCTAGTTGAATGCCCAGATCAGAAGGATGTTTCACAGAATGCTTCTGTGAAGGTTTTATGTGAACTTATTCCTTTTTCCACTGTAGGCCCCTAAGCGCTCGGAATCTCCACTTGCAGTTTCTACAGAAAGAGTGTTTCAAAACTACTAAATCAAACGAGGCTTCAACTCTGCTAGTTGAATGCACAGATCGGAAAGAAGTTTCACAGAATGCTTCTGTGTAGTTTTTATTTGAAGATATCCCTTTTTCCACTATAGGCCCTTTAGCGCTCGAATTGTCCACTTCCACTTTCAACAGAAACAGTGTTTCAGAACTGCTCAATCAAAAGTAAGCTTCAACTATGTTAGTTGAATGTACAGAACTGAAACATGTTTCACAGAATGCTTCTGTGTAGTTTTTATTTGAAGATATCCCTTTTTCCACTATACGCCCCTTAGCGTTCAGAATGTCCACGTGCAGATTCTACAGAAAGAGTGTTTCAGAACTGCTGAATCAAAAGGAAGCTTCAACTCTGTTACTTGAATGCACAGAACAGAAAGAAGTTTCACAAAATGCTTCTGTGTAGTTTTTATTTGAAGATATCCCTTTTTCCACTATAAGCCCCTTAGCGCTCCGAATGTCCACTTGCAGTTTCTACAGAAAGAGTGTTTCAGAACTGCTCAATCAAAAGTAAGCTTCAACTCTGTTACTTGAATGCACAGAGCAGAAAGAAGTTTCACAGAATGTTTCTGTGTAGTTTATATTTGGAGATATTCCTTTTTCCACTATAGGACGCTTAGCGCTCGCAAGGTCAACTTGCAGTTTCTACATAAAGAGTGTTTCAGAACTGCTCAATCAACAGAAAGGTTCAACTCTGTTAGTTGAATGCACAGAACAGAAAGAAGTTTCACAGAATGCTTCAGTGGAGTTTTTATTTGGAGATATTCCTTTTTCAACCATGGGCCCCTTTGCACTCGGAATGTCCCCTTGCAGTTTCTACAGAAACAGTGTTTCAGAACTGCTCAATCAAAAGTAAGCTTCAACTCTGTTAGTTGAATGCACAGAACAGAAAGAAGTTTCACAGAATGCTTCTGTGTAGATTTATTTGAAGATATTACTTTCTCCACTATAGGCCCCATAGCGCTCTGAATGTCCACTTGCAGTTTCTACAGAAAGAGTGTTTCAGAACTGCTCAATCAAAAGTAAGCTTCAACTCTGTTAGTTGAATGCACAGAACAGAAAAAAAGTTTCACAGAATGCTTCTGTGTAGTTTGTATTTGGAGATATTGCTTTTTGAACTACAGGCCCGTTTGAGCTCCGAATGTCCACTTGCAGTTTCTACAGAAAGGGTGTTTCAGAACGGCTCAATGAAAAGAAAGCTTCAAATCTCTTAGTTGAATGCACAGAACAGAAGGGAGTTTCACAGAATGCTTCTGTGTAGTTTTTATTTGAAGATATCCCTTTTTCCACTATAGGCCCTTTTGAGCTCGGAATGTACACTTGCAGTTTCTACAGAAAGAGTGTTTCAGAACTGCTCAATCAAAAGTAAGCTTCAACTCTGTTAGTTGAATGCACAGAAGGGAAAAAAGTTTCACAGAATGCTTCTGTGTAGTATTTAGTTGGAGATATTCCTTTTTCCACTATAGGCCCCTTAGCGCTCCGAATGTCCACTTCCAGTTTCCACAGAAAGAGTGTTTCAGAACTGCTCAATCAAAAGTAAGCTTAAACTCTGTTAGTTGAATGCACAGAACAGAAAGTAGTTTCACAGAATGCTTCTGTGTAGTTTTTATTTGAAGATATCCCTTTTTCCACTATACGCCCTTTAGCGCTCTCATTGTCAACTTGCAGTTTCTACAGAAAGAGTGTTTCAGAACTGCTCAATCAAAAGTAAGCTTCAACTCTGTTAGTTGAATGCACAGAACAGAAAGAAGTTTCACGGAATGCTTCTGTGTAGTTTTAATTTGAAGATATCCCTTTTTCCACTATAGGCCCTTTAGCGCTCGAAATGTCAACTTGCAGTTTCTACAGAAACAGTGTTTCAGAACTGCTCAATCAAAAGTAAGCTTCAACTCTGTTAGTTGAATGCACAGAACAGAAAGAAGTTTCACAGAATGCTTCTGTGTAGTTTTAATTTGAAGATATCCCTTTTTCCACTATAGGCCCTTTAGCGCTCGAAATGTCAACTTGCAGTTTCTACAGAAAGAGTGTTTCAGAACTGCTCAATCAAAAGTAAGCTTCAACTCTATTAGTTGAATGGAAAGAACAGAAAGAAGTTCCACAGAATGCTTCTGTGTAGTTTTAATTTGAAGAAATCCCTTTTTTCACTATAGGCCATTTAGCGCTCGAAATGTCAACTTGCAGTTTCTACAGAGTGTTTCAGAACTGCTCAATCAAAAGTAAGCTTCAACTCCGTTAGTTGAATGCACAGACCAGAAAGAAGTTTCACAGAATGCTTCTGTGTAGTTTTTATTTGAAGATATTCCTGTTTCCAGTATAGGCCCCTTAGCGCTTAGAATGTCCACTGGCAGTTTCTACAGAAAGAGTGATTCAGAACTGCTCCAACAAATGTAAGTTTCAACTCTGTTACTTGAATGCACAGAACAGAAGGAAGTTTCACTGAATGCATCTGTGTAGTTTTTATTTG
Organism: Nomascus leucogenys; assembly: GCF_006542625.1. Classification (NCBI taxonomy): domain Eukaryota; kingdom Metazoa; phylum Chordata; class Mammalia; order Primates; family Hylobatidae; genus Nomascus; species Nomascus leucogenys. The sequence goes on along the minus strand of NC_044388.1, from coordinate 48,581,137 downwards.
CAGATATTCCTTTTTCCACTATAGGACCCTTAGAACTCGGAATGTCAACTTGCAGTTTCTACAGAAAGTGTGCTTCAGAACTGCTCAATCAAAAGTAAGCTTCAACTCCGTTAGTTGAATGGACAGAACAGAAAGAAGTTTCACAGAATGCTTCTGTGTAGTTTTCATTTGAAGATATGCCTTTTTCCACTATGGGACCTTCTGCGCTCGGAATGTCAACTTGCAGTTTCTACATAAAGAGTGTTTCAGAACTGCACAATCAAAAGTAAGCTCCAGCTCTGTTAGTTGAATTGAAAGAACAGAAAGAAGTTTCACAGAATGCTTCTGTGTAGTTTTTATTTGACGATATCCCTTTTTCCTCTATAGGCCCCTAAGCGCTCTGATTGTCCACGTGCAGTTCCTACAGAAAGAGTGTTTCAGAACTGCTCAATCTAAAGTAAGCCTCAACTCTCTTAGTTGAATGCACAGAAAAGGAAGAAGTTTCACAGAATGCTTCTTTGTAATTTTCATATGAAGATATCGCTTTTTCCACTATAGGCCCCTTAGTGCTCATATTTTCCCCTTGGATTTTCTACAGAAAGAGTGTTTCAGAACTGCTCGAACAAAAGTAAGCTTCAACTCTGTTAGTTGAATGCACAGAACAGAAAGAAGTTTCACAGAATGCTTCTGTGTAGTTTTTAATAGAAGATATTCCTTTTTCCACTATAGGCCCCTTAGCGCTCCGAATGTCCACTTCCACTTTCCACAGAAAGAGTGTTTCAGAACTGCTAAATCAAAAGTAAGCTTCAACTCTGTTAGTTGAATGCACAGAAAAGAAAGAAGTTTCACAGAATGCTTCTGTGTAGTTTTTATTTGAAGATATCCCTTTTTCCTCTATAGGCCCCATAGCGCTCCGAATGTCCACTTCCACTTTCTACAGAAAGAGTGTTTCAGAACTACTCAATTAAAAGTAAGCTTCAACTCTGTTAGTTGAATGCACAGAACGGAAAGAAGTTTCACAGAATGCTTCTGTGTTGTTTTTATTTGAAGATAGCCTTTTTTCCACTATAGGCAATTTAGCGCTAGGAATGTGAACTTTCAGTTTGTACAGAAAGAGTGTTTCAGAACTGCTCAATCAGAAGTAAGATTTAGCTCTGTTATTTGAATAGACAGAACAGAAAGAAGTTTCACAGAATGCTTGTGTGTGGTTTTTATTTGAAGATATTCCTTTTTCCACTATAGGCCCCTTTGCGTTCAGATTATCCACTTGCAGTTTCTACAGAAAATTGTTTCAGAAATGCTCAATCAAAAGTGAGCTTCAACTCTGTTAGTTGAATGCACAGAACAGAAAGAAGTTTCACAGAATGCTTCTGTGTAGTTTTTTTTAAGATATGCCTTTTTCCTCTAAAGTCTTCTTAGTGTTCAGAATGTCCACTTGCAATTTCTACAGAATGAGTGTTTCAGAACTGCTGAATCAAAAGTGAGCTTCAACTCTGTTAGTTGAATGCACGGAAAAGAAAGAAGTTTCATAGAATGCTTCTGCATAGTTTTTATTTGGAGATATTCCTTTTTCCACTATAGGACCCTTAGCGCTCCAAATGTCCACTTGCAGTTTCTACAGAAAGATTGTTTCAGAATTGCTCAATCAAAAGTAAGCTTCAACTCTTTTAGTTGAATGCACAGAACGGAAGGAAGTTTCACAGAATGCTTCTGTGTAGTTTTTATTTGAAGATATCGCTTTTTCCACTATAGGCCCTTTAGCGCTCGAAATGTCATCTTGCAGTTTCTACAGAAAGATTCTTTCAGAACTGCTCAATCAAAAGTAAACTTCAACTCTCTTAGTTGAATGCACAGAACAGAAGGAAGTTGCACAGAATGCTTCTGTGTAGTTTTTAAATGGAGATTTTTCTTATTTCACCCTATGCCCCTTTAGCGCTCCTAATGTCCACTTGCAGTCTCTACAGAAAGGGTGTTTCAGAACTGCTCAATCAAAAGTAACCTTCAAATCTGTTAGTTGAATGCACAGAACAGAAAGAAGTTTCAAAGAATGCTTCTGTGTAGTTTTTATTTGAAGACATCCCTTTTTGCACTTTAGGCCCCTTAGCACTAAGAATGTCCCCTTGCAGTTTCTACAGAAAGAGTGTTTCAGAACTGCTCAATCAAAAGTAAGCTTCATCTCTGTTAGTTGAATGCACAGAAGAGAAAGAAGTTTCACAGAATGCTTCCGTGCAGTTTTTATTTTAAGATTTCCCTTTTTCCACTATGGGACATTTAGCGCTCGGAATGTCAATATGCAGTTTCTACAGAAAGAGAGTTTCAGAACTGCTCAATCAAAAGTAAGCTCAAGATCTGTTAGTTGAATTGACAGAACAGAAAGAAGTTTCGCAGAATGCTTCTGTGTAGTTTTTATTTGAAGATATTCCTTTTTCCACTATAGGCCCTTTAGCGCTCGGAATGTCAACTTGCAGTTTCTACAGAAACAGTGTTTCAGAACTACTCAATCAAAAGTAAGATTCAACTCTGTTAGTTGAATGCACAGAACAGAAAGAAGTTTCACAGAATGCTTCTGTGTAGTTTTTATTTGAAGATATCCCTTTTTCCTCTATAGGACCCTTAGCGCTCCGAATCTCCACTTGCAGTTTCTTCAGAAAGAGTGTTTCAGAACTGCTCAATCAAAGGTAAGCTTCAACTCTGTTAGTTGAATGCACAGAAAAGAGAGAAGTTTCACAGAATGCTTCTTTGTAGTTTTTATTTGAAGATAACACTTTTTCCACTATAGTCACCTTAGCGCTCCGAATGTCCACTTCCACTTTCTTCAGAAAGAGTGTTTCAGAACTACTCAATCAAAAGCAAGCTTCAACTGTGTTAGTTGAATGGACAGAACAGAAAGAAGTTTCACAGAATGCTTCTGTGTAGTTTTTATTTGAAGATATTCCTTTTTCTACTATAGGCCTTTTAGCGCTCAGTATGTCAACTTGCAGTTTCTACAGAGAGAGTGTTTCAGAACTGCTCAATCAAAAGTCAGCTTCCACTCTGTTAGTTGAATGCACAGAACAGAAAGAAGTTTCACAGAATGCTTCTGTGTAGTTTTTATTTGACGATATCCCTTTTTCTACTATAGGCCCCTTAGCGCTCAGAATGTCCCCTTGCAGTTTCTACAGAAAGAGTGTTTCAGAACTGCTCAATCAAAAGTAGGCTTCAACACTGTTAGGTGAATGCACAGAACAGAAAACAGTTTCACTGAATGCTTCTGTGTGGTTTTTATTTGAAGATATCCCTTTTTCCGCTCTAGGTACCTTATCGCTCCGAATGTCCACTTGCAGTTTCTACAGAAAGAGTGTTTCAGAACTGCTCAATCAAAAGTAAGCTTCAACTCTGTTAGTTGAATGCACAGAACAGAAAGAAGTTTCACAGAATGCTTCCGTGTAGTTTTTATTTGAAGATATCCCTTTTCCCACTATAGGCCCCTTTGCATTCTGAATGTCCACTTGCAGTTTCTACAGAAAGAGTGTTTCAGAACTGCTCAATCAAAAGTGAGCTTCAACTCTGTTAGTTGAATGCACAGAACAGAAAGAAGTTTCACAGAATGCTTCTATGTAGTTTTTCTTAAGATAGGCCTTTTTCCTCTATAGTCCTCTTAGTGTTCAGAATGTCCACTTGCAGTTTCAGTAGAATGAGTGTTTCAGAACTGCTCAATCAAAAGTGAGCTTCAACTCTGTTAGTTGAATGGACAGAACAGAAAGAAGTTTCACAGAATGGTTCTGCGTAGTTTTTATTTGGAGATATACCTTTTTCCACTATAGGCCCCTTAGCTCTCCCAATGTCCACTTGCAGTTTCTACAGAAAGAGTGTTTCAGAACTGCTCAATCAAAAGTAAGCTTCAACTCTCTTAGTTGAATGGACGGAACAGAAAGTAGTTTCACAGAATGCTTCTGTGTAGTTTTTATTTGAACATATTCCTTTTTCCACTATAGGCCCCATAGCGCTCCGAATATCCACTTCCACTTTCTACAGAAAGAGTGTTTCAGAACTGATCAATCAAAAGTAATCTCCAGCTCTGTTAGTTGAATTGACAGAACTGAAAGAAGTTTCACAGAATGCTTCTGTGTAGTTTTTAATTGAAGATATTCCTTTTCCCACTATAGGCCTCTTCGCGCTCAGAATGTCCACTTCCACTTTCTTCAGAAAGAGTGTTTCAGAACTACTCAATCAAAAGTAAGCTTCAACTCTGTTAGTTGAATGCACAGAACAGAAAGAAGTTTCACAGAATGCTTCTGTGTAGTGTTTTTTTGAAGATATCCATTTTTCCACTATGGAAACTTCAGCGCTCGGAATGCCAAATTGCAGTTTCTACAGAAAGAGTGTTTCAGAACTGCTCAATCAAAAGTAAGCTCCAGCTCTGTTAGTTGAATTGAAAGAACAGAAAGAAGTTACGCAGAATGCTTCTGTGTAGTTTTCTTTTTAAGATATCCCTTTCTCCACTATAGGCCCTTTAGCGCTCGGAATGTCAACTTGCAGTTTCTACAGAAACAGTGTTTCACAACTGCTCAATCAAAAGTAAGCTTCAACTCTGTTAGCTGAATGCACAGAAGAGAGAGAAGTTACACAGAATGCTTTTGTGTAGTTTTTATTTGAAGGTATCCCTTTTTCCACTATATTCCCTTTAGTGCTCGAAATGTCAACCTGCAGTTTCTACAGAAAGAGTGTTTCAGAACTGCTCATTCAAAAGTAAGCTTCCACTCTCTTAGTTGAATGGACTGAACAGAAAGAAGTTTCACAGAATGCTTCTGTGTAGTTTTTATTTGAAGGCATTCATTTTTCCACCATAGGCCCCTTAGCCCTCAAAATGTCAACTTCCACTTTCTACAGAAAGAGTGTTTCAGAACTGCTCAATCAAAGGTAAGCTTCAACTCTGTTAGTTGAATGCACAGAACAGAAGGAAGTTTCACAGGATGCTTCTGTGTAGTTTTTATTTGAAGATATCCCTTTTTCCACTATAGGCCCTTTTGAGCTCGGAATGTACACTTGCAGTTTCTACATAAAGAGTGATTCAGAACTGCTCAATCAAAAGTAAGCTTCAACTCTGTTAGTTGAATGCACAGAAGAGAAAAAAGTTTCACAGAATGCTTCTGTGTAGTTTTTATTTGGAAATATTCCTTTTTCCACTATAGGCCCATTAGCGCTCCGAATATCCACTTCCAGTTTCCACAGAAAGAGTGTTTCAGAACTGCTCAATCAAAACTAAGCTTCAACTCTGTTAGTTGAATGCAGAGAACAGAAAGTAGTTTCACAGAATGATTCTGTGTAGTTTTTATTTGAAGATATCCCTTTTTCCACTATACGCCCTTTAGCGCTCGCATTGTCAACTTGCAGTTTCTACAGAAACAGTGTTTCAGAACTGCTCAATCAAAAGTAAGCTTGAAATCTGTTAGTTGAATGTACATAACAGAAAGAAGTTTCACAGAATGCTTCTGTGTAGTTTTTATTGGAAGGTATCCCTTTTTCCACTATAGGCCCTTTAGTGCTCGAAATGTCCACTTCCACTTTCTACAGAAAGAGTTTTTCAGAACTGCTCAATCAAAAGTAACCTTCAACACTGTTAGTTGTATGTACAGAAAAGAAAGAAGTTTCACAGAATGCTTCTGCGTAGTTTTTATTTGGAGATATTCCTTTTTCCACTACAGGCCCCTTAGCGCTCCGAATGTCCACTTGCAGTTTCTACAGAAAGGGTGTTTCAGAACTGCTCAATCAAAAGCAAGCTTCAACTCTGTTAGTTGAATGTACAGAACAGAAAGTAGTTTCACAGAATGCTTTTGTTTAGTTTTTATTTGAAGATAACCCTTTTTCTACTATAGGCCCCTTGGCGTTCAGAATGTACACTTTCAGTTTCTACAGAAAGAGTGTTTCAGAACTGCTCAATCAAAAGTGTGCTTTAGCTCTGTTATTTGAATAGACAGAACAGATAGTAGTTTCACAGAATGCTTCTGTGTGGTTTTTATTTGAAGATATTCCTTTTTCCACTCTAGGCCCCTTAGCGCTCCGAATGTCCACTTGCAGTTTCTACAGAAAGAGTGTTTCAGAACTGCTCAATCAAAAGCAAGCTTCAACTATGTTAGTTGAATGCACAGAAAGGAAAGAAGTTGCACAGAATGCTTCTGTGTAGTTTTTATTTTTAGACATCACTTTTTCCACTATAGGCCCTTTAGCGCTTGAAATGTAATCTTGCAGTTTCTACAGAAAGAGTGTTTCAGAACTGCTCAATCAAAAGTAAGCTTCGACTCTGTTAGTTGAATGGACAGAATAGAAAGAAGTTTCACAGAATGCTTCTGTGTAGTTTTTATTTGAAGATATTCCTTTTTCCACTCTAGTCCCCTTAGCGCTCGGAATGTCAACTTGCAGTTTCGAGAGAAAGTGTGTTTCAGAAGGGACTGTTGTGGGTTGGGGGGAGGGGGGAGGGACAGCATTAGGAGATACACCTAATGCTAAATGACGAGTTAATGGGTGCAGGAAATCAACATGGCACATGGATACATATGTAACAAACCTGCACATTGTGCACATGTACCCTAAAACCCTAAAGTATAATAAAAAAAAAAAAAAAAGGGAATAGGATAAAAAGGAAGCTGATAAAGGGCCCTGCACACAATGTGAAAAATTTTTATCTTTATCTTAGCTTAGGTTCTAAATAGTAGTTTACAAAATCCTAGAAGTTCTGGAAGGTATTCTAGTAATTCACGTTGCCTTCTATTAATAAACAAGCAAGGAAGCAAACAAAATATTTTTTTCTTTTAAAAAAAGAACAAATTGATACTTTATTTGTATATCAAATAAGAGGTACAGCTTAGAAGAAATGATTGTACACAAGATTCAATTCACTTAGATGATTAAACACCGAGTACTCAAGATGGTTTTGATTGTTTCACAGTTTAAAATTGTTTTCTTCCTTAGGTTTAATGTCTACCAAAGTTGAACTACTGGTCAAAATTAGAAAGTATAAAAACCATGGATTTTGGGGAAAAAAAAAAAGGAAAATATTGATAAATTCTCCTCAAAATGATCTTCACCAAATTCTTAATATACATTAACCTAAGACAACCTCTTTTATAGCAACTTCAAAAACCATAGGTGATGGAAGGCAAAAAGTATATCAAATTTTGCTTGGCACTTATTGGCAATTCGCACCTACAATGTGCTATATGCCGAGAAGCAATTGCAAAAACTAGCCTGAAAAATTCTCTTACCATATTTAAAAGCTACTGCAAAAATTTAAAAACAATCAAATTTGATGTTTCAAGTGAAATATTAAAGAATTCCAACCTAGTTTTGCCTGTTTTGATGCTATACGATGTGAACATATTTAAATGTATTTTAATGTAGATTTGGAATTAAAAACTCAACAAGTCATTTAAAAAAAAAAAAAAAAGAAGTGCTCAATCAAAAGTAAGCTTCAACTGTGTTAGTTGAAATTAGAGAACAGAAAGAAATTTCACAGAATGCTTACGTGTAGTTTTTATTTGAAGATATTCCTTTTTCCACTATAGGCCCCATAGCGCTCTGAATGTCCACTTGCAGTTTCTACAGAAAGAGTGTTTCAGAACTGCTCAATCAAAAGTAAGTTTCAACTCTGTTAGTTGAATGCACGGAACAGAAAGAAGCATCACAGAATGCTTCTGTGTAGTTTTTATTTGAAGATATTCCTTTTTCCACTATAGGCCCTTTAGCGCTCGAAATTTCAACTTATAGTTTCTACAGGGAGACTGTTTCCGAACTGCTCAATCAAAAGTCAGCTTCAACTCTCTTGGTTGAATGGACAGAACAGAAAGTAGTTTCACAGAATGCATCTGTGTAGTTTTTATTTGAAGATATTCCTTTTTCCAGTATAGGCCCCTTAGCACTCCGAATGTCAACTTGCAGTTTCTACAGAAAGAGTGTTTCAGAACTGCTCAATCAAAAGTAAGCTTCAACTCTGTTAGTTGAAAGCACAGAACAGAAAGAAGTTTCACAGAATGCTTCTGTGTACTTTTTATTTGAAGATAGCCTTTTTCCACTACAGGCCCCTTAGCTTTCAGAATGTCCACTGGCAGTTTCTACAGAAAGAGTGTTTCAGAAGTGCTCAATCAAAAGTAAGCTTCAACTCTGTTAGTTGAATGCACAGAAGAGAAAGAAGTTTCACAGAATGCTTCTGTGTAGTTTTTATTTGAAGATATCCCTTTTTCCTCTATAAGCCCCTTAGCGTTCAGAATGTGCACTTGCAGTTTCTACAGAAAGAGGGTTTCAGAACTGCTCTATCAAAAGTAAGCTTCAACTCTGTTACTTGAATGCACAGAATAGATAGAAGTTTCACAGAGTGCTTCTGTGTAGTTTTTATTTGAAGATATACCTTTTTCCACTATAGGCCATTTAGCGCTAGGAATGTCAACTTGCAGTTTCTACAGAAAGAGAGTTTGAGAACTGCTCAATCAAAAGTAAGCTTCAACTCTGTTAGTTGAATGCACAGAACAGAAAGAAGTTTCACTGAATGCTTCTGTGTAGTTTTTATTTGGAGATATTCCTTTTTCCACTATAGGACCCTTAGCGCTCGGAATGTCAACTTGCCGTTTCTACAGAAAGAGTGTTTCAGAACTGCTCAATCAAAAGTAAGCTTCAACTCTGTTAGTTCAATGCACAGAACAGAAAGATGTTTCACAGAATGCTTCTATGTACTTTTATTTGAAGATATCCCTTTGTCCTCTATAGGCCCCTTAGCGTTCAGAATGTCCACTTGCAGTTTCTACAGAAAGAGTGTTTCAGAAATGCTCAATCAAAAGTAAGCTTCAACTCTGTTAGTTGAAAGCACAGAACACAAAAAAGTTTCACAGAATGCTTCTGTGTAGTTTTTATTTGAAGATATCCCTTTTTCCACTATGGGCCCCTTTGCCCTCCAACTGTCCACTTGCATTTTCTACAGAAAGAGTGTTTCAGAACTACTCAATCAAAAGTAAGCTTCAACTCTCTTAGTTGAATGCACAGAACAGAAAGAAGTTTCATAGAATGCTTCTGTGTAGTTTTTATTTGTATATATACCTTTTTCCACTATAGGCCATTTAGCGCTCGAAATGTCAACTTGCAGTTTCTACAGAAAGAGTGTTTCAGAACTGCTCAATCAAAAGTAAGCTTCAACTCTGTTAGTTGAATGCACAGAACACAAAGAAGTTTCACAGAATGCTTCTGTGTAGTTTTTATTTGAAGATATTTCTTTATCCAATATAGGCCCCTTAGCACTCCGAATATCCTCTTGCAGTTTCTACAGAAAGAGTGATTCAGAACTGCTCAATAAAAAGTAAGCTTCAACTCGGTTATTTGAATGCACAGGACAGAAGGAAGTTTCACAGAATGCTTCTGTGTAGTTTTTATTTGAATATATTTCTTTTTCCACTGTAGGCCCCTTAGCGTTCCGAATGTCCACATGCAGTTTCTACAGAAAGAGTGTTTCAGAATTGCCCAATCAAAAGTGAGGTTCAACTCTGATAGTTGAATGCACACAACAGGAAGTATTTTCACAGAATGCTTCTGTGTAGTTTTTATTTGAAGATATTCCTTTTTCCACTGTAGGCTCTTGGGGCTTCAAATGTCCAATTGCAGTTTCTACTGAAAAGGTGTTTCAGAACTGCTCAATCAAAAGTAAAGTTCAACTCTGTCAGTTGAATGCACAGAACAGAAAGATGTTTCACAGAATGCTTCTGTGTATTTTTTATTTGTGGATATTCCTTGTTTCACTATAGGCCCCATAGCGCTCAGAATGTTGAATTTCAATTTCTACAGAAGGAGTGTTTCAGAAGTGCTCAATCAAAAGTAAGGTTCAACACTCTTAGTTGAATTCACAGAAAGGAAAGGAGTTTCACAGATTGCTTTTCTGTAGTTTTTATTGAAGGTAATCCCTTTTCCACTATAGGTCCCTTAGCACTCAGAATGTCCACATGCAGTTATTATGTAAAGAGTGATTCAGAACTGGTCAATGAGAAGAAAGCTTCCACTCTGTTAGTTGAATTCACAGAACAGAAAGAAGTAACACAGAATGATTCTGTGTAGTTTTTATTTGAAAATATTACTTATCCACTATAGGCCGCTTAGTGCTCCGAATGTCCACTTTCAGTTTCTACAGAAAGAGTGTTTCACAACTTCTCAATCAAAAGGAAGGTTCAACTCTGTCAGTTGAATGCACAGAACAGAAAGAAGTTTCACAGAATGCTTCTGCGTAGTTTTTATTTGAAGATATTTCTTTTTCCACTATAGGCCCCTTAGCGCTCTGAATGTCCAATTGCAGTTTCTACAGAAAGAGTGTTTCAAAACTGCTCAATCAAAAGGAAGGTTCAAATCTGTTGGTTGAATGCACAGAACAGAAAGAAGTTTCACAGATTGCTTCTGTGTAGTTTTTATTTGAAGATATTCCTTTTTCCACTACAGTCTTCTTAGCGCTACGAATGTCCGCTTGCAGTTTCTACAAAAAGAGTGTTTCAGAACTGCTCTATCAAAAGTAAGGTTCAACTCTGTTAGTTGAATGCACAGAAGGGAACGAAGTTTCACAGAATGCTTCAGGGTAGTCTTTATTTGAAGCTATTCCTTTTTGCACTGTAGGCCCCTCACGCTCTGTATGCCCACTTGCAGTTTCTACAGAAAGAGTGTTTCAGAACTGCTCAATCAAACGTACCTTCAACTCTTTTAGATGAATGCACAGAACAGAAAGTAGTTTCACAGAATGCTTATGTGTAGTTTTAATTTGAAGATATTCCTTTTTCCAGTATAGGCCCCTTAGCGCTCCGAATGTCCACTTACAGTTTCTACAGAGCGTTTCAGAACTGCTCAATCAAAAGTAAACTTCAACTCTGTTAGTTGAATGCACAGATCAGAAAGAAATTTCACAGAATGCTTCTGTGAAGTTTTTATTTGCAGATATTCCTTTTTCCACTATAGGCCCCCTAGAGCTCCGAATGTCCACTTGCAGTTTCTACAGAAAGAGTGTTTCAGAATTGCTGAATCAAAAGTAAACTTCAACTCTGTAAGTTGAATGCACAGAACAGAAAGAAGTTTCGCAGAACGCTTCCGTGAAATTTTTATTTGAAGATATTCCTTTTTCCACTATACGCCCCTTAGCGCTCCGAATATCCACTTGCTGTTTCTACAGAGAAAGTGTTTCACAACTGCTCAATCCAAAGCAAGGTTCAACTCTGTTAGTTGAATGCACAGAACAGAAAGAAATTTCACTGAATGCTTCAGTGTAGTTTTTATTTGAAGATATTCCTTTTTCCACTATAGGCCCCTTAGCGCTCCGAATGTACGCTTGCAGTTTCTACAGAAAGAGAGTTTCAGAACTTCTGAACCAAAAGTAAGGTTCAACTCTGTTAGTTGAATGCGCGGATCAGAAAGGAGTTTTGCAGAATTGTTCTGTATAGCTTTTATTTGAAGATAGTCCGTTTTCTACTGTAGGCCCCTTGGTGCTCCGTATGTCCTCTTGTAGTTTCTACAGAAAGCGTGTTTCAAAACTCCTCAATCAAAAGTATTGTTCAATTCTGCTAGTTGAATGCACAGATGAGAAAGAAGTCTCCCAGAATGATTCTGTGTAGTTTTTATTTGAAGATATTCCTTTTTCCACTATTTGCCCCTCAGCGCTAGAATGGCAGCTTCCATTTTCTACAGAAAGAATTTTTCAGAACTGCTCATTCACAGGTAAATTCCAACTCTGCTAGTAGAATGCACGGATCAGAAAGAGGTTTCGCAGAATGCTTCTGTGTAGTTTTTATTTGAAGATATTCTTTTTTCCACTAAAGCCCCCATATCGCAAAGAATGTCCGTTTGCAGTTTCTGCAGAACGAGTGTTTCAGAAGTGCTCAAACACAAGTAAGGTTCAACTCTGCTACATGAATGCACAGATGAGAAAGTAGTTTCACAGAATGCTTCTGTGTAGTTTTTATTTGAAGATATTTCTTTTTCCACTATAGGCCCATAAGTTCTCCGAGTGTCCAATGGCAGTTTGTACAGAAAGATTGTTTCATATCTCCTCAATCAAAAGTAAGGTTCAACTCTGTTAGTTGAATGCACAGATCAGAAAGAGGTTTCGCAGAATGCTTCTCTGTAGTTTTTATTTGAAGATATTTCTTTTTCCACTCTAAGCCACTTATCGCTCCAAATGGCCACTTGCATTTCCTACAATAAGAGTGTTTCAGAACTCCTCAATCCAAACCAAGTTTCAATTCTGCTAGTTGAATGCACAGATTAGAAAGAATTTTCGCTGAATGATTCTGTGTTCTTTTGATTAGAATATATTTCTTTTTCCACTATTGGCCTCTTAGTGCTCCGAAAGTCCGCTTGCAGTTTCTACAGAAAGAGTGTTTCAGAACTCCTCAATCTAAAGTCAGGTTCAACTCTGTTGGTCGAGTGCACAGATCAGAAAGAAGTTTTGCAGAATGCTTCTGTGTAGTTTTTATTTGAAGATATTCCTTTTTCCACTATAGGCCCCTTAGCGCTCCGAATGTCCACTTGCAGTTTCTACAGAAAGAGACTTTGAGAACTTCTCAATCAAATTAAGCTTCCACTCTGTTAGTTGAATGCACAGATCAGAAAGAAGTTTCGCAGAATGCTTCTGTGTAGTTTTTATTTGAAAATATTCCTTTTTCCACTGTTGGCCCCTTAGAGCTCTGAATGTCTGCTTGCACTATGTACAGAAAGAGTGTTTCACAACTGCTCAATGAAAAGTAATGTTCAACTCTTCTAGTTGAATGCACAGATCAGAAAGAAGTTTCACAGAATGCTTCTGTGTAGTTTTTATTTGAAGATATTCCTTTTTGCAGTATATTCCCCTTAGCACTCCGATTGTCCACTTGTAGTTCCTACAGAAAGAGTGTTCCAGAACTGCTCAATCAAAAGTAAGGTTCAACTCTGCTAGTTGAATGCACGGATCAGAAACAATTTTTGCAGAATGGTTCTGTGTAGTTTTTATTTGAAGCTATTCCTTTTTCCACAATAGGCCCATTAGCGCTCCGAATGTCCGCTTACAGTTTCTGAAGAAAGAGTGTTTCAGAACTGCTCAATCAGAAGTAAGGTTCAACTCTCCTAGTTGAATGCACAGATCGGAAAGAAATTTCGCAGAATGCTTCTGTGTAGTTTTTATTTGAAGTTATTCTTTTTTACACTATATTCCCCTTAGCGCACGAAATCTCCGCTTGCAGTTTCTACAGAAAGAGTGTTTCAGAACTGCGCTATCAAAAGTAAGGTTCAACTCTGCTAGTTGAATGCACAGATCAGAAAGAAGTTTCGCAGAATGCTTCCGTGTAGTTTTAATTTGAAGACGTTCCTTTTGAACTATACGCTCCTTAGCTCTCCGAATGTCCGTTTGCAGTTTCTACATAAAGAGTGTTTCAGACCTGCTCAATCAAAAGTAAGGTTCAACTCTGCTAGTTGAATGTACATATCAAAAAGATGTTTCGCAGAATGCTTCTGTGTAGTTTTTATTTGAAGATATTACTTTTTTCACTATAGGCCCTTTAGCGCTCCGAATGTCCGCTTGCAGTTTCCACAGCAAGATTGTTTCAGAACTGCTCAATCAAAAGTAAGGTTCAACTGTGCTCGTTGAGTGCACAGATGAGAAAAAATTTCACAGAATGCTTCTGAGTAGTTTTCATTAGCAGATGTTCCTTTTTCCACTATAGGCCTGGGAGCGCTCCGAATGTCCGCTTACAATTTCTACAGAAAGAGTGTTTCAAAACTCCTCAATGAAAAGTAAAGTTCAACTCTGCTAGTTGAATGCACAGATCAGAAAGAAGTTTCACAGAATGCTTCTGTGTAGTTTTTATTTGAAGATATTCCTTTTTCCACTCTAGGCCCATAGCGCTCTGAATGTCCACTTGCAGTTTCTACAGAAAGAGTGTTCAGAACTTTCATCAGAAGTAGGTTCAACTCTGCTAGCTGAATGCACAGATCAGAAAGAAGTTTCGCAGATTGCTTCTGTGTAGTGTTTATTTGGAGATATTTCTTTTTCCACTACAGGCCCCTTAGCGCTCCGTATGTTCTCTTGCAGTTTCTACAGAAAGAGTGTTTGAAAACTCCTCAATGAAAAGTAAGTTTCAACTATGCTAGTTAAATGCACAGATGACAAAGAAGTTTCGCAGAATGCTTCCGTGTAGTTTTTATTTGAAAATATGCCTTTCTCCACTATAGGCCCCTTAGTGTTAAGAATGTCTGCTTTCACTTTGAACAGAAAGAGTTTTTCAAAGCCCCTCAATCAAAAGTACGGTTCAACTCTGCTAGTTGAATGCACAGATCAGAAAGAAGTTTCACAGAATGCTTCTGTGTAGTTTTTATTTGAAGGTATACCTTTTTCCGTTATAGTCCTCTTAGTGCTCCGAATGTCTGCTTGCAGATTCTAACGAAAGTGAGTTTCAGAACTTCTCAATCAAAAGTATGGTTTAACTCTGTTAGTTGAATGCACAGATAAGAAAGAAGTTTCACAGAATGCTTCTGTGGAGTTTTTATTTGAAGATATTCCTTTTTCTACTATAGACCCCTAAGCGCTCTGAATGTCCACTTGCAGTTTCTACAAAAAGAGTGTTTCAGAACTGGTAAATCAAAAGTAAGGTTGAACTCTGCTAGTTGAATGCACAGATCAGAAAGAAGTTTCGCAGAAGGCTTCTGTGTAGTTTTTCTTTGAAGATATTTCTTTTTCCACTATAGGCCACTTAACGCTCCGAATGTCTGCTTGCAGTTTCTACACAAAAAGTATTTCAAAACTCCTCAATCAATAGTAAGGTTCAAATCTGCTGGTTGAATGCACAGATCAGAAACAAGGCTCACAGAATGCTTCTGTGTAGTTTTTATTTGAAGATATTCCTTTTTCCAATATAGGCCCCTTGGCACTCCGAACGTCCGCTTGCAGTTTCCACAGAAAGAGAGTTTCAGAACTTCTCAATCGAAATTAAGGTTCAACTCCGTTAGTTGAATGCACAGATCAGAGAGAAGCTTTGCCGAATGCTTCTGTGTAGTTTTTATTTGAAGACATTCCTTTTTCTTCTGTGGGCCCCTTAGCACTCCTAAAGTCCTCTTCCAGTTTCTACAGAAAGACTGTTTCAGAACGGCTCCATCAAATGTAAGGTTCAACTCTGCTAGTTGAATGCACAGATCAGAATGAAGTTTCGCAGAATGATTCTGTATAGTTGATATTTGACTATATTCCTTTTCCCAATATAGGCCACTTAGCACTCTGAATGTCCCTTGCAGTTTCTACAGAAAGAGTGTTTCAGAACTCCTCCATCAAAAGAAAGGTTCAACTCTCCAAGTTGAATGCACAGATCAGAAAGAAGTTTCGCAGAATGCTTCTGTGTAGTTTTAATTTGAAGATACGCCTGTTTCCACTATAGGCCCCTTAGCACTCCGAATGTCCGCTTGCAGTTTCTACAGAAAGAGTGTTTCAAAACTCCTGAATCAAAAGTAATTTTCAACTCTACTAGTTGAATGCACAGATGAGAAAGAAGTTTCGCAGAATGCTTCTGTGTAGTTTTTATTTGAGGTTATTCTTTTTTCCACTATATTCCCCTTAGTGCACCAAATCTCCGCTTGCAGTTTCTACAGAAAGAGTGTTTCAGAACTGCCCTATCAAAAGTAAGTTTCAACTCTGCTAGTTGAATGCACAGATCAGCAAGAAGTTTCACAGAATGCTTCCGTGTAGTTTTAATTTGAAGATATTCCTTTTGAACTATAGGCCCCTTAGCGCTTTGAATGTCCTTTTGCAGTTTCTACATAAAGAGTGTTTCAGACCTGCTCAATCAAAAGTAAGGTTCAACTCTGCTAGTTGAATGTACATATCAGAAAGATGTTTCGCAGAATGCTTCTGTGTAGTTTTTATTTGAAGATATTCCTTTTTTCACTGTAGGCCCTTTGGCGCTCCGAATGTCCGCTTGCAGTTTCCACAGCAAGATTGTTTCAGAACTGCTCAATCAAAAGTAAGGTTCAACTGTGCTAGTTGAGTGCACAGATGAGAAAAAATTTCGCAGAATGCTTCTGAGTAGTTTTCATTAGAAGATGTTCCTTTTTCCACTGTAGGCCTCTGAGCGCTCCGAATGTCCGCTTACAATTTCTACAGAAAGAGTGTTTCAAAACTCCTCAATGAAAAGTAAAGTTCAACTCTGCTAGTTGAATGCACAGATCAGAAAGAAGTTTCACAGAATGCTTCTGTGTAGTTTTTATTTGAAGATATTCCTTTTTCCACTCTAGGCCCCATAGCGCTCTGAATGTCCACTTGCAGTTTCTACAGAAAGAGTGTTTCAGAACTCTTCCATCAAAAGTAGGGTTCAACTCTGCTAGCTGAATGCACAGATCAGAAAGAAGTTTCGCAGATTGCTTCTGTGTAGTGTTTATTTGGAGATATTTCTTTTTCCACTACAGGCCCCTTAGAGCTCCGAATGTTCTCTTGCAGTTTCTACAGAAAGAGTGTTTGAAAACTCCTCAATGAAAAGTAAGGTTCAACTATGCTAGTTGAATGCTCAGATGACAAAGAAGTTTCGCAGAATGCTTCCGTGTAGTTTTTATTTGAAAATATGCCTTTTTCCACTATAGGCCCCTTAGCGTTAAGAATGTCCACTTTCACTTTGAACAGAAAGAGTTTTTCAAAGCCCCTCATTCAAAAGTACGGTTTAACTCTGCTAGTTGAATGCACAGATCAGAAAGGAGTTTCACAGAATGCTTCTGTGTAGTTTTTATTTGAAGATATTCCTTTTTCCACTCTAGGCCCCATAGCGCTCTGAATGTCCACTTGCAGTTTCTACAGAAAGAGTGTTTCAGAACTCTTCCATCAAAAGTAGGGTTCAACTCTGCTAGCTGAATGCACAGATCAGAAAGAAGTTTCGCCGATTGCTTCTGTGTAGTGTTTATTTGGAGATATTTCTTTTTCCACTACAGGCCCCTTAGTGCTCCGAATGTTCTCTTGCAGTTTCTACAGAAAGAGTGTTTGAAAACTCCTCAATGAAAAGTAAGGTTCAAATATGCTAGTTGAATGCACAGATGACAAAGAAGTTTCGCAGAATGCTTCCGTGTAGTTTTTATTTGAAACTATGCCTTTTTCCACTATAGGCCCCTTAGCGTTAAGAATGTCCGCTTTCGCTTTGAACAGAAAGAGTTTTTCAAAGCCCCTCAATCAAAAGTACGGTTTAACTCTGCTAGTTGAATGCACAGATCAGAAAGAAGTTTCACAGAATGGTTCTGTGTAGTTTTTATTTGAAGGTATACCTTTTTCCGTTATAGTCCTCTTAGCGCTCCAAATGTCCGCTTGCAGATTCTAAAGAAAGTGAGTTTCAGAACTTCTCAATCAAAAGTACGGTTTAACTCTGTTAGTTGAATGCACAGATAAGAAAGAAGTTTCACAGAATGCTTCTGTGTAGTTTTTATTTGAAGATATTCCTTTTTCTACTATAGACCCCTAAGCGCTCTGAATGTCCACTTGCAGTTTCTAGAAAAAGAGTGTTTCAGAACTGGTAAATCAAAAGTAAGGTTGAACTCTGCTCGTTGAATGCACAGATCAGAAAGAAGTTTTGCAGAAGGCTTCTGAGTAGTTTTTCTTTGAACATATTTCTTTTTCCACTATAGGCCACTTAACGCTCCGAATATCTGCTTGCAGTTTCTACACAAAAAGTATTTCAAAACTCCTCAATCAATAGTAAGGTTCAAATCTGCTGGTTGAATGCACAGATCAGAAACAAGGCTCGCAGAATGCTTCTGTGTAGTTTTTATTTGAAGATATTCCTTTTTCCAATATAGGCCCCTTGGCACTCCGAATGTCCACTTGCAGTTTCTACAGAAAGTGTCTTTCAGACCTTCTCAATCAAAAGTAAGGTTGAACTCTCTTAGTTGAATGCACAGAACAGAAGGAAGTTTCACAGAATGCTTCTGTGTAGTTTTTATTTGAAGATATTCCTTTTTCCACTATAGGCCCCTTATTGCTAAAAATGTCCACTTGAATTTTCTACAGAAAGTGTGTTTCAGAACTGCTCAATCAAAAGTAGCCTTCAATTCTGTTAGTTGAAGGCTCAGACTTTATAGAAGTTTCACAGAATGCTTCTGTGTAGTTTTTATTTGAAGACATTCCTGTTTAACCTATAGGCCCCATAGCGCTCAGAATGTCCTCTTGCAGTTTCTACAGAAAGGGTGTTTCAGAACTGCTCAATCAAAAGTAAGCTTCAACTCTGTTAGTTGAATGGACAGAACAGAAAGAAGTTTCACAGAATGCTTCTGTGTAGTTTTTATTTGAAGATATTCCTTTTTCCACGATAGGCCCCTTAGCGCTCCGAATGTCCAGTTGCATTTTCTACAACAAGAGTGTTTCAGAACTGCTCAGTGAAGAGTAAGGTTCAACTCTGTTAGTTGAATGCACTGAACAGAAAGAAGTTTCGCAGAATGCTTCTGTGTAGTTTTTATTTGAAGTTATTCCTTTTTCCACTATAGGCCCCTTAATGCTCCGAATGTCCACTTGCAGTTTCTACATTAAGAGTGTTTCAGAAATGCTCAATCAAAAGGAAGCTTCAACTTTATTAGTTGATTGCAAAGAACAGAAAGTAGTTTCAGAGGATGCTTCTGTGTTGCTTTTATTTAATGATATTCCTTTTTTAACTATAGGCCGATTAGCTTTCTGATGGTAAACTTGCAGGTTCTACCGAAAGGGTGTTTCAGACCTGCTCAATCAAATGTAAGGTTGAACTCTCTTAGTTGAATGCACAGAACAGAAAGAAGTTTCACAGAATGCTAATGTGTAGTATTTATTTGGAGATTTTTCTTTTGATTTTTTTTTTTTGGATAAATATCATAAGGTATTTTATTGTGAAATTGGTATCTATATGTATTGCTTATAAAACTCAGTAATCTGTTTTTTTTTTTATTATACTTTAGGGTTTTAGGGTACATGTGCACAATGTGCAGGTTTGTTACATATGTATCCATGTGCCATGTTGATTTCCTGCACCCATTAACTCGTCATTTAGCATTAGGTGTATCTCCTAATGCTGTCCCTCCCCCCTCCCCCCACCCCACAACAGTCCCCGGAGTGTGATGATCCCCTTCCTGTGTCCATGAGTTCTCATTGTTCAATTCCCACCTATGAGTGAGAACATGCGGTGTTTGGTTTTTTGTCCTTGCGATAGTTTACTGAGAATGATGGTTTCCAGTTTCATCCATGTCCCTACAATGGACATGAACTCATCATTTTTTATGGCTGCATAGTATTCCATGGTGTATATGTGCCACATTTTCTTAATCCAGTCTATCGTTGTTGTACATTTGGGTTGGTTCCAACTCTTTGCTATTGTGAATAGTGCCGCAATAAACATACGTGTGCATGTGTCTTTATAGCAGCATGATTTATAGTCATTTGGGTATATACCCAGTAATGGGATGGCTGGGTCAAATGGTATTTCTAGTTCGAGATCCCTGAGGAATCGCCACACTGACTTCCACAATGGTTGAACTAGTTTACAGTCCCACCAACAGTGTAAAAGTGTTCCTATTTCTCCACTTCCTCTCCAGCACCTGTTGTTTCCTGATTTTTTAATGATGGCCATTCTAACTGGTGTGAGATGGCATCTCACTGTGGTTTTGATTTGCATTTCTCTGATGGCCAGTGATGATGAGCATTTCTTCATGTGTTTTCTGGCTGCATAAATGTCTTCTTTTGAGAAGTGTCTGTTCATGTCCTCTGTCCACTTTTTGATGGGGTTGTTTGTTTTTTTCTTGTAAATTTGTTTGTGTTCATTGTAGATTCTGGATATTAATCCTTTGTCAGATGAGTAGGTTGCAAAAATTTTCTCCCATTCTGTAGGTTGCCTGTTCACTCTGATGATAGTTTCTTTTGCTGTGCAGAAGCTCTTTAGTTTAATGAGATCCCATTTGTCAATTTTGGCTTTTGTTGCCATTGCTTTTGGTGTTTTAGACATGAAGTCCTTTCCCATGCCTATGTACTGAATGGTATTGCCTAGGTTTTCTTGTAGGATTTTAATGGTTTTAGGTCTAACATATAAGTCTTTAATCCATCTTGAATTAATTTTTGTATAAGGTGTAAGGAAGGGATCGATTTGCAGCTTTCTACATATGGCTAGCCAGTTTTCCCAGCACCATTTATTAAATAGGGAATCCTTTCCCCGTTTCTTGTTTTTGTCAGGTTTGTCAAAGATCAGATAGTTGTAGCTATGCGGCATCATTTCTGAGGGCTCTGTTCTGTTCCATTGATCTATGTCTCTGTTGTGGTACCAGCACCATGCTGTTTTGGTTACTGTAGCCCTGTATTATAGCTTAATGTCAGGTAGCGTGATGCCTCCAGCTTTGTTCTTTTGGCTTAGGATTGACTTGGTGATGCGGGCTCTTTTTTGGTTCCATATGAACTTTAGAGTAGTTTTTTCCAACTCTGTGAAGAAAGTCATTGGTAGTTTGATGGGGATGGCATTTAATCTATAATTTACTTTGGGCAGTATGGCCATTTTCACGATATTGATTCTTCCAACCCATGAGCATGGAATGTTCTTCCATTTGTTTGTATCCTCTTTTATTTCATTGAGCAGTGGTTTGTAGTTCTCCTTGAAGAGGTCCTTCACATCCCTTGTAAGATGGATTCCTAGGTATTTTATTCTCTTTGAAGCAATTGTGAATGGGAGTTCACTCATGATTTGGCTCTCTGTTTGTCTGTGATTGGTGTACAAGAATGCTTGTGATTTTTGTATGTTAATTTTGTATCCTGAGACTTTGCTGAAGTTGCTAATCAGCTTAAGGAGATTTTGGGCTGAGACAATGGGGTTTTCTAGATATACAATCATGTCATCTGCAAACAGGGACAATTTGACTTCCTCTTTTCCTAATTGAATACCCTTTATTTCCTTCTCCTGCCTGATTGCTCTGGCCAGAACTTCCAGCACTATGTTGAATAGGAGCGGTGAGAGAGGGCATCCCTGTCTTGTGCCAGTTCTCAGAGGGAATGCTTCCAGTTTTTGCCCATTCAGTATGATATTGGCTGTGGGTTTGTCATAGATAGCTCTTATTATCTTAGATACATCCCATCAATACCTAATTTATTGAGAGTTTTTAGCGTGAAGGGTTGTTGAATTTTGTAAAAGGCCTTTTCTGCATCTATTGAGATAATCATGTGGTTTTTGTCTTTGGTTCTGTTTATATGCTGGATTACATTCTTGATTTGCGTATGTTGAACCAGCCTTGCATCCCAGGGATGAAGCCCACTTGATCATGGTGGATAAGCTTTTTGATGTGCTGCTGGATTCGGTTTGCCAGTATTTTATTGAGGATTTTTGCATCAATGTTCATCAAGGATATTGGTCTGAAATTCTCTTTTTTGGTTAAGTCTCTGCCAGGTTTTGGTATCAGGACAATGCTGGCTTCGTAAAATGTGTTAGGGAGGATTCCCTCTTTTTCTATCGATTGGAATAGTTTCAGAAGGAATGGTACCAGTTCCTCCTTGTACCTCTGGTAGAATTCAGCTGTGAATCCATCAGGTCCTGGACTCTTTATGGTTGGTAAGCTATTGATTATTGCCACAATTTCAGAACCTGTTATTGGTCTATTCAGAGATTCAACTTCTTCCTGGTTTAGTCTTGGGAGGGTGTTTTGTTGAGGAATTTATCCATTTCTTCTAGATTTTCTAGTTTATTTGCATAGAGGTGTTTGTAGTATTCCCTGATGGTAGATTGTATTTCTGTGGATCGGTGGTGATATCCCCTTTTTCGTTTTTTATTGCATCTATTTGATTCTTCTCTCTTTTCTTCATTATTAGTCTTGCCAGCGGTCCATCAATTTTGTTGATCCTTTCGAAAAACCAGCTCCTGGATTCATTAATTTTTTGAAGGGTTTTTTGTGTCTCTATTTCCTTCAGTTCTGCTCTGATTTTAGTTATTTCTAGCCTTCTGCTAGCTTTTGAATGTGTTTGCTCTTGCTTTTCTAGTTCTTTTAATTGTGATGTTAGGGTGTCAATTTTGGATCTTTCCTGCTTTCTCTTGTGGGCATTTAGTGCTATAAATTTCCCTCTACACACTGCTTTGAACGTGTCCCAGAGATTCTGGTATGTTGTGTCTTTGTTCTCGTTGGTTTCAAAGAACATCTTTATTTCTGCCTTCATTTCATTATGTACCCAATAGTCATTCAGGAGCAGGTTGTTCAGTTTCCATGTAGTAGAGCGGTTTTGAGTGAGTTTCTTAATCCTGAGTTCTAGTTTGATTGCACTGTGGTCTGAGAGACAGTTTGTTATAATTTCTGTTCTTTTACATTTGCTGAGGAGAGCTTTACTTCAACTATGTGGTCAATTTTGGAATAGGTTGGTGTGGTGCTGAAAAAAATGTATATTCTGTTGACTGGGGTGGAGAGTTCTGTAGATGTCTATTAGGTCCACTTTATGTAGAGCTGAGTTCAATTCCTGGATATCCTTGTTAACTTTCTGTCTCGTTGATCTGTCTAATGCTGACAGTGGGGTGTTAAAATCTCCCATTATTATTGTGTGGGAGTTTTAGTCCCTTTGTAGGTCACTCCGGACTTGCTTTATGAATCTGGGTGCTCCTGTGTTGGGTGCATATATATTTAGGATAGTTAGCTCTTCTTGTTGAATTGATCCCTTTACCATTATGTAATGGCCTTCTTTGTCTCTTTTGATCTTTGTTGGTTTAAAGTCTATTTTATCAGAGACTAGGATTGCAACCCCTGCCTTTTTTTGTTTCCAGTTGCTTGATAGATCTTCCTCCATCCTTTATTTTGAGTCTATGTGTGTCTCTGCACGTGAGATGGGTTTCCTGAATACAGCACACTGATGGGTCCTGACTCCTTATCCAGTTTGCCAGTCTGTGTCTTTTGATGGAGCATTTAGCCCATTTACATTTAACGTTAATATTGTTATGTGTGAATCTGATCCTGTCATTATGATGTTAGTTGGTTATTTTGCTCGTTAGTTGCTATAGTTTCTTCCTAGTCTCGATGGTCTTTACAATTTTGCATGTTTTTGCAGTGGCTGTTACCGGTTGTTCCTTTCCGTGTTTAGTGCTTCCTTCAGGAGCTCTTTTAGGGCAGGCCTGGTGGTGACAAAATCACTCAGCGTTTGCTTATCTGTAAAGTATTTTATTTCTCCTTCTCTTATGAAGCTTAGTTTGGTGGGATAGGAAATTCTAGGTTGAAAATTCTTTTCTTTAAGAATGTTGAATATCAGCCCCCACTCTCTTCTGGCTTGTAGAGTTTCTGCTGAGAGATCAGCTGTTAGTCTGATGGGCTTCCCTTTGTGGGTAACCCGACCTTTCTCTCTGGCTGCCCTTAACATTTTTTCCTTCATTTCAACTTTGGTGAATCTGACAATTATGTGTCTTGGAGTTGCCCTTCTCGAGGAGTATCCTTGTGGCGTTGTCTGTATTTCGTGAATCTGAATGCTGGCCTGCCTTGCTAGATTGGGGAAGTTCTCCTGGATAATATCTTGCAGAGTGTTTTCCAACTTGGTTCCATTCTCCCCATCATTTTCAGGTACACCAATCAGACGTAGGTTTGGTCTTTTCACATAGTCCCAAATTTCTTGGAGGCTTTGTTCATTTCTTTTTATTCTTTTTTCTCTAAACTTCCCTTCTCTCTTCATTTCATTCATTTCATCTTCCATCAGCGATACCCTTTCTTCCAGTTGATCGCATCTGCTACTGAGGCTTCTGCAATCTTCGCGTAGTTCTCAAAACTTGGCTTTCAGCTCCATCAGCTCCTTTAAGCCCTTCTCTCCATTGGTTATTCTAGTTATCCATTCTTCTAATTTTTTTTCAAAGTTTTTAACTTCTTTGCTATTGTTTTGAATTTCCTCTCGTAGCTCAGAGTAGTTTGATTGTCTGAAGCCTTCTTCTCTCAACTCATCAAAGTCATCCTCCATCCAGCTTTGTTCCATTGCTGGTGAGGAACTGCGTTCCTTTGGAGGAGGAGAGGTGCTCTGTGTTTTAGAGTTTCCAGTTTTTGTGCTCTGTTTTTTCCCCATCTTTGTGGTTTTATCTACTTTTTGTCTTTGATGATGGTGATGTACAGATGGGTTTTTGGTGTGGATGTCCTTTCTGTTTGTTAGTTTTCCTTCTACCAGACAGGACCCTCAGCTGCAGGTCTGTTGGAGTTTACTAGAGGTGCACTCCAGACCCTGTTTGGCTGGGTGTCAGCAGCGGTGGCTGCAGAACAGCGGATTTTCGTGAGACCACAAATTCAGCTGTCTGATAGTTCCTCTGAAAGTTTTGTCTCAGAGGAGTACCCGGCAGAATGAGGTGTCAGTCTGTCCCTACTGGGGGGTGCCTCCCAGTTAGGCTGCTCAGGGGTGAGGGACCCACTTTAGGAGGCAGTCTGTCCGTTCTCAGATCTCCAGCTGCGTGCTGGGAGAACCACTACTCTCTTCAAAGCTGTCAGTCAGACAGGGACAATTATGTCTGTGGAGGTTCTTGCTGAGTTTTTGTTTGTCTGTGCCCTGCCCCCAGAGGTGGAGCCTACAGAGGCAGGCAGGCCTCCTTGAGCTGTGGTGGGCTCCACCCAGTTTGAGCTTCCTGGCTGCTTTGTTTACCTAAGCAACCTGGGCAATGGTGGGCGCCCCTCCCCCAGCATCGCTGCCACCTTGAAGCTTTATCTCAGACTGCTGTGCTAGCAATCAGTGAGACTCCGTGGGCATAGGACCCTCCGAGCCAGGTGCGGGACACAATCTCCTAGTGTGCCGTTTTCCAGGCCTGGTGGAAAAGCGCAGTATTAGGATGGGACTGACCCGAAATTCCAAGTGCCGTCTGTTTCCCCTTTCTTTGACTAGGAAAGGGAACTCCCTGAACCCTTGTGCTTCCCGAGTGAGACAATGCATCACCCTGCTTCGGCTCGCGCACAGTGCGCTTCACCCACTGTCCTGCACCGACTGTTAGGCACTCCCTAGTGAGATGAAACCGGTACCTCAAGCAGAAATGCAGAAATCACCCGTCTTCTGTGTCACTGGGCCTGGGAGCTGGGGACCAGAGCTGTTCCTATTCGGCCATCTTTGCTCCACCCACTGAGATTTTACTTTTTCCACTATAGGCCGCTTAACGCTCCCAATGTCCAATTGCAGATTCCATAGAAAGAGTGTTTCAAAACTGCTCAATCAAAAGTAAGCTTCAACTATGTTATTTGAATGCACAGAACAGAAGGAAGTTTCACAGAATGCTTCTGTGGAGTCTTTATTTGAAGATATTCCTTTTTGCCCTATAGGCCCCTTAGTGCTGCGAATGTCCACTTGCAGTTTCTACAGAAAGAGTGTTTCAGAACTGCTCAATCAAAAGTAAGCTTCAACTCTGTTAGTTGAATGCAGAGAACAGAAAGAACTTTCACAGAATGCTTCTGTGTAGTGTTTATTTGAAGTTATTCCTTTTTCCACTATAGGCCCCTTAGCGCTCCGAATGTCCACTTGCAGTTTCTACAGAAAGAATGTTTCAGAACTGCTCACTCAAAGGTAAGCTTCAACTCTGTTAATTGAATGCAGAGAACAGAAAGAAGTTTCTCAGAATGCTTCTGTGTCGTTTTTATTTTTAGATATTCCTTTTTCCACTATATGCCCGATAGCGCTCGGAATGTCCATATGCAGTTTCTACAGAAAGAGTGTTTCAGAGCAGCTCAATAAAAATTAAGGTTCAACTCTGTTAGTTGAAAGTACAGAACAGAAAGAAGTTTCACAGAATGCTTTTGTGTAGTTTTTATTTCAAGATATTCCTTTTTCCACTATAGGCCCCTTAGCACTGAGAATGTCCACTTGCAGATTCCATAGAAAGAGTGTTTCAAAACTGCTCAATCAAAAGTAAGCTTCAACTATGTTATTTGAATGCACAGAACAGAAGGAAGTTTCACAGAATGCTTCTGTGGAGTCTTTATTTGAAGATATTCCTTTTTGCCCTATAGGCCCCTTAGTGCTGCGAATGTCCACTTGCAGTTTCTACAGAAAGAGTGTTTCAGAACTGCTCAATCAAAAGTAAGTTTCAACTCTGTTAGTTGAATTCACTGAACAGAAAGAAGTTTCACAGAATGCTTCTGTGTACTTTTTATTTGAAGATATTCCTTTTTGCACAATAAGCCCCTTAGCGCTCGGAATGTCCACTTGCAGTTTCTACAGAAAGAGTGTTTCAGAACTACTCAATCAAAAGTAGGGTTCATCTCCGTTGGTTGAATGTACAGAATAGAAAGGAGTTTCACAGAATGCTTCTATGTAGTTTTTATTTGAAGATATTCCTTTTTCCACTATAGGCCACGAGGCACTCGGAATGTCCACTTGCAGCATCTACAGAAAGAGTGTTTCAGAACTGCTCAATCAAAAGTAAGCCTCAACTCTGTTAGTTGAATGCACTGAATGGAATGAAGTTTCATAGAATGCTTCTGTGCAGTTTTTATTTGAAGATATTCCTTTTTCCACTATAGGCCCCTTAGCGCTCTGACTGTCCACTTGCAGTTTCTACAGAAAGAGTGTTTCAGAACTGCTCAGTCAAAAGTATCCTTCGACTCTGTTAGTTGAATGCACAGATCAGAAAGAAGTTTCACAGAATGCTTCTGTGTAGTTTTTCTTTGAGGATATTCCTTTTTCCACTGTAGGCCCCTTAGCGCTCCGAATGTCCACCTGCAGTTTCTATGGAAACAATGTTTCAGAACTGCTCAATCAAGTCAGCTTGAAATCTGTTAGTTGAATGCACAGTACAGAAAGAAGTTTCACATAATGCTTCTGTGTAGTTTTTATTTGAACATATTTCTTTTTCCACTAAAGGCCCCTTAGCGCTCCGAATGTCCGCTTGCCGTTTCTACAGAAAGAGTGTTCAGAACTGCTCAATCGAAAGTTAGGTTAAATTCTGCTAGTTGAATGCATGGAACAGAAAGAGGTTTCACAGAATGCTTCTGTGTAGTTTTTATTTGAAGATATTCTTTTTTCCACTATATGCCCCCTTGCGCTCCGATTGTCCGCTTGCAGTTTCTACAGAAATAGTGTTTCAGAACTGCTCAATCGAAACTAAGGTTCAACTCTGGTAGTTGAATGCATGGAACAGAAAGAGGTTTCACAGAATGCTTCTGTGCAGTTTTCATTTGAAGATATTCCTTTTTCCACTATTGGCCCCTTTGGGCTCCGAATGTAAGCTTGTAGTTTCTACTGAAAGAGAGTTTCAGAACTTCTCAATCAAAAGTAAGGTTCAACTCTGTTAGTTGAATGCACAAATCATAAAAAAGTTTCCCAGAATTCTTCTGTGTAGTTTATATTTGGGGATATTACTTTTTCCACTATAGGCCGCTTAGCGCTCCGATTGTCTGCTTGCACTTTCTACAGAAAGAGTGTTTCGGTACTCCTCAATAAAAAGTAAGTTTCAACTCTGCTAGTTGAATGCACAGATCAGAAAGAAGTTTTGCAGAATGCTTCTATGTAGTTTTAATTTGAAGTTATTACTTTTTCCACAATAGGCCCCTTAACGCTTCGAATGTCCACTTGCAGTTTCTACAGAAAGAATGTTTCAGAACTGCACAGTCAAATGTAAGGTTCAACTCTGCTACTAGAATGCACGGATCAGAAAGAAGTTTTGCAGAATGTTTATGTGTAGTTTGTAGTTGAAGATATTCCTTTTTCTACTCTAGGCCACTTATTTCTCCAAATGTCCGCTTGCAGTTTGTACAGAAAGAGTGTTTCAGAACTGCTCAATCAAAAGTAAGGTTCAAATCTGCTAATTGAATGCACCGATCAGAAAGAAGTTTCACAGAATGCTTCTGTGTAGTGTTTATTCGAAGATATTCCTTTTTCCACTATAGGCCCCTTAGTGCTCTGAATGTCCTCTTGCAGTTTCTAAAGAAAGAGTGTTTCAGAACTTCTCAATCAAAATTAATTTTGAACTCTGATGGTTGAATGCGCAGATCAGAAAGAGGTTTTGCAGAATGCTTCTGTGTAGTTTTTATTTAAAGATATTCCTTTTTCCTCTATAGGACCATTATTCCTCAGAATGTCCGCTTGCAGATTCTAAAGAAAGAGAGTTTCAGAACTTCTCAATCAAAAGTAAGGTTCAACTCTGTTAGTTCAATGCACAGAACAGAAAGATGTTTCAAAGAACACTTCTGTGTAATTTTTATTTGAGGATATTTCTTTTTCCACTCTGGGCCCATTTGCGCTCCGAGTGTCCACTTGCAGTTTCTACAGAAAGAGTGTTTCAGAACTGCTCAATCAAAAGTAAGCTTCAACTCTGTTAGTTGAATGCACAGAACAGTAAGAAGTTTCAGAGAATGCTTCTGTGTAGTTTTTATTTGAAAATATTCCTTTTTCCTCTATAGGTCCCTTTGCGCTCTGAATGTCCACTTGCAGTTTCTACAGAAAGAGTGTTTCAGAACTCCACAATCAAAAGTAAGTTTCAACTGTTGTTGTTGAATGTACAGATCAGAAAGATGTTTCACAGAGTGTTTCTGTGTAGTTTTTATTTGAATGTATTCTTTTTTTTAGATTAGGCCGCGTAACGCTCCAAATGTCCACTTGCAGTTTCTACAGAGAGAGTGTTTCAAACTCCTCAATCAAAGTAAGGCTCAACTCTGTTATTTGAACACACAGATCAGAGAGAAGTTTCGCATAATGCTTCTCTGTAATTTTTATTTGAATATTAGTTTTTCCACGATAGGCTGCGTAGCGCTCCAAATATCCACTTGCAGTTTCTACAGAAAGAGTGTTTCAAAACTCCTCTATCAAACGTAATGTTCAACTCTGTTAGTTGAATGCACAGATCAAAGAGAATTCTCACAGAATGCTTCTGTGTGGTTTTTAGTTGATGATAGTCCTTTTTCCATGGTAGGCCGCAAAGCGCTCCTAATGTCCACTTGCAGTTCATTCAGAAAGAGGGTTTCAAAACTCCTCAATCAAAAGTAAGGTTCACCTCTGTTAGATGAATGCACAGATCAGAAATAAGTTTTACAGAATGCTTCAGAGTAGTTTTTATTTGAAGATATTTCTTTTTCCATGATAGGCAGCATAGTGCTCCAAATGTCCCCTTGCAGTTTCTACAGAAAGAGTGTTTCAAAACTTCTCAATCAAAGGTAAGGTTCAACTCTGTTAGTTGAATGCACAGATCAGAATGAAGTTTCACAGAATGCTACTGTGTGGTTTTTATTTGAAGATATTCCTTTTTCCACGATAGGCCGCGTAGCTCTCCAAATGGCCACTTGCAGTTTCTACAGAAAGATTGTTTCAAAACTCCTCCATCAAATGTAAGGTTCAAATCTGTTAGTTGAATGGACAGATCAGAAAGAAGTTTCACAGAATGTTTCTGTGTAGTTTTTATTTAAAGATATTCCTTTTTCCACGATAGGCCTCGTAGCCCTCAAAATGTCCACTTGCAGTTTCTACAGAAAGAGTGTTTCAAAACTCCTCAATCAAAAGTAAGTTTCAACTCTGTTACTTGAATGCACAGATCAGAAAGTAGCTTCACAGAATGCTTCTGTGTAGTTTTTATTTGAACATATTCGTTTTTCCACGATGGGCCACATAGCGCTTAAAATGTACACTTCCAGTTTCTACAGAAAGAGTGTTTCAAAACTCCTCTATCAAAAGTAAGGTTCAACTCTGTTAGCTGAATGCACAGATCAGAAAGTAGTTTCACAGAATGGTTCTGTGTAGATTTTATTTGAAGATTTTCCTTTTTCCACGATAGGCCGCGTAGTGCTCCAAGTGTCCACTTGCAGTTTCTACAGAAAAAGAGTTTGAAAACCCGTCAATCAAACCTAAGTTTCAACTGTTAGTCCAATGCACAGATCAGAAAGAAGTTTCTCAGAATGCTTCTGTGTAGTTTTTATTGGAATATATTCTTTTTTCCAGATTAGGCCGTGTAGCTCTCCAAATGTCCACTTGCAGTTTCTACAGAAAGAAGGATTCAAAACTTCTCAATCAAAAGTAAGGTTCAACTCTGTTAGATGAATGCACAGATCAGAAATAGGTTTTACAGAATGCTTCTGTGTAGTTTTTAGTTGAAGATATTCCTTTTACCATGATAGGCAGCGTACTGCTCCAAATATCCACTTGCAGTTTCTACAGAAAGAGTGTTTCAAAACTCCTCTATCAAATGTAAGTTTCGACTCTGTAAGTTGAATGCACACATCAGAAAGGAGTTTCACAGAATGTTTCTGTGTACTTTCTATTTCAAGATATTCCTTTTTACACATTACGCCGCGTAGCCCTCAAAGTGTCCACTTGCAGTTTCTACAAAAAGAGTGTTTCAAAACTCCTCAATAAAAAGTAAGTTTCAACTGTTTTAGGTGAATGCACAGATCAGAAAGAAGCTTCACAGAATTCTTCGGTGTAGTTTTTATTTGACGATATTCCTTTTTCCACTATATGCCGTGTAGCTTTCAACATCTCCACTTGCAGTTTCTACAGAAAGAGTGATTCAAAACTCCTCTATCAGAAGTAAGTTTCAACTCTGTTAGTTGAATGCACAGATCAGAAAGAAGTTTCCCAGAATGCTTTTGTGTAGGTTTCATTTGAAGATATTCCTTTGTCCACGAAAGGCTGTGTAGCGCTCCAAATGTCCTCTTGCGGTTCCACAGAAAGAGTGTTTCAAAACTCCTCAATCAAACGTAAGTTTCACCTCTCTTAGTCGAATGCACAGATCAGAAAGTCGTTTCACAGAATGCTTCTGTGTAGTTTTTATTTGAATATATTCTTTTTTCCAGATTAGGCCGTGTAGCGCTCCAAATGTCCACTTGCAGTTTCTACAGAAAGAGTGTTTCAAAACTAATCAATCAACAGTAAGATTCAACTCTGTTATTTGAAGGCAGAGATCAGAAAGAAGTTGCACAGAATACTTCTGTGTAGTTTTTATTTGAATATATTTGTTTTTCCATGATAGGCCGCATAGCGCTCCAAATGTCCACTTGCAGTTTCTATGGAAAGAGTGTTTCAAACCTCCTCTATCAAAAGTAAGTTTCAAGTCCATTAGCTGAACGAACAGATCGGAAAGAAGTTTCACAGAATACTTCTGTGAAGTTTTTATTTGAAATTATGCCTTTTTCCACGATACGCCATATAGCACTCCAAATGTCCACTTGCATTTTCTACAGAAAGAGTGTTTCAAAACTCTTCAATCAAAAGTAAGGTTCAACTCTGTTAGATGAATGCACAGATCAGACATAAGTTTTACAGAATGCTTTTGTGTAGTCTTTATTTGAAGATATTCCTTTTTCCAAGATTGGCCACATAGCGCTCCAAATGTCCACTTGCAGTTTCTACAGGATGAGTGTTTCAAAACTCCTCATTCAAAAGTAACGTTCAACTCTGGTTGTTGAATGCACAGTTGAGAAAGAAGTTTCACAGAATGCTTCTCCGTAGTTGTTATTTGAAGATATTCCTTTTTCCACGATAGGCCGTGTAACACTCCAACTGTCCACTTGCAGTTTCTACAGAAAGAGTGTTTCAAAACACCTCAATCAAGAGTAAGCTTTAACTCTTTTAGTTGAACGTGTACACCAGAAAGAAGTTTCACAGAAACCTTCTGTGTAGTTGTTATTTGAAGATATTCCTTTTTCCACGATAGGCCGCGTAGCACACCCAATGTCCACTAGCAGTTTCTACAGAAAGAGTGTTTCAAAACTCCTCAATCAAAAGTAAGTTTCAAATCTGATAGTTGAATGCACAGATCAGAAAGAAGTTTCACAGAATGCTTCTGTGTAATTTTTATTTGAAGATATTCCTTTTTCCACGGTAGGCTGCTTAGCGCTCCATATGTCCAGTTGCAGTTTCTACAACAAGAGTGTTTCAAAACTACTCAATCAAAAGTTAGCTTCAACTCTGTTAGTTGAATGCACAAATGAGAAAGAAGTTTCACAGAATGCTTCTGTGCAATTTTTATTTGAAGATATTCCTTTTTCCACGATAGGAAACGTAGCACTCAAAATGTCGACATGCAGTTTCTACAGAAGGAGAGTTTCAAAACTTCTCAATCGAAAGTAAGTTACACCTCTGTTAGTTGAATGCACAGATCAGAAAGAAGTTTCACAGAGTGCTTCTGTATAGTTTTTATATGAAGATATTCCTTTTCCCACGATAGGCTTTGTAGCGCTCTAAATGTCCACTTGCAGTTTCTACAGAAAGAGTGTGTCAAAACTCCTCAATCAAAAGTAAGTTTCAACTCTGATAGTTGAATGCACAGATGAGAAAGAAGTTTCACAGAATGCTTCTGTGTAGTTTTTATTTGAAGACATTCCTTTTTTCACGAGAGGCCGCGTAGCGCTCCAAAGGTCACCTTGCAGTTTCTACAGAAAGAGTGTTTCAAATCTCCTCAATCAAAAGTAAGTTTCAACACTGATAGTTGAATGCAAAGATCAGAAAGAAGTTTCACAGAATGCTTCTGAGTAGTTTCTATTTGAAGATATTCCTTTTTCCACTATAGGCCCCGTAGGGCTCCAAATGTCCACTTGCAGTTCCTACAGAAAGAGTGTTTCAAAACTCCTCTATGAAAAGTAAGGTCCAACCCTGTTAGTTCAATGCACAGATCAGAAAGAAGATTCACAGAATGCTTCTGTGTAGTTTCTATTTGAAGATATTCCTTTTTCCATGATAGGCGTCATTGCGCTCCAAATGTCCATTTGCAGTTTCTACAGAAAGA
The DNA here is from genome assembly GCF_006542625.1 of Nomascus leucogenys. Lineage (NCBI taxonomy): Eukaryota > Metazoa > Chordata > Mammalia > Primates > Hylobatidae > Nomascus > Nomascus leucogenys. The sequence continues at coordinate 48,548,546 of NC_044388.1, read as the reverse complement.
GTGTTTCAAAACTCCTCAATCAAAACTAAGGTTCAACTCTGTTAGTTGAATACAGAGATCATAAAGGAATTTCACAGAATTCTTCTGTGTACTTTTTATTAGAAGATATTCCTTTTTTCACGACAGGCTGCGTAGCGCTCCAGATGTCCACTGGCGGTTTCTACAGAAAGACTGTTTCAAAACTCCTCATTCAAAAGTAAGGTTAAAATCTGTTAGTTGAATGCACAGATCAGAAAGAGGTTTCATATAATGTATCTGTGTAGTTTTTATTTGAAGATATTCCTTTTTAAACGATAGGCCGCATAGCGCTCCAAATGTCCACTTGCAGTTTCAACAGAAAGAGTGTTTCGACACTCCTCAATCAAAATTAATGTTCAACTCTGTTAGTTGAATGCACAGATCACAAAGAAGTTACACAAAATGCTTCTGTGCAGTTTTTATTTGAAGATATTCCTTTTTCCACAATAGGCCATGTAGCGCTCCAAATGTCCCCTTGCAGTTTCCACAGAAAGAGTATCTCAGAACTGATGAAGCAAAAGTAAGGTTGAACTCTGCTAGTTGAATGCACGGATCAGAAAGAACTTTTGCAGAATTCTTCTCTGTAGTTTCTATTTGAAGATATTCCTTTTTCCTCGATAGGCCTCTTAGCGCTACAAATGTCCACTTGCAGTTTCTACAGAAAGAGTGTGTCAAAACTCCTCAATCAAAAGTAAGGTTCAACTCTGTTAGTTGAACGCACAGACCAGAAAGAAGTTTCACAGAAATCTTCTGTGTAGGTTTTATTTGAAGATATTCCTTTTTCCACGATAGGCCGCGTAGCGCTCCAAATGTCCACTTGCAGTTTCTACAGAAAGAGTGTTTCAAAACTCCTCAATCAAAAGTAAGTTTCAACTGTGATAGTTGAATGCACAGATCAGAAAGAAGTTTGACAGAATGCTTCTGTGTAATTTTTATTTGAAGATATTCCTTTTTCCACGATAGGCCACGTAGTGCTCCAAATGTCCACTTGCAGTTTCAACAGAAAGAGTGTTTCGACACTTCTCAATCAAAATTAATGTTCAACTCTGTTAGTTGAATGCACAGATCAGAAAGAAGTTACACAAAATGCTTCTGTGTAGTTTTTATTTGAAGATATTCCTTTTTCCACAATAGGCCGCATAGCGCTCCAAATGTCCACTTGCAGTTTCTACAGAAAGAGTGTTTCAAAACTCCTCAATCAAAAGTACGGTTCAGTTCTGTTAGTTGAATGCACAGATAAGAAAGGTGTTCCACAGAATGCTTCTGTGTAGTTGTTATTTGAAGATATTCCTTTTTCCTCTATAGGCCTCTTAGCGCTACAAATGGCCACTTGCAGTTTCTACAGAAAGAGTGTGTCAAAACTCCTCAATCAAAAGTAAGGTTCAACTCTGTTAGGTGAATGCACAGATCAGAAAGGAGTTTCACAGAATGCTTCTGTGTACTTTTTATTTTAAGATATTCCCTTTTCCATGATAGGCCGCGTAGCACTCCAAATGTCCACTTGTAGTTTCTAAAGAAAGAATGTTTGAAAACTCCTCAATCAATTATAAGGTTCAACTCTGTTAGTTGAATGTACAGTTCAGAAAGAATTTTCACTGAATTCTTCTGTATAGTTTCTATTTGAAGATTTTCCTTTTTCCACGATAGGCCGCGTAGCACTCCTAATGTCCACTTTCAGTTTATACAGAAAGAGTGTTTCAAAACTCCTCAATCAAAAGTAAGGTTTAACTCTGTTAGTTGAATGCACAGATCTGAAAGAAGTTTCACAAAATGCTTCTGTGTAGTTTTTATTTGAAGATATTCCTTTTTCCACGATAGGCGTCTTAGCGCTCCAAATGTCCACTTTCAGTTTAGACAGAAAGAGTGTTTCAAAACTCCTCAATCAAAAGTAATGTCCAACTCTGTTAGTTGAATGCACAGATCAGAAAGAAGTTTCACAGAATGCTTCTGTGTAGTTTTTATTTGAAGTTATTACTTTTTCCACGATTGGCCTCACAGCGCTCCAAATGTCCACCTGCAGTTTCTGCAGAAAAAGTGTTTCAAAACTCCTCAATCAAAGGTAAGGTTCAACTCTGTTAGTTGAATGCACAGATCAGAAAGTAGTTTCACAGAATACTTCTGTGTAGTTTTTATTTGAAGATATTCCTTTTTTCACGTTAGGCCTCTTAGCTCTCCTAATGTCCACTTGCAGTTTCTACAGCAAGTGTGTTTCAAAAGTTCACAATCAAAAGTAAGGTTCAATTCTGTTAGTTGAATGCACAGATCAGAAAGAAGTTTTACAGAATGCTTCTTTATAGTTGTTATTTGAAGATATACCTTTTTCCACAATAGGCGTGTTAGCACTCCAAAGTCCAGTTTTAGTTTATACAGAAAGAGTGTTTCAAAACTCCTCAATCAAAAGTAAGGTTTAAGTCTGTTAGTTGATTGCACAGATCAGAAAGAAGTTTCACAGAATGCTTCTGTGTAGTTTTTATTTGAAGGCATTCCTTTTTCCATGATAGGCCTCTTAGCGCTCCAAATGTGCACTTTCAGTTTATACAGAAAGAGTGTTTCAAAACTCCTCAATCAAAAGTAAGGTTCAACTCTGTTAGTTGAATGCACAGATCCTTAAGTAGTTTCACAGAATGCTTCTGTGTAGTTTTTATTTGAATATATTCCTTTTTTCACGTTAGGCCTCTTAGATCTCCAAATGTCCACTTGCAGTTTCTACAGAAAGAATGTTTCAAAACTCCTCAATCAAAAGTAAGTTTCAACTCTGTTACTTGAATGAACAGATCAGAAAGAAGTTTCACAGTATGCTTCTGTGTAGTTTTTATTTAAAGATATTCCTTTATCCATGATAGGCCTCAAAGCGCTCAAAATGTCCGCTTGCAGTTTCTACAGAAAGAGTGTTACAAAAGTCCTCAATGAAAAGTAAGGTTCTACTCTGCTAGTTGAATGCACAGATCAGAAAGCTGTTTCACAGAATGCTCCTGTGTAGTTTTTATTGGAAGATATTCCTTTTTCCACTATAGGCCTCTTAGCATTCCAAATGTCCACTTGCAGTTTCTACAGAAAGAGTGTTTCAGAACTGCTCAATCAAAAGTAAGGTTCAACACTCTTAGTAGAATACACTGCTTAGAAAACAGTTTGGCAGAATTCTTCTGTGCAGTTTTTATTTGAAGATATTGCTTTTTCCACTATATGCCCCTAAGCGCTCCAAAGGTCTGCTTGCAGTTGCTACAGAAAGAGTGTTTCAGAACTGCCCAATCAAAAGTAAGTTTCAACAATGCTTGTTGAATGTACAGATCAGAAAGAAGATTTGCAGAATGCTTCTGTGTAGTTTTTATTTGAAGGTATTCCTTTTTCCACTATAGGCCCCTTAGCGCTCCGAATGTCCGCTTGTAGATTCTACAGAAAGAGAGTTTCAGAACTCCTGAATCAAAAGTAAGGTTCAATTGTGCTAGTTGAATGCACAGATCAGAAAGAAGTTTCGCAGAATGCTTCTGTGTAGTTTTTATTAGAAGACACACCTTTTTCCACTCTAGGCCCCTTAGCGCTCCGAATATCCGCTTGCAGTTTCTACAGAAAGAGAGTTTCATAACTTCTCAATCAAAAGTAAGGTTCAAATCTGATAGTTGAATGGACGGATCAGAAAGAAGTTTGGCAGAATGCTTCTGTGTAGTTTTTATTTGAGGATATTTCTTTTTCCACTATAGGCTACTTAGCGATCCAAATGTCCGCTTGCAGTTTCTACAGAAAGAGTGTTTCAGAACTGCTCAATCAAAAGTAAGGTTCAACTCTGTTAGTTCAATGCACAGATCACAAATATGTTTCGCAGAATGCTTCTGTGTAGGTTTTATTTGAAGATATTCCTTTTTCCACTACAGGCCTCTCTGCGCTCCGAATGTTCGCTTGCAGTTTCTACAAAAAGAGTGTGTCAGAACTGCTCAATCAAAAGTAAGGTTCAACTCTGCTAGTTGAATGCACAGATCAGAAAGAAGTTTCGCAGAAATCTTCTGTGTAGTTTTTATTTGAAGATATTCCTTTTTCCACTACAGGCCTCTCTGCGCTCTGAATGTTCGCTTGCAGTTTCTACAAAAAGAGTGTTACAGAACTGCTCAATCAAAAGTAAGGTTCAACTCTGCTAGTTGAATCCACAGATCAGAAAGAAGTTTCGCAGAAAGCTTCTGTGTAGTTTTTATTTGAAGATATTCCTTTTTCCACTACAGGCCCCTTAATGCTCCGAATGTCCGCTTGCATTTTCTACAGAAAGAGATTTTCAGAACTCCTGAGTCAAAAATAAGGTTCAACTCTGCTATTTGAATGCACATATGACAAAGAAGTTTCGCAGAATGCTTCTGAGTAGTTTTCATTTGAGGATATTTCTTTTTCCACTCTAGGCCCCTTAGCGCTCTGAATGTCCACTTGCAGTTTCTACAGAAAGAGTGTTTCAGAACTGCTCAATCAAAAGTAAGATTCAACTCTGCTGGTTGAATGCACAGATGAAAAAGAAGTTTTGCGGAATGCTTCTGTCTAGTTTTTATTTCAAGATAATCCTTTTTCCTCTGTAGGCCCCTTAGTGCTCCGAATGTCCGCTTGCAGTTTCTACAGAAAGAGTGTTTCTAAACTCCTCAATCAAAAGTAAGGTTCAACTCCGCTAGTTGGATGCACAGATCAGAAAGAAGTTTCGCAGAATGCTTCTGTGTAGTTTTTATTTGAAGATATTCCTTTTTTGACTATAGGCCCCTTAGCGCTCTGAATGTCCGCTTGCAGTTTCTAAAGAAAGGGTGTTTTAAAACTCGTCAACTCAAAAGTAAGGTTCAACTCTTCTAGTTGAATGTACAGATCAGAAAGAAGTCTCGCAGAATGCTTCTGTGTAGTTTTTATTTGAAGATATTCCCTTTTCCTCTACAGGCCCCTTATCGCTGCGAATGTCCCCTTTCAGTTTCTACAGAAAGAGAGTTTCAGATCTTCTCAATCAAAAGTAAAGTTCAAATCTGTTAGTTGAAGGCACAAATCAGAAAGAAGTTTCGCAGAATGCTTCTCTATAGTTTTTATTTTAAGATATTCCTTTTTAAACCATAGGCACCTTAGCGCTCTGAATGTCCGCTTGCAGTTTCTACAGAAAGAGAGTTTCACAACTCCTCAATCAAAAGTAAGGTTCAACTCTTTTAGTTGAATGCACAGATCAGAAAGTAGTTTCGTAGAATGCTCCTGTGAAGTTTTTATTTGAAGATATTCCTTTTTCCACTAAAGGCCCCTTAGCGCTCTGAATGTCCGCATGCAGTTTCTGCAGAAAGAGAGTTTCAGAACTTCTCACTCAAAAGTAAGTTTCAACTCTGTTAGTTGAATGCACATATCAGAAAGAAGTTTCACAGAATGCTTCTGTGTATTTTTTATTTGAAGATATTATATTTTCCTTTATAGTCTTCCTAGTGCCCAGAAAGTCCGCTTGCAGTTTCTACAGAAAGAGAGTTTCGGAACTTCTCAATCAAAAGTAAGTTTCAACTCTGTTAGTTGAATGCACATATCAGAAAGAAGTTCCGCAGAATGCTTCTGTGTAGTTTTTTTCTTGAAGATATTCCTTTTCCCACTGTTGTCCCCTTAGCGCTGCGAATGTCTCCTTGCAGTTTCAACAGAAAGTTTCAGAATTTCTCAATCAAAAGTAAGCTTCAACTCTCTTTGTTGAATGCACATATCAGAAAGAAGATTCGCAGAATGCTTCTGTCTAGTTTTTATTTTAAGATGTTACTTTTTTCACTATAGGCCCATAGCGCTCCGAATGTCCACTTGCAGTTTCTACAGAAACAGTGTTTCAGAACTGCTCCATCAAAAGTAAGGTTCACCCTTGCTAGTCGAATGCACAGTTCAGAGGAAAGAATCGCAGAATGCTGCTGTGTAGTTTTTATTTGAAGATATTCCTTTTTCCACTATAGGCCCCTTAGCGCTCCGAATGTCCGCTTGCAATTTCTACACAAAGAGTGTTTCAGAACTGCTTAGTCAAAAGTATGGTTCAACTCTGCTAGTTGTATGCACAGATCAGAAAGTAGTTTCGCACAACGCTTCAGTGTAGTTTTTATTTGAAGATATTCCTTTTTCCACTATAGGCCCCTTAGAGCTCAGAATTTCCACTTGCAGTTTCTACAGAAAGAGTGTTGCAGAACTGCTCAATCAAAAGTAAGGTTCAACTCTGCTAGCTGAATGCACAGATCAGAAAGAAGTTTTGCAGAATGCTTCTGTGTAGTGGTTATTTGGAGATATTCCTTTTTCCACTATATGCCACTTAGCGCTCTGAATGTCCTCTTGCAGTTTCTAGAGAAAGAGAGTTTAAGAACTTCTCAATTAAAAGTAGGGTTCAACACTGTTCGTTGAATGCACAGATCAGAAAGAAGTTTCACAAAATGCTTCTCTCTAGTTTTTTTTTGAAGATATTCCTTTTTCCACTATTGGCCACTCAGTGCTCCGACTTTCGCTTGCAGTTTCTACAAAAAGAGAGTTTCAGTACTTCTCAATCATAAGTAATGTTCAACTCTGTTAGTTGAATGCATAGATCTGAAAGAAGTTTCGCAGAATGCTTCTGTGTAATTTTTAGTTGAAGATATTTCTTTTTCCACTATAGGCCTCTTAGCGCTCCGAATGTCTGCTTTCAGTTTCTACAGAAAGAAAGTTTCAGAAATTCTCAATCAAAAGTAAGTTTCAACTCACTTAGTTGAATGCACAGATACAAGAGAAGTTTCTCAGAATGCTTCTCTTTAGTTTTCATTTGAAGATATTCCTTTATTCAACAAAGGCCCCTTAGAGCACTGAATGTCCGCTGGCAGTTTCTACAGAAAGAGAGTTTCAGAACTTCTCTATCAAAAGTAGGGTTCAAATCTGTTAGTTGAATGCACAGATCAGAAAGAAGTTTCACAGAATGCTTCTGAGTAGTTTTTGTTTGAAGATATTGCTTTTTCCACTATAGGCCCCATAGCACTAAGAAGGTCCGACACAGTTTCTACTGAAAGAGTGTTTCAGAACTGCTCAATCAAAAGTAAGCTTCAACTCTGCTAGTTGTATGGATAGCTCAGAAAGAAGTTTTGCAGAATGCTTCTGTGTAGTTTTTATTTGAAGATAATCCTTTTTCCACTCTAGGCACCTTAGCGCTCCGAATGTCCGCTTGCAGTTTCTACAGAAAGAGTGTTTCAGAACTGCTCAATCAAAAGTAATTTTCAACTCTGCTAGTTGAATGCACAGATCAGAAAGAAGTTTCGCAGAATGCTTCTCTGTAATTTTTATTTGAAGATATTCCGTTTTCCACTATAGGCCCCTATGCACTCCGAATGTCCACTTGCAGTTTCTACAGACAGAGTGTTTCAGAACTGCTCCATCAAAAGTAAGGTTCAACTCTGCTACTTGAATGCACACATCAGAAAGGAGTTTCACAGAAGTCTTCTGTGCAGTTTTTATTTGAAGACATTCCTATTTCCACTATAGGCCACTTAGCGCTCCGAATGTCCGCTTTCAGTTCCTTCAGAAAGAGAGTTTCAGAACTGCTCAATCAAAACTAAAGTTCAACTCTGCTAGTTGGATGTACAGATGAGAAAGAAGTCTCGCAGAATGCTTCTGTGTAGTTTTTGTTTTAAGATATAACTTTTTCCACTATTTGCCCCTTAGCGCTCCGAATGTCCGCTTCCAGTTTCTACAGAAAGAGTGTTTCAGAACTGCTCAAACAAAAGTAAGGTTCAACTCGGTTAGTTGAATGCACACATCAGAAAGAAGTTTCGCAGAATGCTTCTGTGTAGTTTTTATTTTAAGATATTCCTTTTTCCACTATAGGCCCTTCTGCCCTCGGAATGTCCACTTGCCATTTCTGCAGAAAGAGTGTTTCAAAACTCCTCAATCAAAAGTAAGGTTCAAATCTGCTAGTTGAAAGCATAGATCAGAAAGCAGTTTTGCAGAATGCTTCTGTGTAGTTTTTATTTGAAGATATTCCTTTTTCCACTATAGGCCCCTTAGTGCTCCGAATGTCCACTTGCAGTTTCTACAGAGAGTGTTTCAGAACTCCTCAATCAAAAGTACGGTTCAGCTCTGCTAGTTGAATTCACAGATCAAAAAGAAGTTTCTCAGAATGCTTCTGTGTAGTTTCTATTTGAAGATATTCCTTTTTCCACTATATGACGTGTTGCGCTCCAAATGTCCACTTTCAGTTTATACAGAAAGAGTGTTTCAAAATTCCTCAATCAAAAGTAATGTTCAACACCGTTAGTTGAATGCACAGATCAGAAGGAAGTTTAACAGAATGCTTCTGTGTATTTTTTATTTGAAGTTATTCCTTTTTCCCCAATAGGCAATGTAGCACTGCAAATTTTCACTTGCAGTTTCTTCAGAAAGATTGTTTCAAAACTCCTCAATCAAAAGTAAGGTTCAACTCTGTTAGTTGAATGCACAGATCCTTAAGTAGTTTCACAGAATGCTTCTGTGTAGTTTTTATTTGAACATATTCCTTTTTTCACGTTAGGCCTCTTAGCTCTCCAAATGTCCACTTGCAGTTTCTACAGAAAGAATGTTTCAAAACTCCTCAATCAAAAGTAAGTTCAACTATGTTAGTTGAATGCACAGATCAGGAAGAAGTTCCACAGAATGCTTCTGTGTAGTTTTTATTTGAAGATATTCCTTTTACCACGATTGGCCACATAGGGCTCCAAATGTCCGCTTGCAGTTCCTACAGAAAGAGTGTTTCAAAACTCCTCAATCAAAAGTAAGGTTCAACTCTGTTAGTTGAATGCACAGATCAGAAAGTAGTTTCACAGAATGCTTCTGTGTACTTTTTATTTTAAGATATTCCCCTTTCCATGATGGGCCGCGTAGCGCTCCAAATGTCCACTTGTATTTTCTACAGAAAGAATGTTTGAAAACTCCTCAATCAATTATAAGGTTCAACTCTGTTAGTTGAATGCACAGTTCAGAAAGAAGTTTCACAGAATGCTTCTGTATAGTTTCCATTTGAAGATTTTCCTTTTGCCACGATAGGCCGTGCAGCGCTCCAAATGTCCACTTACAGTTTATACAGAAAGAGTGTTTCAAAACTCCATAATCAGAAGTAAGGTTTAACTCTGTTAGTTGAATGCACAGATCAGAAAGATGTTTCACAGAATGCTTTTGTGCAGTTTTTATTTGAAGATATTCCTTTTTCCATGACAGGCGACTTAGCGCTCCAAATGTTAACTTTCAGTTTATACAGAAAGAGTGTTTCAAAACTCCTCAATCAAAAGTAATGTTCAACTCTGTTAGTTGAATGCACAGATCAGAAAGAAGTTTCACAGAATGCTTCTGTGTAGTTTTTATTTGAAATTATTCCTTTTTCCGCGATAGGCCACGTAGCGCTCCAAATGTCCACCTGCAGTTTCTACAGAAAGAGTGTGTCGAAACTCCTCAATCAAAAGTAAGGTTCAACTCTGTTAGGTGAATGCACATATCAGAAAGTAGTTTCACAGAATGCTTCTGTGTACTTTTTATTTTAAGATATTCCCTTTTCCATGATACGCCGCATAGCACTCCAAATGTCCACTTGTAGTTTCTAAAGAAAGAATGTTTGAAAACTCCTCAATCAATTATAAGGTTCAACTCTGTTAGTTGAATGTACAGTTCAGAAAGAATTTTCACTGAATTCTTCTGTATAGTTTCTATTTGAAGATTTTCCTTTTTCCACGATAGGCCGCGTAGCGCTCCTAATGTCCATTTTCAGTTTATACAGAAAGAGTGTTTCAAAGCTCCTCAATCAAAAGTAAGGTTTAACTCTGTTAGTTGAATGCACAGATCCGAAAGAAGTTTCACAGAATGCTTCTGTGTGGTTTTTATTTGAAGATATTCCTTTTTCCATGATAGGCGTCTTAGCACTCCGAATGTCCACTTGCAGTTTTTTCAGAAAGAGTGTTTCAGAACTTCTCAATCAAAAGTAAGGTTCAACTCTGCTAGCTGAGTGCACAGATAAGAAAGAAGTTTCGCAGAATGCTTCTGTATAGTTTTTATTTGATGATATAACTTTCTCAACTATAGGCCCCTTAGCGCTCCGAATGTCCACATGCATTTTCTACAGAAAGAGTGTTTCAGAACTGCTCAATCAAAAGTAGGGTTCAACTCGGCTAGTTCTATGCACATTTCAGAAAGTAGTTTCGCAGAATGCTTCTGTGTAGTTTTTATTTGAAGATATTCCTTTTTCCACTATAGGCCCCTTAGAGCTCCGAATATCCGCTTGCAGTTTCTACAGAAAGAGTGTTTCAGAACTGCTCAATCAAAAGTAAGGTTCAACTCTGCTAGTTCAATGCACAGATCAGAAAGAAGTTTCACCGAATGCTTCTTTGCAGTTTTTAATTGAAGATATTCTTTTTCCCACTATAGGCCCCATAGCGCTCCAAATGTCCGCTTGCAGTTTCTACAGAAAGAGTGTTTCAGAACTGATCAATCAAAAGTAAGCTTCAACTCTGCTAGTTCAATTCACAGATCAGAAAGAAGTTTCACAGAATGCTTCTGTGTAGTTTTTATTTGAAGATATTACTTTTACCCCAATAAGCCCCTTCGTGCTCCGACTATCCGCTTTGAGTTTCTACAAAAAGAGTGTTTCAAAACTCCTTAATGAAAAGTAAGGTTCCACTCTGCTAGTTAAATGCACGGATCAGAAAGAAGGCTGGCAGAATGCTTCTGTGTAGTTTTTAATGGAAGTTATTCTTTTTTCCACTAGAGGCCCCTTAGCGCTCCGAATGTCCGCCTGTAGTTTTTACAGAAAGAGTGTTTCAGAATTGCTCAATGAAAAGTAAGATTCAACTCTGCTAGTTGAATGCACAGATCAGAAAGACGTTTCGCAGAATGCTTCTCTGTAGTTCTTATTTGAAGATATTGCTTTTTCCACTACAAGCACCTTAGTGCTGCGAATGTCCGCATGAAATTTCTACTTAAAGAGTGTTTCAGAACTGCTCAATCAAAAGTAAGTTTCAACTCTGCTTGTTGAATGCACAGATCAGAAAGTAGCTTCGCAGAATGCCTCTGTGTTGTTTTTATTTGAAGATATTCCTAGTTCCACTTTAGTCACCTTAGCGCTCCGAGTGTCCGCTTCAGTTTCTACAGAAAGAGTGTTTCAGAACTGCTCAATGAAAAGTAAGTTTCCACTCTGCTACTTGAATCCACAGATCCGAAAGAAGTTTCATAGAATGCTTCTGTGTAGTATTTATTTGAAGATATTCCTTTTTCCACTATATGCCCCTTAGTGCTCCGAATGTCCGCTTGCAGTTTCTACAGAAAGAGTGTTGCAGGTCTGCTCATTCAAAGTAAGGTTCAACTCTGCTAGTTGAATGCACACATCAGAAAGAGGTTTCACAGAATGCTTCTGTGTAGTTTTTATTTGAAGATATTGTTTTTTCCACTATAGGCACCATAGACCTCCGAATGTCCGCTTGAAGTTTCTACAGAAAGAGTGTTTCAGAACTGCTCAATCAAAAGTAAGTTTCAACTCTGCTAGTTGAACGCACAGATCAGAAAGAAGTTTCGCAGAATGCTTCTGTGTAGTTTTTATTTGAATATATTCCATTTTGAACTATGGGCCCCTTAGCGCTCTGAATGTCCGCTTGCAGTTTCTACAGAAAGAGTGTTTCAGAACTGCTCAATCAAAAGTAAGGTTCAACTCCGGTAGCTGAATGCACAGATTAGATAGATGTTTCGCAGAATGCTTCTGTGTAGTTTTTATTTGATGATATTCCTTTTTCCTATATAGGCCCCTTAGCGCTCCGAATGTCCGCTTGCAGTTTCTACAGAAAGAGTGTTTCAGAACTTCTCAACCAAAAGTAAGGTTCAACTCTGTTAGTTGAATGCACAGATCAGAAAGAAGTTTCACACAATGCTTCCGTATAGTTTTTATTTGAAGATATTACTTTTACCCCCATTGGCCCCTTAGTGCTCTGAATGTCCACTTGGAGTTTCTACAAAAAGAGGGTTTCAAAACTCTTTAATGAAAAGTAAGGTTCAAATCTGCTAGTTAAATGCACTGATCAGTAAGAAGTCTCACAGAATCCTTCTGTGTAGTTTTTAATTGAAGATATTTTTTTTCCACTATAGGCCACTTAGCGCCCCGAATGTCTGCTTGCAGTTTCTACAGAAAGAGAACTTCAGAACTTCTCAATCAAAAGTAAGGTTCAACTCTGTTAGTTGAATGCACGGATCAGAAAGGAGTTTCACAGAATGCTTCTGTGTAGTTTTTTTTGAAGATATTCCTTTATCCACTATAGGCCCTTTAGCGCTCCGTATGTCCACTTGCAGTTTCTACAGAAAGACAGTTTCAGAACTTTTCAGTCAAAAGTAAGGTTCAACTCTGTTAGTTGAATGCACAGATCGGAAAGAAGTTTCACAGAATGCTGCTATGTAGTTTTTATTTGAAGATATTCCTTTTTCCATTATAGGCTCCTTAGCGCTCTGAATGTCTGCTTGCAGTCTGTACAGAAAGAGTGTTTCAGAACTCCGCAATCAAAAGTAATATTCAACTCTGCTATTTGAATGCACACAGCAGAAAGAAGTTTCGCAGAATGCTTCTGTGCAGTTTTTATTTGAAGATATTCCTTTTTCCACTACAGTCCCCTTAGCGCTCCGAGTATCCACTTGCATTTTCTACAGAAAGAGTGTTTCCGAACTGCTCAATCAAAAGTAAGGTTCAACTCTGCTAGTTGAATGCACACATCAGAAGGAAGTTTAGCAGAATGCTAATGTGTAGTTTTTATTTGAAGATATTCTTTTTCCACTACAGGCCCCTTAGCGCTCTGAATATCCGCTTGCAGTTTCTACAGAAAGAGTGTTTCAGATCTGTTCAATCAAAAGTAATGTTCAACTCTGCTAGTTGAATGCACAGATCAGAAAGAAGTTTCGCAGAATGGTTCTGTGTAGTTTTTATTTGAAGATATTCCTTTTCCCACTATAGGCCCCTTAGCGCTCCTTATGTCTGCTTGGAGTATCTACAGAAAGAACCTTCCAGAAATGCTCAATAAAAGTAAGGTTCAACTCTGTTATTTGAATGCACGGATCTGAAATAAGTTTCACAGAATGCTTCTGTGTAGTTTTTATTTGAAGATATTCCTTTTTCCACTATAGGCCACTTTGTGCTTCGAATGTCCACTTACAGTTTCTGCAGACAGAGTGTTTCAGATCTCCTCAATCAAAAGTAAGGTTCAACTCTGCTAGTTGAATCCACAGATCAGAAAGAACTTTCTCACAATGCTTCTGTGTAGTTTTTATTTGAAGATATTCCTTTTTCCACTATAGGCCCCTAAGGGCTCCAAATGTCCAATGGCAGTTTATACAGAAAGAGTGCTTCAAAACTCCTCAATCAAAAGTAAGGTTCAGCTCTGCTAGTTGAATGCACAGATCAGAAAGAACTTTCGCAGAATGCTTCTGTGTAGTTTTTATTTGAAGATATTCCTTTTTCCACTATAGCCCCCTTAGCGCTCCGAATGTCCACCTGCAGTTTCTACAGAAAGAGAGTTTCAGAACTGCTCAATCAAAAGTAAGGTTCGACTCTCCTGGTTGAATGCACAGATCAGAAAGTAGTTTCGCAGAATGCTTCTGTGTAGTTTTTACTTGAAGTTATACCTTTTTCCACCACAGGCCACTTGCTACTCCGAATGCCCAATTGCAGTTTCTACAGAAAGAGTGTTTCAGAACTCCTCAATCAAAAGTAAGTTTCAGCTTTGCTAGTTGAATGCACAGATCAGAAAGTAGTTTCGCAGAATGCTTCTGGGTAGTTTTTATTTGAAGATATTCCTTTTTCCACTATAGGCCCTTTAGGGCTCTGAATGTCCACGTTCAGTTTCTACAGAAAGAGTTTTTCAAAACTCCTCAATCAAAAGTAAGTTTCAACTCCACTAGTTGTATGCACAGATCAGAAAGTAGCTTCGTAGAATGATTCTGTGTAGTTTTTATTTGAAGATATTCCTATTTCCACAATAGGCCCCTTAGCGCTCCAAGTGTCCACTTGCAGTTTCTACAGAAAGCGTGCTTCAGAACTGCTCAATCAAAAGTAAGGTTCAACTCTGCCATTTTAATGCAGAGATGAGAAAGAAGATTCGCAGAATGATTCTGTGTACTTTTTATTTGTAGATATTCCTTTTTCCTCTATATTCCCCTTAGCGCTCCGAATGTCCGCTTGCAGTTTCTACAGATAGAGTGTTTCAGAACTTCTCAATCAAAAGTAAGTTTAAACTCTGCTAGTTGAATGCACAGATCTGAAAGAAGTTTCACAGAATGCTTATGTGTAGTTTTTAATTGAAGATGTTCCATTTCCACTATGGGCTACTTAGCGCTCTGAATGTCCGCTTGCAGTTTTTACAGAAAGAGTGTTTCAAAACTCCTCCAGCAAAAGTAAGGTTCAACTCTGCTAGTTGAATGCATAGATCAGAAAGAAGCTAAGCAGAATGCTTCTGTGTAGTTTTTATTTGAAGATATTCCTATTTCCTCTATAGGCCCCTTATCGCAGCCAGTTTCCGCTTACAGTTTCTACAGAAAGAGTGGATCAGAACTCCTCAATCAAAAGTAACGTTCAACTCTGTTAGTTGAATACACAGAGCAGAAAGAAGTTTCACAGAATGCTTATGTGTAGTTTTTATTTGAAGATATTTCTTTTTCAACTATATGCACCTTAGCGCTCCGAATGTCCGCTTGCAGTTTCTACAGAAAGAGAGTTTCAGAACTTCTCAATCAAAAGTAAGTTTAAACTCTGTTAGTTGAATGCACAGATCAGAAAGAAGTTTCACAGAACGCTTCTGTGTAGTTTTTATTAGAAGATATTCTTTTTCCCACTATATGCCCTTAGCGCTCCGAATGTAAGCTTGCAGTTTCTACAGAAAAGGGGTTTTAAAACTACTCAGTCAAAAGTGAGGTTCAACTCTGTTAGTTGAAAACACAGATGAGATAGAAGTTTCGCAGAATGTCTCTGTGTAGTTTTTATTTGAAGATATTCCTTTTTCCACTATAGGACCCTTAGCGATCCGAATGTCCACTTGCAGTTTCTACAGAAAGAGTGTTTCAGAACTGCTCAATCAAGAGTAAGGTTCAAGTCTGCTAGTTGAATGCACAGATCGGAAAGTAGTTTTGCAGAATGCTTCTTTGTAGTTTTTATTGGAAGATATTCCATTTTCCAATAAAGACCCCTTAGCGCTCCAAATGTCCGATGGCAGTTTCTACAGAAAGAGTGCTTCAAAACTCCTCAATCATAAGTAAGGTTCAACTCTGCTAGTTGAATGCACAGATCAGAAAGAAATCTCGCAGAATGCTTCTGGGTAGTTTTTAATTGAAGATATTCCTTTTTCCACTATAGGCCCCTTAGCGCTCCGAATGTCAAATTGCAGTTTATACAGGAAGGGAGTTTCAGAACTTCTCAATCAACACTAAGGTTCAACTGTTAGTTGAATGCACAGGTCTGAAAGAAGTTTCGCAGAATGCTTCTGTGTAGTTTTTATTTGAAGGTATTCCTTTTTCCACTATCGGCCACTTATCGCTCCGATTTTCCGCTTGCAGTTTCTACAGAAAGAGAGTTTCAGAACTTCTCAATCAAAAGTAAGGTTCAACTCTCTTAGTTGATTGCACAGATCAGAAAGAAGTTTTGCAGAATGCTTCTGTGTAGTTTTTATTTGAAGATATTCCTTTTTCCACTATAGGCCCCTAGCGCAAAGAATGTCCGCTTTCAGTTCCTGCAGAAAGAGTGTTTCAAAACAACTCAATCAAAAGTAAGGTTCAACACTGCTAGTTGAATGCACAGATGAGAAAGAAGTTTCGCAGAATGCTTCTGTGTAGTTTTTATTTGAAGGAACTCCTTTGTCCACTATAGGACCCCTTGCGCTCCGAATGTCCGCATGCACTTTTTACAGAGAGAGATTTTCAGAACTTCTCAATCAAACGTATGTTTCAACACTGTTAGTTGAATGCACAGATCAGAAAGAATTTTCGCAGAATGCTTCTGTGTAGTTCTTATGTGAAGATATTCCTTTTTCCACTATAGGTCCCTAGCGTTAAAATGTCCACTTGCAATTTCTACAGAAAGAGTGTTTCAAAACTACTCAATCAAAAGTAAGGTTCAACACTGCTAGTTGAATGCAAAGATGAGAAACTTGTTTTGCAGAATGCTTCTGTGTAGTTTTTATTTGAAGGTATTCCTTTTTCCACTAAAGGCCCCTTAGCGCTCCGAATGTACACTTGCATTTTCTACAGAGAGAGAGTTTCAGAAGTTCTCAATCAAAAGTAAGTTTCAACTGTGTTAGTTGAATGCACAGATCAGAAAGAAGTTTCGCAGAATGCTTCTGTGTTGCTTTGATTTGAAGATATTCCCTTTTCCACTATAGGCCCCTTAGCGCTCCGAATGTGCAATTGCAGTTTCTACAGAAAGAGAGTTTCAGAACTTCTCAATCAAATGTACGGTACAACTCTGTTAGTTGAAAGCACAGATGAGAAAGGAGTTTCGCAGAATGTTTCTGTTTAGTTTTTATTTGAAGATATTCCTTTTTCCAGTATAGGCCCCTTAGGGCTCCGAATGTCCGCTTTCAGTTGCTACAGAAACAGATTTTCAGAACTGCTCCATCATATGTAAGGTTCAACTCTGGTAGTTGAATGCACAGATCAGAGAGAAGTTTCGCAGAATGCTTCTGTGTAGTTTTAATTGAAGATATTCCTTTTCCCACTATAGGCCCCTTATCACTCCGAATGTCTGATTTCAGTTTCTACAGAAAGAGTGTTTCAGAACGGCTCAATCAAAAGTAAGGTTCAACTCCGCAAGTTGAAAGCACAGATCAGAAAGAAGTTCCCACAATGCTCCTGAGTAGTTTTTCTCTGAAGATATTCCTTTATCCCCTATACGCCCCCTAGCACTCCGAATCTCCACTTGCAGTTTCTACCAAAAGAGTGTTTCAAAACTCCTAAGTCAATAGTAAGGTTCAACTCTGCTAGTTAAATGCACAGATGAGAAAGAAGTTTCAAAGAATGCTTCTGTGTAGTCTTTATTTGAAGATATTCCTTTTTCCACTACAGGCCCTTTAGCGCTCCGAACGTCTGCTTGCATTTTCTACAGATAGAGAGTTTCAGGACTTCTCAATCAAAAGTAAGGTTCAACTCTGTTAGTTGAATGCACAGATCACAAAGAAGTTTCACAGAATGCTTCTGTGTCGTTTTCACTTGAAGATATTCCTTTTTCCACTATAGGCCCCTTAGCGCTCCAAATGTCCGATGGCAGTTTCTACAGAAAGAATGCTTCAAATCTCCTCAATCAAAAGTAAGATGTAACTCTGCTAGTTGAATTCACAGACCAGAAAGAATTCTCGCACAATTCTTCTATGTAGTTTCTATATGAAGATATTCCTTTTTCCACTATTGGCCCCTTCGCGCTCCAAATGTCTACTTGCAGTTTGTACAGGGAGAGTGTTTCAGAACTTCTCAATGAAAAGTAAGGTTCAACTCTGTTAGTTGAATGCACAGATCAGAAAGAACTTTCGCAGAATGCTTCTGTGTAGTTTTTATTTGAAGATATTCCTTTTTCCACTATAGGCCGCTTAGCGCTCCGAATGTCCGCATGCGGTTTCTACAGAAAGAGAGTTTCAGTACTTCTCAATCAAAAGTACCGTTCAACTCTGTTAGTTGAATGCACCGATCAGAAACATGTTTCTCAGTATGCTTCTGTGCGGTTTTTAGTTGAAGATATTCTTCTTTCCACTATATGCCCCTTAGTGCTCCTAATGTCTGCTTGCAGTTTCTACAGAAAGAGTGTTTCAGAACTGCTCAATGAAAAGTAGGGTTGAACTCTGCTAGTTGAATGCACAGATCAGAAAGTAGTTTCAGAGAATTCTTCTGTGTAGTTTTTATTTGAAGATATTCCTTTTTCCACTATAGGCCTCTTAGCGCTCTGAATGTCCGCTTGCATTTTCTACAGAAAGAGACTTCCAGAACTTCTCAATAAAAAGTAAGGTTCAACTCTGTTAGTTGAATGCACAGATCAGAAAGAACTTTCACAGAAGGCTACTGCGTAGTTTTTATTTGAAGATATTCATTTTTCCAGTATAGGCCTCTTAGTGCTCTGAATGACCGCTTGCAGTTTCTACAGAAAGAGAGTTTCAGAACTTCTCAATCAAAAGAAAGGTTCAACTCTGTTAGTTGAATGCACAGATAAGAAAGACGTTTCTCAGAATGCTTCAGTTTAATTTTTATTTGAAGATATTCCTTTTTCCACTATAGGCCCCATAGGGCTATGAATGTCCACTTGCAGTTTCTACAGAAAGAGAGTTTCAGAACTTCTCAACCAAAATAAGGCTCAACTCTGTTAGTTGAATGCCCAGATCAGAAAGAAGTTTCGCAGAATAATTCTGTGTAGTTTATATTTGAATATATTCCTAATTCCACTATAGGCCCCTTAACTCTCCGAATGTCTGCTTGCAGTTTCTACAGAAAGAGTGTTTCAGAACTGCTCTATCAAAAGTACTGTTCAACTCTGCTAGTTGAATGCACAGATCTGAAAGAAGTTTCGCAGAATGCTTCTGTGTAGTTTTTATTGGAAGATATTCCTTTTTCCACTATAGGCCCCTTAGCACTCCGAATATCCGCTTGCATTTTCTACAGAAAATGTGTATCAGAACTGCTCCATCAGAAGTATGTTTCAACTCTGCTAGTTGAACGCACGGATCAGAAAGAAGTTTCACAGAATGCTTCTGTGAAGTTTTTATTTGAAGATATTCCTTTTTCCACTATAGGCCACTTAGTGCTCCGAATGTCCGCTTGCAGTTTCTACAGAAGGAGTGTTTCAGAACTGCTCAATCACAAGTAAAGTTCAACTCTGCTAGTTGAATGCACAGATCAGAAAGTAGTTTCGCAGAATGCTTCTGTGTTGTTTTTATCTGAAGAAATTCCTTTTTCCACTATAGTCCCCTGAGCGCTCCGAATGTCCGCTTGCAGTTTCTACAGAAAGACTGTTTCAGAACTGCTCACTCAAAAGTAAGGTTCAACTCTGCTAGTTGAATGCACAGAATAGAAAGAATTTTCACAGAATGCTTCTGTGTAGTGCTTATTTGAAGATATTCCTTTTTCAACTATAGGACCCTTAGTGCTCCGAATATAAGCTTGTAGTTTCTACAGAAAGAGTGTTTCAGAACTGCTCACTCAAAAGTAAGGTTCAACTCTGCTAGTTGAATGCACATAATAGAAAGAATTTTCACAGAATGCTTCTGTGTAGTGTTTATTTGAAGATATTCCTTTTTCCAATATAGGACCCTTAGTGCTCTGAATGTTAGTTTGCAGTTTCTACAGAAAGAGTGTTTCAGAACTGCTCAATCAAAAGTAAGGTTCAACTCTGCTAGTTGAATGCCTAGATCAGAAAGAAGTTTCAGAGAATGCCTCTGTGTAGGTTTAATTGAAGATACTCCTTTTTCCGCTATAGAACGCTTAGCTCTCTGAATGTCCGCTAGCAGGTTCTACAGAAAGAGTGTTTCAGAACTGCTCAATCAAAAGTAGGTTCAACTCTGCTAGTAGAATGCACGGATCTGACTGAAGTTTCGCAGAATGCTTCAGTGTAATTTTTATTGAGGATATTCCTTTTTCCACAACAGGCCCCTTAGTGCTCCAACTGTCCAATTGCAGTTTCTACAGAAAGAGTGTTTCAGAACTGCTCAATCAAAACTAAGGATCAACTCTGTTAGTTGAATGCACAGATCAGAAAGTACTTTCGCAGAATGCTTCTGTGTAGTTTCTATATGAAGATATTCCTTTTTGCGCTATAGGCCCCGAAGCGCTCCGAATGTCTGCTTGCAGTTACTCCCGAAAGAGTTTTTCAGAACTGCTCAATGAAAAGAATGGTTCAACTCTGCTAGTTGAATGCACACATCAGAGAGAAGTTTCACAGAATGCTTCTGTGTAGTTTTTATTTGAAGATATTCCTTTTTGCACTATAGGCCCCTAAGCCCTCCAAATGTCCACTTGCAGTTTCTACAGAAAGAGACTTTCAGAACTTCTCAATCAAAAGTCAGGTTAAACTCTGCCAGTTGAATGCACAGATCAGAAAGAACTTTCGTAGACTTCTGCGTAGTTTCTATTTGAAGATATACCTTTTTCCACTATAGGAACCTTCGCGCTCCAAATATCTGCTTGCAGTTTCTACAGAGAGGGAGTTTCAGAACTTGTCAATGTAAAGTAAGGTACAACACTGTTAGTTGAATGCACAGATCAGAAAGAATTTTCACTGAATGCTTCTGTGTAGTTTTTATTTGAAGATATTCCTTTTTCCACTATGGGCCGCTTAGCGCTCTGAATGTCCGCATGCGGTTTCTACAGACAGAGTGTTTCAGAACTTCTCAATCAAAAGTAATGTTCAACTCTGTTAGTTGAAAGCACAGATCAGAGAGAAGTTTCACAGTATGCTTTTGTGCAGTTTTTATTTGAAGATATTCTTTTTTCCACTGTAGGCCCCTTAGCGCTCCGAATATCTGCTTGCATTTTCTACAGAGAGAGTGTTTCAGAACTCCTCAAACAAAAGTAAGGTTCAACACTTCTAGTTAAATGCACAGATCAGAAAGAAGTTTTGCAGAATGCTTCTGTGAACTTTTTATTTGAAGTTATTCCTTTTTCCACTTTAGGCCCCTAAGCGCTCCGAATGTCCACTTCCAGTTTCTACAGAAAGAGTGTTTCAAAACTACTCAATCAGAAGAAGCTTCAACTCTGCTGGATGAATGCCCAGATCTGAAAGAAATTTGTTAGAATGCTTCTGTGTATTTTTTATTTGAAGATATTCCTTTTTCCGCTATAGGCCTCATAACGCTCCGTATTTCTGTTTGAAGTTTCTACAGAAAGATTGTTTCAGAACTGCTCAATCAAAAGTAAGGTTCAACTCTGCTAGTACAATACACTAATCAGAAAGAAGTTTCGCAGAATGCTTCTGTGTAGTTTTTAAATGAAGATATTCCTTTTCCTCTATAGGCCCCTTAGCGCTCCGAATTTCCACTCGCCGTTTCTACAGAAAGAGTGTTTCAGAACTGCTCAATCAAAAGTAAGGTTCAACTCTTAGTTGAATGCACAGATCAGAAAGAAGTTTCACAGAATACTTCTGTGTAGTGTTTATTTGAAGATATTCCTTTTTCCACTATAGGCTCCTTAGCGCTCCGAATGTCCGCTTGCAGTTTCTACAGAAAGAGAATTTCAGAACTTCTCAATCAAAAGTAAGGTTCAACTCTGTTAGTTGAATGCACAGATCAGAGAGAAGTTTCGCAGAATGCTTCTGTATAGTTTTTATTTGAAGCTATTCCTTATTCCACTGTAGGCCCGTAAGCCCTCTGAATATCCACTTCCAGTTTCTATAGAAAGAGTGTTTCAGAACTGCTCAATCAAAGGTAAGTTTCAACTCTGCTAGTTGAATGCACAGAATATATAGAAAGAAGTTTCACAGAATGCTTCTGTGTAGTGATTATTTGAAGACATTCTTTATTCCAATATAGGCCCCTTAGCACTCCGAATACCCACTTGCAGTTTCTACAGAAAGAGTGATTCTGAACTGTCAATCAAAAATAAGGTTCAACTCTGCTAGTTGAATGCACAGATCAGAAAGAAGTTTCACAGAATGCTTCTGTGTAGTTTTTATTTGAAGATATTTCTTTTTCCTCTTCAGGCAACTTAGTGCTCCGAATGTCTGCTTGCAGTTTCTACAGAAAGAATGCCTCACAACTGCCCAATCAAAATTAAGGTTCAACTCTGCTAGTTGAATGCACAGATCAGAAAGAAGTTTCGCAGAATGCTTCTGTGTAATTTTTAATTGAAGATATTCCTTTTCCCACTATAGGCCCTTTAGGGCTCCGAATGTCAGCATGCAGTTTGTACAGAAAGAGTGTTTTAGAACTGCTCAATCAAAAGTAAAGTTCAACTCTGCTAGTTGAATGCCCAGATCAGAATGAAGTTTCACAGAATGCCTCTGTGTAGTTTTCATTTGAAGATATTCCTTTCTCCACTAGAGGCCCCTTAGCGCTCCGAATGTCTGCCTGCAGTTTGTACAGACAGAGTGTTTCAGGACTGCTCAATCAAATGTAAGGTTCAACTCTGTTAGTTGAATGCACAGATCAGAAAGAAGTTTCATAGAACGCTCCTGTTTAGTTTTTATTTGAAGATATTCCTATTTCCACTATGTGCCCCTTCGCGCTCCGAATGTCTGCTTGCAGTTTCTCCAGAAGGAGTGTTTCAGAACTGCTGAATGAAAAGTAAGGTTCAACTCTGTTAGTTGAATGCACACATCAGAGAGAAGTTTCACAGAGTGCTTCTGTGTAGTTTTTATTTGAAGATATTCCTTTTTCAACTATAAGCCCCTAAGTGCTCTGAATGTCCGCTTGCAGTTTTTACAGAAAGAGACATTCAGAACTTCTCAATCAAAAGTAAGGTTCAACTCTGCCAGTTGAATGCACAGATCAGAAAGAACTTTCGCAGAATGCTTCTGTGTAGTTTCTATATGAAGATATTCCTTTTTCCACTATTGGCCCCTTCGCGCTCCAAATGTCTACTTGCAGTTTGTACAGGGAGAGTGTTTCAGAACTTCTCAATGAAAAGTAAGGTTCAACTCTGTTAGTTGAATGCACAGATCAGAAAGAACTTTCGCAGAATGCTTCTGTGTAGTTTTTATTTGAAGATATTCCTTTTTCCACTATAGGCCGCTTAGCGCTCTGAATGTCCGCATGCGGTTTCTACAGAAAGAGAGTTTCAGAGCTTCTCAACCAAAATAAGTTTCAACTATGTTAGTTGAATGCCCAGATCAGAAAGAAGTTTCACAGAATAATTCTGTGTAGTTTATATTTGAATATATTCCTAATTCCACTATAAGCCCCTTAACTCTCCGAATGTCTGCTTGCAGTTTCTACAGAAAGAGTGTTTCAGAACTGCTCTATCAAAAGTACCGTTCAACTCTGCTAGTTGAATGCACAGATCTGAAAGAAGTTTCGCAGAATGCTTCTGTGTAGTTTTTATTGGAAGATATTCCTTTTTCCACTATAGGCCCCTTAGCACTCCGAATGTCCGCTTGCATTTTCTACAGAAAATGTGTTTCAGAACTGCTCCATCAAAAGTGTGGTTCAACTCTGCTAGTTGAATGCACGGATCAGAAAGAAGTTTCACAGAATGCTTCTGTGAAGTTTTCATTTGAAGATATTCCTTTTTCCACTATAGGCCACTTAGTGCTCCGAATGTCTGCTTGCAGTTTCTACAGAGGGAGTGTTTCAGAACTGCTCAATCGCAAGTAAGGTTCAACTCTGCTAGTTGAATGCACAGATCAGAAAGTAGTTTCGCAGAATGCTTCTGTGTTGTTTTTATCTGAAGATACTCCTTTTTCCACTATAGTCCCCTGAGCGCTCCGAATGTCCGCTTGCAGTTTCCACAGAAAGAGTGTTTCAGAACTGCTCACTCAAAAGTAAGGTTCAACTCTGCTAGTTGAATGCACAGAATAGAAAGAATTTTCACAGAATGTTTCTGTGTAGTGTTTATTTGAAGATATTCCTTTTTCCAATATAGGACCCTTAGTGCTCCGAATGTAAGCTTGCAGTTTCTACAGAAAGAGTGTTTCAGAACAGCTCAATCAAAAGTAAGGTTCAACTCTGCTAGTTGAATGCCGAGATCAGAAAGAAGTTTCACAGAATGCCTCTGTGTAGGTTTAATTGAAGATACTCCTTTTTCCGCTATAGAACGCTTAGCTCTCTGAATGTCCGCTAGCAGGTTCTACAGAAAGAGTGTTTCAGAACTGCTCAATCAAAAATAGGTTCAACTCTGCTAGTAGAATGCACGGATCTGACTGAAGTTTCGCAGAATGCTTCAGTGTAATTTTTATTGAGGATATTCCTTTTTCCACAATAGGCCCCTTAGAGCTCCGATTGTCCAATTGCAGTTTCTACAGAAAGAGTGTTTCAGAACTGCTCAATCAAAACTAAGGATGAACTCTGTTAGTTGAATGCACAATCAAAAGTACTTTCGCAGAATGCTTCTGTGTAGTTTTATATGAGATATTCTTTTTCACTATAGCACCCGAGCACTCCAATGTATGCTTGCAGTTTGTACAGAAAGAGCGTTTCAGAACTGGTCAATCAAAAGTAAGGTTCAACTCTGTTAGTTGAATGCACAGATCAGAAAGTAGTTTCACAGAATGCTTCTGTGTAATTTTTATCTGAAGATATTCCTTTTTCCACTATAGCACCCGGAGCACTCCGAATGTATGCTTGCAGTTTGTACAGAAAGAGCGTTTCAGAACTGGTCAATCAAAAGTAAGGTTCAACTCTGCTAGTTGAATGCACTGAATAGAAAGACGTTTCACAGAATGCTTCTGTGTAGTTTTTATTTTAAGATATTCCTTTTTCCACTGTAGGACCCTTAGCGCTCCGAATGTAAGCTTGCACTTTCTACAGAAAGAGTGTTTCAGAACTGCTCAATCAAAAGTAAGGTTCAACTCTGCTAGTTGAATGCAGACATCAGAGAGAAGTTTCACAGAATGCTTCTGTGTAGTTTTTATTTGTAGACATTCCTTTTTCCACTGTAGGACCCTAAGCGCTCCGAATATCTGCTTGCAGTTTCTACAGAAAGAGACTTTCAGAACTTCTCCATCAAAAGTAAGGTTCCACTCTGCCAGTTGAATGCACAGATCAGAAAGAACTTTCAAGGAATGCTTCTGTGTAGTTTCTATATGAAGATATTCCTAGATTGGCCCCTTCGCGCTCCAAATGTCTGCTTGCAGTTTCTACATAGAAAGCGTTTCAGAACTTCTCAATGAAAAGTAAGGTTCAACTCTGTTAGTTGAATGCATAGATTGGAAAGAATTTTCGCAGAATGCTTCTGTGTAGTTTTTATTTGAAGATATCCCTTTTTCCACTATAGGACCTTTAGCGCTCCGAATGTCTGCTTGCGGTTTCTACAGAAAGAGAGTTTCAGAACTTCTCAATTAAAAGTAACGTTCAACTCTGTTAGTTGAATGCACAGATCAGAAACACGTTTCGCAGTATGCTTCTGTCCAGTTTTTATTTGAAGATATTCTTTTTTTCACTATAGGCCCCTTAGCGCTCCTAATGTCTGCTTGCAGTTTCTACAGAAAGAGTGTTTCAGAACTGCTCAATCAATAGTAAGATTGAACTCTGCTAGTTGAATGCACAGATCAGAAAGTAGTTTCGCAGAATGCTTCTGCGTAGTTTTTATTTGAAGATATTCCTTTTTCCACTATAGGCCTCTTAGCGCTCCGAATGTCCGCTTGCATTTTCTACAGAAAGCGACTTTCAGAACTTCTCAGTCAAAAGTAAGATTCAACTCTGTTAGTTGAATGCACAGATCAGAAAGAAGTTTCACAGTATGCTTTTGTGCAGTTTTTATTTGAGGATATTCCTTTTTCGACTATAGGCCCCTTAGTGCTCCAAATGTCTGCTTGCACTTCCTACAGAAACAGGGTTTCAGAACTCCTCAATCAAAAGTAAGGTTCAACTCTTCTAGTTGAATGCACAGATCAGAAAGTAGTTTCGCAGAATGCTTCTGTGTACTTTTTATTTGAAGATATTCCTTTATCCGCTATAGGCCCCTTAGCACTCAGAATTTACACTTGAAGTTTCTATAGAAAGATTGTTTCAGAACTGCTCAATCAAAAGTAAGGTTCAACTCTGCTAGTTGAATGCACAGATCAGGATGAAGTTTCGCAGAATGCTTCTGTGTAATTTTTATTTGAAGATATTGTTTTTCTTCTCTAGGCCTCTTAGCGCTCAGAATGTCCGCTTGCAGTTTCTAGAGAAAGAGTGTTTCAGAACTGCTCAATCAAAAGTAATTTTCAACTCCAGTAGTTGAGTGCACAGATCAGAAGGAAGATTCGCGGAATGCTTCTGTGTAGTTTTTATTTGAAGATATTTCTTTTTCCATTATAGGCCCCTTAGCACTCCGAATTAGGCTTCCTGTTTTACAGAAAGAGTGTTTCAGAACTGCTCATTCAAAAGTAAAGTGGAACTGTGTTAGTTGAATGCACAGATCAGAAAGAAGTTTCGTAGAATGCTTCTGTGTAGTTTTTATTCTAAGATATTCCTTTATCCACTATAGGCCTTTTAGCGCTCTGAATATCCGCTTGCATTTTCTACACAAAATCTGTTTCAGAACTGCTCCATCAAAATTATGGTTCAACTCTGCTAATTGTATGCACAGATGAGAAAGAAGATTCACAGAATGCTTCTGTGTAGTTTTAAATTGAAGATATTCCTTATTCCACTCCAAGCCCCTTAGCGCTCTGAATGTCCGCTTGCTGTTACTACAGAAAGAGTGTTTCAGAACTGCTCAATCAAAAGTAAGGTTCAACTGTGCTAGTTGAATGCACAGAATAGAAATAAGTTTCACAGAATGCTTCTGTGTAGTTTTTATTTGAAGATAATCCTTATTCCACTATAGGCCCCTTAGCGCTCCGAATGTCCGCTTGCAGTTTCTACAGAAAGAGTGTTTCTGAACTGCTCCATCAAAAGTAAGGTTCAACTGTGCTAGTTGAATGCACAGATCCGAAAGAAGATTCACAGAATGCTTCTGTGTAGTTTTTAATTGAAGATATTCCTTTTTCCACTATAGGACACTTAGCGCTCCAAATGTCCGATTGCAGATTCTACAGAAAGAGTGTTTCAGGACTGCTCAATCAAAAATAGGTTCAACACTGCTAGTATAATGCACAGATCAGAAATAATTTTCACAGAATGCTTCTGTGCACTTTTTATTTAAAGATATTCCTTTTTCCACTCTATGCCCCTTAGCGCTCCGAATGTCCGCTTGCAGTTTCTACAGTAAGTGTGTTTGAGAACTGCTCAATGAAAATTAAGGTTCATCTCTGCTAGTAGAATACATGGAGCAGAATGAATTTTCGCAGAATGCTTCTGTGTAATTTTTATTTGAGTATATATCTTTTCAACAATAGACCCCTTAGTGCTCCGAATGTCCGATTGCAGTATCTACAGAAAGAGTGTTTCAGAACTGCTCAATCAAAAGTAAGGTTCAACTCTGCTAGTTGAATGCACACAATAGAAATAAGTTTCACAGAATGCTTCTGTGTAGTTTTTATTTGAAGATATTCCTTTTTCCTCTACAGGCAACTTAGCGCTCCGAATGTCCGCTTGCAGTTTCTACAGAAAGAGTGTTTCAGAACTGCTCAATCAAAAGTAAGGTTCAACTCTGCTAGTTGAACGCACAGATCAGAAAGAAGTTTCGCAGAATGCTTCTGTGTAGTTTTTATTTGAAGACATTCCTTTTACCACTAAAGGCCCTTTAGGGCTCTGAATGTCCGCATGCAGTTTCTACAGAAAGAGTGTTTCAGAACTGCTCAATCAAAAGTAAGGTTCAACTCTGCTAGTTGAATGCCCAGATCAGAAAGAAGTTTCACAGAATGCCTGTGTGTGGTTTTTATTTGAAGATATTCGTTTTTCCACTATAGGTCCCTTAGCGCTCCGAATGTCTGCTTGCAGTTTCTACAGAAAGAGTGTTTCAGAACTGCTCAATGAAAAGTAAGGTTCAACTCTGTTAGTTGAATGCACAGATCAGAAAGTAGTTTCACAGAATGTTTCTGTTTAGTTTTTATTTGAAGATATTCTTTTTTCCACAATAGGACCCTTAGCGCTCCGAATTTCCTCTTGAAGTTTCTACAGAAAGATTGTTTCAGAACTGCTCAATCAAAGGTAAGGTTTAACTCTGCTAGTTGAATGCACAGATCAGAAAGAAGTTTCGCAGAATGCTTCTGTGTAGTTTTTATTTGAAGATATTGCTTTTTCTTCTATTGGTCCCTTAGCGCTCAGAATGTCTGCTTGCAGTTTCTACAGAAAGAGTGTTTCAGAACTGCTCAATCAAAAGTAAGGTCCAACTCTGGTAGTTGAATGCACAGATCAGAAAGAAGTTTCACAGAATTCTTCTGTGTAGTTTTTATTTGAAGATATTCCTTTTTCCTGTATAGGCACCTTAGCGCTCTGAATGACTGCTTGCTGTTTCTACAGAGAGAGAGTTTCAGAACTTCTCAATCAAAAGAAAGGTTCAAATCTGTTAGTTGAATGCACAGATCAGAAGGAAGTTTCCCAGAATGCTTCAGTGTAGTTTTTATTTGAAGATATTCGTTTTTCCACTATAGGCCCCTTAGCGCTCTGAATGTCCGCTTGCAGTTTCCACAGGTAGAGTATTTCAAAACTCCTCAGTCAAAAGTAAGGTTCAACCTAGCCAGTTGAATGCACAGATCAGAAAGAAGTTTCAGATAATGCTTCTGTGTAGTTTTTATTTGAAGATATTCCTTTTCCAATTTAGGCCCCTTAGAGCTCCAAATATCCGCTTGCAGTTTCTACAGAAATAGTGTTTCAGAACTGCTCAAACAAAAGTAAGGTTCAACTCTGCTAGATGAATGCACAGATCAGAAAGATGTTTCACAGAATGGTTCTGTGTAGTTTTTATTTGAAGATATTAGTTTTTCCACTATTGGGCCCTTAGCGCTCCGAATGTCCGCTTGCAGTTTCTGCAGAAATAGTGTTTCAGAACTGCTCAATCAAAAGTAAGGTTCAACACTGTTAGTTAAATGCACAGATCAGAGGAAGTTTCGCAGTATGCTTCTGTGTAGTTTTTATTTGAATTTATTCCCTTTTCCACTATGGGCCCCTTAGCGCTCTGAATGTTGGCTTGCAGTTTCTACAGCAAGAGTGTTTCAGATCTGCTCAATCAAAATTAAGGTTCAACTGTGCTAGTTGAATGCACAGTTCGGAAAGAAGTTTCCGAGAATGCTTCTCTGTAGTTTTTATTTGAAGATATTCTTTTTTCCACTGTAGGCCCCTTAGCGCTCCGAATGTCCACTTGCAGTTTCTACAGAAAGAGTGTTTCAGAACTGAAGAATCAAAAGTAAGTTTCAAATCTGATAGTTGTATGCAAAGATCAGAAAGAAGTTTCGCAGAATGCTTCTGTGTACTTTTTATTTGAAGATATTCCTTTTTCCACTATAGGCCCATTAGTGCTCCGAATGTCCACATGCACTTTCAACAGAAAGAGTGTTTCAGAGCTGCTCAATCAAAAGTAAGATTCAACTCTGTTAGTTGAATGAAGAGGACAGAAAGAAGTTTCGCAGAATGCTTCTGTGTAGTTTTTATTTGAAGATATTCCTTTTTCCACTATAGGCCCCTTAGCTCTCCGAATGTCCACTTGCAGTTTCTACAGAGGGAATATTTCAGAACTGCTCTATCAAAAGGAAGCTTCAACTCTGTTAGTTGAATGCAAAGAACAGAAAAATGTTCCTCAGAATGCTTCTGTGTAGTTCTTGTTTGAAAATTTTCCTTTTTGCCCTTTAGACCCGTTAGCGCTCCGAATGTCCACTTGCAGTTTCTACAGAAAGAGTGTTTCAGATCTGCTCAATCAAAGGTAAGATTCAACTCTGTTAGTTGAATGCACAGAACAGAAAGAACTTTCACAGAATGCTTCTGTGTAGTGTATATATGAAGATATACCTTTTTCCACTATTGGCCCCTTAGCGCTATGAATGTCCACTTGCAGTTTCTACAGAAAGAGTGTTTCAGAACTGCTCTCTCAAAGGTAAGCATCAACTCTGTTAATTGAATGCATAGAACGGAAAGAAATTTCACAGAATGCTTCTGTGCCGTTTTTCTTGGAAGATAGTACTTTTTCCACTATAGGCCCATTAGCGCTCTGAATGTCCACGTGCTGTTTCTACAGAAAGAGGGTTTCAGAACTGCTCAATCAAAAGTAAGCTTCAACTCTGTTAGTTGAATGCACAGAACAGAAAGAAATTTCAGATTGCTTCTGTGTAGTTTTTATCTGAGGATATTCCTTTTTCCACTGTAGGCCCCTTAGCGCTCCGAATGTCCAGTTGCATTGTGTACAGAAAGAGTGTTTCAGAACTACTCAATCAAAAGTAAGAATCAACTCTGTTAGTTAAATTCACAGAACAGAAAGAAGTTTCACAGAACACTCCTGTGCAGTTTTTATTTGTGGATATTCCTTTTTCAACTATAGGCCCCTTAGCTCCCCGAATGTCCACTTGCAGTTTCTATAGAAAGGTTGTTTCAGACCAGCTCAATGAAAAGTAAGGTTGAACACTCTTCGTTGAATGCACAGAACAGAAAGAAGAGTTACAGAATTCTTCTGTTTAGTTTATGTTTGAAGATATTTCTTTTTCCACTATTCGCCCGTTAGCGCTCCGAATGTCCACTTGCATTTTCTACAGAAAGAGAGTTTCAGAACTGCTCAATCAAAAGTAACATTCAACTCTGTTAGTTGAATGCATAGAACAGAAAGAAGTTTCACAGAATGCTTCTGTGTAGTTTTTATTAGAAGATATTCCTTTGTCATCTGTAGGCCCCACAGCGCTCCGAATGTCCACTTGCAGTTTCTACAGAAAGTGTGTTTCAGAACTGCTCAATCAAAAGTAAGCTTCAACTCTGTTAGTCGAATGCACAGAACAGAAAGAACTTTCACAGAATGCTTCTGTGTAGTTTTTACATGAAGATATTCCTTTTTCCACTATAGGCCCCTTAGCGTTCCGAATGTCCCCTTGCAGTTTCTACAGAAAGAGTGCTTCAGAACTGCTCAATTAAAGTACGCTTCAACTCTGTTAGTTGAATGCACAGAACAGAAAGAAGTTTCACAGAATGCTTCTGTGTAGTTTTTATTTGAAGATATTCCTTTTTCAACTCTAGGCCCCTTAGCTCTCTGAATATCCACTTGCAGTTTCCACAGAAAGGGTGTTTCAGAACTGCTCAATCAAAAGTAAGCTTCCATTCTTTTACTTGAATGCACAGAGCATAAAGAACTTTCAAAGAATGTTTCTGTGTAGTATTTATTTGAAGATATTCCTTTTTCAACTATATTCCCCTTAGCTTTTGGAATGTCCACTTGCAGTTTCCTTAGAAAGGGTGTTTCAGACCTGCTCAATAAAATGTAAGGTTGAACTCTCTTAGTTGATTGCACAGAACAGAAGGAAGTTTCACATAATGCTTCTGTGTAGTTCTTATTTGAAGATATTCCTTTTTCCAAAATAGGCCCCTTAGTCCTCCAAATGTCCACATGCATTTTCTACAGAAAGAGTGTTTCAGAACTGCTCAATCAAAAGTAACCTTCAACTCTGTTAGGTGAATGCACAGAACAGAAAGAAGTTTCACAGAATGCTTCTGTGTAGTTTTTATTTGAAGATATTCCTTTTTCCCCTATACGCCCCT
The DNA here is from genome assembly GCF_006542625.1 of Nomascus leucogenys. Lineage (NCBI taxonomy): Eukaryota > Metazoa > Chordata > Mammalia > Primates > Hylobatidae > Nomascus > Nomascus leucogenys. The sequence continues at coordinate 48,517,353 of NC_044388.1, read as the reverse complement.
TAGCGCTCCAAATGTCCACTTGCAGTTTCTACAGAAAGAGTGTTTCAGAACTGCTCAATCAAAAGTAAGCTTCAACTCTGTTAGTTGAATGCACAGAAGAGAAAGAAATTTCATAGAATGCTAACGTGTAGTGTTTATTTGAAGATATATCTTTTTCCACTATAGGCCCTTTAGCGCTCCGAATGTCCACTTGCAGTTTCTACAGAAAGAGTGTTTCAGAACTGCTCAATCAAAAGTAAGCTTCAACTGTGTTAGTTGAATGCACTGAACAGAAAGAAGTTTCGCAGAATGCTTCTGTGTAGTTTTTATTTGAAGATATTCCTTTTTCCTCTATAGGCGCCTTAGCGCTCCGAATTTCCACTTGCAGTTTCTACAGAGAGAATGTTTTAGAACTCCTCAATCAAAAGTAAGCTTCAACTCTGTTAGTTGAATGCAAAGAAGAAAAAAAAGTTTCTCAGAATAGTTCTGTGTAGTTTTTATTTGAAAATATTCTTTTTGCACTATAGGCCCCTTAGCGCTCCAAATGTCCACTTGCATTTTCTACAGAAAGAGTCTTGCAGAACTGCTCAATCAAAAGTAACCTTCAACTATGTTAGGTGATGCACAGAACAAAAAGAAGTTTCACAGAATGCTTCTGTGTAGTGTTTATTTGAAGATTATACTTTTTCCCCTACAGGCCCATTAGCACTCCGAATGTAAACTTGCAGTTTCTACAGAAAGAGTGTTTCAGAACTGCTCAATTAAAAGTAAGCTTCAACTCTGTAAGTTGAATGCACAGAACAGAAAGAACTTTCACAGAATTCTTCTGTGTAGTGTTTATTTGATGATATTATTTTTTCCACTTTAGGCCCCTTAGCACTCGGATTGTCCACTTGCAGTTTCTACAGAAAGAGTGTTTCAGAACGCCTCACTCAAAGGTAAGCTTCAACTCTGTAAATTGAATGTACAGAAGAGAAAGAAGTTTCACAGAATGCTTCAGTTTTGTTTTTAGTTGAAGATATTACTTTTTCCACTAAAGGCCCGTTTGCGCTCAGAATATCCACATGCAGTTTCTACAGAAAGAGTGTTTCAGAACTGCTCAATGAAAAGTCAGCTTCAACTCTGTTAGTTGAATGCACTGAACAGAAAAAAGTTTCACAGAATGCTTCTGTGTAGTTTTTATTTGAAGATATTCCTTTTTCCACTCTAGGCCCCGTAGCGCTCCGAAAGTCCACTTGCATTATCTACAGAAAGAGTATTTCAGAACTGCTCAATCAAAAGTAAGCTTCAACTCTGTTAGTTGAATGCACAGAACAGAAAGAAATTTCAGATTGCTTCTGTGTAGTTTTTATCTGAGGATATTCCTTTTTCCACTGTAGGCCCCTTAGCGCTCCGAATGTCCAGTTGCATTGTGTACAGAAAGAGTGTTTCAGAACTACTCAATCAAAAGTAAGAATCAACTCTGTTAGCTAAATTCACAGAACAGAAAGAAGTTTCACAGAACACTCCTGTGCAGTTTTTATTTGTGGATATTCCTTTTTCAACTATAGGCCCCTTAGCTCCCCGAATGTCCACTTGCAGTTTCTATAGAAAGGTTGTTTCAGACCAGCTCAATGAAAAGTAAGGTTGAACACTCTTAGTTGAATGCACAGAACAGAAAGAAGAGTTACAGAATTCTTCTGTTTAGTTTATGTTTGAAGATATTTCTTTTTCCACTATTCGCCCGTTAGCGCTCCGAATGTCCACTTGCATTTTCTATAGAAAGAGAGTTTCAGAACTGCTCAATAAAAAGTAACATTCAACTCTGTTAGTTGAATGCATAGAACAGAAAGAAGTTTCAGAGAATGCTTCTGTGTGGTTTTTATTAGAAGATATTCCTTTGTCATCTGTAGGCCCCACAGCGCTCCGAATGTCCACTTGCAGTTTCTACAGAAAGTGTGTTTCAGAACTCCTCAATCAAAAGTAAGCTTCAACTCTGTTAGTCGAATGCACAGAACAGAAAGAACTTTCACAGAATGCTTCTGTGTAGTTTTTACATGAAGATATTCCTTTTTCCACTATAGGCCCCTTAGCGTTCCAAATGTCCCCTTGCAGTTTCTATAGAAAGAGTGTTTCAGAACTGCTCAATTAAAGTACGCTTCAACTCTGTTAGTTGAATGCACAGAACAGAAAGAAGTTTCACAGAATGCTTCTGTGTAGTTTTTATTTGAAGATATTCCTTTTTCAACTCTAGGCCCCTTAGCTCTCTGAATATCCACTTGCAGTTTCCACAGAAAGAGTGTTTCAGAACTGCTCAATCAAAAGTAACTTTGAACTCTCTTAGTTGAATGCACAGAACAGAAAGTAGTTTCTCAGAATGCTTCTGTGTAGTTTTTATTTGAAGATATTCCTTTTTCCACAATTGTCCCATTATCGCTCCGAATGTCCACTTGCAGTTTCTATAGAAAGAGTGTTTCAGAACTGCTCCAACAAAAGTAAGGTTCATCTCTGTTAGGTGAATGAACGGAACAGAAAGAAGTTTCACAGAATGCTTCTGGGTAATTTTTATTTCAAGATATTCCTTTTTCCACTATAGGCCCCTTAGCCCTCCAAATGTCCACTTGCAGATTCTATAGAAAGAGTGTTTCTAAACTGCTCAATCAAAAGAAACCTTCAACTCTGTTAGTTGAATGCACAGAACAGAAAGAAGTTTCACAGAAAACTTCTGTGTAGTTTTTATTGAAGATATTCCTTCTTCCACTATGGGCCCCATAGTGCTCAAACTGTCCACTTGCAGTTTTTTCAGAAAGAGTGTTTCGGAACTGCTGAATCAAAAGTAAGCTTAAACTCTTTTATTTGAATGCACAGAACAGCAATAAGTTTCAATGAATCCTTCTGTGTAGTTTTTATTTGAGGATATTCCTTTTTCAACTCTAGGCCCCTCAGCGCTCTGAGTGTTCAATTGCAGTTTCTACAGAAAGAGTGTTTCAGAACTGCTCAACCAAAAGTAAGCTTCAACTCTGTTAGTTGAGTGCACAGAACAGAAAGAACTTTCACAGAATGCTTCTGTGTAGTTTTTATTTGAGAATATTCCTTTATCTACTACAGGCCCCTTTGTGCTCCATATGTGCACTTGCAGTTTCTACAGAAAGAGCATTTCAGAACTGCTCAATCAAAAGTAAGCTTCAACTCTGTTAGTTGAATGCACAGAACAGAAAGAAATTTCACAGATTGCTTCTGTGTAGTGTTTATGTGAAGATACTACTTATTCCACTGTAGGCCCCTTAGCGCTCCGAATGTCCACATGCAGTTTCTGCAGAAAGAGTGTTTCAGAACTGCTCAATCAAAAGTAAGCTTCAAGTCTGTTAGTTGAATGTACTGTGCAGAAAGAAGTTTCACAGAATGCTTCTGTGTAGTTTTTATTTGAAGATATTCCTTTTTCCACTATAGGCGCCTAAGCTCTCCGAATGTCAATTTGCAGTTTCTACAGAAAGAGTGTTTCAGAACTACTCAATCAAAAGTAATCTTCAACTCTGTTAGTTGAATGCACAGAACTTAAAGATCTTACACTGAATGCTGCTGTGTAGTGTTTATTTGAAGAAGTTCCTTTTTCCTCTACAGGCCCCTTAGCGCTCCGAATGTCCACTTGCAGTTTCTACAGAAAGAGTGTTTCAGAACTGCTCAATCAAAAGTAAGGTACAACTCTGTTAGTTGAATGCACAGAATAGAAAGGAGTTTCACAGAATGCTTCTGCGCAGTTTTTATTTGAGGATATTCCTTTTTCCCCTATAGGCCCCTGAGCACTCCGAATGTCCCCTTGCATTTTCTACAAAAAAGTGTGTTTTACAACGGGTCAATCAAATTAAGCTTCAACTCTGTTTGTTGAATGCACAGAACATATAGAACTTTCAAGGAATGCTTCTGTGAAGTTTTTATTTGAGGATATTCCTTTTTCAACTAAAGTCCCCTTAGCTTTCCGAACGTCCACTTACAGTTTCTACAGAAAGGGTGTTTCAGACCTGCTCAATCAAATGTCAGGTTGAACTCTCTTAGTTGAATGCACAGAACAGAAAGAAGTTTCACAGAATGCTTCTGTGTAGTTTTTATTTGAAGATATTCCTTTTTCCCCTAAAGGCCCCTTAGCCCTCTGAATGTCCACTTGCAGTTTCTACAGAAAGAGTGTTTCAGAACTGCTCAATCAAAAGTAAGCTTCAACTCTGTTCTTTGAATGCACAGAACAGAAAGAACTGTCAAAGAATGCTTCTGTGTAGTGTTTATCTGAAGTTATTCCTTTTTCCACTATAGGACCTTTAGGGCTGCGAATGTCCACTTGCAGTTTCTACAGAAAGTGTGTTTCAGAACTGCTCAATCAAAAGTAATGTTCAACTCTGTTAGTTGAATGCACAGAACAGAAAGAAGTTTCACAGAATGCTTCTGTTTTGTTTTTATTTGAAGATATTCCTTTTTCCACTATTGGCTTCTTAGTGATCTGAATGTCCACTTGAGCTTCTACAGAAAGAGTGTTTCAGAACTGCGCAATGAAAAGTAAGCTTCAACTCTGTTGGTTGAATGCACAGAACGGAAAGAAGTTTCAGAGAATGCTTCTGTGTAGTTTTTATTTGAAGATATTCCTTTTTCCACTATAGGCCCCTTAGTGCACTGAATGTCCACTTGCAGTTTCTACAGAGAGAGTTTTTCAGATCTGCTGAATCTAAAGTAAGCTTCAACGGTGTTAGTGGAAAGCAAAGAACAGAAAGAAGTTTCAAAGAATTTTTCTGTGTAGGTTTTATTTGAAGAAATTCCTTTTTCCACTATAGGCCACTAAGTGCTCTGAATGTCCACTGGTAGTTTCTACAGAAAGAGGGTTTCAGAAGTGCTCAATCAAAAATAATTTTCAACTCTGTTTGTTTAATGCACACAACTGAAAGATGTTTCAAAGAATACTTCTGTGTAGTTTTTATTTGTGGAAATTCTTTTTCCACTGCACGAACTTTTGCACTCTGAATGTCTACTTGCAGTTTCTAAAGAAAGAGTGTTTCAAACTGCTCAATCAGAAATAAGCTTCAAATCTTTTTGTTGAATGCAGAGAACCGAAAGATGTTTCAAAGAATGCTTCTCTGTAGTTTTTATTGGAGGAAATTCTTTTTCCACTACGGGAACCTTTCCGCTCCCAATGTCCCCTTGCATTTTCTACAGAAAGAGTGTTTCAGAACTGCTCAATCCAAAGTAAGCTTCAACTCTGCTAGTTGAATGGACAGAACAGAAAGAAGTTTCACAGAATGCTTCTGTGTAGTTTTTATTTGAAGATATTCCTTTTTCCACTATAGGCCCCTTAGCTCTCCGAATGTCTACTTGCAGTTTCTACAGAAAGAGTGTATCAGAGCTGCTCAATCACAAGTAAGCTTCAACTCTATTGAATGCACAGAACAGAAAGAAATTTCACAGAGGGCTTCTGTTTTGTTTTTTTTTTTTGAAGATATTCCTTTTTCCAGTATTGGACCCTTAGCGCTCCAGATGTTCCTTGCAGTTTCTACAGAAAGAGTGTATCAGAACTGCTCAAGCAAAAGTAAGCTTCAACCCTGTTAGTGGAATGCACAGAAAAGAAAGCTGCTTCAAAGAATGCTTCTGTGTACTTTTTATTTGAGGATATACCATTTTCCATTATAGGCCCCTTAGTGCTCCGAATGTCCACTTGCAGTTTATACAGAAAGGGTATTTCAGAACTGCTCACGCAAAAGTAACCTTCAACTCTGTTAGTTGAATGCATAGAACAGAAAGAAGTTTCACAGAATGCTTCTGTGTAGTTTTTATTTGAGGATATTCCTTTTTCCACTATAGGCCCCTTAGCGCTCCGAATGTCCACTTGCAGTTTCTACAGAAAGAGTGTTTCAGAATTGCTCAATCAAAAGTAAAGTTCAAATCTGTTACTTTAATGCACAGAACAGAAAGAAGTTTCACAGAATGTTTCTGTGTAGTTTTTATTTGAAGATATTCCGTTTTCCACTATAGGCCCCTTAGCGCTCCGAATGTGCACTTGCAGTTTCAACAGAAAAGGGTTTCAGAACTGGTCAATCAAAAGTAAGCTTCAACTCTGTCAGTTGAATGCACAGAACAGACAGAAGTTTCACAGAATGCTTCTCTGTGCTTTTTATTGGACGATATTCCATTATCCACTATAGGCCCCTTAGCGCTCTGAATGTGCACTTGCTGTTTCTAAAGAAAGAGTGTTTCAGAACTGCTCAATCAAAAATAACCTTCAACTCTGTTAGTTGAATGCACAGAACAGAAAGTGGTTTCACAGAATGCTTCTGTGTAGAATTTATTTGAGGATATTCCATTATCCACTATAGGCCCCTTAGTGCTCCGAATGTGCACTTGCAATTCCTACAGAAAGATTGTTTCAAAACTCCTCAATCAAAAGTAAAGTTCAACTCTGCTTGTTGAATGCACAGATCAGAAAGAAGTTTCACAGAATGCTTCTGTGTAGTTTTTATTTGAAGATATTCCTTTTTCCACTGTAGGCCCCATAGCGCTCTGAATGTCCAATTGCAGTTTTTACAGAAAGAGTGTTTCAGAACTCTTCAATCAAAAGGAAGGTTCAACTCTGCTAGCTGAATGCACAGATCATAAAGAAGTTTCGCAGAATGCTTCTGTGTAGTGTTTATTTGAAGATATTTCTTTTTCCACTACAGGCCCCTTAGCGCTCCGAATGTTCTCTTCCAGTTTCTACAGAAAGTGTGTTTCAAAACTCCCCAATCCATAGTAAGGTTCAACTGTGCTAGTTGAATGCACAGATAAGAAAGAAGTCTCGCAGAATGCTTCTGTGTTGTTTTTAATTGAAGATATTACTTTTTCCAGTTTGGTCTCTAAACCCTCCGATTGTCCGGTTGAAGTTTCTACAGAAAAAGTGTTTCAGAGCTTCTCAATCAAAAGTAAGGTTCAACACTCTTAGTTGAATGCACAGATCAGAAAGAAGTTTCGCAGAATGCTTCTGTGTAGTTTTTATTTGAAGATATTTCCTTTTTCCACTCTAGGCCCCATAAGCTTCGAATGTCCGCTTGCAGGTTCTACAGAAAGACTGTTTCAGAACTGCTCAATCAAAAGTAAGGTTCACCTGTGCTAGTTGAATGCACAGATCACAACGAGGTTTGGCAGAATGTTTCCATGTAGTTTTTATTTGATGATATGCCTTTTTCCACTGTAGGACCCTTAACCCTCCGAATCTCCACTTGCAGTTTCTACATAAAGAGTGTTTGAAAACTCCTCAATAAAAAGTAATGTTCAGCTCTGCTAGCTGAATGCACAGATGAGAATGAAGTTTCTCAGAATGCCTCTGTGTAGTTTTTATTTGAAAATATACCTTTTTCTGTTATGCGCCACTTAGCGCTCCGAATGTCCGCTTGCAGTTTCTACAGAAAGAGTGTTTCAGAACTGCTCAATCAAAAGTAAGGTTCAGCTCTGCTAGTTGAATGCACAGATCAGAAAGAAGTTTCACAGAATGCTTCTGTGTAGTTTTTATTTGAAGAAATTCCTTTTTCCAATATGGGCCCCATAACGCTCCGAATGTCCGCTTGCAGTTTCCACAGAAATAGTGTTTCAAAACACCTCAATCAAAAGTAAGGTTCAACTCTGCTAGTTGAATGCACAGATCAGAAAGAAGTACTGCAGAATGCTTCTGTGTAGTTTTTATTTGAAGATATTCCTTTTTCCAATATAGGCCCCATAGCCCTCCGAATTTCCACTTGTAGTTTCTACAGCAAGACTGTTTCAAAACCCCTCAAACAAAAGTAAGTTTCAACTCTGCTAGTTGAATGCACAGATGAGAATGAAGTTTCGCAGTATGCTTCTGTGTAGTTTTTATTTGAAGATATTCCTTTTTCCACTATAGGCCCCTGAGCTCTCCTAATGTCCTCTTCCAGTTTCTACAGAAAGACTGTTTCAGAACTGCTCCATCAAAAGTAAGGTTCAACTCTGCTAGTTAATTGCACGGATCACAAAGAAGTTTCGCAAAATGCTTCTGTATAGTTGTTATTTGAATATATTTCTTTTCCCAATATAGGCCCTTTGGCGCTCAGAATGTCCCTTGTAGTTTCTACAGAAAGAGTGCTTCAGAACTCCTCCATCAAAAGAAACGTTCAACTCTGCTAGTTGAATGCACAGATCAGAAAGAAGTTTCACAGAATGCTTCTGTGTAGTTCTCATTTGAAGATATGCCTGTTTCCACTATAGGCCCCATAGCGCTCCGAATGTACGCTTGCAGATTCTACAGAAAGAGTGTTTCAAAACTCCTCAATCAAAAATAATTTTCAACTCTGCTAGTTGAATGCACTGAGGAGAAAGAAGTTTCGCAGAATGCTTCTGTGTAGTTTTTATTGGAAGATATTCCTTTTTCCACTGTAGGCCCGTTAGCGCTCAGAATGTCCAGTTGTAGTTTCTACAGAAAGTGTGCTTAAGAACTCCTCTATCAAAAGTAAGGTTCAACTCTGCTAGGTCAATGCATAGATCAGAAAGAAGTTTTGCAGAATGCTTCTGTTTAGTTTTTATCTGAAGATATTCCTTTTTGCACTAGAGGCCTCTTAGACCTCCGAATGTCCGCTTGCAGTTTCTTCAAAAGAGTTTTTTAGAACTGCTCAATCAAAAGTAACTTTCAACTCTGTTAATTGAATTCACAGATCAGAAAGAAGTTTCACAGAATGCTTGTGTAGTTTTTATTTGAAGATATTCCTTTTTCCACTATAGGCCCCTGTGCACTCCAAATGTCTTCTTGCAGTTTCTACAGAAAGAGTGTTTCAGAACTGCTCAATCAAAAGCAAGGTTCAACTCTGCAAGTTGAATTAAGAGATCAGAAAGAAGTTTCGCAGAATGCCTCTCTTTAATGTTTAATTGACGATATTCCTTTTTCCACTATATGCCACTAAGAGCTCTGAATGTCTGCTTGCAGTTTCTTCAGATAGAGAGTTTTAGAACTTCACAAACAAAAGTAAGTTTCAACTCTGTTAGTTGAATGCACAGATCAGAAACAAGTTCCGCAGAATGCTTCTGTGTAGTTTTTATTTGAAGATATTCCTTTTTCCACTAAAGTCCACTTAGCGCTCGGAATGTCCACCTGCAGTTTTCACAGAAAGAGTGTCTCAGAACGGCTCAATCAATAGTAACGTTCCACTCTGCTAGTTGAATGCACAGATCCGAAAAAAGTTTTGCAGAATGCTTCTGTGTAGTTTTATTTGAAGATGTTCCTTTTTCCACTAAAGGCACCTTAGCCCTCCGAATATACGCTTGCAGTTTCTATGGAAAGAGTGTTTCAGAACTGCTCAATCAAAAGTAAGGTTCAACTCTGCTAGTTCAATGCACAGATCAGAAAGAAGTTTCGCAGAATGCTACTGTGTAGTTTTTATTTGAAGATATTCCTTTTTCCACTATAGGCCCCTTAGCGCTCTGAATGTCCACTTGCAGTTTCTACAGACAGAGAGTTTTAGAACTTCTGAATCAAAAGTAAGGTTCAACTCTGTTAGTTGAATACACAGATCAGAAAGAAGTTTTGCAGAATGCTTCTGTGTAGTTTTTATTTGCAGATATTCCTTTTTCCACTATAAGCCCCTTAGCGCTCTGAATGTCTCCTAAAGTTCCTACAGAAAGAGTGTTTCACAACTATTCAATCATAAGTAAGGTTCAACTCTGTTATTTGAATGCACAGATGAGAAAGGAGATTCGCAGAATGCTTCTGTTTTTTTATTTGAAGATATTCCTTTTTACACTATAGGCCTCTTAGCGCTCCGAATGTCTGCATGCAGTTTCTACAGGAAGAGTGTTTCAGAACTGCTCAACCAAAAGTAAGGTTCAACTCTGTTAATGGAATGCACAGATCAGAAAGAAGTTTCGCAGAATGCTTCTGTGTAGTTTTTATTTGAAGATATTCCTTTTTCCACTGTAGGCCCGTTAGCACTGCGAATGTCCGCTTGCAGTTTCTACAGAAAGAGAGTTTCAGAACTTCTCAATCAAAAGTAAGTTTCAACCTTGTTGTTTGAATGCACAGATCAGAAAGAAGTTTTGCAGAATGCTCCTGTGTAGTTTTTATTTGAAGATCTTCCTTTTTCCACTATAGGCCCCTTAGCGCTTGGAATGTCCACCTGCAGTTTTCACAGAAAGAGTGTTTCAGAACTTCTCAATCAATAGTAACGTTCCACTGTGTTGGTTGAGTGCACAAATCGGAAAGAAGTTTTCCAGAATGCTTCTGTGTAGTTGTAATTTGAAGATATTCCTTTTTCCACTAAAGGCAATTTAGCCCTCTGAATGTCCGCTTGCAGTTTCTACGGAAAGTGTGTTTCAGAACTGCTCAATCAAAAGACAGTTTCAAATCTGCTAGTTGAATACTCAGATCAGAAACAAGTCTTGCAAAATGCTTCTGTGTAGTTTTTAATTGAAGATATTCCTTTTTCCACTAAAGGCACCTTAGCCCTCCGAATGTACGCTTGCAGTTTCTACGGAAAGAGTGTTTCAGAACTGCTCAATCAAAAGTAAGGTTCAACTCTGCTAGTTGAATGCACAGATAAGAAAGTAGTTTAGCAGAATGCATCTGTGTAGTTTTTATTTGAATACATTACTTTTTCCATTATAGGCCCCTTTGCGATCCGTATGTCCGCTTGCAATTTCTACAGAAAGAGAGTTTCAGAACTTCTGAATCAAAAGTAAGGTTCAACTCTGTTTGTTGAAGGCACAGATCAGGAAGAAGTTTCGCAGAATGCTTCTGTGAGGTTTTTATTTGAAGATATTACTTTTTCCACTATAGGCCCCTAAGCACTCCGAAAGTACGCTTGCAGTTACTACAGATGGAGAGTTTTAGAACTTCTCATTCAAAGGTAAGTTTCAACTCTGTTAGTTTAATGCACAGATCAGAAAGAAGTTTTGCAGAATGCTTCCGTGTAGTTTTTTTTTGAAGATATTACTTTTTCCACTATAGGCCTCTTAGCGCTCCGAATGTCCGCTTAAAGTGTCTACAGAAAGAGTGTTTCAGAACCGCGCAATCAAAAGTAAGGTTCAACTCTGTTAGTGGAATGCACAGATCAGAAAGTAGTTTCGCAGAATGCTTCTGTGAAGTTTTTATTTGAAGATATTCCTTTTTCCGCTAAAGGCCTCTTGGCGCTCAGAATGTCCACCTGCAGTTTTCACAGAAAGTGTGTTTCAGAACTTCTCAATCAATAGCAACGTTCCACTCTGATTGTTGAATGCACAGATCAGAAAATATTTCGCAGAATGCTTCTGTGTAGTTTTTATTTGAAGACATACCTTTTTCCACTAAAGGCACCTTAGTCCTCCGAATGTCCACTTGCAATTTCTATGGAAGGAGTGTTTCAGAACTGCTTAATCAAAAGTAAGTTTCAACTCTGCTAGTTGAATGCACAGATCAGTAACAAGTTTTGCAGAATGATTCCATGTAGTTTTTATATGAAGATATTCCTTTTTCCAAAGTAGGCCCCATAGGGCTCTGAATGTCCGCTTCCAGTTTCTACAGAAAGAGTCTTTCAGAACTCCTCCATCAAAAGTAAGGTCCAACTTTGCTAGTTGATTGCACAGATCAGAAAGTAGTTTCACAGAATCCTTCTGTGTAGTTTTTATTTGAAGATATTCCTTTTTCCACTATAGTCCCATTAGCGCTCCGAATGTCTGCTTGCAGTTTCTACAGAAAGAGTGTTTCAGAACTGCTCCATCAAAAGTAAGGTTCAACTCTGCTAGTTGAATGCACAGATGAGAAAGAAGTTTCACAGAATCCTTCTGTGTAGTTTTTATTTGAATATATTCCTTTTTCCTCTATAGGCCCCTTAGCTCTCCGAATGTCCATTTGCAGTTTCTACAGAAAGAGAGTTTTAGAACTTCTCAATCAAAAGTAATGTTCAACTGTGATGTTGAATGCACATATCAGAAAGAAGTTTTGCAGAATGCTTCCGTGTAGTTTTTATTTGAAGATATTCCTTTTTCCACTATAGGAGCATTAGCGCTCTGAATGTCCGCTAAAAGTTTCTACATAAAGAGTGTTCGAAAGCTATTCAATCTTAAAAAAGGTTTAACTCTGCTAGTTAATGCACTGATGAGAAAGTGGATTTGCAGAATGCTTCTGTGTAGTTTTTATTTGAAGGTACTCCTTTTTCCACTGTAGGACCCTTAGCGCTTCGAATGTCTGCTTGCAGTTTCTAAAGAAAGAGTATTTCAGAACTCCTCAATGAAAAGTAACGTTCAACTCTGCTAGTTGAATGCACAGATCAGAAAGAAGTTTTTCATAATGCTTCTGTGTAGTTTTATTGGAAGATATTCCTTTTTCCACTACATGCCTCTTAGCGCTCCAAATGTACGATTGCCGTTTCTACAGAAAGAGAGTTTCAGAACTGCTCAACCAAAAGTAAGGTTCAACTCTGCTAGTTGAATGCACAGATCACAAAGAAGTTTCGCAGAAAGATTCTGTGTAGTTTTTATTTGAAAATATTCCTTTTTCCACTGTAGCCCCCTTAGCGCTCTGATAGTCTGCTTGAACTTTCTATAGAAAGAGTGTTTCAGAACTCTTCTATCAAAAGTAAGGTTCAAATCTGCTAGTTGAATGCACACATAAGAAAGAAATTTGCAGAATGATTCTGTGTAGTTTTTATTTGAAGATACACCTTTTTCCACTATAAGCCCCTTAGCGCTCCGAATATCCGCTAAAAGTTTCTTCAGAAAGAGTGTTTCAAAACTATTCAATCATAAGTAAGGTTCAACTCTGCTAGTTGAATGCTCAGATGAGAAAGAATATTCGCAGAATGCTTCTGTTGTTTTTATTTGAAGATATTCCTTTTTCCATTGTAGGCCCCTTATCGCTTCGAATGTCTGTTTGCAGTTTCAAAAGAAAGAGTGTTTCAGAACTCCTCAATCAAAAGTAAGGTTCAACTCTGCTAGTTGAATGCACAGATCAGAAAGAAGTTTTCAATAATGCTTCGGTGTAGTTTTTATTTGAAGATATTGCTTTTTCCACTATAGACCCCTTAGCGCTCCAAATGTCTGCTTGCAGTTTCCACAGAAAGTCTGTTTCAGGACTCCTCAATCAAAAGTAAGGTTCAACTCTGCTAGTTGAATGCACAGATTAGAAAGAAGTTTAACAGAATGTTTCTGTGTAGTTTTATTTGAAGATATTCCTTTTTCCACTACAGGCCCCTTAGCACTCCGAATGTCGACTTGCCGTTTCTACAGAAAGAGAGTTTCAGAACTTCTCATTCTAAAGTAAGGTTCAACACTGTTAGTTGAATGCACAGATTGCAAAGGAGTTTCACAGAATGCTTCTGTGTAGTTTTTATTTGAAAATATTCCATTTTCCACTATAGGCCCCTTAGCGCTCCGAATCTCCGCTTGCAGTTTCTAAAGAAAGAGAGTTTCAGAACCTCTCAATCAAAAGTAAGGATCAAATCTGTTAGTTGAATGGACAGATCAGAAAGAAGTTTCGCTGAATTCTTCTTTGTAGTTTTTAATTGAAGATATTCCTTTTTGCACTAGAGGCCTCTTAGCGCTCCGAATGTCCGCTTGCAGTTTCTACAGAAAGAGAGTTTCAGAACTGCTCAATCAAAGTATCTTTCAACTCTGTTAGTCGAATTCACAGATCAGAAAGAAGTTTCACAGAATGCTTCTTTGCAGTTTTTATTTGAAGGTATTCCTTTTTCCACTATAGGCCCCTGAACGCTCCAAATGTCCCCTGGCAGTTTCTACAGAAAGAGTGTTTCAGAACTGCTCAATCAAAAGAAAGGATCAACTCTGCAAGTTGAATGCAGAGATCAGAAAGAAGTTTCGTAGAATGCTTCTCTTTAATGTTTATTTGAAGATATTCCTTTTTCCACTATAGGCATCTAAGCGCTCTGAATGTCTGCTTGCAGTTTCTACAGAAGGAGTATTTCAGAACTGCTCAATCAAAAGTAAGGTTCAACTCTGTTAATGGAATGCACAGATCAGAAAGAAGTTTCCCAGAATGCTTCTGTGTAGTTTTTATTTGAAGATATTCCCTTTTCCACTAAAGGCACCTTAGCCCTCCGAATGTACGCTTGCAGTTTCTACGGAAAGAGTGTTTCAGAACTGCTCAATCAAAAGTAAGGTTCAACTCTGCTAGTTGAATGCACAGATCAGAAAGAAGTTTTGCAGAATGATTCTGTGCACTTTTTATTTGAAGATATTCCTTTTTCCCGTATAGGCCCCTTAGCGCTCCGAATGTCTGCTAACAGTTTCTACAGAAAGAGTGTTTCAAAACTATTCAATTATAAGTAAGGTTCAACTCTGCTAGTTGAATGCACAGATGAGAAGAAAGATTCACAGAATGCTTCTGTGTAGTTTTTATTTGAAGATATTCCTTTTTCCACTACAGGCCCCTTAGCGCTCCGAATGTCCCCTTGCCGTTTCTACAGAAAGAGAGTTTCAGAACTTCTCAATGAAAAGGAATGTTCAACTCTGTTAGTTGAATGCACAGAATAGAAAGAAGTTTCGCAGAATGCTTCTGTGTAGTTTTTATTTGAAGATATTCATTTTTCCACTACAGGCCCCTTAGCAATCCGAATGTCCGCTTGCAGTATCTACAGAAATACTGTTTCAGAACTACTCAATCAAAAGTAAGGCTCAAATCTGCTGGTTGAATGCACAGATGAGAAAGAAGTTTCACAGAATGCTTCTGTGTAGTTTTTATTTGAAGGTATTCCTTTTTCCACTATAGGTCCCTTATCGCTCGGAATGTCAACCTGCAGTTTCTACTGACAGAGTGTTTCAGAACTGCTCAATCAAAAGTAAGGTTCAACTCTGCTAGTTGAATGCACAGATAAGAAAGTAGTTTAGCAGAATGCATCTGTGTAGTTTTTATTTGAATACATTACTTTTTCCATTATAGGCCCCTTTGCGATCCGTATGTCCGCTTGCAATTTCTACAGAAAGAGAGTTTCAGAACTTCTGAATCAAAAGTAAGGTTCAACTCTGTTTGTTGAAGGCACAGATCAGGAAGAAGTTTCGCAGAATGCTTCTGTGAGGTTTTTATTTGAAGATATTACTTTTTCCACTATAGGCCCCTAAGCACTCCGAAAGTACGCTTGCAGTTACTACAGATGGAGAGTTTTAGAACTTCTCATTCAAAGGTAAGTTTCAACTCTGTTAGTTTAATGCACAGATCAGAAAGAAGTTTTGCAGAATGCTTCCGTGTAGTTTTTTTTTGAAGATATTACTTTTTCCACTATAGGCCTCTTAGCGCTCCGAATGTCCGCTTAAAGTGTCTACAGAAAGAGTGTTTCAGAACCGCGCAATCAAAAGTAAGGTTCAACTCTGTTAGTGGAATGCACAGATCAGAAAGTAGTTTCGCAGAATGCTTCTGTGAAGTTTTTATTTGAAGATATTCCTTTTTCCGCTAAAGGCCTCTTGGCGCTCAGAATGTCCACCTGCAGTTTTCACAGAAAGTGTGTTTCAGAACTTCTCAATCAATAGCAACGTTCCACTCTGATTGTTGAATGCACAGATCAGAAAAATATTTCGCAGAATGCTTCTGTGTAGTTTTTATTTGAAGACATACCTTTTTCCACTAAAGGCACCTTAGTCCTCCGAATGTCCACTTGCAATTTCTATGGAAGGAGTGTTTCAGAACTGCTTAATCAAAAGTAAGTTTCAACTCTGCTAGTTGAATGCACAGATCAGTAACAAGTTTTGCAGAATGATTCCATGTAGTTTTTATATGAAGATATTCCTTTTTCCAAAGTAGGCCCCATAGGGCTCTGAATGTCCGCTTCCAGTTTCTACAGAAAGAGTCTTTCAGAACTCCTCCATCAAAAGTAAGGTCCAACTTTGCTAGTTGATTGCACAGATCAGAAAGTAGTTTCACAGAATCCTTCTGTGTAGTTTTTATTTGAAGATATTCCTTTTTCCACTATAGTCCCATTAGCGCTCCGAATGTCTGCTTCCAGTTTCTACAGAAAGAGTGTTTCAGAACTGCTCCATCAAAAGTAAGGTTCAACTCTGCTAGTTGAATGCACAGATGAGAAAGAAGTTTCACAGAATCCTTCTGTGTAGTTTTTATTTGAATATATTCCTTTTTCCTCTATAGGCCCCTTAGCTCTCCGAATGTCCATTTGCAGTTTCTACAGAAAGAGAGCTTTAGAACTTCTCAATCAAAAGTAATGTTCAACTGTGATGTTGAATGCACATATCAGAAAGAAGTTTTGCAGAATGCTTCCGTGTAGTTTTTATTTGAAGATATTCCTTTTTCCACTATAGGAGCATTAACGCTCTGAATGTCCGCTAAAAGTTTCTACATAAAGAGTGTTCGAAAGCTATTCAATCTTAAAAAAGGTTTAACTCTGCTAGTTAATGCACTGATGAGAAAGTGGATTTGCAGAATGCTTCTGTGTAGTTTTTATTTGAAGGTACTCCTTTTTCCACTGTAGGACCCTTAGCGCTTCGAATGTCTGCTTGCAGTTTCTAAAGAAAGAGTATTTCAGAACTCCTCAATGAAAAGTAACGTTCAACTCTGCTAGTTGAATGCACAGATCAGAAAGAAGTTTTTCATAATGCTTCTGTGTAGTTTTATTGGAAGATATTCCTTTTTCCACTACATGCCTCTTAGCGCTCCAAATGTACGATTGCCGTTTCTACAGAAAGAGAGTTTCAGAACTGCTCAACCAAAAGTAAGGTTCAACTCTGCTAGTTGAATGCACAGATCACAAAGAAGTTTCGCAGAAAGATTCTGTGTAGTTTTTATTTGAAAATATTCCTTTTTCCACTGTAGCCCCCTTAGCGCTCTGATAGTCTGCTTGAACTTTCTATAGAAAGAGTGTTTCAGAACTCTTCTATCAAAAGTAAGGTTCAAATCTGCTAGTTGAATGCACACATAAGAAAGAAATTTGCAGAATGATTCTGTGTAGTTTTTATTTGAAGATACACCTTTTTCCACTATAAGCCCCTTAGCGCTCCGAATGTCCGCTAAAAGTTTCTTCAGAAAGAGTGTTTCAAAACTATTCAATCATAATAAGGTTCAACTCTGCTAGTTGAATGCTCAGATGAGAAAGAATATTCGCAGAATGCTTCTGTTGTTTTTATTTGAAGATATTCCTTTTTCCATTGTAGGCCCCTTATCGCTTCGAATGTCTGTTTGCAGTTTCAAAAGAAAGAGTGTTTCAGAACTCCTCAATCAAAAGTAAGGTTCAACTCTGCTAGTTGAATGCACAGATCAGAAAGAAGTTTTCAATAATGCTTCTGTGTAGTTTTTATTTGAAGATATTGCTTTTTCCACTATAGACCCCTTAGCGCTCCAAATGTCTGCTTGCAGTTTCCACAGAAAGTCTGTTTCAGGACTCCTCAATCAAAAGTAAGGTTCAACTCTGCTAGTTGAATGCACAGATTAGAAAGAAGTTTAACAGAATGTTTCTGTGTAGTTTTTATTTGAAGATATTCCTTTTTCCACTACAGGCCCCTTAGCACTCCGAATGTCGACTTGCCGTTTCTACAGAAAGAGAGTTTCAGAACTTCTCATTCTAAAGTAAGGTTCAACACTGTTAGTTGAATGCACAGATTGCAAAGGAGTTTCACAGAATGCTTCTGTGTAGTTTTTATTTGAAAATATTCCATTTTCCACTATAGGCCCCTTAGCGCTCCGAATCTCCGCTTGCAGTTTCTAAAGAAAGAGAGTTTCAGAACCTCTCAATCAAAAGTAAGGATCAAATCTGTTAGTTGAATGGACAGATCAGAAAGAAGTTTCGCTGAATTCTTCTTTGTAGTTTTTAATTGAAGATATTCCTTTTTGCACTAGAGGCCTCTTAGCGCTCCGAATGTCCGCTTGCAGTTTCTACAAAAGAGTGTTTCAGAACTGCTCAATCAAAGTATCTTTCAACTCTGTTAGTCGAATTCACAGATCAGAAAGAAGTTTCACAGAATGCTTCTTTGCAGTTTTTATTTGAAGGTATTCCTTTTTCCACTATAGGCCCCTGAACGCTCCAAATGTCCCCTGGCAGTTTCTACAGAAAGAGTGTTTCAGAACTGCTCAATCAAAAGCAAGGCTCAACTCTGCAAGTTGAATGCAGAGATCAGAAAGAAGTTTCGTAGAATGCTTCTCTTTAATGTTTATTTGAAGATATTCCTTTTTCCACTATAGGCATCTAAGCGCTCTGAATGTCTGCTTGCAGTTTCTACAGAAGGAGTATTTCAGAACTGCTCAATCAAAAGTAAGGTTCAACTCTGTTAATGGAATGCACAGATCAGAAAGAAGTTTCCCAGAATGCTTCTGTGTAGTTTTTATTTGAAGATATTCCCTTTTCCACTAAAGGCACCTTAGCCCTCCGAATGTACGCTTGCAGTTTCTACGGAAAGAGTGTTTCCGAACTGCTCAATCAAAAGTAAGGTTCAACTCTCCTAGTTGAATGCACGGATCAGAAAGAAGTTTTGCAGAATGCTTCTGTGTACTTTTTATTTGAAGATATTCCTTTTTCCCGTATAGGCCCCTTAGCGCTCCGAATGTCCGCTAAAAGTTTCTACAAAAAGAGTGTTTCAAAACTATTCAATCATAAGTAAGTCTCAACTCTGCTAGTTGAATGCACAGATGAGAGGGAAGTTTTGCAGAGTGCTTCTTTGTAGTTCTTATTTGAAGATATTCCTTTTTCCACTACAGGCCACTTAGTGCTCTGAATCTCCGTTTGCAGTTTCTACAGAAAGAGAGTTTCAGAACCTCTCAATCAAAAGTAAGGTTCAACTACGTTAGTTGAAGGCACAGATGAGAAAGTACTTTCCCAGCATGCTTCTGTGTAGTTCTTATTTGAAGATACTCCTTTTTCCACTATAGGCCCCTTAGCAGTCAGAATGTCTGCTTACAGTTTCAACAGAAAGAGTGTTTCAGAACTGATCAATCAAAAGTAAGGTTGAACTCTGCTAGTTGAATGCACAGATCAGAAAGAAGTTTCGCAGAATGTTTCTGTGTAGTTTTCATTTGAAGATATTCCCTTTTCCACTGTAGTCCCCTTAGTGCTCCGAATGTCTGCTTGCACTTTCTATAGAAAGAGTGTTTCAGAACTCATCTATCAAAAGTAAGGTTCAACTCTGCTAGTTGATGCACAGATAAGAAAGAAATTTGTACAATGATTTTGTGTAGTTTTTATTTGAAGATATTCTTTTTTCCACTATAGGCCCCTTAGCTCTCCGAATGTCCACTTGCAGTTTCTACAGAAAGAGAGTTTCAGAACTCCTCAATCAAAACTAAGGTTCAACTCTGCTAGTTTAATGCACAGATCAGAAAGAAGTTTCGAACGATTCTTCTGTGTAGTTTTTATTTGAAGATATTCGTTTTTCCACTAGAGGCCTCCTAGCGCTCAGAATGTCCGCTTGCAGTTTCTACAGAAAGAGGGTTACAGAACTGCTCAATCAAAAGCAACGTTCAACTCTGTTAGTTGAATTCACAGATCAGAAAGTTGTTTCACAGAATGCTTCTTTGTCGTTTTTATTTGAAGATATTCCTTTTTCCACTAATGGCCGCTAAACGCTCCGAATGTCTGCTTGCAGTTTCTACAGAAAGAGTGTTTCAGAACTGCTCAATCAAAAGCAAGGTTCAACTCTGCATGTTGAAAGCAGAGATCAGAAAGAAGTTTCGCAGAATGCTTCTCTTTTATGTTTATTTGAAGATATTCCTTTTTCAACTATAGACCTCTTAACGCTCCGAATGTCTGCTTGCAGTTGCTACAGAAAGAGAGTTTCAGAACTTCTGAATCATATGTAAGGGTCAACTCTGTTACTTGACTGCACAGATCAGAAAGAAGTTTCACAGAATGATTCTGTGTAGTTTTTATTTGAAGATATTACTTTTCCCACTGTAGGCCCCTAAGCGCTCCGAAAGTCCGCTTGCAGTTTCTACAGATAGAGAGTTTTAGAACTTCTCAATCAAAAGTAAGGTTCAACTCTGTTAGTTGAATGCACAGATCAGAAAGAAGTTTTGCAGAATGCTTCTGTGTAGTTTTAATTTGAAGATATTCCTTTCTCCACTATAGGCCCCTTAGCGCTCCGAATATCAGCTTGCAGTTTCTACAGAAAGAGAGTTTCAGAACTTCTCAACCAAAAGTAAGGTTCAACTCTGTTCGTTAGATGCACAGATCAGAAAGAAGTTTCACAGAATGCTTCTGTGTATTTTTTATGTGAAGATATTCCTTTTTCCACTATTGGCCCCTTGGCGCTCCGAATGTCCACTTGCAGCTTCTACAGAAAGAGTGTTTCAGAACTGCTCAATCAAAAGTACGGTTCAGCTCTTCTAGTTGAATGCACAGATCAGAAAGAAGTTTCACAGAATGCTTCTGTGTAGTTTTTATTTGAAGACAGTCCTTTTTCCAATATAGGCCCCTTAACGCTCTGAATGTCCGATTGCAGTTTCCACAGAAATAGTGTTTCAAAACTCCTCACTCAAAAGTAAGGTTCAAATCTGCTAGTTGAATGCACAGATCAGAAAGAAGTATTGCAGAAGGCTTCTGTGTAGTTTCTATTTGAAGATACTACTTTTTCCACTATAGGTCCCTTAGCCCTCCGAATGTCCACTTGCAGTTTCTACAGAAAGAGTGTTTCAAAATTCCTCAATCAAAAGTAAGGTTCAACTCTACTAGTTGAATGCACAGATGAGAATGAAGTTTCACAGAATGCTTCTGTGTAGTTTTTATTTGAAGATATTCCTTTTTCCACCTTAGGCCCCTGAGCGTTCCTAAAGTCCTCTTCCAGTTTCTACAGAAGGCTGTTTCAGAACTGCTCCATCAAAAGTAATGTTCAACTCTGGTAGTTGAATGCACAGATCAAAAAGAAGTTTCGCAGAATGCTTCTGTATAGTTGTTATTTGCATATATTTCTTTTCCCACTATAGGCCCCTTAGCGCTCCGAATGTCCCTTGCAGTTTCTACAGAAAGCGTGTATCAGAACTCCTCCATCAAAAGAAAAGTTCGGCTCCGCTAATTCAATGCACAGATCAGAGAGAAGTTTCGCAGAATGCTTCTGTGTAGTTTTCATTTGAATATATGCCTGTTTCCACTCTAGGCTCCTTAGCGCTCCGATTATCCGCTTGCAGTTTCTACAGAAAGAGTGTTTCCAATCTGCTCAATCAAAAGTAATTTTCAACTCTGCTACTTGAATGCACAGATGAGAAAGAAGTTTCCCAGAATGCTTCTGTGTAGTTTTTATTTGAAGATATTCTTTTTTCCACTATAGACCCGTTAGCGCCCCGAATGTCCAGTTGCAGTTTCTACAGAAAGTGTGTTTAAGAACTCCTCTATCAAAAGTAAGGTTCAACTCTGCTAGTTCAATGCACAAATCAGAAAGAAGATTTACAGAATACTTCTGTGTAGTTTTTATTTGAAGATATTCCTTTTTCCACTTTAGGCCCCTTAGTGCTCCGAATGTCCACTTGCAGTTTCTACAGACAGAGAGTTTTAGAACTTCGCAATCAAAAGTGAGGTTCATCTCTGTTAGTTGAATGCACAGATAAGAAAGAAGTTTGGCAGAATGCTTCTTTGTAGTTTTTATTTGAAGATACTCCTTTTTCCACTATAGGCCCCTTAGTGCTCCGAATGTCCGCTTGCAGTTTCTACAGAAAGGGAGTTTCAGAAGTACTCAATCAAAAGTAAGGTTCAACACTGCTATTTGAATGCACAGATCAGAAAGAAGTTTTGCAGAATGCTTCTGTGTAGTTTTTATTTGAAGATATTCCTTTTTCCACTAATGGCCGCTGAACGCTCTGAATATCAGCTTGCAGTTTCTACAGATAGAGTGTTTCAGAACTGCTCAATCAAAAGCAAGGTTCAACTCTGCAAGTTGAAAGCAGAGATCAGAAAGAAGTTTCGCAGAATGCTTCTCTTTAATGTTTATTTGAAGATATTCCTTTTTCAACTATAGACTTCTTAGCGCTCCGAATGTCCGCTTGCAGTTGCTACAGAAAGAGGGTTTCAGAACCTCTGAATCATATGTAAGGTTCAACTCTGTTACTTGAGTGCACAGATCAGAAAGAAGTTTCGCAGAATGATTCTGTGTAGTTTTTATTTGAAGAGATTACTTTTCCCACTATAGGCCTCTAAGCTCTCCGAAAGTCCGCTTGCAGTTTGTACAGATAGAAAGATTTAGAACTTCTCAATCAAAAGTAAGGTTCAACTCTGTTTGTTGAATGCACAGATCAGAAAGAAGTTTCACAGAATGCTTCTGTGTATTTTTTATGTGAAGATATTCCTTTATCCACTATAGGCCCCTTAGCACTCAGAATGTCCACCTGCAGTTTTTACAGAAAGAGTGTTTCAGAACTGCTCAAACAATAGTATCGTTCAACTCTGCTAGTTGAATGCACAGATCAGAAAGAAGTTTCGCCGAATGCTTCTGTGTAGTTTTTAATTGAAGATAATCCTTTTTCCACTACAGGCCCCTTAGTGCCCCGAATGTCTGCTTGCAGTTTCTACAGAAAGAGTGTTTCAGAACTGCTCAATCAAAAGTAAGGTTCAACTCTTCTAGTTGAATGAACAGATCAGAAAGAAGTATTGCAGATAGATTCTGTGTAGTTTTTATTTGAAGATATTTCTTTTTATACTATAGGCCCCTTAGCCCTCCGAATGTCCACTTGCCGTTTCTACAGAAAGAGTGTTTTAAAACTCCTCAATCAAAAGTAAGGTTCAACTCTGCTAGTTAAATGCAAGGATGGGAATGAAGTTTCGCAGAATGCTTCTGTGTAGTTTTTATTTGAAAATATTACTTTTTCCACTATAGGCCCCTTAGCGCTGGGAATGTCCACCTGCAGTTTTTACAGAAAGAGTGTTTCAGAACTGCTCAATCAAAAGTAAGGTTCAACCCTGCTAGTTGAATGCACAGATCAGAAAAAAGTTTTAAAGAATGCTTCTGTGTAGTTTTTATTTGAAGATATTCCTTTTTCCACAATAGGACCCTTAGCACTCCGAATGTCCGCTTGCAGTTTCTACAGAAAGAGAGTTTCAGAAGTTCTCAATCAAAAGTAACGTTCCACTCTGTTAGTTGAATGCAGAGATTAGAAAGAAGTTTCGCAGAATGCTTCTGGGTAGTTTTTATTTGAAGATATTCCTTTTTCCACAATAGGCCCCTTAGCGCTCCGAATATCCGCTTCCAGTTTCTACAGAAAGAGTGTTTCAGAGCTGCTCAATCAAAAGTAAGGTTCAACTCTGCTTGTTGAATGCACAGATCAGAAAGTATTTTCGCAGAATACTTCTGTGTAGTTTTTATTGGAAGATATTCCTTTTTCCACTATAGGCCTCTTAGCACTCCGAATGTCCGCTTCCAGTTTCTACAGAAAGAGGGTTACAGAACTGCCCAATCAAAAGTAAGGTTCAACTCAGCTAGTTGGATGCACTGATCAGAAAAAAGTTTCACAGAATGCTTCGGTGTAGTGTTCCTTCGAACATATTCGTTTTTCCACTATTGGCCCGTTAGAGCTCCGAAAGTCCGCTTGCAGTTTCTACAGAAAGACTGTTTCAGAACTGCTCAATGAAAAGTAAGGTTCAACTCTGCTAGTTGAATACACAGATCAGAAAGAAGTTTCACAGAATGCTTCTGTGTAGTTTTTATTTGAAGATATTCCTTTTTCCCCTATTGGCCCCTTTGCCCTCCGAATGTCCGCTTGCAGTTTCCACAGAAAGAGTGTTTCAGAACTGCTGAATCAAAAGTAAGGTTCAACTCTGCTAGTTGAATGCACAGATCAGAAAGAAGTTTCGCAGAATTCTTCTGTGTAGTTTTTATTTGAAGATATTCCTTTTCCCACTATGGGCCCCATAGAGCACCGAATGTCCCCTTGCAGTTTCCACAGAAAGAGTGTTTCAGACCTGCTCAATCAAAAGTAAGGTTCAACTTTGCTAGTTGAATGCACAGATCAGAAAGAAATTTCGCAGAATGCTTCTGGGTAGTTTTTATTTGAAGATATTTCCTTTCCCTCTATTGGACCCTTATCGCTCTGAATGTAAGCTTGCAGTTTCTACAGAAAGAGTGTTTCAGAAATGCTCAATCAAAAGTAAGGTTCAACTGTGCTAGTTGAATGCACAGATCAGAAAGAAGTTTCGCAGAATGCTTCTGTGCAGTTTTTATTCGAAGATATTCCTTTTTCCTCTACAGGAAACTTAGCACCCTGAATGTCCGCTTGCAGTTTCTACAGAAAGAGACTTTCAGAACATCTCAATCAAAAGTAAGGTTCACCACTGTTGTTTGAATGCACAGATCAGAAAGAAGTTTCATAGAATGCTCCTGTGTAGCTTGTATTTGAAGATGTTCCTTTTTCCACTATAGGCCCCTTAGCGCTCCAATTTTCTGACTTGCAGTTTGTAAAGAAAGAGTGTTTCAGAACTTCTCAATCAAAAGTACGGTTCAACTCTGCTGGTTGAATGCACAGATCAGACAGAAGTTTCGCAGAATGCTTCTGTGTAGTTTTTATTTGAAGATATTCCTTTTTCCACTATAGGCCCCTTAGCGCTCCGAATGTCCACTTGCAGTTTATACAGAAAGAGATTTTCAGAACTTCTCAATCAAAGGTAAGGTTCAACTCTGCTAGTACACTGCAGGGATCAGAAAGAAGTTTCGCAGAATGCTTCTGGGTAGTATTTTTGAAGATATTCCTTTTTCAACTATAGGCCAATTTGTGCTCCGAGTTTCCGCATGCAGTTTCTACAGAAAGAGTGTTTCAAAACTCCTCAATCAAAAGTAAGGTTCAACTCTCCTAGTTGAATGCACAGATCAGAAAGTAGTTTCGCAGAATGCTTCTGTGTAGTTTATATTTGAAGATATTCCTTTTTCCACTATAGGCCCCTTAGTGCTCCAAATGTCCGCTTGCAGTTTCTACAGAAAATGTGCTTCAGAACTTCTCAATCAAAAGTAAGTTTCAACTCTGCTAGTTGAATGCACGGATCAGAAAGAAGTTTCTCAGAATGCTTCTGTGTGGTTTTTATTTGAAGATATTCCTTTTTCCACTATAGGCCACTTAGCCCTCCGAATGTCCTCTTGCAGTCTCCACGGAAGGAGTGTTTCAGAATTGCTCAATCAAAAGTAAGGTTCAACTCTGAGAGTTGAATGCACAGATCAGAAAGAAGTTTCACAGAATGCTTCTGTGCAGTTTTCATCTGATGTTGTTCCTTTTTCCACTTTTGTCCCATTAGCGCTCCAAATGTCCGCTGTCAGTTTTTCAGAAAGAGTGTTTCAGAACTGCTCAATCAAAAGCAAGGTTCAACTCTGCTAGTTGAATGCACAGAATAGAAATGATTTTCACAGAATGGTTCTGTATAGTTTTAATTTGAAGATATTCCTTTTTCCACTACAGACCCTTTAGTGCTCCGAATGTCTGCTTCCAGTTTCTACATAAAGAGTGTTTCAGAACTGCTCAATCAACAGTAAGGTTCAACTCTGCTGGTTGAATGCACAGATCAGAAAGAAGTTTCGCAGAATGTTCCCGTGTAGTTTTTGTTTGAAGATATTACTTTTTCCACTATAGGCCCCTTAGCGCACAGAATGTACGCTTGCAGTTTCTTCAGAAAGAGTGTGTCAGAACTGCCAAATCAAAAGTAAGGTTCAACTCTGCTAGTTGAATGCACAGATCAGAAAGTAGTTTCGCAGAATGCTTCTGTGTAGTTTTTATTTGAAGATATTCCTTTTTCCACTACAGGCGCCTTAGCGCTCCGAATGTCCGCTTGCAGTTTCTACATAAATTGTGTTTCAGAACTTCTCAATCAAAAGCAAGTTTCAACTCTGCTAGTTGAATGCAAGGATCAGAAAGAAGTTTCTCAGAATGCTTCTGTGTATTTTTCATTTGAAGATATTCCTTTTTCCACTATAGGCCACTTAGCACACTGAATATCCGCTTGCAGTATCCATAGAAGGAGTGTTTCAGAACCGCTCAATCAAAAGTAAGGTTCAACTCTGATAGTTGAATGCACAGATCAGAAAGGAGTTTCACAGAATGCTTCTGTGTAGTTTTTATCTGATCATATTCCTTTTTCCACTGTTGTCCCCTTAACGCTCCGAATGTCCACTTGCAGTTTCTACAGAAAGAGTGTTTCAGAGCTGCTCAATCAAAAGCAAGGTTCAACTCTGCTAGTTGAATGCACAGAATAGAAATAAGTTTCACAGAATGCTTCTGTATAGTTTCAATTTAAAGATATTCCTTTTTCCACTACAGGCCCCTCAGCGCTCCGAATGTCCGCTTGCAGTTTCTACATAAAGAGTGTTTCAGAACTGCTCAATAAAAAGTAAGGTTCAACTCTGCTAGTTGAATGCAAAGATCAGAAAGGAGTTTCACAGAATGCTTCTGTGTAGTTTTTATTTGAAGATATTACTTTTTCCACTATAGGCCCCTTAGCACTCTGAATGTCCACTTGCAGTTTCTACAGAAAGAGTGTTTCAGAACTTCTCTATCAAAAGTAAGTTTCAACTCTGTTATTTGAATACACAGATCAGAAAGTAGTTTCGCAGAATGCTTCTGTGTATTTTTTATTTTAAGATATTCCTGTTTCCACTACAGGCTCCTTAGCACTCTGAATGTCCACTTGCCGTTTCTACTGAAAGAGTGTTTCAGAACTGCTCAATCAAAAGTAAGTTCAACTCTGTTAGTTGAATGCACAGATCAGAAAGAAGTTTCACAGAATTCTTCTGTGTAGTTTTTATTTGAAGATATTCTTTTTCCACTATAGGCTCCCTAGCACTCCGAATTTCCGCTTGCTGTTTCTTCAGAAAGAGTGTTTCAGAACTGCTCAATCAGAAGTAAGGTTCAACTCTGTTAGTTGAATGCACACATCAGAAAGAAGATTCGCAGAATGCTTCTGTGTAGTTTTTATTTGAAGATATTTCTTTTTCCACTATAGGCCCCTTAGCACTCCAAATATCCGCTTGCAGTTTCTACAGAAATAACGTTTCAAAACTCCTCAATCAAAAGTTAGGTTCAACTCTGCTAGTTGAATGCACAGATCAGAAAGAAGTTTCGCAGAATGCTTCTGTGTGTATTTCTTTGAAGATATTCCTTTTTCTACTATATGCCCCTTAGTGCTCCGAATGTCCACTTTCAGTTTCTACAGAAAGAGACGTTCAGAACTTCTCATTCAAAAGTACAGTTCAACTCTGTTAGTTGATTGCACAGATCAGAAAGAAGTTTCGCAGAATGCTTCTGTGTACTTTTTATTTGAAGATATTCATTTTTCCACCCTAGGCCCCTTAGCGCATCTGGAGCCAAGATGGCTGAATAGGAACAGCTCCGGTCTCCAGCTCCCAGCCCCAGCGACACAGAAGACGGATGATTTCTGCATTTCTGCTTGAGGTACCAGTTTCATCTCACAAGGGATTGCCTAACAGTGGGTATAGGACAGTCGGTGAAGCGCACTGTGCGCGAGCCGAAGCAGGGCGAGGCATTGCCTCACTCGGGAAGTGCAAGGAGTCAGGGAGTTCCCTTTCCTAGTCAAAGAAAGCTGAAACAGACGGCACCTGGAATTTCGGGTCAGTCCCATCCTAATACTGTGCTTTTCCAATGGGCCTGGAAAATGGCACACTAGGAGATTGTGTCCTGCACCTGGCTCGGAGGGTCCTATGCCCACGGAGTCTCACTGATTGCTAGCACAGCAGTCTGAGATAAAGCTGTAAGGCGGCAGTGAGGCTGGGGGAGGGTGCCCACCATTGTCCAGGCTTGCTTAGGTAAACAAAGCAGCCAGGAAGCTCGAACTGGGTGGAGCCCACCACAGCTCAAGGAGGCCTGCCTGCCTCTGTAGGCTCCACCTCTGGGGGCAGGGCACAGACAAACAAAAACTCAGCAAGAAACTCCACAGACTTAAATGTCCCTGTCTGACTGACAGCTTTGAAGAGAGTAGTGGTTCTCCCAGCACACAGCTGGAGATCTGAGAACGGAGAGACTGCCTCCTAAGGTGGGTCCCTCACCCCTGAGCAGCCTAACTGGGAGGCACCGCCCCAGTAGGGACAGAATGACACCTCATTCAGCCGGGTACTCCTCTGAGACAAAACTTTCAGAGGAACTATCAGACACCTGAATTTGTGGTCTCACGAAAATCCGCTGTTCTGCAGCCACCGCTGCTGACACCCAGCCAAACAGGGTCTGGAGTGCACCTCTAGTAAACTCCAACAGACCTGCAGCTGAGGCTCCTGTCTGGTAGAAGGAAAACTAACAAACAGAAAGGACATCCACACCAAAAACCCATCTGTACATCACCATCATCAAAGACAAAAAGTAGATAAATCCACAAAGATGGGGAAAAAACAGAGCACAAAAACTGGAAACTCTAAAAAACAGAGCACCTCTCCTCCTCCAAAGGAACGCAGTTCCTCACCAGCAACGGAACAAAGCTGGATGGAGGATGACTTTGATGAGTTTAGAGAAGAAGGCTTCAGATGATCAAACTACTCTGAGCTATGGGAGGAAATTCAAAACAATAGCAAAGAAGTTAAAAACTTTGAAAAAAAATTAGAAGAATGGATAACTAGAATAACCAATGGAGAGAAGGGCTTAAAGGAGCTGATGGAGCTGAAAGCCAAGTTTCGAGAACTACGCAAAGATTGCAGAGGCCTCAGTAGCAGATGCGATCAACTGGAAGAAAGGGTATCGCTGATGGAAGATGAAATGAATGAAATGAAGAGAGAAGGGAAGTTTAGAGAAAAAAGAATAAAAAGAAATGAACAAAGCCTCCAAGAAATTTGGGACTATGTGAAAAGACCAAACCTACGTCTGATTGGTGTACCTGAAAATGATGGGGAGAATGGAACCAAGTTGGAAAACACTCTGCAAGATGTTATCCAGGAGAACTTCCCCAATCTAGCAAAGCAGGCCAGCATTCAGATTCAGGAAATACAGAGAACACCACAAAGATACTCCTCGAGAAGAGCAACTCCAAGACACATAATTGTGAGATTCACCAAAGTTAAAATGAAGGAAAAAATGTTAAGGGCAGCCAGAGAGAAAGGTCGGGTTACCCACAAAGGGAAGCCCATCAGACTAACAGCTGATCTCTCAGCAGAAACTCTACAAGCCAGAAGAGAGTGGGGGCCGATATTCAACATTCTTAAAGAAAAGAATTTTCAACCTAGAATTTCCTATCACGCCAAACTAAGCTCCATAAGTGAAGGAGAAATAAAATACTTTACAGACAAGCAAATGCTGAGTGATTTTGTCAGCACCAGGCCTGCCCTAAAAGAGCTCCTGAAGGAAGCACTAAACATGGAAAGGAACAACCGGTACCAGCCACTGCAAAAACACGCCAAATTGTAAAGACCATTGAGGCTAGGAAGAAACTATAGCAACTAACGAACAAAATAACCAACTAACATCATAATGACAGGATCAGATTCACACATAACAATATTAACGTTAAATGTAAATGGGCTAAATGCTCCAATCAAAAGACACAGACTGGCAAACTGGATAAGGAGTCAGGACCCATCAGTGTGCTGTATTCAGGAAACCCATCTCACGTGCAGAGACACACATAGACTCAAAATAAAGGGATGGAGGAAGATCTATCAAGTAACTGGAAAACAAAAAAAGGCAGGGGTTGCAATCCTAGTCTCTGATAAAATAGACTTTAAACCAGCAAAGATCAAAAGAGACAAAGAAGGCCATTACATAATGGTAAAGAGATCAATTCAACAAGAAGAGATAAATATCCTAAATATATATGCACCCAACACAGGAGCACCCAGATTCATAAAGCAAGTCCTCAGTGACCTACAAAGGACTTAAACACCCACACAATAATAATGGGAGATTTTAACACCCCACTGTCAACATTAGACAGATCAACGAGACAGAAAGTTAACAAGGATATTCAGGAATTGAACTCAGCTCTACATAAAGTGGACCAAATAGACATCTACAGAACTCTCCACCCCATGTCAACTGAATATACATTTTTTTCAGCACCACACCACACCTATTCCAAAATTGACCACATAGTTGGAAGTAAAGCTCTCCTCAGCAAATGTAAATGAATAGAAATTATAACAAACTGTCTTTCAGACCACAGTGCAATCAAACTAGAACTCAGGATTAAGAAACTCACTCAAAACTGCTCAACTACATGGAAACTGAACAACCGGCTCCTGAATGACTATTGGGTACATAATGAAATGAAGGCAGAAATAAAGATGTTCTTTGAAACCAATGAGAACAAAGACACAACATACCAGAATCTCTGGGACACGTTCAAAGCAGTGTGTAGAGGGAAATTTATAGCACTAAATGCCCACAAGAGAAAGCAGGAAAGATCCAAAATTGACACCTTAACATCACAATGAAAAGAACTAGAAAAGCAAGAGCAAACACATTCAAAAGCTAGCAGAAGGCTAGAAATAACTAAAATCAGAGCAGAACTGAAAGAAATAGAGACACAAAAAACCCTTCAAAAAATTAATGAATCCAGGAGCTGCTTTTTGGAAAGATCAACAAAATTGATGGAACGCTAGCAAGACTAATAAAGAAGAAAAGAGAGAAGAATCAAATAGATGCAATATAAAACGAAAAAGGGGATATCACCACCGATCCCACAGAAATACAATCTACCATCAGAGAATACTACAAACACCTCTATGCAAATAAACTAGAAAATCTAGAAGAAATGGACAAATTCCTCGACAAATACACCCTCCCAAGACTAAACCAGGAAGAAGTTGAATCTCTGAATAGACCAATAACAGGTTCTGAATTTGTGGCAACAATCAATATCTTACCAACCAAAAAGAGTCCAGGACCTGATGGATTCACAGCCGAATTCTACCAGAGGTACAAGGAGGAACTGGTACCATTCCTTCTGAAACTATTCCAATCGACAGAAAAAGAGGGAATCCTCCCTAACACATTTTACGAAGCCAGCATCATCCTGATACCAAAGCCTGGCAGAGACACAACTAAAAAAGAGAATTTCAGACCAATATCCTTGATGAACTTTGATGCAAAAATCCTCAATAAAATACTGGCAAACCGAATCCAGCAGCACATCAAAAAGCTTATCCACCATAATCAAGTGGGCTTCATCCCTGGGATGCAAGGCTGCTTCAACATACACAAATCAATAAACGTAATCCAGCATATAAACAGAACCAAAGACAAAAACCACATGATTATTTCAATAGATGCAGAAAAGGCCTTTGACAAAATTCAACAACTCTTCATGCTAAAAACTCTCAATAAATTAGGTATTCATGGGACGTATCTCAAAATAATAAGAGCTATCTATGACAAACCCACAGTCAATATCATACTGAATGGGCAAAAACTGGAAGCATTCCCTCTGAAAACTGGCACAAGACAGGGATGCCCTCTCTCACCGCTCCTATTCAACATAGTGCTGGAAGTTCTGGCCAGAGCAATCAGGCAGGAGAAGGAAATAAAGGGTATTCAATTAGGAAAAGACGAAGTCAAACTGTCCCTGTTTGCAGATGACATGATTGTATATCTAGAAAACCCCATTGTCTCAGCCCAAAACCTCCTTATGCTGATTAGCAACTTCAGCAAAGTCTCAGGATACAAAATTAATGTACAAAAATCACAAGCAGTCTTGTACACCAATAACATACAAACAGAGAGCCAAATCATGAGTGAACTCCCATTCACAATTGCTTCAAAGAGAATAAAATACCTAGGAATCCAACTTACAAGGGATGTGAAGGACCTCTTCAAGGAGAACTACAAACCACTGCTCAATGAAATAAAAGAGGATACAAACAAATGGAAGAACATTCCATGCTCATGGGTTGGAAGAATCAATATCGTGAAAATGGCCATACTGCCCAAGGTAATTTATAGATTCAATGCCATCCCCATCAAGCTACCAATGACTTTCTTCACAGAATTGGAAAAAGCTACTTTAAAGTTCATATGGAACCAAAAAAGAGCCCGCATCGCCAAGTCAATCCTAAGCCAAAAGAACAAAGCTGGAGGCATCACGCTACCTGACTTTAAACTATACTACAAGGCTACAGTAACCAAAACAGCATGGTACTGGTACCACAACAGAGACATAGATCAATGGAACAGAACAGAGCCCTCAGAAATGATGCCGCATAGCTACAACTATCTGATCTTTGACAAACCTGACAAAAACAAGAAATGGGGAAAGGATTCCCTATTTAATAAATGGTGCTGGGAAAACTGGCTAGCCATATATAGAAAGCTGAAACTGGATCCCTTCCTTACAGCTTATACAAAAATTAATTCAAGATGGATTAAAGACTTATATGTTAGACCTAAAACCATTAAAATCCTACAAGAAAACCTAGGCAATACCATTCAGGACATAGGCGTGGGCAAGGACTTCATGTCTAAAACACCAAAAGCAATGGCAACAAAAGGCAAAATTGACAAATGGGATCTCATTAAACTAAAGAGCTTCTGCACAGCAAAAGAAACTACCATCAGAGTGAACGGGCAACCTACAGAATGAGAGAAAATTTTTGCAACCTACTCATCTGACAAAGGGCTAATATCCAGAATCTACAATGAACTCAAACAAATTTACAAGAAAAAAAGAAACAACCCCATCAAAAAGTGGGCAGAGGACATGAACAGACACTTCTCAAAAGAAGACATTTATGCAGCCAAAAAACACATGAAGAAATGCTCATCATCACTGGCCATCAGAGAAATGCAAATCAAAACCACAGTGAGATACCATCTCACACCAGTTAGAATGGCCATCATTAAAAAATCAGGAAACAACAGGTGCTGGAGAGGATGTGGAGAAATAGGAACAATTTTACACTGTTGATGGGACTGTAAACTAGTTCAACCATTGTGGAAGTCAGTGTGGCGATTCCTCAGGGATCTAGAACTAGAAATACCATTTGACCCAGCCATCCCATTACTGGGTATATACACAAAGGACTACAAATCATGCTGCTATAAAGACACATGCACACGTATGTTTATTACAGCACTATTCACAATAGCAAAGAGTAGGAACCAACCCAAATGTCCAACAACGATAGACTGGATTAAGAAAATGTGGCAAATATACACCATGGAATACTGTGCAGCCATAAAAAATGATGAGTTCGTGTCCTTTGTAGGGACATGGATGAAACTGGAAAACATCATTCTCAGTAAACAATCGCAAGGACAAAAAACCAAACACCACATGTTCTCACTTACAGGTGGGAATTGAACAATGAGAACTCATGGACACAGGAAGGGGAACATCACACTCCAGGGACTGTTGTCGGGTGGGGAGAGGGGGGAGTGACAGCATTAGGAGATACACCTAATGCTAAATGACGATTTAATGGGTGCAGGAAATCAACATGGCACAAGGATACATATGTAACAAAACTGCACATTGTGCACATGTACCCTAAAACCCTAAAGTATAATAAAAAAAAAAAGAAAGTTTCAGAACTTCTCATTCAAAAGTAAGGTTCAACACTGCTAGTTGAAAGCACAGATTAGAAAGAAGTCTCGCAGAATGATTCTGTGTAGCTTTTATTAGAAGATATTCCTTTTGCCACTATAGGCCCCTTAGCGCTCCGAATGTCCACTTGCAGTTTCTACAGATTGAGATTTTCAGAACTTCTCAATCAAAAGTAAGGTTCAACTCTGTTAGGCGAATGCACTGATCACAAAGAAGTTTCACAGAATGCTTCTGTGTAGTTTTTATTGAAGATATTCCTTTCTCCACTTTAGGCCCCTTAGCGCTCCGAATCTCCGCTTGCAGTTTCTACAGAAAGAGAGTTTCAGAACTTTTCTATCAAAAGTAAGGTTCCACTCTGTTAATAGAATGCACAGATTAGAAAAAAGTTTCGCAGAAGTGTTCTGTTTAGTTTTTATTTGAAGATATTTCTATTTCCACTATAGGCCCCTTAGCACTCCGAATGTCTGCTTGCAGTTTCTACAGAAAGAGTGTTTCAGAACTGCTCAATCATAAGTAAGGTTCAACTCTGCTAGGTGAATGTACAGATCAGAAAGAAGTTTCACAGAATGCTTCTGTGTAGTTTTTATTTGAAGATATTCCTTTTTCCACTATAGTCTCCTTAGCGCTCCGAATGTCCGCTTGCAGTTTCTACAGAAAGTGCTTTTCAGAACTCCTCAATCAAAAGTAAAGTCCAAATTTGTTAGTTGAATGCACGGATCAAAAAGAAGTTTTGCAGCATGCTTCTGTGTAGTTTTTATTTGAAGATATTAATTTTTCTACTGCAAGCCCCTAAGCGCTCCGAATTTCCACTTGTAGTTTCTACAGAAAGAGTGTTTCAGAACTCCTCAATCAAAAGTAAAGTTCACCTCTGTTGGTTGAATGTACGGATCAGAAAGAAGTTTCGCCAAATGCCTCTCTGTACTTTTTATTTGAAGATATCCTTTTTTCCCCTATAGGCCCCTTAGTGCTGCAAATGTCCATTTGCAGGTTCTATAGAAAGAGGGTTTCGGAACTCCTCAACCAAAAGTAAGGTTCAACTCGGCTAGTTGAATGCACACATCAGAATGAAGTTTCGCAGAATGCTTCTGTATAGTTTTTATTTGAAGATATTCCTTTCTACACTATAAGCCCCTTAGCGCTCCGAATGTCTGCTTGCAGTTCCTAATGAAAGAGTGTTTCAAAACTCCTCAATCAAAAGTAAGATTCAACTCGGCTAGTTGAATGCACAGATCAGAAAGAAGTTTCGCAGAATGCTTCTGTGTAGTTTTTATTTGAAGATATTCCATTTTCCACTATGGGCCCCTTAGCGCTCCGAACGTCCGCTTGCAGTTTCTACTGAAAGGGTGTTTCAGAACTGCTCAATCAAAAGTAAGGTTCAACTCCGGTAGCTGAATGCACAGATTAGATAGATGTTTCGCAGAATGCTTCTTTGTAGTTGTTATTTGATGATATTCCTTTTTCCTCTATAGGCCACTTAGCGCTCCAAATGTCCGCTTGCAGTTTCTACAGAAAGAGTGTTTCAGAACTTCTCAATCAAAAGTAAGGTTCAACTCTGTTAGTTGAATGCACAGATCAGAAAGAAGTTTCACAGAATGCTTCTGTGTAGTTTTTATTTGAAGATATTACTTTTACCCCCATAGGCCCCTTAGTGTTCTGAATGTCCACTTGGAGTTTCTACAAAAAGAGGGTTTCAAAACTCTTTAATCAAAAGTAAGGTTCAACTCTGCTAGTTAAATGCACTGATCAGAAAGAAGTCTCGCAGAATCCTTTTGTGTAGTTTTTATTTGAAGATATTCCATTTTCCATCAGGGGCCCCTTAGCGCTCTGAATGTCTGCTTGCAGTTTCTACAGAAAGAGTGTTTCGGAACTGCTCAATCAAAAGCAAGGTTCAACTCTGCTAGTTAAATGCACAGAATAGAAATAAGTTTCACAGAATGCTTCTGTGTAGTTTAAATTTGAAGATATTACTTTTTCCACTATAGGCCCCTTAGCGCTCCGTATGTCCGCTTGCAGTTTCTACAGAAAGACAGTTTCAGAACTTTTCAGTCGAAAGTCAGGTTCAGCTCTGTTAGTTGAATGCACACATCAGAAAGAAGTTTCACAGAATGCTTCTATGTAGTTTTTATTTGAAGATATTCCTTTTTCCACTATAGGCTCCTTAGCGCTCCGAATGTCCGCTTGCAGTTTGTACAGAAAGAGTGTTTCAGAACTCCCCAATCAAAAGTAATATTCAACTCTGCTATTTGAATGCACACAGCAGAAAGAAGTTTCGCAGAATGCTTCTATGTAGTTTTTATTTGAAGATATTCGTTTTTCCACTACAGTCCCCTTAGCGCTCCGATTATCCGCTTGCAGTTTCTACATAAAGAGTGTTTCAGAACTGCTCAATCAAAAGTAAGGTTTAACTCTGCTAGTTGAATGCACAGATCAGAAACAAGTTTCGCAGAATGCTAATGTGCAGTTTTTATTTGAAGATATTCTTTTTCCTCTACAGGCCCCTTACCTCTCTGAATATCTGCTTGCAGTTCGTACAGAAAGAGTGTTTCAGTTCTGCTCAATCAAAAGTAAGGTTCAACTCTGCTAGTTGAATGCACAGATCAGAAAGTAGTTTCGCAGAATGCTTCTGTGTAGTTTTTATTTGAAGATATTCCTTTTCCCACTATAGGCCCCTTAGTGCTCCTTATGTCCGCATGCAGTTTCTACAGAAAGAGCCTTCCAGAACTGCTCAATAAAAGTAAGGTTCAACTCTGTTATTTGAATGCACAGATCAGAAATAAGTGTCACAGAATGCTTCTGTGTAGTTTTTATTTGAAGATATTCCTTTTTCCACTACAGGCAACTTCGTGCTTCGAATGTCCACTTGCAGT
The DNA here is from genome assembly GCF_006542625.1 of Nomascus leucogenys. NCBI lineage: Eukaryota > Metazoa > Chordata > Mammalia > Primates > Hylobatidae > Nomascus > Nomascus leucogenys. The sequence continues at coordinate 48,481,160 of NC_044388.1, read as the reverse complement.
TTCCACAGACAGACTGTTTCAGAACTCCTCAATCAAAGGTAAGGTTCAACTCTGCTAGTTGAATCCACAGATCAGAAAGAAGTTTCTCAGAATGCTTCTGTGTAGTTTTTATTTGAAGATATTCCTTTTTCCACTATAGGCCCCTAAGGGCTCCAAAAGTCCAATGGCAGTTTATACAGAAAGAGTGCTTCAAAACTCCGCAATCAAAAGTAAGGTTCAACTCTGCTAGTTGAATGCACAGATCAGAAAGAAGTTTCACAGAATGCTTCTGTGTAGTTTTTATTTGTAGATATTACTATTTCTACTGTTGGCCCCTTAGCGCTCCGAGTGTCCGCTTGCAGTTTCCACAGAAAGATTGTTTCAGATCTGCTCAATCAACAGTAACGCTCAACTCTGCTAGTTGAATGCACAGATGAGAAAGAAGATTCGCAGAATGCTTCTGTGTAGTTTTTATGTGTGGATATTCCTTTTTCCTCTATATTCCCCTTAGCGCTCCTAGTGTCCGCTTGCAGTTTCTACAGAAAGAGTGTTTCACAACTACTCATTCAAAAGTAGGGTGCAACTCTGCTAGTTGAATGCACAGATGAGAATGAAGTTTCACAGAATGCTTTGGTGTAGTTTTCATTTGAAGACATTCCTTTTTCCACTGCAGGCCCCTTATCGTTCCGAATGTCCGCTTGCATTTTCTACAGAAAGAGTTTTTCAGAACTGCTCAATCAAAAGTCAGGTTCAACTCTGCTAGTTGAATGCACGGATCAGAAAGAAGTTTCGCAGAATGCTTCTGTGTAGTTTTTATTTTAAGATATTCTTTTTTCCACAACAGGCCACTTAGCGCTCTGAATGTCTGCTTGAAGTGTCTGCAGAAAGAGTGTTTCAGAACTGCTGAATCAAAAGTAAGTTTCAAATCTGCTAGTTGAATGCACGGATCAGAAGGAAGTTTCATAGAATGCGTCTGTGTAGTATTTATTTGAAGATATTACTTTTTCCACTATACGCCCCTTAGCGCTCCGATTGTCCGCTTGCAGTTTCTACAGAAAGAGTGTTTCAGAACTGCTCAATCAGAAGTAAGGATCAACTCTGCTAGGAGAATGCACAGATGAGAAAGAAGTTTCGTAGAATGCTTCTGTGTAGTTTTTATTTGAAGATATTACTTTTTCCTCTATATTCCCCTTAGTGCTCTGAATGTCCGCTTGCAGTTTCTGCAGAAAGAGTGTTTCAGAACTTCTCAATCAAAACTAAGGTTCAACTCTGCTAGTTGAGTGCACAGATCAGAAGGAAGTTTCGCAGAATGCTTCTGTAGAGTTTTTATTTGAGGATATAACTTTCTCAACTATAGGCCCCTTAGCGCTCCGAATGTGCGCATGCATTTTCTACATTAAGAGTGTTTCAGAACTGCTCAATCAAAAGTAGGGTTCAACTCGGCTAGTTGTATGCACATTTCAGAAACTAGTTTTGCAGAATGCTTCTCTGTAGTTTTTATTTGAAGATATTCCTTTTTCCACCATAGGCCCCTTAGAGCTCCGAGTGTCCGCTTGCAGATTCTACAGAAAGAGGGTTTCAAAACTGCTCAATCAAAAGTAAGGTTCAACTCCGCTAGTTCAATGCACAGATCAGAAAGAAGTTTCACAGATTCCTTCTGTGTAGTTTCTAATTGAAGATATTTTTTTTCCCAGTATAGGCCCCATAGCGCTCCAAATGTCCGCTTGTAGTTTCTACAGAAAGAGTGTTTCAGAACTGATCAATCAAAAGTAAGCTTCAACTCTGCTAGTTCTATGCACAGATCAGAAAGAAGTTTCACAGAATGCTTCTGTGTAGTTTTTATTTGAAGATATTACTTTTACCCCTATAAGCCCCTTCGTGCTCCGACTGTCCGCTTTGAGTTTCTACAAAAAGAGTGTTTCAAAACTCCTTAATGAAAAGTAAGGTTCAACTCTGCTAGATAAATGCACGAATCAGAAAGAAGGCTCGCAGAATGCTTCTGTGTAGTTTTTACTTGAAGTTATAATTTTTTCCACTATAGGACCCTTAGCGCTCCGAATGTCCGCCTGCAGTTTTTACAGAAAGAGTGTTTCAGAACTGCTCAATCAAAAGTAAAATTCAAATCTACTAGTTGAATGCACAGATCAGAAAGAAGTTTCGCAGAATGCTTCTGTGTAGTTTTTATTTGAAGATATTCCTTTTTCCACTACAAGCACCTTAGCGCTGCGAATGTCCGCATGAAATTTCTACTTAAAGTGTGTTTCAGAACTGCTCAATCAAAAGTAAGTTTCAACTCTGCTAGTTGAATGCACAGATCAGAAAGAAGTTTCGCAGAATGCTTCTGTGTAGTTTTTATTTGAAGATATTCCATTTTCCACTATGGGCCCCTTAGCGCTCCGAATGTCCGCTTGCAGTTTCTACTGAAAGGGTGTTTCAGAACTGCTCAATCAAAAGTAAGGTTCAACTCCGGTAGCTGAATGCACAGATTGAATAGATGTTTCGCAGAATGCTTCTTTGTAGTTTTTATTTGATGATATTCCTTTTTCCTCTATAGGCCACTTAGCGCTCCAAATGTCCGCTTGCAGTTTCTACAGAAAGAGTGTTTCAGAACTTCTCAATCAAAAGTAAGGTTCAACTCTGTTAGTTGAATGCACAGATCAGAAAGAAGTTTCACAGAATTCTTCTGTGTAGTTTTTATTTGAAGATATTTCTTTTACCCCATAGACCCCTTAGTGTTCTGAATGTCCACTTGGAGTTTCTACAAAAAGAGGGTTTCAAAACTCTTTAATCAAAAGTAAGGTTCAACTCTGCTAGTTAAATGCACTGATCAGAAAGAAGTCTCGCAGAATCCTTTTGTGTAGTTTTTATTTGAAGATATTCCATTTTCCACTAGGGGCCCCTTAGCGCTCCGAATGTCCGCTTGCAGTTTCTACAGAAAGAATGTTTCGGAACTGCTCAATCAAAAGCAAGGTTCAACTCTGCTAGTTGAATGCACAGAATAGAAATAAGTTTCACAGAATGCTTCTGTGTAGTTTAAATTTGAAGATATTACTTTTTCCACTATAGGCCCCTTAGCGCTCCGTATGTCCGCTTGCAGTTTCTACAGAAAGACAGTTTCAGAACTTTTCAGTCAAAAGTAAGGTTCAACTCTGTTAGTTGAATGCACAGATCAGAAAGAAGTTTCACAGAATGCTTCTATGTAGTTTTTATTTGAAGATATTCCTTTTCCACTATAGGCTCCTTAGCGCTCCTAATGTCCGCTTGCAGTTTGTACAGAAAGAGTGTTTCAGAACTCCCCAATCAAAAGTAATATTCAACTCTGCTATTTGAATGCACACAGCAGAAAGAAGTTTCGCAGAATGCTTCTGTGTAGTTTTTATTGGAAGATATTCGTTTTTCCACTACAGTCCCCTTAGCGCTCCGATTATCCGCTTGCAGTTTCTACAGAAAGAGTGTTTCAGAACTGCTCAATCAAAAGTAAGGTTCAACTCTGCTAGTTGAATGCACAGATCAGAAAGAAGTTTCACAGAATGCTAATGTGCAGTTTTTATTTGAAGATATTCTTTTTCCACTACTGGCCCCTTACCGCTCTGAATATCCGCTTGCAGTTCCTACAGAAAGAGTGTTTCAGTTCTGCTCAATCAAAAGTAAGGTTCAACTGTGCTAGTTGAATGCACAGATCAGAAAGTAGTTTCGCAGAATGCTGCTGTGTAGTTTTTATTTGAAGATATTCCTTTCCCACTTTAGGCAACTTCGTGCTTCGAATGTCCACTTGCAGTTTCTACAGACAGACTGTTTCAGAACTCCTCAATCAAACGTAAGGTTCAACTCTGCTAGTTGAATCCACAGATCAGAAAGAAGTTTCTCAGAATGCTTCTGTGTAGTTCTTATTTGAAGATATTCCTTTTTCCACTATAGGCCCCTAAGGGCTCCAAATGTCCAATGGCAGTTTATACAGAAAGAGTGCTTCAAAACTCCGCAATCAAAAGTAAGGTTCAACTCTGCTAGTTGAATGCACAGATCAGAAAGAAGTTTCGCAGAATGCTTCTCTGTAGTTTTTATTTGTAGATATTACTATTTCTACTGTTGGCCCCTTAGCGCTCCGAGTGTCCGCTTGCAGTTTCCACAGAAAGATTGTTTCAGAACTGCTCAATCAACAGTAACGCTCAACTCTGCTAGTTGAATGCAGAGATGAGAAAGAAGATTCGCAGAATGCTTCTGTGTAGTTTTTATTTGTAGATATTCCTTTTTCCTCTATATTCCCTTAGCGCTCCTAGTGTCCACTTGCAGTTTCTACAGAAAGAGTGTTTCACAACTACTCAATCAAAAGTAAGTTTCAACTCTGCTAGTTGAATGCACAGATGTGAAAGAAGTTTCGCAGAATGCTTCTGTTTAGTTTTTAATTCAAGATATTCCTTTTTCCATTATATGCCCCTTTGTGCTCCGAATGTCCGCTTGCAGTTTCTACAGAAAGAGTGTTTCAGAACTGCTCAATCAAAAGTAAGGTTCAACTCTGATACTTGAAAGCACAGATCAGAAAGAAGTTTCACAGAATGCTTCTGTGTAGTTTTTATTTGAAGATATTACTTTTACCCCTATAAGCCCCTTCGTGCTCCGACTGTCCGCTTTGAGTTTCTACAAAAAGAGTGTTTCAAAACTCCTTAATGAAAAGTAAGGTTCAACTCTGCTAGATAAATGCACGAATCAGAAAGAAGGCTCGCAGAATGCTTCTGTGTAGTTTTTACTTGAAGTTATAATTTTTCCACTATAGGACCTTTAGCGCTCCGAATGTCCGCCTGCAGTTTTTACAGAAAGAGTGTTTCAGAACTGCTCAATCAAAAGTTAAATTCAAATCTGCTAGTTGAATGCACAGATCAGAAAGAAGTTTCACAGAATGCTTCTGTGTAGTTTTTATTTGAAGATATTCCTTTTTCCACTACAAGCACCTTAGCGCTGCGAATGTCCGCATGAAATTTCTACTTAAAGTGTGTTTCAGAACTGCTCAATCAAAAGTAAGTTTCAACTCTGCTAGTTGAATGCACAGATAAGAAAGAAGTTTCGCAGAATGCTTCTGTGTAGTTTTTATTTGAAGATATTCCATTTTCCACTATGGGCCCCTTAGCGCTCCGAATGTCCGCTTGCAGTTTCTACTGAAAGTGTGTTTCAGAACTGCTCAATCAAAAGTAAGGTTCAACTCCGGTAGCTGAATGCACAGATTGGATAGATGTTTCGCAGAATGCTTCTTTGTAGTTTTTATTTGATGATATTCCTTTTTCCTCTATAGGCCACTTAGCGCTCCAAATGTCCGCTTGCAGTTTCTACAGAAAGAGTGTTTCAGAACTTCTCAATCAAAAGTAAGGTTCAACTCTGTTAGTTGAATGCACAGATCAGAAAGAAGTTTCACAGAATTCTTCTGTGTAGTTTTTATTTGAAGATATTTCTTTTACCCCCATAGACCCCTTAGTGTTCTGAATGTCCACTTGGAGTTTCTACAAAAAGAGGGTTTCAAAACTCTTTAATCAAAAGTAAGGTTCAACTCTGCTAGTTTAATGCACTGATCAGAAAGAAGTTTCTCAGAATCCTTTTGTGTAGTTTTTATTTGAAGATATTCCATTTTCCACTAGGGGCCCCTTAGCGCTCCGAATGTCCGCTTGCAGTTTCTACAGAAAGAGTGTTTCTGAACTGCTCAATCAAAAGCAAGGTTCAACTCTGCTAGTTGAATGCACAGAATAGAAATAAGTTTCACAGAATGCTTCTGTGTAGTTTAAATTTGAAGATATTACTTTTTCCACTATAGGCCCCTTAGCGCTCCGTATGTCCGCTTGCAGTTTCTACAGAAAGACAGTTTCAGAACTTTTCAGTCAAAAGTAAGGTTCAACTCTGTTAGTTGAATGCACAGATCAGAAAGAAGTTTCACAGAATGCTTCTATGTAGTTTTTATTTGAAGATATTCCTTTTTCCACTATAGGCTCCTTAGCGCTCCGAATGTCCGCTTGCAGTTTGTACAGAAAGAGTGTTTCAGAACTCCCCAATCAAAAGTAATATTCAACTCTGCTATTTGAATGCACACAGCAGAAAGAAGTTTCGCAGAATGCTTCTGTGTAGTTTTTATTGGAAGATATTCGTTTTTCCACTACAGTCCCCTTAGCGCTCCGATTATCCGCTTGCAGTTTCTACAGAAAGAGTGTTTCAGAACTGCTCAATCAAAAGTAAGGTTCAACTCTGCTAGTTGAATGCACAGATCAGAAAGAAGTTTCACAGAATGCTAATGTGCAGTTTTTATTTGAAGATATTCTTTTTCCACTACTGGCCCCTTACCGCTCTGAATATCCGCTTGCAGTTCCTACAGAAAGAGTGTTTCAGTTCTGCTCAATCAAAAGTAAGGTTCAACTGTGCTAGTTGAATGCACAGATCAGAAAGTAGTTTCGCAGAATGCTGCTGTGTAGTTTTTATTTGAAGATATTCCTTTTCCCACTTTAGGCAACTTCGTGCTTCGAATGTCCACTTGCAGTTTCTACAGACAGACTGTTTCAGAACTCCTCAATCAAACGTAAGGTTCAACTCTGCTAGTTGAATCCACAGATCAGAAAGAAGTTTCTCAGAATGCTTCTGTGTAGTTTTTATTTGAAGATATTCCTTTTTCCACTATAGGCCCCTAAGGGCTCCAAATGTCCAATGGCAGTTTATACAGAAAGAGTGCTTCAAAACTCCGCAATCAAAAGTAAGGTTCAACTCTGCTAGTTGAATGCACAGATCAGAAAGAAGTTTCGCAGAATGCTTCTCTGTAGTTTTTATTTGTAGATATTACTATTTCTACTGTTGGCCCCTTAGCGCTCCGAGTGTCCGCTTGCAGTTTAAACAGAAAGATTGTTTCAGAACTGCTCAATCAACAGTAACGCTCAACTCTGCTAGTTGAATGCAGAGATGAGAAAGAAGATTCGCAGAATGCTTCTGTGTAGTTTTTATTTGTAGATATTCCTTTTTCCTCTATATTCCCCTTAGCGCTCCTAGTGTCCACTTGCAGTTTCTACAGAAAGAGTGTTTCACAACTACTCAATCAAAAGTAAGTTTCAACTCTGCTAGTTGAATGCACAGATGTGAAAGAAGTTTCGCAGAATGCTTCTGTTTAGTTTTTAATTCAAGATATTCCTTTTTCCATTATATGCCCCTTTGTGCTCCGAATGTCCGCTTGCAGTTTCTACAGAAAGAGTGTTTCAGAACTGCTCAATCAAAAGTAAGGTTCAACTCTGTTACTTGAAAGCACAGATCAGAAAGAAGTTTCACAGAATGCTTCTGTGTAGTTTTTATTTGAAGATATTACTTTTACCCCTATAAGCCCCTTCGTGCTCCGACTGTCCGCTTTGAGTTTCTACAAAAAGAGTGTTTCAAAACTCCTTAATGAAAAGTAAGGTTCAACTCTGCTAGATAAATGCACGAATCAGAAAGAAGGCTCGCAGAATGCTTCTGTGTAGTTTTTACTTGAAGTTATAATTTTTTCCACTATAGGACCTTTAGCGCTCCGAATGTCCGCCTGCAGTTTTTACAGAAAGAGTGTTTCAGAACTGCTCAATCAAAAGTTAAATTCAAATCTGCTAGTTGAATGCACAGATCAGAAAGAAGTTTCGCAGAATGCTTCTGTGTAGTTTTTATTTGAAGATATTCCTTTTTCCACTACAAGCACCTTAGCGCTGCGAATGTCCGCATGAAATTTCTACTTAAAGTGTGTTTCAGAACTGCTCAATCAAAAGTAAGTTTCAACTCTGCTAGTTGAATGCACAGATAAGAAAGAAGTTTCGCAGAATGCTTCTGTGTAGTTTTTATTTGAAGATATTCCATTTTCCACTATAGGCCCCTTAGCGCTCCGAATGTCCGCTTGCAGTTTCTACTGAAAGTGTGTTTCAGAACTGCTCAATCAAAAGTAAGGTTCAACTCCGGTAGCTGAATGCACAGATTGGATAGATGTTTCGCAGAATGCTTCTTTGTAGTTTTTATTTGATGATATTCCTTTTTCCTCTATAGGCCACTTAGCGCTCCAAATGTCCGCTTGCAGTTTCTACAGAAAGAGTGTTTCAGAACTTCTCAATCAAAAGTAAGGTTCAACTCTGTTAGTTGAATGCACAGATCAGAAAGAAGTTTCACAGAATTCTTCTGTGTAGTTTTTATTTGAAGATATTTCTTTTACCCCCATAGACCCCTTAGTGTTCTGAATGTCCACTTGGAGTTTCTACAAAAAGAGGGTTTCACAACTCTTTAATCAAAAGTAAGGTTCAACTCTGCTAGTTAAATGCACTGATCAGAAAGAAGTCTCGCAGAATCCTTTTGTGTAGTTTTTATTTGAAGATATTCCATTTTCCACTAGGGGCCCCTTAGCGCTCCGAATGTCCGCTTGCAGTTTCTACAGAAAGAATGTTTCGGAACTGCTCAATCAAAAGCAAGGTTCAACTCTGCTAGTTGAATGCACAGAATAGAAATAAGTTTCACAGAATGCTTCTGTGTAGTTTAAATTTGAAGATATTACTTTTTCCACTATAGGCCCCTTAGCGCTCCGTATGTCCGCTTGCAGTTTCTACAGAAAGACAGTTTCAGAACTTTTCAGTCAAAAGTAAGGTTCAACTCTGTTAGTTGAATGCACAGATCAGAAAGAAGTTTCACAGAATGCTTCTATGTAGTTTTTATTTGAAGATATTCCTTTTTCCACTATAGGCTCCTTAGCGCTCCGAATGTCCGCTTGCAGTTTGTACAGAAAGAGTGTTTCAGAACTCCCCAATCAAAAGTAATATTCAACTCTGCTATTTGAATGCACACAGCAGAAAGAAGTTTCGCAGAATGCTTCTGTGTAGTTTTTATTGGAAGATATTCGTTTTTCCACTACAGTCCCCTTAGCGCTCCGATTATCCGCTTGCAGTTTCTACAGAAAGAGTGTTTCAGAACTGCTCAATCAAAAGTAAGGTTCAACTCTGCTAGTTGAATGCACAGATCAGAAAGAAGTTTCACAGAATGCTAATGTGCAGTTTTTATTTGAAGATATTCTTTTTCCACTACTGGCCCCTTACCGCTCTGAATATCCGCTTGCAGTTCCTACAGAAAGAGTGTTTCAGTTCTGCTCAATCAAAAGTAAGGTTCAACTGTGCTAGTTGAATGCACAGATCAGAAAGTAGTTTCGCAGAATGCTGCTGTGTAGTTTTTATTTGAAGATATTCCTTTTCCCACTTTAGGCAACTTCGTGCTTCGAATGTCCACTTGCAGTTTCTACAGACAGACTGTTTCAGAACTCCTCAATCAAACGTAAGGTTCAACTCTGCTAGTTGAATCCACAGATCAGAAAGAAGTTTCTCAGAATGCTTCTGTGTAGTTTTTATTTGAAGATATTCCTTTTTCCACTATAGGCCCCTAAGGGCTCCAAATGTCCAATGGCAGTTTATACAGAAAGAGTGCTTCAAAACTCCGCAATCAAAAGTAAGGTTCAACTCTGCTAGTTGAATGCACAGATCAGAAAGAAGTTTCGCAGAATGCTTCTCTGTAGTTTTTATTTGTAGATATTACTATTTCAACTATTGGCCCCTTAGAGCTCCGAATGTCCGCTTGCAGTTTCCACAGAAAGATTGTTTCAGAACTGCTCAATCAACAGTAACGCTCAACTCTGCTAGTTGAATGCAGAGATGAGAAAGAAGATTCGCAGAATGCTTCTGTGTAGTTTTTATTTGTAGATATTCCTTTTTCCTCTATATTCCCCTTAGCGCTCCTAGTGTCCACTTGCAGTTTCTACAGAAAGAGTGTTTCACAACTACTCAATCAAAAGTAAGTTTCAACTCTGCTAGTTGAATGCACAGATGTGAAAGAAGTTTCGCAGAATGCTTCTGTTTAGTTTTTAATTCAAGATATTCCTTTTTCCATTATATGCCCCTTTGTGCTCCGAATGTCCGCTTGCAGTTTCTACAGAAAGAGTGTTTCAGAACTGCTCAATCAAAAGTAAGGTTCAACTCTGTTACTTGAAAGCACAGATCAGAAAGAAGTTTCACAGAATGCTTCTGTGTAGTTTTTATTTGAAGATATTACTTTTACCCCTATAAGCCCCTTCGTGCTCCGACTGTCCGCTTTGAGTTTCTACAAAAAGAGTGTTTCAAAACTCCTTAATGAAAAGTAAGGTTCAACTCTGCTAGATAAATGCACGAATCAGAAAGAAGGCTCGCAGAATGCTTCTGTTTAGTTTTTAATTCAAGATATTCCTTTTTCCATTATATGAACCTTTGTGCTCCGAATGTCCGCTTGCAGTTTCTACAGAAAGAGTGTTTCAGAACTGCTCAATCAAAAGTAAGGTTCAACTCTGTTACTTGAAAGCACAGATCAGAAAGAAGTTTCACAGAATGCTTCTGTGTAGTTTTTATTTGAAGATATTACTTTTACCCCTATAAGCCCCTTCGTGCTCCGACTGTCCGCTTTGAGTTTCTACAAAAAGAGTGTTTCAAAACTCCTTAATGAAAAGTAAGGTTCAACTCTGCTAGATGAATGCACGAATCAGAAAGAAGGCTCGCAGAATGCTTCTGTGTAGTTTTTACTTGAAGTTATAATTTTTTCCACTATAGGACCCTTAGCGCTCCGAATGTCCACCTGCAGTTTTTACAGAAAGAGTGTTTCAGAACTGCTCAATCAAAAGTAAAATTCAAATCTGCTAGTTGAATGCACAGATCAGAAAGAAGTTTCGCAGAATGCTTCTGTGTAGTTTTTATTTGAAGATATTCCTTTTTCCACTATAGGCTCCTTAGCGCTCCGAATGTCCGCTTGCAGTTTGTACAGAAAGAGTGTTTCAGAACTCCCCAATCAAAAGTAATATTCAACTCTGCTATTTGAATGCACACAGCAGAAAGAAGTTTCGCAGAATGCTTCTGTGTAGTTTTTATTGGAAGATATTCGTTTTTCCACTACAGTCCCCTTAGCGCTCCGATTATCCGCTTGCAGTTTCTACAGAAAGAGTGTTTCAGAACTGCTCAATCAAAAGTAAGGTTCAACTCTGCTAGTTGAATGCACAGATCAGAAAGAAGTTTCACAGAATGCTAATGTGCAGTTTTTATTTGAAGATATTCTTTTTCCACTACTGGCCCCTTACCGCTCTGAATATCCGCTTGCAGTTCCTACAGAAAGAGTGTTTCAGTTCTGCTCAATCAAAAGTAAGGTTCAACTGTGCTAGTTGAATGCACAGATCAGAAAGTAGTTTCGCAGAATGCTGCTGTGTAGTTTTTATTTGAAGATATTCCTTTTCCCACTTTAGGCAACTTCGTGCTTCGAATGTCCACTTGCAGTTTCTACAGACAGACTGTTTCAGAACTCCTCAATCAAACGTAAGGTTCAACTCTGCTAGTTGAATCCACAGATCAGAAAGAAGTTTCTCAGAATGCTTCTGTGTAGTTCTTATTTGAAGATATTCCTTTTTCCACTATAGGCCCCTAAGGGCTCCAAATGTCCAATGGCAGTTTATACAGAAAGAGTGCTTCAAAACTCCGCAATCAAAAGTAAGGTTCAACTCTGCTAGTTGAATGCACAGATCAGAAAGAAGTTTCGCAGAATGCTTCTCTGTAGTTTTTATTTGTAGATATTACTATTTCTACTGTTGGCCCCTTAGCGCTCCGAGTGTCCGCTTGCAGTTTCCACAGAAAGATTGTTTCAGAACTGCTCAATCAACAGTAACGCTCAACTCTGCTAGTTGAATGCAGAGATGAGAAAGAAGATTCGCAGAATGCTTCTGTGTAGTTTTTATTTGTAGATATTCCTTTTTCCTCTATATTCCCCTTAGCGCTCCTAGTGTCCACTTGCAGTTTCTACAGAAAGAGTGTTTCACAACTACTCAATCAAAAGTAAGTTTCAACTCTGCTAGTTGAATGCACAGATGTGAAAGAAGTTTCGCAGAATGCTTCTGTTTAGTTTTTAATTCAAGATATTCCTTTTTCCATTATATGCCCCTTTGTGCTCCGAATGTCCGCTTGCAGTTTCTACAGAAAGAGTGTTTCAGAACTGCTCAATCAAAAGTAAGGTTCAACTCTGTTACTTGAAAGCACAGATCAGAAAGAAGTTTCACAGAATGCTTCTGTGTAGTTTTCATTTGAAGATATTCCTTTTTCCACTATAGGCACCTTAATGCACTGAATGTCCCTCTGCGATTTCTACAGAGACAGAGTTTCAGAACTTCCCAGTCAAAAGTAAGGTTCAACTCTGTTAGTTGAATTGACAGATCAGAAAGAAGTTTCGCAGAATGCTTCTGTGTAGTTTTTATTTGAAGGTATTCGTTTTTCCACTATAGGCCCTTAGCGCTCAGAATGTAAGCTTGCAGTTTCTACAGAAAGAGTGTTTCAAAACTACTCAGTCAAAAGTAAGGTTCAGCTCTCTTAGTTGGAAGCACAGATGAGATAGAAGTTTCGCAGAATGCCTCTGTGTAGTTTTTATTTGAAGATAATCCTTTTTCCACAATAGGTCCCCTAGCGCTACAAATGTCCACTTGCAGTTTCTACAGAAAGAGTGTTTCAGAACTGCTCAATCAAGAGTAAGGTTCAACTCTGCTAGTTGAATGCACAGATCAGGAAGTAGTTTCGCAGAATGCTTCTTGGTATTTTTTATTTGAAGATATTCCATTTTCCACTAAAGTCCCCTTAGCGCTCCAAATATCCGATGGCAGTTTCTACAGAAAGAGTGCTTCAAAACTCCTCAATCATAAGTAAGGTTCAACTCTGCCAGTTGAATGCACAGATCAGAAAGAAGTCTCGCAGAATGCTTCTGTGTAGTTTTTATTGGAAGATATTCCTTTTTCCACTATAGGCCCCTTAGCGCTCCGAATGTCTGTTTCAAGTTTCTACAGGAAGCGAGTTTCAGAACATCTCAATCAAAACTAATGTTCAACTCTGTCAGTTGAATGCACAGATCAGAAAGAAGTTTCGCAGAATGCTTCTGGGTAGTTTTTATGTGAAGATATTCCTTTTTCCAATATGGGTCCCAAGCGCTAAAAATGTCCGCTTGCAATTCCTAAAGAAATAGTGTTTCAAAACTACTCAATCAAAAGTAAGGTTCAACACTGCTAGTTGAATGCACAGATGAGAAAGTTGTTTCGCAGAATGCTTCTGTGTAGTTTTTATTTGAAGGTATTCCTTTTTCCACTCTAGGCCCCTTAGCCCTCCAAATGTCCGCTTGCAGTTTCTACAGAAAGAATGTTTCAGAATGCTCAATCAAGAGTAAGTTTCAACTCTGTTAGCTCAATGCACAGATCAGAATGTAGTTTCCCAGAATGCTTCCGTGTAGTTTTTATTTGAAGTTATTCCTTTTTCCACTATAGGACCCTTTGCGCTCCGAATGTCCACTTGCAGTTTCTACTGAGAGAGAGTTTCAGAAGTTCTCAATCAAAAGTAACTTTCAACTCTGTTAGTTGAATGCACAGATCAGAAAGAAGTTTCGCAGAATGCTTCTGTGTTGCTTTGATTTGAAGATATTCCTTTTTCCACTATAGGCCCCTTAGTGCTCCGAATGTCCAATTGCAGTATCTACAGAAGGAGAGTTTCAGAACTTCTCAATCAAACGTACGGTATAACTCTGTTAGTTGAAAGCACAGATGAGAAAGAAGTTTCACAGAATGCTTCTGTGTAGTTTTTATTTGAAGATATTCCTTTTTCCAGTATAGGCCCCTTAGGGCTCCGAATGTCCGCTTGCAGTTTCTACAGAAACAGAGTTTCAGAACTGCTCAATCAAATGTAAGGTTCAACTCTGGTAGTTGAATGCACAGATCAGAAAGTAGTTTCGCAAAATGCTTCTGTGTAGTTTTATTTGAAGATATTAATTTTCCCACCATAGGCCCCTTAGCACTCCGAATGTCTGATTTCAGTTTCTACAGAAAGAGTGTTTCAGAACGGCTCAATCAAAAGTAATTTTCAACTCTGCAAGGTGAAAGCACAGATTAGAAAGTAGTTCCCACAATGCTCCTGAGTAGTTTTTATTTGAAGATATTCCTTTATCCCCTATACGCCCCTTAGCACTCCGAATCTCTGCTTGCAGTTTCTACAGAAAGAGAGTTTCAAAACTCCTAAATCAATAGTAAGGTTCAACTCTGCTAGGTAAATGCACAGATCGGAAGGAAATTTTGCAGAATGCTTCTGTGTAGTTTTTATTTGAAGATATTCCTTTTTAAATTATAGGCCATTAGCGGTCCGAATGTCCTCTTGCAGTTTCTACAGAAAGAGTGTTTCAAAACGACTCAATCAAAAGTAAGGTTCAACTCTGCTAGTTAAATGCACAGATGAGAAAGAAGTTTCAAAGAATGCTTCTGTGTAGTCTTTATTTGAAGATATTCCTTTTTCCACTACAGGCTCTTTAGCGCTCCGAACGTCTGCTTGCAGTTTCTACAGATAGAGAAATTCAGAACTTCTCAATCAAAAGTAGGGTTCAACTCTGTTAGTTGAATGCACAGATCACAAAGGAGTTTCACAGAATGCTTCTGTGTCGTTTTTATTTGAAGATATAACTTTTTCCACTATAGGCCCCTTAGCACCCCAAATGTCCGATGGCAGTTTCTACAGAAAGAAACCGTCAAAACTCCTCAATCAAAAGTAAGTTGTAACTCTGCTAGTTGAATTCACAGATCAGAAAGATTTCTCGCAGAATTTTTCTGTGTAGTTTTTATTTGAACATATACTTTTTCCATTATAGGCCCCTTGGCGCTCCGAATGTCCACTTGCAGTTTCTACAGAAAGAGTGTTTCAGAACTGCTCTATCAAAAGTAAGCTTCAACTCTGTTAGTTGAATGCACAGATCAGAAAGTAGTTTCGCTGAATGCTTTTGTGTAGTTTTCATTTGAAGATATACCTTTTCCTCTTTAGGCCTCTTAGCGCTCCGAATATCCGCTTGCAGTTTCTACAGAGAGAGATTTTCAGAACTTCTCAATCAAAAGTAAGGTTCAACTCTGTTAGTTGAATGCACAGATCAGAGAGAAGTCTAGCAGAATGCTTCTGTACAATTTTTATGTGAAGGTATTCCTTTTCCCACTATGGGCCCATTAGCGCTCCGAATCTCTGCTTGCAGTTCCTTCAGAAAGAGTGTTTCAGAACTGCTCAATCAAAAGTAAGTTTGAACTCTGCTAGCTGAATCCACAGATCAGAAAGAAGTTTCACAGAATGCTTCCGTGTAGTATTTATTTGAAGATATTCCTTTTTCCACTATAGGCCCCTTAGCACTCTGAATGTGCGCTTGAAGTTTCTACAGAAAGAGTGTTTCAGAACTTCTCAATCAAAAGTAAGGTTCAACACCGCTAGTTGAATGCACAGATCAGAAAGAAGTTTCACAGAATGCTTCTGTGTTGTTTTTATTTGAAGATATTCCTTTTTCCACTATAGGCCCGTTAGCGCTCCAAGTGTCCACTTGCAGTTTCTACAGAAAGTGTGTTTCAGAACTGCTCATTCAAAAGTAAGGTTCAACTCTGCTAGTTGAATGCACAGAGCAGAAAGAAGTTTCGCAGACTACTTCTGTGTAGTTTTTATTTGAAGATATTCGTTTTTCCACTATATGCCCCTTAGCACTCCGAGTGTCCCCTTGGAGTTTCTACAGAAAGAGTGTTACAGAACTGCTCAATCAAAAGTAAGGTTCAACTCTGCTAGTTGAATGCACAGATTAGAAAGAAGTTTCGCAGAATGCTTCTATGTAGTTTTTATTTGACGTTATTCCTTTTTCCACTCCATGCCCCTTAGCGCTCTGAATGTCTGCTTGCAATTTCTACAGAAAGAGGGTTTCAGTACAGCTCAATCAAAAGTAAGGTTCAAATCTGCTAGTTGAATGCACAGATCAGAAAGAAGTTTCGCAGAATGCTTCCGTGTAGTTTTTATTTGAAGATATTCCTTTTTCAACTATAGGCCCCTTAGTGCTCCGAATGTCTGCTTGCAGTTTCTACGGAAAGAGTTTTTCAGAACTGCTCAATCAAAATTAAGGTACAACTCTGCTAGTTCAATGCACAGATCAGGAAGAAGTGTTGCAGAATGGTTCTGTGTAGTTTTTATTTGAAGATATTCCTTTTTCCACTAGAGGCCCCTTAGCGCTCAGAAGTCCACTTGCAGTTTCAGCAGAAAGAGTGTTTCAGAGCTCCTCAATCGAAAGTAAGGTTCAACTTTGCTACTTGAATGCACAGATCAGAAAGAAGTTTCACAGAATAATTCTGTGTATTTTTTATTTGAAGATATTCCTTTTTCCACTATAGGACCTTTACGCTCCGATTGTCCAGTTGCTCTTTCCACAGAAAGAGTGTTTAAAAACTCCTAAATCAAACGAAAAGTTCAACTCTACTAGTTGAATGCACAGATGAGAAAGAAGTTTTGCGGAATGCTTCTGTGTTGTTTTTATTTGAACATATTCCTTTTTCCACTATAGCCCCTAAGCGCTCCGAATGTACGCTTGCAGTTTCTACAGAAATATTGTTTCAGAACTACTCAGTCAAAAGAACTGCAACTCTGCTAGTTGAATCCAGAAATCAGAAAGAAGTTTCTCAGAATGCTTCGTGTAGTTTTTGTTTGAAGATAGTCCTTTTTCCACTATAGGCCTGTTAGCGCTCTGAATGTCCACTTGCAGTCTCTACAGAAAGATAGTTTCAGAACCTCTCAATGAAAAGTGAGGTTCAACTCTGTTAGTTGAATGCACAGATCTGAAAGAAGTTTCGCAGAATGCTTCTGTGTAGTTTTTATTTGAAGATATTCCTTTTTCCTCTATAGGCCCCTTAGCGCTCTGAATGTCTGCTTGCAATTTCTACAGAAAGAGTGTTTCAGAACTGCTCAATGAAAAGTAAGGTTCAACTCTGCTAGTTGAATGCACAGATCACAAAGTAGTTTCACAGAATGCTTCTGTGTAGTTTTTATTTGAAGATATTCCTTTTTCCACTATTGGCCCCTTAGTGCACCGACTGTCTGCTTGCAGTTTCTACAGAAAGAGAGTTTCAGAACTGCTGAATCAAAAGTAAGGTTCAACTCTGCTATTTGAATGCACAGATCAGAAAGTAGTTTCGCAGAATCCTTCTGTGTAGTTTTTATTTGAAGATATTCCTTTTTCCACTATAGGCCTCTTAGCTCTCCGAATGTCCGCTTGCATTTTCTACAGAAAGAGACTTTCAGAACTTCTCAATTAAAAGTAAGGTTCAACTCTGTTAGTGGAATGCACAGATCAGAAAGTACCTTCGCAGAATGCTTCTGTGTAGTTTCTATATGAAGATATTCCTTTTTCCACTATAGGCCCCGTAGCGCTCCGAATGTCTGCTTCCAGTTACTCCTGAAAGAGTGTTTCAGAACTGCTCAATGAAAAGTAAGGTTCAACTCTGCTAGTTGAATGCACACATCAGAGAGAAGTTTCACAGAATGCTTCTGTGTAGTTTTTATTTGAAGATATTCCTTTTTCCACTATAGGCCCCTAAGCACTCCGAATGTCTGCTTGCAGTTTCTACAGAAAGAGACTTTCAGAACTTCTCAATCAAAAGTAAGGTTAAACTCTGCCAGTTGAATGCACAGATCAGAAAGAACTTTCAAAGACTGCTTCTTTGTAGTTTCTATTTGAAGATATTCCTTTTTCCACTATAGGCCCCTTTGCACTCCAAATTTCTGCTTGCAGTATCTACAGAGAGAGAGTTTCAGAGCTTCTCAATGTAAAGTAAGGTACAACACTGTTAGTTGAATGCACAGATCAGAAAGAATTTTCACTGAACGCTTCTCTGTAGTTTTTATTTGAAGATATTCCTGTTTCCACTATGGGCCCCTTAGCGCTTAGAATGTCCGCTTGCAGTTTCTACAGAAAGGGAGTTTCACAACTTCTCAATCAAAAGTAACGTTCAACTCTGTTAGTTGAATGCACAGATCAGAGAGAAGTTTTGCATTGTGCTTTTGTGCAGTTTTTATTTGAAGATATTCTTTTTTCCACTATAGGCCCCTTAGCACTCCAAATGTCGGCTTGCAGTTTCTACAGAAAGAGTGTTTCAGAACTTCTCAATCAAAAGTAACGTTCAACTCTTCTAGTTGAAAGCACAGATCAGAAAGAAATTTTGCAGAATGCTTCTGTGAAGTTTTTATTTGAAGTTATTCCTTTTTCCAATTTAGGCCCCTAAGCGCTCCGAATGTCCACTTGCAGTTTCTACAGAAAGAGTGTTTCACAACTACTCAATCAAAAGGAGCTTCAACTCTGCTAGAGGAATGCACAGATCTGAAAGAAGTTTGTTAGAATGCTTCTGTGTAGTTTTTATTTGAAGATATTCCTTTTTCGGCTATAGGCCTCATAGCGCTCCAAATTTCCGCTTGAAGTTTCTATAGAAACATTGTTTCAGAACTGCTCAATCAAAAGTAAGGTTCAACTCTGCTAGTTGAATGCCTAGATCAGAAAGAAGTTTCACAGAATGCCTCTGTGTAGTTTTTATTTGAAGATATTCCTTTTTCCACTAGAGGCCCCTTGGCACTCTTAATGTCTGCTTGCAGTTTGTACAGAAAGAGTGTTTCAGGACTGCTCAATCAAAAGTCAGGTTCAACTCTTTTAGTTGAATGCACAGATCAGAAAGAAGTTTCATAGAATGCTTCTGTTTAGTTATTATTGAAGATATTCCTCTTTCCACTATAGGCTCCTAAGCGTCCGAATGTCTGCTTGCAGTTTCTCCAGAAAAACTGTTTCAGAGCTGCTGAATGAAAAGGAAAGTTCAACTCAGCTAGTTGTATGCACACATCATAAAGTGGTTTCGCAGAATGCTTCTGTGTAATTTTTATCTGAAGGTATTCCTTTTTCCACTATAGTCCCCTGAGCACTCCGAATGTCCGCTTGTGGTTTCTATAGAAAGAGTGTTTCAGAACTGCTCAATCAAAAGTAAAGTTCAACTCTACTAGTTGAATGCACAGAATAGAAAGAAGTTTCACAGAATGCTTCTGTATAGTTTTTATTTGAAGATATTACTTTTTCCACTATAGGATCCTTAGCGCTCCGAAGGTAAACTTGCAGTTTCTAAAGAAAGAGTGTTTCAGAACTGCTGAACCAAAAGTAAGGTTCAACACTGCTAGTTGAAAGCACAGATCAGAAAGAAGTTTCACAGAATGCTTCTGTGTAGTTTTTATTTGAAGATATTCCTTTTTCCTCTACAGGCAACTTAGCGCTCCGAATGTCCACTTGCAGTTTCTACAGAAAGATTGTCTCAGAACTGCTGAATCAAAAGTAAGGTTCAACTCTGCTACTTGAATGCACGGATCAGAAAGAAGTTTCGCAGAATGCTTCTGTGTAGTTTTTATTTAAAGTATTCGTTTTTCCACTATAGGCCCCTTAGCGCTCCGAATGTCTGCTTGCAGTTTCTACAGAAAGATTGTTTCAGAACTGCTCAATCTAAAGTAAGGTTCAACTCTGTTAGTTGAAAGCACAGATCAGAAAGAAGTTTCACAGAATGTTTCTGTTTAGTTTTTCTTTGAAGATATCCCTTTTTCCACAATAGGCCCATTAGCGCTCCGAATGTCCGCTTGCATTTTCTATAGAAAATGTGTTTCAGAACTCCTCAATCAAAAGTAAGGTTCAACTCTGCTTGTTGAATGCACAGATATGAAAGTAGTTTCGCAAAATAGTTCTGTGTAGTATTTATTTGAAGATATTCCTTTTTCCACTATAGGTCCCTTAGCGCTCAGAATGTCCACTTTCAGTTTCTACAGAAAGAGTTTTTCAGAACTTCTCAGTCAAAGTAAGTTTAAACTCTGCTATTTGAATGCACAGATCAGGAAGACGTTTCACAGAATGCTTCTATGTTGTTTTTATCTGATGATATTCCTTTTTCCACTATAGGCCCCTTAGCGCTCCGAATGTCCACTTGCAATTTCTACAGAAAGAGTGTTTCAGAAATGCTGAATCAAAAGTAAGGTTCAAATCTGCTAGATGAATGCAGAAATCAGAAAGATGTTTCGCAGAATGCTTCTGTGTAGTATTTATTTGAAGATATTCCTTTTTCCACTATAGGCCCCATAGCACACAAAATGTGCGCTTGCAGTTTCTACAGAAAGTGTTTCAGAACTGCTCAATCAAATGTAAGTTTCAAATCTGCTAGTTGAATGCACAGATCAGAAAGAAGTTTCACAGAATGCTTCTGGGTAGTTTTTATTTGAAGATATTCCTTTTTCCACTAAAGGCCCCTTAGCCCATAGAATGTCTGCTTGCAGTTACTAGAGAAAGAGTGTTTCAGAACTGTTCAATAAAATGTAAGGTTCAACTCTGCTAGTTGAATGCACGGATCAGGAAGAAGTTTCGCAGAATGCTTTTGTGTAGTTTTTGTTTGAAGCTATCACTTTTTCCACTATAGGCCTTTTAGCACACAGAATGTCCGCTTGCAGTTTCTACAGAAACAGTGTGTCTGAACTGCTCAATCAATAGTAAGGTTCAACTCTACTACTTGAATGCACAGATCAGATAGAAGTTTCGCAGAATGCTTCCGTGTAGTTTTTATTTGAAGATATTCTTTTTCCACTATAGGCCCATTAGCGCTAAGAATGGCTGCTTGCAGTTCCTACAGAATGTGTGTGTCAGAACAGCTCAATCAAAAGTAACGTTCAACTCTGCCTGTTGAATGCACATATCAGAAATAAGATTAACAGAATGCTTCTGTGTAGTTTTTAGTTGAAGATATTCCTTTTTCCACTGTAGGCCCCTTAGGGCTCCGAATGTCCGCTTGCAGTTTCTACAGAAAGACTGTTTCAGAACTTCTCAATCAAAAGTAAGGCTCAAATCTGTTATTTGAAAGCAAAGATCAGAAAGAAGTTTCGCAGAATGCTTCTGTGTAGATTTTATTTGACGATATCCCTTTTTCCACTATGGGCCCCTTATCACTCTGAGTGTCCGCTTTCAGTTTCCACAGAAAGAGTGTTTCAAAACTCCTCAATCAAAAGTAAGGTTCAACCTAGCTAGCTGAATGCAAAGATCAGAAAGAAGTTTTGCACAATGCTTCTGTGTAGTTTGTATTTGAAGACATTCCTTTTCCAATATTGGCCCCTTAGAGCTCCGAATGTCCGCTTGCAGTTTCTACAGAAATAGTGTTTCAGAACTGCTCAATCAAAAGTAAGGATCAACTCTGCTAGTTGAATGCACAGATCAGAAAGTAGTTTCACAGGATGCTTCTGTGTAGTTTTTATTTGAAGATATTCCTTTTTCCACTATAGGCCCCTTAGCGCTCCGAATGTCCGCTTGCAGTTTCTACAGAAAGAGCGTTTCAAAACTCATCAATCAAAAGTCAGGTTCAACCCTGCTGGTTGAATGCACAGATCAGAAAGAAGTCTTGCAGAATGCTTCTGTGTAGTTTTTATTTGAAGATATTCCTTTTTCCACTATGGGCTCCTTAGTGCTCCGAATGTAGACTTGCGGATTCTACAGAAAGAGACATTCAGAACTTCTCAATCAAAAGTAAATTTCAACACTGTTAGTTGTATGCACAGGTCAGGAAGAAGTTTCACAGAATGCTTCAGTGTAGTTTTTGTTTGAAGATATTCCATTTTCCAGTATAGTCCCCATAGCACTCTGAATGCCCGTTTGGAGTTTCTACAGAAAGAGTGTTTCAGAACTGCACAGTCAAAAGAAAAGTTCAACTATGCTTGTTGAATGCACAGATGGGAAAGAAGTTTCGCAGAATGCTTCTGTGTAGTTTTTATTTGAAGATATTCCTTTTTCTACTATAGGCCCCTTAGCACTCCGAATATCCGCTTGCAGTTTCTACAGAAATATTGTTTCAGAACTGCTCAATCAAAAGTAAGGTTCAACTCTGCTAATTGAATGCACATATCAGAAAGTAGTTTCACAGAATGGTTCTGTGTTGTTTTTATTTGAAGATATTCAATTTTCCACTATAGGCCCCTTAGCCCTCCGAATGTCCGCTTGCAGTTACTACAGAGAGAGTTCTTCAAAACTGCTCAAGCAAATGTAAGTTTCAACTGTGCTAGTTGAATGCACAGATCGGAAAGAAGTTTCGCAGAATGCTTCTGTGTAGTCTTTATTTGAAGATATTCCTTTTTCTACTATAGGCCCCTTAGCGCTTCGAAAACCGCTTGCAGTTTCTACAGAAAGATACTTTCAGAACTTCTCAATCAAAAGTAACTTTCAACTCTGTTAGTTGAATGCACCGATCAGAAAGAAGTTTCAGAGAATGCTTCTGTGTAGTTTTTGTTTGAAGATATTCCCTTTTATACTATGGGCCCCTTAGCGCACAGAATGTCCGCTTGCAGTTTCTACAGAAAGATTGTGTCAGAACTGCTCAATCAAAGGTAAGTTTCAACTCTGCTGGTTGAATGCACAGATTAGAAAGCAGTTTCGCAGAATGTTTCTGTGTAGTTTTTATTTGAAGATATTCCATTTTCCACTATCAGCCCCTAAGAACTCCGAATGTCTGCTTGCAGTTTCTACAGAAAGAGTATTTCAGAACTCCTCAATCAATAGTAAATTTCAACTCTGCTAGTTGAATGCACAGATCAGAAAGAAGTTTCCCAGAATACTTTTGTGTAGTTTTTATTTGAAGATATTCCTTTTTCCACCATAGGGCCTAAGTGCTCCAAATGTCCGATGGCAGTTTCTACAGAAAGAGTGCTTCAAACACCTCAATCATAAGTAAGGTTCAACTCTGCTAGTTGAATGCACAGATCAGAAAGAAGTATCGCAGAATGCTTCTGTGTAGTTTTCATTTGAAGATATTCCTTTTTGCACTATAGGCCCCTTAGCGCTCCGAATGTCCCCTTGCAGTTTCTACAGAAAGAGTATTTCAGAACTGCTGAATCAAAAGTAACGTTCAACTTTGCTAGTTGAATGCAGAGATGAGAAATAAGTGTCACAGAATGCTTCTGTGTAGTTTTTATTTGAAGATATTCCTTTTTCCACTATAGGCCCCTTAGCACTCCGAATATCCGCTTGCAGTTTCTACAGAAATATTGTTTCAGAACTGCTCAATCAAAAGTAAGGTTCAACTCTGCTAATTGAATGCACATATCAGAAAGGAGTTTCACAGAATGGTTCTGTGTTGTTTTTATTTGAAGATATTCAATTTTCCACTATAGGCCCCTTAGCCCTCCGAATGTCCGCTTGCAGTTACTACAGAGAGAGTTCTTCAAAACTGCTCAAGCAAATGTAAGTTTCAACTGTGCTAGTTGAATGCACAGATCGGAAAGAAGTTTCGCAGAATGCTTCTGTGTAGTCTTTATTTGAAGATATTCCTTTTTCTACTATAGGCCCCTTAGCGCTTCGAAAACCGCTTGCAGTTTCTACAGAAAGATACTTTCAGAACTTCTCAATCAAAAGTAACTTTCAACTCTGTTAGTTGAATGCACCGATCAGAAAGAAGTTTCAGAGAATGCTTCTGTGTAGTTTTTTTTTGAAGATATTCCATTTTATACTATTGGCCCCTTAGCGCACAGAATGTCCGCTTGCAGTTTCTACAGAAAGATTGTGTCAGAACTGCTCAATCAAAGGTAAGTTTCAACTCTGCTGGTTGAATGCACAGATTAGAAAGCAGTTTCGCAGAATGTTTCTGTGTAGTTTTTATTTGAAGATATTCCATTTTCCACTATCAGCCCCTAAGAACTCCGAATGTCTGCTTGCAGTTTCTACAGAAAGAGTATTTCAGAACTCCTCAATCAATAGTAAATTTCAACTCTGATAGTTGAATGCACAGATCAGAAAGAAGTTTCCCAGAATACTTTTGTGTAGTTTTTATTTGAAGATATTCCTTTTTCCACCATAGGGCCTAAGTGCTCCAAATGTCCGATGGCAGTTTCTACAGAAAGAGTGCTTCAAACACCTCAATCATAAGTAAGGTTCAACTCTGCTAGTTGAATGCACAGATCAGAAAGATGTCTCGCAGAATGCTTCTGTGTAGTTTTCATTTGAAGATATTCCTTTTTGCACTATAGGCCCCTTAGCGCTCCGAATGTCCCCTTGCAGTTTCTACAGAAAGAGTATTTCAGAACTGCTGAATCAAAAGTAACGTTCAACTTTGCTAGTTGAATGCAGAGATGAGAAATAAGTGTCACAGAATGCTTCTGTTTAATTTTTGTTTGAAGATATTCCTTTTTCCACTATAGGCCCCTTAGCGCTCTGAATGTACGCTTGCAGTTTCTACGGAAAGGTAGTTTCAGAACTCCTCAATCAAAAGTAAGGTTCAACTCTGTTAGGTGAATGCAGATATCAGAAAGAAGTTTCAGAGAATGCTTCTGTGTAGTTTTTATTTGAAGATATTCCTTTTTCCACCATAGGGCCTAAGTGCTCCAAATGTCCGATGGCAGTTTCTACAGAAAGAGTGCTTCAAACACCTCAATCATAAGTAAGGTTCAACTCTGCTAGTTGAATGCACAGATCAGAAAGATGTCTCGCAGAATGCTTCTGTGTAGTTTTCATTTGAAGATATTCCTTTTTGCACTATAGGCCCCTTAGCGCTCCGAATGTCCCCTTGCAGTTTCTACAGAAAGAGTATTTCAGAACTGCTGAATCAAAAGTAACGTTCAACTTTGCTAGTTGAATGCAGAGATGAGAAATAAGTGTCGCAGAATGCTTCTGTTTAATTTTTGTTTGAAGATATTCCTTTTTCCACTATAGGCCCCTTAGCGCTCTGAATGTACGCTTGCAGTTTCTACGGAAAGGTAGTTTCAGAACTCCTCAATCAAAAGTAAGGTTCAACTCTGTTAGGTGAATGCAGATATCAGAAAGAAGTTTCAGAGAATGCTTCTGTGTAGTTTTTATTTGAATATATTCCTTTTTCAACTATAAGCCCCTTAGCACTCCGAATGTAAACTTGCAGTTTCTACAGAAAGTGTTTCAAAACTCCACAATAAAAATCACGGTTCAACTCTCCTAGTTGATTGCACAGATCAGAAAGTAGTTTCGCAGAATGCTTCTGTGTAGTTTTTATTTGAAGATATTCCTATTTACATTATAGGCCCCTTAGCTCTCCTAATATCCACTTGCAGTTTCAACAGAAAGAGTGTTTCAGAGCTCTTCAATCAAAAGTAAGGTTCAACTCTGCTAGTTGAATGCACAGATCAGAAAGGAGTTTCCCAGAATGGTTCTGTCTAGTTTTTATTTGAAGATATTCCTTTTACCAATATAGGCCCCTAAGTGCTCCAATGTCCGATGGCAGTTTCTACTGAAAGAGTGCTTCAAAACTCCTCAATCAAAAGTAAGGTTCAACTCTGCTACTTGAATGCACAGATCAGAAAGAAGTCTTGCAGAATGCTTCTGTGTAGGTTTTATTTGAGATATTATTTTTTCCACTATAGGCCCGTTAGCCCTCTGATTTTCCGCTTGCAGTTTCTACAGAAAGAGTGTTTCAGAACTCCTCAATCAAAAGTAAGGTTCCACTCTGCTAGTTGAATTCACAGATCAGAAAGAAGTTTTGCAGAATGCTTCTGTGTAGTTTTTATTTGAAGATATTCCTTTTTCCACTATAGGCCCCGTAGTGCTCCGAATGTCCGCGTGCACTTTGTACAGAAAGAGTGTATCAGAACTCCTCAATCAAATGTTAGGTTCAACTCTGCTAGTTGAAAGCCCAGATCAGAAGGAAGATTTGCAGAATTCTTCTGTGTAGTTTTCATTTGAAGGTATTCCTTTTTCCACTATAGGCCCCTTAGTGCTCCGAATATCCGCGTGCAGTTTCTACAGAAAGAGTGTTTCAGAACTCCTCAATCAAATGTTAGGTTCAACACTGCTAGTTGAAAGCACAGATCGAAAAGAAGTCTCGCAGAATGCTTCTGTGTGGGTTTTATTTGGAGATATTCCTTTTTCCACTATAGGCCCCTTAGCGTTCCAAATGTCCATTTGCAGTTTCTACAGAAAGAGAGTTACAGAAATTCTCAATCAAAAGTAAGGTTCAACTCTGCTAGTTGAATGCACGGATCAGAAAGAAGTTTTGCCGAATGTTCTGTGGAGCTTTTATTGGAAGATATTCCTGTTTCCACTCTAGGCCCCTTAGCGCCTGAATGTCCGCCTGCAGTTTCTACAAAAAGAGTGTTTCAAAACTGCTTAATCAAAAGTAAGGTTCAACTCTGCTATTTAAATTCAATGTTCACAATGAATTCTCACAGAATGCTTCTTTGTAGTTTTTAATTGAAAATATACTTTTTTCCAGTTTAGGCCCCTTAGCGCTCCGAATGTCTGCTTGCAGTTTCTACAGAAAGAGAATTTCAGAACTTCTCAATCAAATGTAAGTTTCAACTCTGTTAGTTGAATGCAGAGGTCAGAAAGTGGTTTCACCGAATGTTTCTGTGTAGTGTTTATTTGAAGATATTACTTTTTCCACTATACGCCCCCTAGCGCTCTGAATTTCCGCTTGCACTTTCTGCAGAAACAGGGTTTCAGAACCGCTCAATCAAAAGTAAGGTTCAACTCTGCTAGTTGAATGAACAGATAAGAAAGAATTTTGCAGAATGCTTCCATGTAGTTTTTAATTGAAATTATTCTTTTTTCCACTATAGGCCCCTTAGCGCTCCGAATGTCCACTTGCAGTTTCTACAGAAAGAGAGTTTCAGAACTTCTCAATCAAAATTTAGGTTCAACTCTGTTAGTAGAATGCAGAGATCAGAAAGAAGTTTCTCACAGTGCTTCTGTGTAGTTTTTATTTGAAGATGTTCCTTTTTCCACTAGAGGCCCCTTAGCGCTCTGAATGTCCAATTGCAGTTTCTACAGAAAGAGTGCTTCAGAACTGCTCAATCCAAAGTAATGTTCAACTCTGCTAGTTGAATGCACGATTAAGAAAGAAGTTTCGCAAAATGCTTCTGGGTAGTTTTTATTCGAAGATATTCCTTTTTTAACTATGGGCACCTTAGCCCTCCGAATGTCTACTTGCAGTTTCTACAGAAAGAGTGTAGCAAAACTCCGCATTCAAAATTAAGGTTCAACTCTGCTAGTTGAATGCACAGATCAGAAATTGGTTTCGCAGAATGCTTCTGTGTAGTTTTCATTTGAAGATATTCCTTTTTCCACTATAGTCCCATTAGCGCTCAAAATGTCCGATGGCAGTTTCTACTGAGAGAGTGCTTCAAAACTCCTCAATCAAAAGTAAGGTTCAAATCTGCTAGCTGAATGCACAGATCAGAAAGAAGTCTCGCAGAATGCTTCTGTGTAGTTTTTGTTTGAAGACATTCCTTTTTTCACTATAGGCCTCTTAACGCTCAGAAAGTCTGCTTGCAGTTTCAAAAGAAAGACAGTTTCCAAACTCCTTAATCAAAAGTAAGGTTCAACTCTGCTAGTTGAATGCAGAGATGAGAAAGAAGTCCCGCAGAATGTTTCAGTGTAGTTTTTATTTGAAGATTTTCCTTTTTCCACTATAGGCCCCTTACCGCTCTGAATGTCCGCATGCAGTTCCTACAGTAAGAGTTTTTCAGAACTACTCAATCAAAAGTAAGCTTCAACTCTGCTAGCTGAGTGCACTGGTCAGAAAAAAGTTTCACAGAATGCTTCTGTCTAGTTTTTGAAGATATTCCTTTTTCCACTATAGGCCCATACCGCTACGAATGTCCACTTGCAGTTTCTACAGAAAGAGTGTTTCAAAACTCCTCAATCAAAAGTAAAATTCAGCTCTGCTTGTTGAATGCACAGATCAGAGAGAAGTCTCGCAGAATGCTTCTGTGTAGTTTTTATTTGAAGATATTCCTTTTCCACTATAGACCCCTTAGCGCTCCGAATGTCCGCTTGCAGTTTCTACAGAAAGAGAGTTTCAGAAGTGCTCAATAAAAAGTAAGGTTCAACTCTGTTAGTTGAATTGATATTTCAGAAACAAGTTTCTCAGAATGCTTCTGTGTACTTTTTATTTGAATATATTCCTTTTTACACTATAGTCTCCTTAGCACTGAGAATGTCCGCCTGCAGTTTCTACAGAAAGAGTGTGTCAGAACTGCTCAATCAAATGTAAGGTTCAACTGTGCTAGTTGAATGCACAGATCAGAAAGCAGTTTCACAAGAATGCTTCTGTGTAGTTTTTATTTGAAGATATTCCTTTTTGCACTAGAGGCCCCTTAGCACTCCGAATTTCCGCTTGCAGTCTCTACATAAAGACTGTTTCATAAGTACTCAATCAAAAGTAAAGTTCAAATCTGTCATTTGAATGCACAGATCAGAAAGTAGTTTCACAGAATGCCTCTGTGTAGTTTTTATTTGAAGATATTCCTTTTTCCACTATAAGCCCCTTAGTGCTCTGAATGCCTGCTTGCAGTTTCTACAGAAACAGTGTTTCAGAACTTCTCAATGAAAAGTAAGGTTCAACTGTGTTATGTGAATGCACAGATGAGAAAGGAGTTTCGCAGAATGCTTCCGTGTAATTTTTATTTGAACATATTCCTTTTTCCACTATAGGCCCCTTAGCGCTCCGAATGTCCGCTTGCAGTTTCTACAGAAAGTGTGTTTCAAAACCCCTCAATAAAAATAAGGTTCAAACTTGCTAGTTGAATGCACATATCAGAAAGCAGTCTCGCAGAATGCTTCTGTGTAGTTTTTATTTGAAGATACTCCTTTTTCCACTATAGGCCCCTTAGCGCTCCGAATGTCCGCTTGCAGTTTCTACAGAGAGAGAATTTCAGAACTTCTCAATCAAAAGTAAGGTTCAACTCTGTTAGCTCAATGCACAGAACAGAAAGAAGTTTCGCAGTATGCTTCTGTGTAGTTTTTAGTTGGAGGTATTCCTATTTCCACTATAGGCCCCTTAGCGCTCCGAGTGTCCCCTTGCAGTTTCTACAGAAAGTGAGTTTCAGAACTGCTCAATCAAAAGTAAGGTTCAACTCTGCTAGTTGAATGCACAGATGAGAAAGAAGTCCCGCAGAATTTTTCACTGTAGTTTTTATTTGAAGATATTCCTGTTTTCACTATAGGACCCTTAGCGCTCCTAATGTCCACTTGCAGTTTCTACAGAAAGAGAGTTTCAGAATTTCTCAATCAAAAGTAAGTTTCAACTCTGTTAGCTGAATGCATGGATCAGAAAGAAGTTTTGCAGAATGCCTCTATGCAGTTTTTATTTGAAGATATTACTTTTTCCACTATAGGCCCCGTAGCGCTCCGAATGTCCTCTTGCAGTTTCTACAGAAAGAGAGTTTCAGAACTTCTCAATCAAAAGTAAGGTTCAACTCAGTAGGTTGAATGCACAGATCAGAAAGAAGTTTCGCAGAATGCTTCTGTGTAGTTTTTATTTGAAGATATTCGTTTTTCCACTTTTGGCCCCTTAGCGCTCAGAATGCCCGCTTGCAGTTTCTACAGAGAGAGAGTTTCAGAACTTCTCAATGAAAAGTAATGTTCAACTCTGTTAGTTGAATGCACAGATCACAAAGAAGTTTCGCAGAATGCTTCTGTGTAGTTTTTATTGGAAGATATTCCTTTTTCCACTCTATTCCGTTAGCGGTCCTAATGTCCGTTTGCAGTTTCTACCGAAAGAGTGCTTCAAAACTACTCAATCAAAACTATGGTTCAACTCTGCTAGTTGAATGCACAGATGAGAAACAAGTTTCACAGAATGCTTCTCTGTAGTCTTTATTTGAAGATATTGCTTTTTCCACTATAGGCCCCTTAGCGCTCCGAATGTCCGCTTGCAGTTTCAACAGAAAGAGAGTTTCAGAACTTCTCAATCAAAACTAAGGTTCAACTCTGCTAGTTGAATGCACAGATCAGAAAGAATTTTCGCGGTATGCTTCTGTGTACTTTTTATTTGAAGATACTACTTTTTCCACTGTAGGTCGCTTATCGCTTGGATTGTCCGATTGCAGTTTCTAAAGAAAGAGAGTTGCTGAACTTCTCAATCAAAAGTAATGTTCAACTGTGTTGGTTGAATGCACAGATCAGGAAGATGTTTCCCAGAATGTTTCTGTGCAGTTTTTATTTGAAGTTATTGATTTTTCCACTGTAGGACGCTTTGCGCTCCGAATGTCCGCTTGCAGTTTCTACGGAGAGAGAGTTTCAGAACTGCTCAATGAAAAGTAATGTTCAACTCCGGTAGTTGAATGCAGAGATCAGAAACAAGTTTCCCACAATGCTTCTGTGTAGTTTTTATTTGAAGATATTCCTTTTTCCACAATACGCAACTTAGCACTCCGAATATCCGCTTGCTGTTTCTACAAAAAGAGTGTT
The DNA here is from genome assembly GCF_006542625.1 of Nomascus leucogenys. NCBI lineage: Eukaryota > Metazoa > Chordata > Mammalia > Primates > Hylobatidae > Nomascus > Nomascus leucogenys. The sequence goes on along the minus strand of NC_044388.1, from coordinate 48,451,100 downwards.
TCAAAACTCCTAAATCAAAAGTAAGGTTCAACACTGCCTGGTAATTGCACAGATGAGAAAGAGGTTTCGCAGAATGCTTTTGTGTATTTTTTATTTAAAGATATTCGTTTTTCCACTATAGGCCCTTAGCGGTCCGAATGTGTGCTTGCAGTTTCTAAAGAAAGAGAGTTTCTAAACTCCTCAATCAAAAGTAAGGTTCTCCTTTGCTAGTTGAATGCACAGATGAGAAAGAAGTTTCACAGAATGCTTCTGTGTAGTCTTTGAAGATATTCCTTTTTCCACTATAGGCCCTTCAGCGCTCCGAATGTCCGCTTGCAGTTTCTACAGAAAGTGTGTTTCAGAACTGCTGAATCAAGAGTAAGGTTCAACTCTGCTAGTTGAATGCACAGATCAGAAAGAAGTTTCGCAGAATGCTTCTGTGTAGTTTTTATTTGAAGATAATACTTTTTCCACTGTAGGCCACTTATCGCTCCGATTGTCCGCTTGCAGTTTCTAAAGAGAGTTTCAAAACTTCTCAATCAAAAGTAAGGTTCAACTCTGTTAGTTGAATGCACAGAGAAGAAAGAAGTTTCCCAGAATGTTTCTGTGTAGTTTTTATTTGAAATTATTCATTTTTCCACTACAGGACACTTTGCGCTCTGAATGTCCGCTTGCAGTTTCTACAGAGAGAGAGTTTCAGTACTGCTCAATCAAAAGTAAGGTTCAACTCCGCTTAGTTGAATGCACAGATCAGAAAGAAGTTTCCCTCAATGTTTCTGTGTAGTTTTTATTTGAACATATTCCTTTTTCCACTATATGCGCCTTAGCACTCCGAATGTCCGCTTGCTGTTTTTAAAAAAAGAGTGTTTCAAAACTCCTAAATCAAAAGTAAGGTTCAACTCTGCCTGGTAATTGCACAGATGAGAAAGCAGTTTCGCAGAATGCTTTTGTGTGGTTTTTATTTGAAGATATTCCTTTTTCCACTATAGGCCCTTAGCGGGCCGAAAGTCCGCTTCCAGTTACTACAGAAAGAGTGTTTCAAAACTACTCAATCAAAAGTAAGGTTCAACTTTGCTAGTTTAATGCACAGATGAGAAAGAATTTTCACAGAATGCTTCTGTGTAGTCTTTATTTGAAGATATTCCTTTTTCCACTATAGGCCCTTTAGCGCTCCGAATGTACGCTTGCAGTTTCTACAGAAAGAGAGTATCAGAACTTCTCAATCAAAAGTAAGTTTCTACTCCGTTAGTTGAATACACGGATGAGAAGGAAGTTTCGCAGAAAGCTACAGTGTAGTTTATATTTGAATATATTACTTTTTCCACAATAGGCCCCTTAGATCCCCGAATGTCCGCTTGCAGTTTCTACAGAAAGAGAGTTTCAGAACTTCTCAATCAAAAGTAAGGTTATACTCTGCTAGTTGAATGTACAGATCAGAAAGAAGTTTCGCAGAATGCTTCTGTGTAGTTTTCATTTGAAGGTATTCCTTTTTCCACTATAGGCCCCTTAGTGCTCCGAATGTCTGCTTGCAGTTTCTACAGAAAGTGTGTTTAGAACTCCTCAAACAAAAGTAAATTTCATCTCTGTTAGTTGAATGAACGGATCAGAAAGAAGTTTCACAGAATGCTTCTGTGTAGATTTTATTTGAAGATATTCTTTTTCCCACTATACGCCCCTGAGCCCTGCGGATGTCCATTTGCAGTTTCTATAGAAAGAGTGTTTCAGAACTCCTCAATCAAAACTAAGGATCATCTCAGATAGTTGAATGCACGGATCAGAATGAAGTTTTGCAGAATGCTACTGTATTGTTTTTATTTGAAGATATTCCTTTCTACACTATAAGCCGATATGTGCTCCGAATGTCTGCTTGCAGTTTCTACTACAAGAGTGTTTCAAAACTCCTCAATCAAAAGTATGGTTCAACTCTGCTATTTGAATGCACAGATCAGGATGAAGGTTCGCAGAACGCTTCTGAGTAGTTTCTATTTGAAGATATTCCTTTTTCAACTATAGGCCCCTTAGCTCTCTGAATGTCTGATTGCGTTTTCTACATAAAGAGTGTTTCAGTACTGGTCAATCGAAGTAAGGTTCAACTCTGCTAGTTGAATGCACAGACCAGAAAGAAGTTTCACAGAATGTTTCTGTGTAGTTTTTATTTGGAAGATATTCCTTTTTCCACTACAGGCCCCTTACAGCTCCGAATGTACGCTTACAGTTTCTACAGAAAGACTGTTTCAGAACTGCTCAGTCAAAAGTAAGGATCAACGCTGTTAGTTGAATGCACAGATCAGAAAGTAGTTTCGCAGAATTCTTCTGTGTAGTTTTTATTTGAGGATATTCCTTTTTCCACTATAGGCCCCTTAGTGCTCCGAATGTCCGCTTGCAGTTTCTACAGAAAGTGTGTTTCAGCACTGCTCAATCAAAAATAATGTTCAAGTCTGCTAGATGTATGCACAGATCAGAAAGAAGTTTCGCAGAATGCATCTGTGTAGTTTTTATATGAAGATATTCCTTTTGTTACTATAGGCCCCTTATCACTCGGAGTGTCCGCTTGCAGTTTCTACAGAAAGAGTGTTTCAGAACTGCTCAATCAAAAGTAAGGTTCAACTCTGCTAGTTGAATGCACAGATCAGAAAGAAGTTTCACAGAATGCTTCTGTGTAGTTTTCATTTGAATATATTCCTTGTTCGAATACAGGCCCCATAGCGCTCCCAATGTCCGCTTGCAGATTCTACAGAGAGTTTCAGAACTTCTCAATCTAAAGAAATGTTCAACTCTGTTAGTTGAATGCAGAGATCAGAAAGAAGTTTCGCAGAATTCTTCTGTGTAGTTTTTATTTGAAGATATTCCTTTTTCCACTATAAGCCCCTTAGCGCTCCGAATGTCCACTTGCAGTTTCTACAGAAATAGAGTTTCAGAACATCTCAATCAAAAGTATGGTTCAAATCTGTTAGTTGAATGCACAGAACAGAAAGAAGTTTCGGAGAATGCTTCTGTGTAGTTTTTATTTGAAGATATTCCTTTTTCCACTATAGGCACCCTAGCGCTCCGAATGTCCGCTTGCAGTTTCTACAGCGAGAGAGTTTCAGAACTCCGCAATCAAGAGTAACGTTCAACTCTTTTAGTTGAATGCACAAATCAGAAAGGAATTTCACAGAATGCTTCTGTGTAGTTTTTATTTGAAGATATTCCTGTATCCACTATAGGCCCCTTAGCTCTCCGAATATCAGCTTGCAGTTTCTACAGAAAGAGAGTTTCAGAACTTCTCAACCAAAAGTAAGGTTCAACTCTGTTAGTTGAATGCACAGATCAGAAAAAAGTTTCGCAGAATGCTTCTGTATACCTTTTATTAGAAGATATTCCTTTTTCCACTACAGGCCCTTTAGTGCTCAAAATGTCCCCTTGTAGTTTCTACAGAGAGGAAGTTTCAGAACTTCTGAATCATTAGTAAGATTCAACTCTGGTAGTTCAATGCACAGATCAGAAAGAAGTTCCACAGAATGCTTCTGTGTAGTTTTTATTTGAAGATATTTCTTCTTCCACTATCGGCCCCAAAGCGCTCAGAATGTCCACTTACAGTTTCTACAGAAACAGTGTTTCAGAACTGCACAATCAAAAGTAAGGTTCAACTCTGTTAGTGGAATGCACAGATCAGAAAGTAGTTTCACAGAATGCTGCTGTGTAGTTTTTATTTGAAGATATTCTTTTTTCCACAATAGGCCCCTTAGCGCTCTGTATTTCCGCTTGCAGTTTCTACTTAAAGAGAGTTTCAGAACTTCTCAATCAAAAGTAAGGTTCAACTCTGTTAGTTTGATGCAGACATCAGAAAGAAGTTTTGCAGAATGCTACTGGGTAGTTTTTATTTGAAGATATTCCTTTTTGCACTGTAGGCCCCTTAGCGCTCGGAAAGGCCACCTGCAGTTTCTACAGAAGGACAGTTTCAGAACTGCTCAATCAAAAGTAACGTTCAACTTTGCCAGTTGAATGCACAGATCAGAAAGAAGTTTCGCAGAATGCTTCTGTGTAGTTTTTATTTGAAGATATTCCTTTTTCCACTGTAGGCCCCTTAGTCCTCCGAATGTCCGCTTTCAGTTTCTACAGAAAGAGTGTTTCAAAACTCCTCAATCAAAAGTAATTTTCAACTCTGCTAGTTGAATGCATAGATCCGAAAGAAGTTTCGCAGAATGCTTCTGTGTAGTTTTTATTTGAAGATATTCCTTTTTCCACTATAGGCCCCTTAGCGCTCCGAATTTCCGCTTGCAGTTTCTACAGAAAGAGATTTTAAGAACTTCTCAACCAGAAGTAAGTTTCAACTCTCTTAATTGAATGCACAGATCAGAAGGAAGTTTCACAGAGTGCTTTTGTGTAGTTTTTATTTGAAGATATTCATTTTTCCACTATAGGCCCCTTAGTGCTCCGAATATCTGCTTGCAGTTTCTACAGAAAGAGTGTTTCACAACTGTACAATCAAAAGTAACGTTCAACTCCTTTAGTTGAATTCACATTTCAGAAAGAAGTTTTGCAGAATGCTTCTGTGTAGTTTTTATTTGAAGATATTCGTATTCCCACTTTAGTCCCCATAGCGCTACAAATGTCCGCTTGCAGTTTCTACAGAAAGAGTGTTCCAGAACTGTTCAATCAAAAGTAACATTCAACTCTGTTAGTTGAATGCACGGATCAGAAAGAAGTGTCGCAGAATGCTTCTGTGTAGATATTATTTCAAGAAATTCTTTCTTCAACTCTACACCCCTGAGCGCTGCGAATGTCCATTTGCAGTTTCTATAGAAAGAGTGTTTCCGAACTCCTCAATCAAAAGTAAGGTTCCACTCGGCTAGTAGAATGTAGGGATCAGAATGAAGTTTCGCAGAATGCTACTGTATAATTTTTATTTGAAGATATTCCTTTCTACACTATAAGCCCCTTAGCGCTCTGAATGTCTGCTTGCCGTTTCCACTAAAAGAGTGTTTCAAATCTCCTCAATCAAAAGTATGGTTCAACACTGCTAGTTGAATGCACACATCAGGATGAAGTTTCGCAGAATGATTCTCTGTACTTTTTATTTGAAGATATTCCTTTTTCCACTGCAGGCCCGTTAGCGGTCCAAATGTCCGCCTGTAGTTTCCACAGAAAGAGTGTTTCAAAACTCCTCAATCAAAAGTAAGGTTAAACTCTGCTAGTTGACAGCACAGATCAGAAAGATGTTTCGCAGAATGCTTCTGTGTAGTTTTTATTTGAAGATATTCCTTTTTCTACTATAGTCCCCTTAGCGCTCCGAATGTCCGCTTGCAGTTTCTACAGAAAGAGAGTTTCAGAACTGGTCAGTCTAAAGTAAGGTTCAACTCTGCTAGTTGAATGCACAGATCAGAAAGAAGTTTTGCAAAATGCTTCTGTGTACTTTTTATTTGAAGATATTCCTTTTTCAACTACAGGCCCCTTAGCGCTCCGAATGTCCGCTTCCACTTTCTACAGAACGAGTGTTTCAGAACTGGTCAATCAAAAGTAAGGTTCAACTCTGCTAGTTGAATGCACAGATCACAAAGAAGTTTCGCAGAATGCTTCTGTGTAGTTTTTATTTGGAAGATATTCCTTTATCCACTACAGGCCACTTTAGTGCTCCGAATGTCCGCTTGCAGTTTCTACAGAAAGAGTATTTCAGATCTGCTCAGTCAAAAGTAAGGTTCAAATCTTTCAGTTGAATGCACAGATCAGAAAGAAGTTTCGCAGAATGCTTCTGTGTAGTTTTTATTGGAAGATATTCCTTTTTCCACTATAGGCCCCTTAGCGCTCCAAATGTCCGTGTGCAGTTTCTACAGAAAGAGTGTTTCAGAACTCCTCAGTCAAAAGTAAGGTTCAGCTCTGCTTGTTGAATGCACGCATCAGAAAGAAGTCTCGCACCATGCTTCTGTGTAGTTTTTATTTGAAGATATTCCTTTTTCCACTATAGGCTGCTTAGCGCTCGTGATATCCATTTGCAGTTTCTACAGAAAGAGAGTTACAGAGCTTCTCAATGAAAAGTAAGGTTCAACTCTCTTAGTTAAATGCACAGATCAGAAAGAAGTTTCCCAGAACGCTTCTGTGTAGTTTTTATTTGAAGGTGTTTCTTTTTCCACTACAGGACCATTCGCTCTCCGAATGTCCGCTTGCAGTTTCTACAGAAAGCGTGTTTCAGAACTGCTCAGTCAAAAGTAAGTTTCAACACTCCTAGTTGAATGCACGGATCAGAAAGATGTTTTCCCGAATATTCTGTGTAGTTTTTATTTTAAGATATCCCTTTTTCCACTGTAGGCACCTTAGCGCTCCAAATGTCCGCTTGCAGTTTCTACAAAAAGAGTGTTTCAAAACTGCTTAATCCAAAGTAAGGTTCAACTCTGCTAGTTAAATGCACTGCTCAGAAAGAAGTCTCACAGAATGCTTCTGTGTAGTTTTTATTTGAAGATATTCCTGTTTCCACTGTAAGACCCTTAGCGCTGCGATTGACTGCTTGCAGTTTCTGCAGAAAGAGTGTTTCAGAAATGATCAATCAAAAAGTAAGGTTCAACTCTGCTAATTGAATGCACACATCAGAAAGAAGTTTCGCAGAATGCTTACGTGTAGTTTTTATTTGAAGATATTCCTTTTTCCACTATAAGCTCCTTAGAGCTACCATTGTCCGCTTGCAGTTTCTACAGAAAGAGTGTTTCAGAACTCCTCAATCAAAAGTAAGGATCAACTCTGCTTGTTCAATGCAGAGATCAGAAAGAAGTTTCGCAGAATGCTTCTGTGTAGTTTTTATTTGAAGATACTCCTTTTTCCACTATACGCCCCTTAGCCCTCTGAACGTCCGCTTGCAGTTTCTACAGAAAGAGTGTTTCAGAACTGGTCAGTCTAAAGTAAGGTTCAACTCTGCTAGTTGAATGCACAGATCAGAAAGAAGTTTCGCAGAATGCTTCTGTGTACTTTTTATTTGAAGATATTCCTTTTTCAACTACAGGCCCCTTAGCGCTCAGAATGTCCGCTTCCATTTTCTACAGAACGAGTGTTTCAGAACTGGTCAATCAAAAGTAAGGTTCAACTCTGCTAGTTGAATGCACAGATCACAAAGAAGTTTCGCAGAATGCTTCTGTGTAGTTTTTATTTGGAAGATATTCCTTTATCCACTACAGGCCCCTTTAGCGCTCCGAATGTCCGCTTGCAGTTTCTACAGAAAGAGTGTTTCAGATCTGCTCAGTCAAAATTAAGGTTCAAATCTTTTAGTTGAATGCACAGATCAGAAAGAAGTTTCGCAGAATGCTTCTGTGTAGTTTTTATTGGAAGATATTCCTTTTTCCACTATAGGCCCCTTAGCGCTCCAAATGTCCGTGTGCAGTTTCTACAGAAAGAGTGTTTCAGAAATCCTCAGTCAAAAGTAAAGTTCAACTCTGCTAGTTGAATGCACGCATCAGAAAGTAGTTTCGCACTGTGCTTCTGTGTAGTTTTTATTTGAAGATATTCCTTTTTCCACTATAGGCTGCTTAGCGCTCGTAATGTCCATTTGCAGTTTCTACAGAAAGAGAGTTACAGAGCTTCTCAATGAAAAGTAAGGTTCAACTCTGTTAGTTAAATGCACAGATCAGAAAGAAGTTTCCCAGAACGCTTCTGTGTAGTTTTTATTGGAAGGTGTTCCTTTTTCCACTACAGGACCATTAGCTCTCCGAATGTCCGCTTGCAGTTTCTACAGAAAGCGTGTTTCAGAACTGCTCAGTCAAAAGTAAGGTTCAACACTCCTAGTTGAATGCACGGATCAGAAAGATGTTTTGCCGAATGTTCTGTGTAGTTTTTATTTTAAGATATTCCTTTTTCCACTGTAGGCACCTTAGCGCTCCGAATGTCCACTTGCAGTTTCTACAAAAAGAGTGTTTCAAAACTGCTTAATCCAAAGTAAGGTTCAACTCTGCTAGTTAAATGCACTGCTCAGAAAGAGGTCTCACAGAATGCTTCTGTTTAGTTTTTATTGGAAGATATTCCTGTTTCCACTATAATACCCTTAGCACTGCGATTGACTGCTTGCAGTTTCTACAGAAAGAGTGCTTCAGAAATGATCAATCAAAAGTAAGGTTCAACTCTGCTAATTGAATGCACACATCAGAAAGTAGTTTCGCAGAATGCTTACATGTAGTTTTTATTTGAAGATATTCCTTTTTCCACTATACGCTCCTTAGAGCTACAATTGTCCGCTTGCAGTTTCTACAAAAAGAGTGTTTCAGAACTCCTCAATCAAAAGTAAGGATCAACTCTGCTAGTTCAATGCACAGATCAGAAAGAAGTTTCGTAGAATGCTTCTGTGTAGTTTTTATTTGAAGATACTCCTTCTTCCACTATAGGCCCCTTGGCCCTCTGAACGTCTGCTTGCAGTTTCTACAGAAAGAGTGTCTCAGAACTGCTCAATCAAAAGTAAGGTTCAAATCTGCTCGTTGAATGCACAGATAAGAAGGAAGTTTCGCAGAATGCTTCCGTGTAGTTTTTATTTGAAGATATTCCTTTTTCCACTATAGGCCCGTTAGCGCTCCGAATGTCCACTTGCAGTTTCTACAGAAAGTGTATTTCAGAACTGCTCATTCAAAAGTAAGGTTCAACTCGGCTAGTTGAATGCACAGATCAGAAAGAAGTTTCACAGAATGCTTCTGTGTAGTTTTTATTTGAAGATATTCCATTTTCCACTATAGGAACCTTAGCAATCCGAGTGTCCCCTTGGAGTTTCCACAGAAAGAGTGTTTCAGAACTGCTCAATCAAAAGTAAAGTTCAACTCTGCTAGTTGAATGCACAGATCAGAAAGAAGTTTCGCAGAATTCTTCTATGTAGTTTTTATTTGAAGTTATTCTTTTTTCCACTGTAGGCCCCTTAGCGCTGTGAATGTCCGCTTGCAATTTCTACAGAAAGAGCGTTTCAGAACAGCTCACTCAAAAGTAATTTTCAACTCTGCTAGCTGAATGCACAGATAAGAAAGAAGTGTCGCAGAATGCTTCTGTGAAGTTTTTATTTGAAAATATTCTTTTTTCCACTCTAGGCCCCTTAGCTCTCTGAATGTCCGCTTGCAGTTTCTACAGAAAGAGTGTTTCAGAACTTCTCAATCAAAAGTAACATTCAACTCAGCTAGCTGAATGCACAGATAAGAAAGAAGTTTCGCAGAATGCTTCTGTGTAGTTGTTATTCGAATATATTCCTTTTTCAACTATATGACCCCAAGCACTCCGAATGTAAACTTGCAGTTTATACCGAAAGAGTGTTTCAAAACTCCGCAATCAAAATTAAGGTTCAACTCTCCTAGTTGAATGCACAGATCAGAAAGTAGTTTCACGCAATGCTACTGTGTAGTTTTAATTTGAAGATATTCCTTTTTCCACTATAGGCCCATTAGTGCTACTAATGTCCACTTGCAGTTTCTACAGAAAGGGTATTTCAGAACTCCTCAATCAATAGTAAAGTTCAACTCTGCTAGTTGAATGCACAGATCAGAAAGGAGTTTCCCAGAATACTTTTGTGTAGTTATTATTCGAAGATATTCCTTTTTCCACCATAGGCCCCTAAGCGCTCCAAATATCCGATGGCAGTTTCTACAGAAAGAGTGCTTCAGAACTCCTCAATCAAAAGTAAGGTTCAACCCTGCTAGTTGAATGCACAGATCAGAAAGTAGTCTCACAGAATGCTTCTGTGTAGTTTTTATTTGAAGATATTCCTTTTTCCACTATAGACCCCTTAGCGCTCCGAATGTCCGCTTGCAGTTTCTACAGAAAGAGTATTTCGGAACTGCCAAATCAAAAGTAACGTTAAACTTTGCTAGTTGAATGCACAGATGAGAAAGAAGTTTCGCAGAATGCTTCTGTGTAGTTTTTATTTGAAGATATTACTTTTTCCACTATAGGCCCCTTAGCCCTCCGAATGTCCGCTTGCAGTTTCTACAGAAAGAGAGTTTCAGAACTTCTCAATCAAAAGTAAGGTTCAACTCTGTTAGTTGAATGCACAGATCAGAAAGAAGTTTCACAGAATGCTTCTGTGTAGTTTTTATTTGAAGATATACATTTTTCCACCAAAAGACCTTAGCTCTCCGAATGTCCACTTGCAGTTTCTACAAAAAGAGTGTTTCAAAACTCGTTAATCAAAAGTAAGATTCAACTCTGCTAGTTAAATGCACTGATCAGAAAGAAGTCTCGCAGAATGGTTCTGTGTAGTTTTTAATGGAAAATAGTCTTTTTTCTCTGCAGGCCCCTTAGTTCTCTGAACGTCTGCTTGCAGTTTCTGCAAAAACAGTGTTTCAAAACTCTTCAATCAAAACTAAGTTTCAACTCTGCTTGTTAAATGCACTGATCAGAAAGACGTCTCACAGAATGCTTCTGAGTAGTTTTTATTTGAAAATATTCCTTTTTCCACTAAGGGCCCCTTAGCGCTCCAAATGTCCGATGGCAGTTTCTACAGAAAGTGTGTTTCAAAACTCCGCAATCAAAAGTAAGGTTCAACTCTGCTAGTTGAATGCACTGATCAGAAAGAAGTTTAGCAGAATGATTCTGTGTAATTTTTATTTGAAGATATTCCTTTTTCCACTGTATGCCTCTTAGCGCTCCAAATGTCCGATGGCAGTTTCTGCAGAAACAGAGTTTCAGAACTTCTCAATCCAAAGAAAGGTTCAACTCTGTTAGTTGAATGCACAGATCAGAAAGATGTTTCGCAGAATGCTTCTGTGTAGTTTCTATTTGAAGTTATTCCTTTTTCCACTATTGGCCCCTTAGCGCTCCGAGTGTCCGCTTGCAGTTTCTACAGAAAGAGTGTTTCAGAACTGCTCAATCAAAAGTAAGGTTCAAATCTGCTTGTTGAATGAAGTGATCAGAAAGAAGTTTCACAGAATGCTTCTGTGTAGTTTTTATTTGAAGATATTCCTTTTTCAACTATAGGCCCCTTAGCACTCCGAATGTCCACTTGCAGTTTCTACAGAAAGAGTGTTTCAAAACTCCGCAATCAAAATTAAAGTTCATCTCTGCTAGTTGAATGCACAAATCAGAAAGAAGTCTCGCAGTATGCTTCTGTGTAGTTTTTATTAGAAGATATTTCTTTTTCCACCATAGGCAACTTAGAGCTCCGAATGTCCGCTTGCAGTTTCTACAGAGAGAGAGTTTCAGAACTTCGCAATCAAAAGAAAAGTTCAACTCTGTTAGTTGAATTCAGAGATCAGAAAGAAGTTTCGCAGAGTGCTTCTGTGTAGTTTTTATTTGAAGACATTCCTTTTTCCACTATAGGCCCTTAGCGCTCCAAATGTCCGCTTGCAGTTTCTACAAAAAGAGTGTTTCAAAAGTCCTTAATCAAAAGTAAGGTTCATCTCTGCTAGTTAAATGCACTGATCCGAAAAGCCTCAGAGAATGCGTCTGTGTAGTTTTTGATTGAAAGGATTCTTTTTTCCACTATAGACCCCTTAGTGCTCCCAATGTCTGCTTGCAGTTTCTATAGAAAGAGAGATTCAGAACTTCTCAATTAAAAGTAAGGATCAACTCTGTTAGTTGAATTCACAGATCAGAAAGAAGTTTTGCAGAATGCTTCTGTGTAGTTTTTATTTGACTATATTCCTTTTTCCATTGTAGGCTTCTTAGCGCTCTGATTGTCCGCTTGCAGGTTATAAAGAAACAGTGTTTCAGAACTGCTCAATCAAATGTAAGGTTCAACTCTGCTAGTTGAATGCACAGATAAGAAAGAAGTTTTGCAGAATGCTTCTGTGTAGTTTTTATTTGAAGATATTCCTTTTTCAACTGTCGGCCCCTTAGTACTCCAAGTGTCCACTTGCAGTTTCTACAGAAAGAGTGTTTCAGAACTCCACATTCAAATTAAGGTTCAACTCTGCTGGTTGAATGCACAGATCAGAAAGTAGTTTCACAGAATTCTTCTGTGTAGTTTTCATTTGAAGATATTCCTTTTTCCTCTATAGTCTCCTTAGCGATCCCAATATCCGCTGGCACTTTCTACAGAAAAAGTGCTTAAAAACTCCTCAATCAATAGTAAGTTCAACTCTGCTAGTTGAGTGCACAGATCAGAAAGAAGTCTCGCAGAATGCTTATGTGTAGTTTTTAATTGAAAATATACTTTTTTCCAGTATAGTCCCCTTAGCGCTCCGAATGTCTGCTTGCAGTTTCAACACAAAGAGAGTTTCAGAACTTCTAAATCAAAACTAAGTTTCAACTCTGTAAGTTGAATGCAAAGAGCAGAAAGATGTTTCGCAGAACGCTTCTGTGTAGTTTTTATTTGAAGATATTAATTTTACCACTATTGGCCACTTATCGCTCCGATCGTCCGCTTGCAGTTTCTAGAGAAAGAGAGTTTCAGAACTTCTCAATCAAAAGTAAGGTTCAACTCTGTTAGTTGAATGCACAGATTGGAAAGAAGTTTCACAGAATGCTTCTGTGTAGTTTTTATTTCAATATATTCCTTTTTCAAGTATAAGCCCCTTAGCACTCCAAATGTCCACTTGCAGTTTCAACAGAAAGAGTGTTTCAGAACTCCTCAAACAAAAGTAAGGTTCAACTCTGCTAGTTGAATGCACAGATCAGAAAGGAGTGTCCCAGAATGCTTCTGTCTAGTTTTTATTTGAAGACATTCCTTTTTCCAATATAGGCCTCTAAGTGCTCCAAATGTCCGATGGCATTTTCTACAGAAAGAGTGCTTAAAAACTCCTCAATCAAAAGTAAGGTTCAAATCTGCTAGTTGAATGCACAGATCAGAAAAAGGTTTCTCAGAATGCTTCTGTGTAGTTTTTATTTGAAAATATTCCTTTTTCTCTATAGGCCCCTTAGTGCTGCAAATTTCCAATTGCCGTTTCTACAGAAAGAGTGTTTCAGAACTGCTCAATCAAAAGTAAGGTTCAACTCTGTTAATTGAATGTACAGATCATATAGAAGTTTCACAGAATACTTCTGTGTATTTTTTATTTGAAGATATTCCTTTTTCCACTATAGGCCCCTTAGCCCTCCGAATGTCCGCTTGCAGTTTTTACAGAAAGAGAATTTCAGAACTTCTCTATCAAAAGTAAGGTTCAAATCTGTTAGTTGAATTCACAGATCAGAAAGAAGTTTCGCAGAATGCTTCTGTGTAGTTTTAATCTGAAGATATTCCTTTTTCCACTATGGTCCCCTTAGCGCTCCGAATTTCTGATTGCAGTTTCAACAGAAAGGGTCTTTCAGAACTGCTCAATCAAAAGTAAGGTTAAACTCTGCTAGTTGAATGCACAGAATGGAAAGAAGTTTCACAGAATGGTTCTGTGTAGTTTTTATTTGAAGATATTCCTTATTCCACTGTAGACACCTTAGCCCTCCGAATGTCCGCTTGCAGTTGCTACAGAAAGAGTGTTTCTGAACTGCTCAATCAAAAGTAAGGTTCAACATTGCTAGTTGAATGCACAGATCAGAAAGAAGTTTCACAGCATGCTTCTGTTTAGATTTTATTTGAAGACATTCGTTTTTCCACTATAGGCCCCTTAGCGCTCCGAATCTCTGCTTGGAGTTTCTTCAGAAAGAGAGTTTCAGAACTTCTCAATCAAAAGTAATGATCATCTCTGTTATTTGAATGCACAATTGAGAAAGAAGTTTCGCAGTATGCTTCTGTGAAGTTTTTATTTGAAGATATAATTTTTCCACTATAGGCCCCTTAGCACACCGAAAGTCTGCTTGCAGTTTCTACAGAAAGAGTGTTTCAGAACTGCTCAATCAAAAGTAGGGTTCAACCCTTCTAGTTGAATGCACAGATCAGAAAGAAGTTTCGCAGAATGCTTCTGTGAAGTTTTTATTTTAGGTTGTTCCTTTTTCCACTGTAGGCCCCTAATCGCTCCGAATGTTCACTTGCAGTTTCTACAGAAAGAGTGTTTCAAAACTACTCCATCAAAAGAAGCTTCAACTGGGCTAGCTGAATGCACAGATCTGAAAGAAGTTTCTCTGAATGCTTCTGTGTAGTTTTTATTTGAAGATATTCCTTTTTCCACTATAGGCCTCATAATGCTCCAAATTTCCGCTTGAATTTTATACAGAAAGATTTTTTCATAACTGCTCAATCAAAAGTAATGTTCAACTCTGCTAGTGGAATGCACAAATCAGAAAGAAGTTTCAAAGAATGCTTCTGTTTAATTTTTATTTGAAGATATTCCTTTTTCCTCTATAGGCCCCTTAGCGCTCCGAATATCCGCTTGAATTTTCTACAGAAAGAGTGTTTCAGAACTCCTCAACCAAAAGTAAGGTTTAACTCTCATAGTTGAATGCACAGATCAGAAAGAAGTTTCGCAGAATGCTTCTGTGTAGTTTTTATTTGAAAATATTCCTTTTTCTCTATAGTCCTCTTAGTGCTCCGAATTTCCGCTTGCCGTTTCTACAGAAAGAGTGTTTCAGAACTGCTCAATCAAAAGTAAGCTTCAACTCTGTTAGTTGAATGCACAAATCAGAAAGAAGTTTCACAGAATGTTTCTGTGTAGTTTTTATTTGAAGATATTCCTTTTTCCACTGTAGACCGCTTAGCGCTACGAATGTCCGCTTGCAGTTTGTACAGAAAGAGAATTTCAGAACTTCTCAATCAAAAGTAAGGTTCAGATCTGTTAGTTGAATGCACAGATCAGAACGAAGTTTCGCAGAATGCTTCTGTGTAGTTTTTATCTGGAGATATTCCTTTTTCCACTAGATTCCCCTTAGCGCTCCGAATGTCCGCTTGCAGTTTCTACAGAAAGAGTCTTTCAGAACTGCTCAATCAAAAGTAAGGTTCAACTCTGCTAGGTGAATGCACAGAATGGAAAGAAGTTTCACAGAATGGTTCTGTGTAGTTTTTATTTGAAGATATTTCTTATTCCACTATAGCCCCCTTAGCACTCCGAATGTCTGCTTGCAGTTTCTACAGAAAGAGTGTTTTTGAACAGCTCAATCAAAAGTAAGTTTCAACTCTGCTAGTTGAATGCGCAGATCAGAAAGAAGTTTCACAGAATGCTTCTGTGTAGTTTTTATTTGAAGATATTCCTTTTTCCACTATAGGACCCTTTGCACTCCAACTGTAAGCTTGCAGTTTCTACAGAAAGGGTGTTTCAGAACTGCTCAATCAAAAGTAAGTTTCAACTCTGCTAGTTGAAAGCACAGATCAGAAAGAAGGTTCGCAGAATGCTTCTGTGTAGTTTTTATTTGAAGATATTCCTTTTTCCTCTAAAGGCAACTTAGCGCTCCGAATGTCCGCTTGCAGTTTCTACAGAAACAATGTTTCAGAACTGCTCAATCAAAAGTAAGATTCAACTCTGCCAGTTGAATGCACAGATCAGAAAGAACTTTTGCAGAATGCTTCTGTGTTGTTTCTATTTGAAGATATCCCTTTTTCCACTAGAGGCCCCTTTGCGCTCCAAATGTCTGCTTGCAGTTTCTACAGAGAGAGAGTTTCAGAACTTCTCAATGAAAGTAAGGATCAACTCTGTTAGTTGAATGCACAGATCAGAAAGAATTTTCACTGAATGCTTCTGTGTAGTTTTTATTTGAAGATATTCCTTTTCCGACTATAGGAAATTTAGGGCTCCGAATGTCCACATGCAGTTTCTACAGAAAGAGTGTTTCATAACTGCTCGATCAAAAGTAAGGTTCAACCCTGCTAGTTGAATGCACAGATCAGAAAGTAGTTTCACAGAATGCTTCTGTTTAGATTTATTTGAAGACATTCCTTTTTCCACTATAGGCCCCTTAGCGCTCCGAATGTCTGCTTGTAGTTTCTCCAGAAAGAGTGTTTCATAACTGCTCAATCAAAAGTAAGGTTCAAATCTTCCAGTTGAACGCACAGATCAGAAAGAAGTTTCACAGAATGCTTCTGTGAAGTTTTTATTTGAAGTTATTCCTTTTTCCACTGTAGGCCCCTAAGCGCTCGGAATGTCCACTTGCAATTGCTACAGAAAGAGTGTTTCAAAACTACTCAATGAAAAGTAGCTTCAACTCTGTCAGTTGAATGCACAGATTGGAAGGAATTTCTCAGAACGCTTCTGTGTAGTTTTTATTTGAAGATATTCCTTTTTCCGCTATAGGCCTCATAGCGCTCCAAATTTCCACTTCAAGTTTCTACAGAAAGATTGTTTCAGAACTGCTCAATCAAAAGTAAGGTTCAACTCTGCTAGCTGAATGCACAAATCAGAAAGAAGTTTCACAGAATGCTTCTGTGTAGTTTTTATTTGAAGATATTTCTTTTTCCTCTCTCGGCCCCTTAGCGCTCTGAATATCCGCTTGCAGTTTCTACAGAAAGAGTTTTTCAGAACTGCTCAGCCAAAAGTAAGGTTGAACTCTGGTAGTTGAATGCACAGATCAGAGAGAAGTTTCACAGAATGCTTCTGTGTAGTTTTTATTTGAAGATATTCCTTTTCCCACTATAGGCCCATAAGTGCTCCGAATGTCCGTTTGCAATTTCTACAGAAAGAGAGTTTCAGAATTTCTCAATCAAAGGTAAGGTTCAACTCTGCCAGTTGAATGCACAGATCAGAAAGTACTTTTGCAGAATGCTTCTGTGTAGTTTCTATTTGAAGATATTCCTTTTTCCACTACAGTCCCCTTCGTGCTCCAAATGTCTGCTTGCAGTATCTACAGAGAGAGAGTACCAGAACTTCTCTGTGAAAAGTAATGTTCAACTCTGTTAGTTGAATGCACAGATCAGAAAGAAGTCTCGCAGAATGCTTCTGTGTAGTTTTTATTTGAAGATATTCCTTTTTCCACTAAAGGCCGCTTAGCGCTCCAAATATCCGCTTTTGGTTTCTACAGACAGAGAGTTTCCGAACTTCTCAATCAAAAGTAATGTTCATCTCTGTTAGTTGAATGCACAGATCAGAAAGAAGTTTCGCAGTATGCTTCTGTGCAGTTTTTATTTGAAGATATTCTTTTTTCCACTATAGTCCCCTTAGCCCACCGACTGTCTGCTTGCAGTTTGTACAGAAAGAGTGTTTCAGAACTGCTCAATCAAAAGTAAGGTTCAACTCTGCTATTTGAATGCACAGATCAGAAAGTAGTTTCACAGAATGCTTCTGTGTAGTTTTTATTTGAAGATATTCCTTTTTCCACTATAGGCCTCTTAGCGCTCCGAATGTCCGCTTGCATTTTCTACAGAAAGAGACTTTCAGAACTTCTCAATTAAAAGTAAGGTTAAACTCTGTTAGTTGAATGCACAGATCAGAAATTACGTTTGCAGAATGCTTCTGTGTAGTTTCTATATGAAGATATTCCTTTTTCCACTGTAGGCACCGTAGCGCTCCGAATGTCTGCTTGCAGTTACTCCCGAAAGAGTGTTTCAGAACTGCTCAATGAAAAGTAAGGTTCAACTCTGCTAGTTGAATGCACACATCAGAGAGAATTTTCACAGAATGCTTCTGTGTAGTTTTTATTTGAAGATATTCCTTTTTCCACTAGAGGCCCCTAAGTGCTCTGAATGTCCGCTTGCAGTTTCTACAGAAAGAGACTTTCAGAACTTCTCAATCAAAAGTAAGGTTAAACTCTGCCAGTTGAATGCACAGATCAGAAAGAACTTTCGTAGACTGCTTCTATGTAGTTTCTATTTGAAGGTATTTCTTTATCCACTATAGGCCCCTACGTGCTCCAAATGTCTGCCTGCAGTTTCTATAGAGAGAGAGTTTCAGAACTTCTCAATGTAAAGTAAGGTACAACTCTGTTAGTTGAATGCACAGATCAGAAAGAATTTTCACTGAATGCTTCTGTGTAGTTTTTATTTGAAGATACTCCTTTTTCCACTATGGGCCGCTTAGCACTCCGAATGTCCTCTTGCGGTTTCTACAGAAAGAGACTTTCAGAACTTCTCAATCAAAAGTAAGGTTAAACTCTGCCAGTTGAATGCACAGATCAGAAAGAACTTTCGTAGACTGCTTCTGTGTAGTTTCTATTTGAAGGTATTCCTTTTTCCACTATATGCCCCTACGTGCTCCAAATGTCTGCCTGCAGTTTCTACAGAGAGAGATTTTCAGAACTTCTCAATGAAAAGTAAGGTACAACTCTGTTAGTTGAATGCACAGATCGGAAAGAATTTTCACTTAATGCTTCTGTGTAGTTTTTATTTGAAGATATTCCTTTTTCCACTATGGGCCCCTTTGTGCTCCGAATGTCCTCTTGCGGTTTCTACAGAAAGAGAATTTCACGACTTCTCAATCAAAAGTAACGTTGCACTCTCTTAGTTGAATGCACAGATCAGAGAGAAGTTTCGCAGTATGCTTTTGTGCAGTTTTTATTTGAAGATATTCTTTTTTCCACTAAAGGCCCCTTAGCGCTCCGACTGTCTGCTTGCAGTTTCTACAGAAAGAGTTTTTCAGAACTCCTCAATCAAAAGTAAGGTTCAACTCTTCTAGTTGAATGCACAGATCAGAAAGAAGTTTTGCAGAATGCTTCTGTGAAGTTTTTATTTGAAGTTATTCCTTTTTCCACTTTAGGCCCCTAAGCGCTCCAAATGTCCACTTGCAGTTTCTACAGAAAGAGTGTTTCAAAACTACTCAATCAAAAGAAGCTTCAACTCTGTTAGATGAATGCACAGATCTGAAAGAAGTTTGTTAGAATGCTTCTGTGTAGTTTTTACTTGAAGATATTCCTTTTTCCGCTATAGGCCTCATAGCGCTCCGAATTTCCGCTTGAAGTTTCTACAGAAAGATTGTTTCAGAACTGCTCAATCAAAAGTAAGGTTCAACTCTGCTAGTAGAATGCACAAATCAGAAAGAAGTTTCGCAGAATGCTTCTGTGTAGTTTTTAATTGAAGATAATGCTTTTTCCTCTCTCGGCCCCTTAGCGCTCCGAATATCCGATTGCAGTTTCTACAGAAAGAGTGTTTCAGAACTGCTCAACCAAATGTCAGATTCAACTCTGGTAGTTCAATGCACGGATCAGAAAGTAGTTTCGCAGAATGCTTCTGTGTAGTTTTTATTTGAAGATATTTCTTTTTCCACTATAGGCCCCTTAGCGTTCCGAATGTCTGCTTGCAGGTTCTACAGAAAGAGAATTTCAGAACTTCTCAATCAAAAGTAAGGTTCAACTCTGTTAGTTGAATGCACAGATCAGAAAGAAGTTTCGCAGCATGCTTCTGTATAGTTTTTATTTGAAGTTATTCCTTTTTCCAGTGTAGGCCCCTAAGCCCTCTGAATGTCCACTTGCCGTTTCTATAGAAAGAATGTTTCAGAAATGCTCAATCAAAGGTAAGTATCAACTCTGCTAGTTGAATGCACAGAATAGAAAGAAGTTTCACAGAATGCTTCTGTGTAGTGTTTACTTGAAGATATTCCTTATTCCAAAATAGGCTCCTTAGCACCCCGTATGTCCACTTGCAGTTTCTACAGAAAGAGTGATTCTGAACTGTCGATCAAAAATAAGGTTCAACTCTGCTTGTTGGATGCCCAGATCAGAAAGACGTTTCAGAGAATGCTCCTTTGTTGTTTTTATTTGAAGATATTCCTTTTTCCACTATAGGACCCTTAGCACTCCGAATGTAAGCTTGCAGTTTCTACAGAAAGAGTGTTTCAGAACTCCTCAATGAAAAGTAAGGTTCAACTCTACTAGTTGAAAGCACAGATCTGAAAGAAGTTTCGCAGAAGGCTTCTGTGTAGTATTTATTTGAAGATATTCCTTTTCCCACCACAGGCTCTTTAAGGCTCCGAATGTCCGCATACAGTTTCTACAGAAAGAGTGTTTTAGAACTGCTCAATCAAAAGTAAGGTTCAACTCGGAGAGTTGAATGCCCAGATCAGAATGAAGTTTCACAGAATGCCTCTGTGTAGTTTTTATTTGAAGATATTCCTTTTTCCACTAGAGGCCCCTTAGCGCTCCAAATGTCTGCTTGCAGTTTGTACAGAAAGAGTGTTTCAGGACTGCTCAATCAAAAGTAAAGTTAAACTCTGTTAGTTTAATACACAGATCAGAAAGAAGTTTCATAGAATGCTTCTGTTTAGTTTTTATTTGAAGATATTCCTATTTCCACTATATGCCCCTTAGCGCTCCGAATGTCTGCTTGCAGTTTCTCCAGAAAGAGTGTTTCAGAACTGCTGAATGAAAAGTAAGGTTCAACTCTTCTAGTTGAATGCACACATCAGAGAGAAGTTTCACAGAGTGCTTCTGTGTAGTTTTTATTTGAAGATATTACTTTTTCCACTATAGGCCGCTTAGCGCACAGAATGTCTGCATGCAGTTTCTAAAGAAAGAGAGTTTCAGTACTTCTCAATCAAATGTACCGTTCAACTCTGTTAGTTGAATGCACAGATCAGAAACATGTTTCGCAGTATGCTACTGTGCAGTTTTTAGTTGAAGATATTCTTCTTTCCACTATAGGCCCCTTAGCGCTCCTAATGTCTGCTTGCAGTTTCTACAGAAAGAGTGTTTCAGAACGCTCAATCAAATGTAAGGTTCAACTCTGCTAGTTGAATGCACAGATCAGAAAGTAGTTTCACAGAATTCTTCCGTGTAGTTTTTATTTGAAGATATTCCTTTTTCCACTATTGGCCTCTTAGCTCTCCGAATGTCCGCTTGCATATCCTACAAAAAGAGACTTCCAGAATTTCTCAATAAAAAGTAAGGTTCAACTCTGTTAGTTGAATGCACAGATCAGAAAGAACTTTCACATAATGATTCTGTGTAGTTTTTATTTGAAGATATTCCTTTTTCCAGTATAGGCCACTTAGTGCTCTGAATGATCGTTTGCCGTTTCTACAGAAAGAGAGTTTCAGAACTTCTCAATCAAAAGAAAGGTTCAACTCTGTTAGTTGAATGCCCAGATCAGAAAGAAATTTCGAGAATAATTCTGTGTAGTTTATATTTGAAGATATTCCTAATTCCACTATAGGCCCCTTAGCTCTCCGAATGTCCGTTTGCAGTTTCTACCGAAAGAGTGTTTCAGAACTGCTCAATGAAAAGTACCGTTCACCTCTGCTATTTGAATGCACAGATCCAAAAGAATTTTCACAGAATGCATCTGTGTAGTTTTTATTGGAAGATATTCCTTTTTCCACTATAGGCCCCTTAGCACTCCGAATGTCCGCTTGCATTTTGTACAGAAAATGTGTTTCAGAACTGCTGTATCAAAAGTATGGTTCAACTCTGTTAGTTGAATGCACGGATCAGAAAGAAGTTTCACAGAATGCTTCTGTGAAGTTTTTATTTGAAGATATTCCTTTTTCCACTATAAGCCACTTAGTGCTCCGATTGTCCGCTTGCAGTTTCTACTGAAGGAGTGTTTCAGAACTGCTCATTCAAAAGTAAGGATCAACTCTGCTAGTTGAATGCACAGATCAGAAATTAGTTTCGCAGAATGCTCCTGTGTTGTTTATATCTGAAGATATTACTTTTTCCACTATAGTCCCCTAAGCGCTCCGAATGTCCGCTTGCAGTTTCGACAGAAAGAGTGTTTCAGAACTGCTCAATCAAAAGTAAGTTTCAACTCTGCTAGTTGAATGCACAGAATAGAAAGAAGTTTCACAGAATGCTTCTGTGTAGTGAAGTGTTTGAAGATATTCCTTTTTCCACTATAGGACCCTTAGTACTCCGAATGTAAGCTTGCAGTTTCTACAGAAAGAGTGTTTCAGAACTGCTCAATCAAAACTAAGGTTCAACTCTTCTAGTTGAATGCGCAGATCAGAAAGAAGTTTCACAGAATGCTTCTGTGAAGTTTTTATTTGAAGTTATTTCTTTTTCCACTGTAGGCCCCTAAGCGCTCCAAATGTCCACTTGCAGTTTCTACAAAAAGAGTGTTTCAGAACTACTCAATCAAAAGTAAGCTTCAACTCTGCTAGTCGAATGCACAGATCTGAAAGGAGATTTGCAGAATGCTTCTGTGTAGTTTTTATTTGAAGATATTCCTTTTTCCGCTATAGGCCCCTTAGCACTCCGAATGTCTGCTTGCGGTCCCTACAAAGAGAGTGATTCACAATGGCTGAATCAAAAATAAGGTTCAACTCTGCTAGTTGAATGCACAGATAAGAGAGAGTCTCGCAGAATGCTTCTGTGTAGTTTTCATTTGAAGATATTCCTTTTTCACTATAGGCGCCTTAGCGCTCCGAATGTCCGCTTGCAGTTTCTACAGAAAGAGTGAGAACTTTTCAATCAAAAGTGAGGTTCAACTCAGTTGAATTCACAGATCAGAAAGAAGTTTCGCAGAATGATTCTGTGTACTTTTCATTTGAAGATATTCCTTTTTCTAATTTAGGCCCCTTAGCGCTCCGAATGTCCGCTTGCAGTTTTTACAGAAAGAGTGTTTCAGAACTGCTCAATGAAAAGAAAGTTTCAACTCTGCTAGTTGAATGCACAGATCAGAAAGAAGTTTCGCAGAATTCTTCTGTGTAGTTTTTATTTGAAGATATTCCTTCTTTCTCCGTAGGCCTCTTAGCACTCTGAATATCCTCTTGCAGTTTCTGCAGAAAGAGATTTTCAGAACTTCTCAATCAAAAGTAAGGTTGAACTCTGTTAGTTGAATGCACAGATGGGAAAGAGTTTTCGCAGAATGCTTCTGTGTAGTTTTTGTTTGAAGATATTACTTTTTCCGCTATAGGCCCCTTAGCAATCCGAATGTCCGCTTGCAGTTTCCACAGAAAGAGAGTTTCGGAATGGCTCAATCAAAATTAAGGTTCAACTCAGTTGAATGCCCAGATCAGAAAGAAGTTTTGCAGAATGCTTCTGTGTAGGTTTTATTTGAAGATATTCCTTTTTCCACTGTTGGCCCCTTAGCGCTCCGAATGTCCGCTTGCAGTCCCTACAGAAAGAGTGTTTCAGAACTGCTCAATAAAACGTAAGGTTCAACTCTGCTAGTTGAATGCAAGATCAGAAGGAAGTTTCACAGAATGCTTCTGTGTAGTTTATATTTGAAGATATTCCTTTTTCCACTATAGGCTCCTTCGCGCTCTGAATCTCCGCTTGCAGTTTCTACAGAAAGATTGTTTCAGAACTGCTCAATCAAAAGTAAGGTTCAACTCTGTTAGTTGAATGCACAGATCAGAAAGTAGTTTCGCAGAAGGCTTCTGTGTTGTTTTTATTTGAACATATTCCCTTTTCCACTATAGGCACCTTAGAGCTCCGAATGTCCGCTTCCAGTTTCTACAGAAAGTGCGTTTGAGAACTGCTCAACCAAAAGTAAAGTTTAACTCTGTTAGTTGAATGCACAGATCAGACAGAAGTTTCACAGATTGCTTCTGTGTAGATTTTATTTGAAGATATTCCTTTTTCCACTATAGACCTCTTAGTGCAATGAATGTCTGCTTGCAGTTTCTACAGAAAGAGAGTTTCAGAACTTGTCAATCAAAAGTAAGTTTCAACTCTGTTAGCTGAATGCACAGATCTGAAAGAGGTTTCGCAGAATGCTTCTGTTTAGTTTTTATTTGAAGATATTCCTTTTTCCACTATAGGCCCCTTAGGGCTCGGAATGTCCGCCAGTGGTTTCCACAGAAAGAGTGTTTCAGAACTGCTCAGTCAAAGTTAACGTTCAACTCTGTTAGTTGAATGTGCATAACAGAAAGAAGTTTTGCAGAATGCTTCTGTGTAGTTTTTATTTGACGATATTACTTTTTCCACAATAGTCCACTTAGCGCTCCGAATGTCCGCTTGCTGTATCTACAGAAAGAGTGTTTCAGAACTGCTCAATCAAAATAGGGTTCAACTCTGGTAGTTGAATGCACATATCTGAAGGAAGTTTCGCAGAATGCTTCTGTGTAGTTTTTAGTTGAAGATGTTCCTTTTTCCACTATAGGCCCCTAAGGGCTCCAAATGTCCATTTGCAGTTTCAACAGAAAGAGTGTTTCAAAACTCCTCAATGAAACATAAGTTTCAACTCTGATAGTCGAATGCACAGATTGGAAAGAAGTCTTGCACAATGCTTCTGTGCAGTTTTTATTTGAAGATATTCCTTTTTCCACTATAGGCCCCTTAGGACTCCGAATGCCCGCCTGCAGTTTCAAAAGAAAGACTGTTTCAAAACTCCTCAATCAAACGAAAGTTTCAACTCTGATAGTTGAATGCACAGATCAGAAAGATGTCTTGCACAATGCTTCTGTGTAGTTTTTATATGAAGATATTCCTTTTTCCACTATAGGCCCCTTAGGGCTCCGAATGCCCGCTTGCAGTTTCAAAAGAAAGACTGTTTCACAACTGCTAAATCAAAAGTAAGGTTCAACTCTGTTAGTTGAAAGCACAGATCAGAAAGAAGTTTCACAGAATGCTTCTGTGTAGTTTTTATTTGAAGATATTCCTTTTTCCACTATAGGCCCCTTATCGCTTTGAATGTCCGCTTGCAGTTTCTACAGAAAGAGTGTTTCAAAACTCCTCAAACAAAAGTAAGTTTCAACTCTGCTAGTCTAATGCACAGATCAGAAAGAACTCTAGCAGAATGCTCCTGTGTAGTTTTTATTTCAAGTTATTCCTTATTCCACTACAGGCCACTTAGCACTCCGCATGTCAGCTTGCAGTTTCTACAGAAAGAGATTTTCAGAAATCCTCAATAAAAAGCAGCGTTCAACTCTGGTAGTTGAATGCACAGATCAGAATGAAGTTTCGCAGTATGCTTCTGTTTAGTTTTTATTTGAAGATATTGCTTTTTCCACTATAGGCCCCTTAGCCCTCTGAATGTCCGCTTGCAGTTTAAACAGAAAGAGTGTATCAAATCTCCTCAATCAAAAGTAAGGTTCAACTCTGCTAGTTGAATGCACAGATAAGAAAGAAGTCTCACAGAATGCTTCTGTGTAGTTTTTATTTGAAGATATTACTATTTCCTCTATAGGCCCCTTAGCGCTCCGAATGTCCGCTTGCAGTGTCTACAGAAAGAGAGATTCAGAACTGCTCAATCAATGGTAATGTTCAACTCTTGCAGTTGAATGCACAGATCAGATGGAACTTTCACAGAATGCTTCTGTGTAGTTTTTATTTGAAGATATTCCTTTTTCCACTCTAGGCCGCTTAGTGCTTCGAATGTGCCCTTGCAGTTTGTACAGAAAGAGAGTTTCAGAACTTATCAATCAAAAGTAAGGTTCAACTCTGTTAGTTGAATGCACAGGTCAGAAAGAAGTTTCACGAAATGTTTCTGTGTAGTTTTTATTTGAAGATATTCCTTTTTCCACTATAGGCCCCTTAGGGCTCGGAATGTCCGCTTGCAGTTTCTACAGGAAGAGTGTTTCAGAACTGCTCACTCAAAATTAGGGTTCAACTCTGACAGTTGAATGCACATATCTGGAAGAAGTTTCACGGAATGCTTCTGTGTAGTTTTTATTTGAAGTTATTCCTTTTTCCACTATAGGCCCGTAAGGTCTCCGAATCTCCAATTGCAGTTTCTACAGAAAGAGTGTTTCAGAACTCCCCAATCAAAAGTAGGGTTCAACTCTGTTAGTTGAGTGCACAGATCAGAAAGAAGTTTCACAGAATGCTTCTGTGTAATTTTTATTTGAAGTGGAAAAGGAATCTTTTTCCACTATAGGACTCTTAGTGCTCTGAATTTCTGCTTGCAGTTTCTACAGAAAGAGAATTTCAGAACGTCGCAATCAAAAGTAAGGTTCAATTCTATTACCTGAATGCACAGAACAGAAAAATAGTTTCACACATTCCTTCTGTATATTTTTTATTTGAAGATATTCCTTTTTCCACTATAGGTCTCTTGGAGCTCCGAATGTACGCTTGCAGTTTCTACAGAAAGAGTGTTTCAGAACTCCTCCATCAAAAGTAAGGTTCAACTCTTCTAGTTGAATGCACAGATCAGAAAGTAGTTTCTCAGAAGGCTTCTGTGGAGGTTTTATTTGAAGATATTCCTTTTTCCACTATAGTCTGCTTAGCGCTCCGAATGTCCGATTGCAGTTTCTACAGAAAGAGTGTTACAAAAGTCCGCCATCAAAAGGAAGGTTCAACTCTGCTAGTCGAATGCACAGATCAGAAAAATTTCTCCCAGAATGCTTCTGTATACTATTTACTTGAAGATATTTCCTTTTCCACTATAGGCACCATAGAGTTCCGAATGTCCGCTTGCAGTGTCTACAGAAAGATTGTTTGAGAACTGCTCAACCAAAAGTAAAGTTCAACTCGGTTAGTTGAATGCACAGATCAGAACGAAGTTTTGCAGAATGCTTCCGTGTAGTTTTTATTTGAAGATATTCCTTTTTCCACTATGGGTCCCTTAGCGCTTCGAATGAGACCTTGCATTTTCTACAGAAAGAGTGTTTCAAAACAGCTCAATCAAAAGTAAGGTTCAACTCTGCTAGTCGAATGCACAGATCAGAAAGAAGTCTCGCAGAATGCTTCTGTGTAGTGTTTATTTCAATATATTCCTTTTTCCACTACATGCTCCTAAGAGCTCCGAATGTCCGCGTGCAGTTTCTGCACAAAGAGAGTTTTAGAACTCCTCAAAAAAAAGAAAGATTCAATTCTGCTAGTTGAATGCACAGACCAGAAAGAAGTTTCGCACAATGCTTCTGTGTAGTTTTTATTTGAAGATATTCCTTTTTCCACTATAGGCTCCTTAGCGCTGCAAATGTCCACTTGCAGTTACTCCAGAAAGAGTGCTTCAGAACTGCTCCATCAAAAGTAAGGTTCAACTCTGCTAGTTGAATGCACAGATCAGAAAGTAGTTTCGCAGAATGCTTCTGTGTAGTTTTTATTTGAAGATATTCCTTTTTCCACTGCAGTCCCCTTTGTTCTCCGAATGTCCTTTTGCACTATCTGCAGATAGAGTATTTCAAATCTCCTCAATCAAAAGTAAGGTTCAACTCTGCTAGTTGAATGCACAGATCAGAAAAAAGTTTCGCAGAGTGCTTCTGTGTAGTTTTTATTAGAAGATATTCCTTTTACCACTATAGGCCCCTTAGCGCTCCGAATGTCCTCTTGCAGTATCTACAGAAAGAGTATTTCAAAACTCCTCAATCAAAAGTAAGGCTCAACTTTGATAGTTGAAAGCACAGATGAGGATGAAGTTTCGTAGAATGCTTCTGTGTAGTTTTTATTTGAAGATGTTCCTTTTTCCAGTATAGGCCTGTTAGCACTCCAAATGTCCACTTGCAGTTTCTACAGAAAGAGAGTTTCAGAACTTCTTAATCAAAAGTAAGGTTCAATTCTGTTGTTGAATGCACAGATCAGAAAAAGTCTCACAGAATGCTTTGTGTTTTTTTTGAAATATTCTTTTTTCTACTATAGGCCCCTTAGCGCTCCGAATGTCCACTTGCAATTTCTACAGAAAGTGAGTTTCAGAACTTCTCAATCAAAAGTAGCGTTCAACTCTGCTTGATGAATGCACAGATCAGAAATAATTTTCTCAGTATGCTTCTGTGTAGTTTTCATTTGAAGATGTTCCTCTTTCTACTATAGGCCTCTTAGCGCTTGGAAGGACCGCTTGCAGTTTTACAGAAAGAGAGTTTCAGAAGTCCTCAATCAAAAGTAAGGTTCACCTCTGTTAGTTGAATGCACAGATCAGAAAGTATTTTCCATAATGCTTCTTTGTAGTTTCCATTTCAAGATATTCCTTTTTCCACCATATGCCCCTTAGCGCTCCGAATGTCCGCTTGCAGTTTCTACAGAAAGAGTCTTTCAAAATTGCTCAATCAAAAGTAAGGTTGAATTCTGCTAGTTGAATGCAGAGATCAGAAAGAAGTTTCGCAGAATGCTTCCGTGCAGTTTTTATTTAAAGACATTCCTTTTTGCACTATAGGCCCCATGGTGATCCGGATGTCTGATTGCAGTTCCTACAGAAAGAGTGTTTCAGAACTGCTCAATCAAAAGCAAGGTTCAACTCTGCTGGTTGAACTCACAGATCAGAAAGGAGTTTCGCAGAATGATTCTGTGTAGTTTTTATTTTAAGATATTTCTTTTTCCACTATAGGCCTCTTAGTGCTCCGATTGTAGGCAAGCATTTTCTACAGAAAGACTGTTTCAGAACTGATCCATCAAAAGTAAGATTCAACTCTGCTAGATGAATGCACGGATCTGAAAGAATTTTCACAGAATGCTTCTGTGCAGTTTTTATTTGAAGATATTCCTTTTTCCACTATAGCCCCCTAAGCGCACCGAATGTCCTCTTGCAGTTTATACAGAATGAGTGTTTCACAACTCCTCAATCAAAAGTAAGGTCCTAATCTGCTAGTTGAAAGCACAGATCAGAAAGAAGTTTCACATAATGCTTCTGTGTAGTTTTTATTTAAAGATATTCCTTTTTCCACTATAGTCTGCTTAGCGCTCAGAATGTCTGCTTGCAGTTTCCAGAGAAAGAGTGTTTCAGAACTGCTCAATCAAAAGTAAGCTTCAACTCTGCCACTTGAATGCACAGATCAGAAAGAAGTTTCGCAGAATGCTTCTGTGTAGTTTTTATTTGAAGGTATTCTTTTTTCCACCATAGGCCCCATAGCGCTCCGAATGTCCTCTTGCACTTTCTACAGAAAGAGTGTTTGAGAACTGCTCAATCAATAGTAAGGTTCAACTATGCTAGTGGAATGCACAGATCAGAAAGTAGTTTTGCAGAATGCTTCTGTGTAGTTTTTATTTGAAGACATTCCTTTTTCCACTATAGGCCCCTCAGCATTCCGAATGTCCACTTGCAGGTTCTACAGAAAGAGTGTTTCAGAACTCCTCAATCAAAAGAAAGGTTCAACTTTGCTAGCTGAATGCACAGATCAGAAAGAACTCTCGCAGAATGCTTCTGTGTAGTTTTTATTTGAAGATTTTCCTTTTTCCACTATAGGCCCCTTAGTGCTACGAATATCCGAATGCCGTTTTTACAGAAAGAGTGTTTCAGAACAGCTCAATCAAAACTAATGTTCAACTCTGTTGGTTGAATGCACAGATCACAGAGAAGTTTTGCAGAATGATTCTGTGTAGTGTTTATTTGAAGATATTCTTTTTTCCACTATAAGCCTCTTAGCGCTCTGAATGTCTGCTACCAGTTTCTACAGAAAGAGTGTTTCTCAACTGCTCAATCCAAAGTAGTTTCAACTCTACTTGTTGAATGTACAGATGTGAAAGAGGTTTCGCAGAATGCTTCTGTTTAGTTTTTAGTTGAAGATATTCCTTTTCCCGCCTTAGGCCACTTAGCGCTCCGAATGTCTGCTTGCAGTTTCTACAGAAAGAGTGTTTCAGAACTCCTCAATCAAAAGTAAGGTTCAACTCTGGTAGTTGAATGCACAGATCAGAAAGAAGTTGCGCAGAATGCTTCTGTGTAGCTTTTATTTGAAGATATTCCTTTTTCCACTATAGGCCCCTCAGCGCTCCGAATGTCCATTTGCAGTTTCTGCAGAAAGAGTGTTTCAAAATTACTCAATCAAAAGAAAGCTTCATCTCCGCTAGTTGAATGTACAGATCAGAAAGAGGTTTTGCAGAATGCATCTGTGTAGTTTTTTTTTGAAGATATCCCTTTTTCCACTATAGGCCCTGAAGCACTCTGAATATCCACTTGCAGTTTCTACAAAAAGAGTGTAATAAAAGTACTCAATCAAAAGTAAGGTTCAACTCGGCTAGTTGAATGCAGAAATCAGTAAGTAGTTTCGCAGTGTGCTTCTGTGCAGTTTTTATTTGAAGGTATTCCTTTTTCCACTATAGGCCCCTTAGTACTCTGAATGTCCAATTGCAGTTTCTACAGAAAGAGTGTTTCAGAAATGCTCAATCAAAAGTAAGGTTCAACTATGGTAGGTGAACGCACAGAACAGAAAGAAGTTTTGCAGAATGCTTCTGTGTAGTTTTTATTGGCAGATATTCCATTTTCCACTATAGGCCCTTAAGCGCTCTGAATGTCCCCTTGCTGTTTCTACAGAAAGAGTGCTTCTCAAGTACTCAATCAAAAGTAGGTTCAACTCTGCTAGTTGAAGGCACAGTTCAGAAAGACGCTTCGCAGAATGCTTCTGTTTAGTTTTTATTTGAAGACATTAAATTTTCCACTATAGGCCCTTTAGCGCACCGAATGTCCGCTTGCAGTTTCTACAGAAAGAGTGTCTCAGAACTGCTCAATCAGAAGTAAGTTTCAACTGTGCCAATTGAATGCACAGATCAGAAAGAAGTTTCACAGAATGCTTCTGTGTAGTTTTTATTTGAAGATAATCCTTTTTCCACTATGGGCCCCTAAGTGTTCCGAATGTCTGCTTGCAGTTTCCAGAGAAAGAGTGTTTCAGAACTCCTCAATCAAAACTAAGCTTCAAATCTGCCACTTGAATGCACAGATCAGAAAGAAGTTTCACCGAATGCCTCTGGGTAGTTTGTATTTGAAGGTATTCCTTTTTCCACTATAGGCCCCTTAGTGCTCCAAATGCCCGCTTGCAGTTTCTACAGAGAGAGAGTTTCCGAACTTCTCAATGAAAAGTAAGGTTCAACTCTGATAGTTGAATGCACAGATCACAAAGAAGTTTCGCAGAATGCTTCTGTGTAGATTTTTTTGGAAGCTATTCCTTTATCCACTATAGGCCCTTATCGGTCTGAATGTCCGCTTGCAGTTTCTACAGAAAGAGTGTTTCAAAACTACTCAATCAAAAGTAAGGTTCAACCCTGCTACTTGAATGCTCAGATGAGAAACAGGTTTCACAGAATGCTTCTGTGTAGTCTTTATTTGAAGATATTCCTTTTTCCACTATAGGCCCCTTAGCGCTCCGAATGTCCACTTGCAGTTTCTACAGAAAGTGAGTTTCAGAACTGCTCAATTAAGAGTAGGGTTCAACTCTGCTAGTTGAATGCACAGATCAGAAAGGGGTTTCACAGAGTCCTTCGGTGTAGTTTTTATTTAAAGTTATTCCTTTTTCCACTATAGGCACAATAGCACTCCGAATGTCCGCTTTCAGTTTCTACAGAAAGAGGGTTTCAGAACTGCTCAATCAAAAGTAAGGTTCAACTCTGCTAGTTGAATGAACATATCAGAAGGAAGTTACACAGAATGCTTCCCTGTAGTTTTTATTTGAAGATATTCCTTTTCCTGCTATAGGCCCCTTAGCGCTCCGAATGTCCGCTTGCAGTTTCTACAGAAAGAGTGTTTCAAAGCAACACAATGAAAAGTAAGGTTCAACTCTGTTATTTGAAAGCACAGATGAGAATGAAGTTTCGCAGAATGCTTCTCTGTAGTTTTTATTTGAAGATATTCCTTTTTCCAGTATAGGCCCTTAGCGGTCCGAATATCCGCTTGCACTTTCTATAGAAAGAGTGTCTCAAAACTACTCAATCAAACGGAAGGTTCAACTCTGCTTGTTGAATGCACAGATTAGAAAGAAGTTTCACAGAATACTTCTGTGTAGTCTTTATTTCAAGAGATTCCTTTTTGCACTATAGGCCCCTTAGCGCTCGGGTTATCCCCTTGCATTTTCTAAAGAAAGAGTATTTCAAAACTACTCAATCAATAGTAAGGTTCAACTCTGCTAGTTGAATGCACAGATGAGAAAGTAGTTTCGCAGAATGTTTCTGTGTAGTTTTCATTTGAAGATATCCCTTTTTCCACTGTAGGTCCCTTAGCGCTCCAAATGTCCAATGGCAGTTTACAAAGAAAGAGAGTTTCAGAACTTCTCAATGAAAAGTAAGGTTCAACTCTGTTAGTTGAATGCACAGATCAGAAAGAGGTTGCGCAGAATGCTTCTGTGTAGTTTTTATTTGAAGATATTCCTTTTTCCACTATAGGCCCCTTAGCGCACCGAATATCTGCTTGCAGTCTCTACAGAGAGAGAGTTTCAGAAGTTCTCATTCAAAAGTAAGGTTCAACTCTGTTAGTTGAATGCAGAGATCACAAGATGTTTCGTAGAATGCTTCTCTGTAGTTTTTATTTGAAGATATTCCTTTTCCCGCTATAGGCCCCTTAGCGTTCCGAATGTCCGCTTGCAGTTTCTACTGAAAGAGTGTTTCAGAACTCCGCATTCAAAATTAACTTCAACTCTGTTAATTGAATGCACAGATGAGAAAGTAGTTTCACAGAATGCTTCTGTGTAGTTTTTATTTGAAGATATTCCTTTTTCCACTATAGTCCCCTTAGGGCTCCAATTGTCCGATGGCGGTTTCTACAGAAATAGTGCCTCAAAACTCCTCAATAAAAAGTAAGGTTCAACTCTGCTAGTTGAATGCATGGATCAGAAAGAAGTTCCACAGAATGCTTCGGTGTAGTTTTTATTTGAAGTTATTCCTTTTTCCACTATAGGGCTCTTAGTGCTCCGAATGTCGGCTTGCAGTTTATGCAGAAAGAGAGTTTCAGAACTTCTCAATCAAAAGTAAGGTTCAAATCAGAAGAATGCACAGATCAGAAAGAAGTTCCGCAGAATGCTTCTGTGTAGTTTTTATTTGAAGATATTCCTTTTTCCACTGTAGGCCACTTAGCGCTCCGAATGTCCGCTTGCAGTTTCTACAGAAAGAGTGTTTCAGAGCTGCTCAATCAAAAGTAAGGTTCAACTCTGCTAGTTGAATGCACAGATCAGAAAGAACTTTCACAGAATGCTTCTGTGTAGGTTTTATTTGAAGATATTCCTTTTTCCACTGTAGGCCACTTAGCGCTCCGAATGTCCGCTTGCAGTTTCTACAGAAAGAGTGTTTCAGAACTGCTCAATCAAAAGTAAGGTTCAACTCTGCCTGCTGAATGCAGCGATCAGAAACACGTTTCACAGAATGCTTCTGTGTAGTTTTTATTTGAAGATATTACTTTTTCCACTATAGGCCCCTAAGCACTCTCAATGTCCACTTGCAGTTTCTACAGAAAGAGTGTTTCAAAACTACTCAATCAAAAGTAAGGTTCAACTCTGGTAATTGAATGCACAGATCAGAAACAAATTTCGCAGAATGCTTCTGTGTAGTTTTTATTTGAAGGTATTCCTTTTTCCACTATAGGCCTCTTAGTGCACCAAATGTCCACTTGCAGTTTGTGCAGAAAGAGAGTTTCAGAACTTCTCAATCAAAAGTAAGGTTCAACTCAGATGACTGCACAGAGCAGAAAGAAGTTTCGCAGAATGCTTTTCTGCAGTTTTTATTTAGGTTATTCCTTTTTCCACTGTATGCCCCTTAGTGCTCCGAATGTCCCATTGCAGTTTCTACAGAAGGAGTGTTTCAGAACTGCTCAATCAAAACCAAGGTTCAACTCTGCTAGTTGAACACACGGATCAGAAAGAAGTCTCGCAGAATGCTTCTGTGTAGTTTTTATTTGAAGATATTCCTTTTTCCACTATAGGCCACTAAGCGCTCCGACTGTCCACTTGCAGTTTCTACAGAAAGCGTGTTTCAAAATTACTCAATCAAAAGAAAGCTTCAACTCCGCTAGTTGAATGTACAGATCAGAAGGAAGTTTCGCAGAATGCTTCTTTGTAGTTTTTCTTTGAAGATATTCCTTTTTCCACTATTGGCCCTTAAGAGCTCTGAATGTCCACTTGCAGTCTCTACAGAAAGAGTGTTATAAAACTACTCAATCAAAAGTAAGGTTCAACTTGGCTAGTTGAATGTAGAGATCAGAAAAAAGTTTCACAGAGTGCTTCTGTGCAGTTTTTATTTGAAGATATTCCTTTTTCCACTATAGGCCCCTTAAGTACTCCGAATGTCCGATTGCAGTTTCTACAGAAAGAGTGTTTCAGAACTGCTCAATAAAAAGTAATGTTCAACTCTGGTACTTGAACGCACAGAACAGAAAGAAGTTTTGCAGAATGCTTCTGTGTAGTTTTTATTTGAAGATATTCCTTTTTCCACTATAGGCCTCTTAGCGCTCCGAATGTCCGCTTGCAGTTTCTACAGAAAGAGTGTTTCAGAAGTGCTCAATCAAAGTTATGTTCAACTCTGCTAGTTGAATGCACAGATGAGAAAGAAGTTTCATCGAATGCTTCTGTGTAGTTTTTATTTGAAGATATTCCTTTTCCTCTATAGGCCCCATAGCGCTCCGAATGTCTGCTTGCAGTTTGTACAGAAAGAGTGTTTCGGAACTGCTCAATCAAAAGAAGGGGTCAACTCTGGTAGTTGAATTCACAGATCAGAAAAAGTTTCACAGAATGCTTCTGTGTAGTTTTTATTTGAAGATATTCGTTTTTCCATTATAGGCCCCTTAGCGCTCCGAATTTCTGCTTGCCGTTTCTACAGAAAGAATGCTTCAGAACTGCTCAATCATAAGTAAGGTTCAACTCTGTTACTTGAATGCACAGCTCAGAAAGAAGTTTCGCCGAATCCTTCTATGTAGTTTTTATTTGAAGATATTCCTTTTTCCTCTATAGGCCCTTAGCGCTCTGAATGTCCGCTTGCACTTTCTACAGAAAGAGTATTTCAAAACTACACAATCAAAAGTAAGGTTCAACTCTGCTAGTTGAAGGCAAAGATTAGAAAGGAGTTTCGCAGAATGCTTCTGTGTAGTTTTTAATTGAAGATATTCCTTTTTCCACTATAGGCCCCTTAGCGCTCCGAATGTCCGCTTGCAGTTTCTACAAAAAGAGTGTTTCAAAACTCCTCAATCAAAAGTAAGGTTCAACCTTGCTAGTTGAACGCACAAATCAGAAAGTAGTTTCGCAGAATGCTTCTGTGCAGTTTTTATTTCAAGAAATGACTTTTTCCCCTATAGGCCCCTTAGCGCTCCAAATGTCCGCTTGCAGTTTCTACAGAAAGAGTGTTTCAGAACTGCTCAATCAAAAGTCAGGTTCAACTCTGCTAGTTGAATGCACAGATCAGAAAGATGTTGCACAGCATGCGTCTGTCTAGTTTTTATCTGAAGATATTCCTTTTTGCACTATATTCCCATTATCGCTCCAAATGTCTGCTTGCAGTTTCTACAGAAAGAGTGTTTGAGAGCTGTTCAATCAAAAGAAAGTTTCAACTTTGCTACTTGAATGCACAGATCAGAAAGAAGTTTCACAGAATGCTTCTGTGTAGTTTTTATTTGTAGATAATACTTCTTGCAGACTAGGCCCCTTAGCGCTCCGAATATCTGCTTGCAGTTTCTACGGAAAGAGTGTTTCAGAACTGCTCAATCAAAAGTAATGTTCAACTCTGCTAGTTGAACGCACACATCAGAAAGGAGTTTTGCAGAATGATTCTGTGTAGTTTTTATTTGAAAATATTCCATTTTCCACTATAGGCCCCTTAGCGCTCCGAATGTCTGCTTGCAGTTTCTTCAGAAAGAATGTTTCAAAACTCCTCAATTAAAAGTAAGGTTCAACTCTGTTAGTTGTATGCACAGATCAAAAAGAAGTTTCGCAGAATGCTTCTGTATAGTTTTTATTTGAAGATAATGCTTTTTCCACTATAGGAACCATAGAGCTCCGAATGTCCGCTTGCAGTTTCTTCAGAAAGAGACTTTCAGAGCATCTCAGTCAAAAGTAAGGTTCAACTGTGTTAGTTGAATGCACAGATCCAAAAGAAGTTTCGCAGAATGCTTCTGTGTAGTTTTTATTTGAAGATATTCCTTTTTCCACTATAGGCCCCTAAGCACTCCAAATGTCCACTGGCAGTTTCTACAGAAAGAGTGTTTCAAAACTACTCAATCAAAAGAAAGCTTCAACTCCGCTAGTTGAATATACAGAGCAGAAAGAAGTTTCGCAGAATGCTTCTGTGTAGTTTTTATTTGAAGATATTCCTTTTTCCACTATAGGCCCCTAAGCGCTCTGAATGTCCTCTTGCAGTTTCAACAGAAAGAGTGTTACAAAACTACTCAATCAAAATTATGGTTCAACTCGGCTAGTTGAATGCATAGATTAGAACGATGTTTTGCAGAGTGCTTCTGTGCAGTTTTTATTTGAAGATATTCCTTTTTCCACTATAGGCCACTTAGTACTCCAAATGTTTGATTGCAGTTTCTACAGAAAGAGTGTTTCAGAACTGCTCAATCGAAAGTAAAGTTCAACTCTGTTAGTTGAATGCACAGATCAGAAAGAAGTTTCGCAGAATGCTTCTGTGTAGTTTTTATTTGAAGATATTCCTTATTCCACTATAGGCCCCATAACGCTCTGAATTACTGCTTTCAGTTCCTACAGAAAGAGTGTTTCTGAACTGCTGAATCAAAAGTAAGGTTCAACTCTGCTAGTTGAATGCACAGATCAGAAAGAAGTTTCACAGAATGCTTCTGTGTAGTTTTTATTTGAATACATTCATTTACCACTATAGGCCCCTTATCGCTCCGAATGTCCACTTGCAGTTTCTACAGAAAGAGTGTTTCAAAGCTCCTCAATCAAAAGTAAGGTTCAACTCTGCTAGTTGAAGGCACAGATCAGGAAGTAGTTTCGCAGAATGCTTCTGTGTAGTTTTTATTTGAAGATATCCTTTTTCCACTATAGGCCCCTAAGCGCTCCGGATGTTTCCTTGCAGTTTCTACAGAAAGAGTGTTTCACAACTGCTCAATGAAAAGTAAGGTTCAACTCTGCTAGCTGAATGCACAGATCAGAAATAAGTTTCGGAGAATGCTTCTGTGTAGTTTTTATTTGAAGATATTACTTTTTCCACTATAGGACCCTTAGCGAACCGAATGTCCGCTTGCGGTTTCTACAGAAAGAGTGTTTCAGAACTGCTCAATCAAATGTAAGTTTCAACTCTTCCAGTTGAATGCACAGATCAGAACGAAGTTTCGCAGAATGCTTTTGTTTAGTTTTTGTTTGAAGATATTTCTTTTTCCAGCATAGGCCCCTTAGCGCACAAAATGTCCGCTTGCAGTTTCTACAGGAAGAGTGTGTCAGAACTGCTAAATCAAAAGTAAGGTTCAACTCTGCTAGTTGAATGCACAGATCAGAAAGGAGTTTCACAGAATGCTGCTGTGTACTTTTTATTTGAAGATATTCCTTTTTCCACTATAGGCTCCGTAGCGCTCCGAAAGTCCGCTTGCAGTTTCTACAGAAGTAGTGTTTCAAAACTCCTCAATCAAAAGTAAGGTTCAACTCTGCTAGTTGAATGACAGATCAGAAAGTAGTTTCACAGAATGCTTCTGTGTACTTTTCATTTGAAGATATTCCTTTTTCCACTATAGGCCCCTCATTGCTCCGAAGGTCTGACTGCAGTTTCTACAGAAAGTGTATTTCAGAACTGCTCAATCAAATGTAAGGTTCAACTCTGCTGGTTGAATGCACAGTTCAGAAATAAGTTTCACAGAATGCTTCTGTGTAGTTTTTATTTGAAGATATTCCTTTTTCCACCATAGGCCACTTAGCGCTTCGAATGTCCGCTTGCAGTTGCTACAGAAAGAGTGTATCAGAACTGCTCAATCAAAAGTGAGGTTTAACTCCGCGACTTGAATGCACAGAGAAGGAATAAGTTTCGCAGATTACTTCTGTGTAGTTTTTATTTGAAGGTATTACATTTTCCACCATAGGCCCCTTAACGCTCCTAATGTCTGCTTGCAATTTCTACAGAAAGAGTGTTTCAGAACTCCTCAATCAAAAGTAAGGTTCAACTCTTCTAGTTGAATGCACAGATCAGAAAGAAGTTTCACAGAATGCTTCTGTGTAGTTTTTATTAGAAGTTATTCCTTATTCCACTGTAGGCCCCTAAGCGATCCGAATGTCCACTTACAGTTTCTACAGAAAGAGTGTTTCAAAACTACTCAATCAAAAGTTGGCTTCAACTCTGCTAGTTGAATGCACCGATCAGAAAGAAGTTTCACAGAATGCTTCTGTCTATTTTTTATTAGAAGTTATTCCTTTTTCTGCTATTGGTGCCTTTGAGCTCTGAATTTCCGCTTGAAGTTTCCACAGAAAGATTGTTTCAGAACTGTGCAATCAAAAGTAAGGTTCAACTCTGCTAGTTGAATGCACAGATCAAAAAGAAGTTTCGCAGAATTCTACTGTGTAGATTTTATTTGAAGATATTCCTTTTTCCTCTATAGGCCCCTTAGCACTACGAATGTCCGCTTGCAGTTTCTACAGAAAGAGTGTTTCAGAACTGCTCAATCAAAAGTAAGATTCAACTCTGGTAGTTGAATGCACAGATCTGAAAGAAGTTTCGCAGAATGCTTCTCTATAGTTTTTCTTTGAAGATATTCCTTTTTCCACTATAGGCCCCTAAGCGCTCCAAATGTCCACTTGCAGTTTCTACAGAAAGAGTGTTTCAAAACTACTCAATCAAAAGAAAGCTTCAACTCTGCTAGTTGAATGTACAGATCAGAAAGAAGTTTTGCAGAATGCTTCTGTGTAGTTTTTATTTGAAGATATTCCTTTTTCCACTATAGGCCCCTAAGTGCTCTGAATGTCCACTTGCAGTTTTGACAGAAAGAGTGTTACAAAACTACTCAATCAAAATTATGGTTCAACTCCGCTAGTTGAATGCAGAGATTAGAAGGATGTTTTGCAGAGTGCTTCTGTGCAGTTTTTATTTGAAGATATTCCTTTTTCCACTATAGGCCCTTTAGTACTCCTAATGTCCGATTGCAGTTTCTACAGAAAGAGTGTTTCAGAACTGCTCAATCAAAAGTAAAGTTCAACTCTGTTAGTTGAATGCACAGATCAGAAAGAAGTTTCGTAGAATGCTTCTTTGTAGTTTTTATTTGAAGATATTCCTTATTCCACTATAGGCCCCATAGCGCTCTGAATTACTGCATTCAGTTCCCACAGAAAGAGAGTTTCTGAACTGATGAATCAAAAGTAAGGTTCAACTCTGCTAGTTGAATGCACAGATCAGAAAGAAGTTTCCCAGAAGGCTTCTGTGTAGTTTTTATTTGAATACAATCTTTTACCACTATAGGCCCCTTAGCGCTCTGAATGTCCACTTGCAGTTTCTACAGAAAGAGCGTTTCAAAGCTCCTCAATCAAAAGTAAGGTTCAACTCTGCTAGTTGAAGGCACAGATCAGCAAGAAGTTTCGCAGAATGCTTCTGTGTAGTTTTTATTTGAAGATATTCCTTTTTCCCCAATAGCCCCCTTAGCGCTCCGAATGTCCACTTGCAGTTTCTACTAAAAGAGTGTTTCAGAACTGCTCAATCAAATGTGAGTTTCAACTCTTCCAGTTGAATGCACAGATCAGAACGAAGTTTCGCACAATGCTTCTATGTAGTTTTTGTTTGAAGATATTACTATTTGCACTATAGGCCCCTTAGCGCAGAAAATGTCCGCTTGCAGTTTCTACAGAAAGAGTGTGTCAGAACTGCTAAATCAAAAGTAAGGTTCAACTCTGCTAGCTGAATGCACAGATCAGAAAGGAGTTTCGCAGAATGCTTCTTTGTAGTTTTTATTTGAAGATATTCCTTTTTCCACTATAGGCCCCTTAGCGCTCCGAATTTCCCCTTGCAGTTTCTACAGAAGGAGTGTTTCAAAACTCCTCAATCAAAAGTAAGGTTTAAATCTGCTAGTTTAATGCACAGATCAGAAAGTAGTTTCGCACAATCCTTCTGTGTAGTTTTCATTTGAAGATATACCTTTTTCCACTATAGGCCCCTTAGTGCTCTGAAGGTCCGACTGCAGTTTCCACAGAAAGTGTATTTCAGAACTGCTCAATCAAAAGTAAGTTTCATCTCTGCTGGTTGAATGCACACATGAGAAAGAAGTTTTGCAGAATGCTTCTGTGTAGTTTTTATTTGAAGATATTCCTTTTTCCAATATAGGACCCTTAGCGCTCCGAATGTCCACTTGCAGTTTCCACAAAAAGTGTGTTTCAGAACTGCTCAATCAAAAGTAAGGTTCAACTCTGCTTGTTGACTGCACAGATCAGAAAGAAGTTTCGCAGAATGCTTCGGTGTAGTTTTTATTTGAAGATACTCCTTTTTCCACTGTATGCCCCTTAGCGAACAGAATGTCCGCTTGCAGTTTCTACAGAAAGAGTGTTTCAGAAATGCTCAGTCAAATGTGAGGTTCAACTCTGCTAGTTGAATGCACAGATCAGAAAGAAGTTTCGCAGAATGCTTCTGTGTAGTTTTTATTTGAAGATATTCATTTTTCCATTGTAGGTTCCTTAGCACTCCGAATCTCTGCTTGAAGTTTCTACAGAAAGAGAATTTCAGAAGTTCTCAATCAAAAGGAAGGTTCAACTCTGTTAGTTGAAGGCACAGATCAGAAAGAAGTTTTGCAGAATGCTTCTGTATAGTTTTTATTTGAAGATATTTCTTTTCCAATTTAGGAACCTTAGCGCTCTGAATGTCCGCTTTCAATTTCTACAGCAAGAGACTTTCAGAACTTCTCAATCAAAAGTAAGGTTCAACACTGTTAGTTGAATGCACAGATCAGAAAGAACTTTCACAGAATGCTTCTGTGTAGTTTTTATTTGAAGATATTCCTTATTCCACTATAGGCCCCTTAGCACTCCGTATGTCCGCTTGCAGTTTCTACAGAAAGAGTGTTTCAGAACTGCTCAATCAAAAGTAAGTTTCAACTCTGCTAGTTGAATGCACAGATCAGAAAGAAGTTTCACAGAATGCTTCTATGTAGTTTTTATTTGAAGATATTCCTTTTTCCACTATAGGCCCCTTAGCGCTCCGAATGTACTCTTTCAGTTTTTACAGAAAATGTGTTTCAGAACCGCTCAATCAAAAGTAAGGTTCAACTCTGCTAGTTGAATGCACATGATAGAAAGAAGTTTCACAGAATGCTTCTTTGTAGTTTTTATTTGAAGATATTCCTTATTGCACTTTCAGCCTCTTAACTCTCCGAATGTCCGCTAGCAGTTTCTACTGAAAGCGTGTTTCGGAACTGCTCAATCAAAAGGAGGTTCAACTCTGCTAGTTGAATGCACAGATTAGAAATATATTTCACAGAATACTTCTGTGTAGTTTTTATTTAAAGATATTCCTTTTTCCACTATAGGCCCCTTACCGCTCCGAATGTCCGCTTGCAGTTTGTACAGAAAGAGTGTTTCAGAGCTGCTCTATCTAAGGTAATGTTCAACTGTGCTAGTTGAATGCACAGATCATAAAGAAGTTTCGCAGAATGCTTCTGTGTAGTTTTTATTTGAAGATATTCTTTTTCCACTACATGCCCCTTAGCACTCCGAATGTCCGCTTGCAGTTTCCAGAGAAAAAGTGTTTCAGAACTCCTCAATCAAAAGTAAGGTTCAACTCTGCTAGTTGAATGCACAGATCAGAAAGAAGTTTCGCAGAATGCTTCCGTGTAGTTTGTATTTGAACATATTCCATTTTCCACCATAGGCCCCTTAACGCTCCAAATATCCGCTTGCAGTTTCTACAGAAAGAGTGCTTCAGAACTGCTCAATCAAAAGTAATGTTCAACTCGGCTAGTTGAATGCACAGACAACAAAGAAGTTTCGCAGAATGTTTCTGTGTAATTTTTATTTGAAGATATTCCTTTTTCCACTATAGGCCCCTTAGCGGTCGGAATGTCCGCTTGCAGTTTCAACAGAGAGAGTGTTTCGGGACTGTTCAATCAGAAGTAAGGTTCAACTCTATTAGTTGAATGCACGGATCAGAAAGTTGTTTCGCCGAATGCTTCAGTGTAGTTTTTATTTGAAGATATTCCTTTTTCCGCTATAAACTCCTGAGCGTTCCGAATTTCCGCTTGCCGTTTCCACAGAAAGAGTGTTTCAGAACTGCTGAATCAAAAGTAAGGTTCAACTCTGTTAGTTGAATGCCCAGATCAGAAAGAAGATTCACAGAATGATTCTGTGTAGTTGTTATTTGAAGATATTCCTTTTTCCTCTATAGGCCCTTAACGCTCTGACTGTCCGCTTGCAGTTTCTTCAGAAAGTGTTTAAAAACTCCTCAATCAAAAGTAAGGTTCAACCTTGCTAGTTGAATGCACAGATCAGAAAGAAGTTTCGCAGAATGCTTCTGTGTACTTTTTATTTGAAGTTATTCCTTTTTCCAGTATAGGCCCTTAGCGGTCCGAATGTCCGCCTGCAGTTTCAACAGAAAGAGAGTTTCAGAACTTCTCAATCAAAACTAAGGTTCAACTCTGTTAGTTGAATGCACAGATCAGAAAGAAGTTTCACAGAATGCTTCTGGGTAGTTTTTATTTGAAGATATTCCTTATTCCACTATAGGCCCCATAGCGCTCTGAATTACTGCTTTCAGTTCCTACAGAAAGAGTGTTTCTGAACTGCTGAATCAAATGTCAGGTTCAACTCTGCTAGTTGAATGCACAGATCAGAAAGAAGTTTCGCAGAAAGCTTCCGTGTAGTTTTTATTTGAATACATTCATTTACCACTATAGGCCACTTAGCACTCCGAATGTCCGCTTGGAGTTTCTACAGAAAGAGTGTTTCAAAGCTCCTCAATCAAAAGTAAGGTTCAACTCTGCTAGTTGAAGGCACAGATCAGCAAGAAGTGTCGCAGAATGCTTCTGTGTAGTTTTTATTTGAATATATTCATTTTTCCCCTATAGCCCCCTTAGCGCTCCGAATGTCCACTTGCAGTTTCTACTAAAAGAGTATTTCAGAACTGCTCAATTAAAAGTAAGGTTGAACTCTGCTAGTTGCATGCACAGATCAGAAAGACGTTTTGCAGAATGCTTCTGTGTAGTTTTTATTTGAAGATATTCCTTTTTCCACTGTAGGACACTTGCCGCACAGAATGTCCGCTTGCAGTTTCTACAGAAAGAGTGTGTCAGAACTGCTAAATCAAAAGTAAGGTTCAACTCTGCTAGCTGAATGCACAGATCAGAAAGGAGTTTCACAGAATGCTTCTGTGTAGTTTTTATTTGAAGATATTCCTTTTTCCACTATAGGCCCCTTAGCGCTCCGAATGTCCCCTTGCAGTTTCTACAGAATGAGTGTTTCAAAACTCCTCAATCAAAAGTAAGGTTCAACTCTGCTAGTTTAATACACAGATCAGAAAGTAGTTTCGCAGAATCCTTCTGTGTAGTTTTCATTTGAAGATATTCCTTTTTCCACTATAGGCCCCTTAGTGCTCCGAAGGTCCGACTGCAGTTTCCACAGAAAGTGTATTTCAGAACTGCTCAATCAAAAGTAAGTTTCATCTCTGCTGGTTGAATGCACACATGAGAAAGAAGTTTTGCAGAATGCTTCTGTGTAGTTTTTATTTGAAGATATTCATTTTTCCATTGTAGGTTCCTTAGCGCTCCGAATGTCCGCTTGAAGTTTCTACAGAAAGAGAATTTCAGAAGTTCTCAATCAAAAGGAAGGTTCAACTCTGTTAGTTGAAGGCACAGATCAGAAAGAAGTTTTGCAGAATGCTTCTGTATAGTTTTTATTTGAAGATATTTCTTTTCCAATTTAGGAACCTTAGCGCTCTGAATGTCCGCTTTCAATTTCTACAGCAAGAGACTTTCAGAACTTCTCAATCAAAAGTAAGGTTCAACTCTGTTAGTTGAATGCACAGATCAGAAAGAACTTTCACAGAATGCTTCTGTGTAGTTTTTATTTGAAGATATTCCTTATTCCACTATAGGCCCCTTAGCTCTCCGTATGTCCGCTTGCAGTTTCTACAGAAAGAGTGTTTCAGAACTGCTCAATCAAAAGAAAGTTTCAACTCTGCTAGTTGAATGCACAGATCGGAAAGAAGTTTCACAGAATGCTTCTATGTAGTTTTTATTTGAAGATATTCCTTTTTCCACTATAGGCCCCTTAGCGCTCCGAATGTACTCTTGCAGTTTTTACAGAAAATGTGTTTCAGAACCGCTCAATCAAAAGTAAGGTTCAACTCTGCTAGTTGAATGCACACGATAGAAAGAAGTTTCACAGAATGCTTCTTTGTAGTTTTTATTTGAATATATTCCTTATTGCACTTTAGGACTCTTAGCTCTCCGAATGTCCGCTAGCAGTTTCTACTGAAAGCGTGTTTCAGAACTGCTCAATCAAAAGGACATTCAACTCTGCTAGTTGAATGCACAGATTAGAAATATGTTTCACAGAATGCTTCTGTGCAGTTTTTATTTAAAGATATTCCTTTTTCCACTATAGGCCCCTTACCGCTCCAAATGTCCGCTTGCAGTTTGTACAGAAAGAGTGTTTCAGAGCTGCTCTATCTAAAGTAATGTTCAACTGTGCTAGTTGAATGCACAGATCATAAAGAAGTTTCACAGAATGCTTCTGTGTAGTTTTTATTTGAAGATATTCCTTTTTCCACTACATACCCCTTAGCACTCCAAATGTCCGCTTGCAGTTTCCAGAGAAAAAGTGTTTCAGAACTCCTCAATCAAAAGTAAGGTTCAACTCTGCTAGTTGAATGCACAGATCAGAAAGAAGTTTCGCAGAATCCTTCTGTGTA
This sequence comes from Nomascus leucogenys, assembly GCF_006542625.1. Taxonomy (NCBI): domain Eukaryota; kingdom Metazoa; phylum Chordata; class Mammalia; order Primates; family Hylobatidae; genus Nomascus; species Nomascus leucogenys. The sequence goes on along the minus strand of NC_044388.1, from coordinate 48,407,147 downwards.
GTTTTTATTTGAACATATTCCATTTTCCACCATAGGCCCCTTAACACTCCAAATATCTGCTTGGAGTTTCTACAGAAAGAGTGCTTCAGAACTGCTCAATCAAAAGTAAGGTTCAACTCTTCTAGTTGAATGCACAGACAACAAAGCAGTTTCACAGAATGTTTCTGTGTAGTTTTTATTTGAACATATTCCTTTTTCCACTATAGGCCCCTTAGCGGTCAGAGTGTCCGCTTGCCGTTTCTACAGAAAGAGTGTTTCAGAACTGCTGAATCAAAAGTAAGGTTCAACACTGTTAGTTGAATGCCCAGATCAGAAGGAAGATTCGCAGAATGATTCTGTGTAGTTTTTATTTGAAGATATTACTTTTTCCTCTATAGGCCCTTAACGCTCTGACTGTCCGCTTGCAGTTTCTTCAGAAAGTGTTTCAAAACTCCTCAATCAAAAGTAAGGCTCAACCTTGCTAGTTGAACGCACAGATCAGAAAGAAGTTTCGCAGAATGCTTCTGTGTACTTTTTATTTGAAGATATTCCTTTTTCCAGTATAGGCCCTTAGCGGTCCGAATGTCCGCTTGCAGTTTCAACAGAAAGAGAGTTTCAGAACTTCTCAATCAAAACTAAGGTTCAATCTGTTAGTTGAATGCACAGATCAGAAAGAAGTTTCGCAGAATGCTTCTGTGTAGTTTTTATTTGAAGATATTCCTTATTCCACTATAGGCCCCGTAGCGCTCTGAATCACTGCGTTCAGTTCCTACAGAAAGAGTGTTTCTGAACTGCTGAATCAAATGTAAGGTTCAACTCTGCTAGTTGAATGCACAGATAAGAAAGAAGTTTCGCAGAATTCTTCTGTGTAGTTTTTATTTTAATACATTCATTTACCACTGTACGCCCCTTAGCGCTCCGAATGTCCACTTGCAGTTTCTACTAAAAGAGTATTTCAGAACTGCTCAATTAAAAGTAACGTTGAACTCTGCTAGTTGCATGCACAGATCAGAAAGAAGTTTTGCAGAATGCTTCTATGTAGTTTTTATTTGAAGATATTCCTTTTTCCACTCTAGGACACTTGCCGCACAGAATGTCCGCTTGCAGTTTCTACAGAAAGAGTGTGTCAGAACTGCTAAATCAAAAGTAAGGTTCAACTCTGCTAGCTGAATGCACAGATCAGAAAGGCGTTTCGCAGAATGATTCTGTGTAGTTTTTATTTGAAGATATTCCTTTTTCCTCTATAGGCCCTTAACGCTCTGACTGTCTGCTTGCAGTTTCTTCAGAAAGTTTTTCAAAACTCCTCAATCGAAAGTAAGGTTCAACTCTGCTAGTTGAACGCACAGATCAGAAAGAAGTTTCGCAGAATGCTTCTGTGTACTTTTTATTTGAAGATGTTCTTTTTTCCAGTATAGGCCCTTAGCGGTCCGAATGTCCGCCTGCAGTTTCAACAGAAAGAGAGTGTCAGAACTTCTCAATCAAAACTAAGGTTCAACTCTGTTAGTTGAATGCACAGATCAGAAAGAAGTTTTGCAGAATGCTTCTGTGTAGTTTTTATTTGAAGATATTCCCTATTCCACTATAGGCCCCATAGCGCTCTGAATTACTGCTTTCAGTTCCTACAGAAAGAGTGTTTCTGAACTGCTGAATCAAAAGTAAGGTTCAGCTCTGCTAGTTGAATGCACAGATAAGAAAGAAGTTTCACAGAATTCTTCTGTGCAGTTTTTATTTGAATACATTCATTTACCACTATAGGCCCCTTTGCGCTCCGAATGTCCACTTGCAGTTTCTACTAAAAGAGTATTTCAGAACTGCTCAATTAAAAGTAACGTTGAACTCTGCTAGTTGCATGCACAGATCAGAAAGAAGTTTTGCAGAATGCTTCTATGTAGTTTTTATTTGAAGATATTCCTTTTTCCACTGTAGGACACTTGCCGCACAGAATGTCCGGTTGCAGTTTCTACAGAAAGAGTGTGTCAGAACTGCTAAACCAAAAGTAAGGTTCAACTCTGCTAGCTGAATGCACAGATCAGAAAGGAGTTTCGCAGAATGCTTCTGTGTAGTTTTTATTTGAAGATATTCCTTTTTCCACTATAGGCCCCTTAGTGCTCCGAATGTCCCCTTGCAGTTTCTACAGAAGGAGTGTTTCAAAACTCCTCAATCAAAAGTAAGGTTCAACTCTGCTAGTTTAATGCACAGTCAGAATGTAGTTTCACAGAATCCTTCTGTGTAGTTTTCATTTGAAGATATTCCTTTTTCCACTATAGGCCCCTTAGTGCTCCGAAGGTCCGACTGCAGTTTCCACAGAAAGTGTATTTCAGAACTGCTCAATCAAAAGTAAGTTTCATCTCTGCTGGTTGAATACACACATGAGAAAGAAGTTTTGCAGAATGCTTCTGTGTAGTTTTTATTTGAAGATATTCCTTTTTCCACTATAGGACCCTTAGCGCTCCGATTGTCCACTTGCAGTTTCCACAAAAAGTGTGTTTCAGAACTGCTCAATCAAAAGTAAAGTTCAACTCTGCTAGTTGACTGCACAGATCAGAAAGAAGTTTCGCAGAATGCTTCTGTGTAGTTTTTATTTGAAGATATTCCTTTTTCCACTATACGCCCCTTAGCGAACAGAATGTCCGCTTGCAGTTTCTACAGAAAGAGTGTTTCAGAAATGCTCAGTCAAATGTAAGGTTCAACTCTGCTAGTTGAATGCACAGATCAGAAAGAAGTTTCGCAGAATGCTTCTGTGTAGTTTTTATTTGAAGATATTCATTTTTCCATTGTAGGTTCCTTAGCGCTCCGAATCTCTGCTTGAAGTTTCTACAGAAAGAGAATTTCAGAAGTTCTCAATCAAAAGGAAGGTTCAACTCTGTTAGTTGAAGGCACAGATCAGAAAGAAGTTTTGCAGAATGCTTCTGTATAGTTTTTATTTGAAGATATTTCTTTTCCAATTTAGGAACTTTAGCGCTCTGAATATCCGCTTTCAATTTCTACAGCAAGAGACTTTCAGAACTTCTCAATCAAAAGTAAGGTTCAACTCTGTTAGTTGAATGCACAGATCAGAAAGAACTTTCACAGAATGCTTCTGTGTAGTTTTTATTTGAAGATATTCCTTATTCCACTATAGGCCCCTTAGCTCTCCGAATGTCCGCTTGCAGTTTCTACAGAAGTAGTGTTTCAGAACTGCTCAATGAAAAGTAAGTTTCAACTCTGCTAGTTGAATGCACAGATCAGAAAGAAGTTTCACAGAATGCTTCTATGTAGTTTTTATTTGAAGATATTCCTTTTTCCACTATAGGCCCCTTAGCGCTCCGAATGTACTCTTGCAGTTTTTACAGAAAATCTGTTTCAGAACCGCTCAATCAAAAGTAAGGTTCAACTCTGCTAGTTGAATGCACACGATAGAAAGAAGTTTCACAGAATGCTTCTTTGTAGTTTTTATTTGAAGATATTCCGTATTGCACTTTTGGCCCCTTAGCGCTCTGAATGTCCTCTTGCAGTTTCTACAGAAAGAGTGTTTCTGAACTGCTCAATCAAAAGTAAGGTTCAAATCTGCTAGTTGAATGCAGCGATCAGAAAGTAGTTTCGCAGAATGCTTCTGTGTATTTTTTATTTGAAGTTATTCCTGTTTCCACTACAGGCTCCTTAGCACTCTGAATGTCCACTTGCAGTTTCTACTGAAAGAGTGTTTCAGAACTGCTCAATCAAAAGTAAGGTTCAACTCTGGTAGTTGAATGCACATGTAAGAAACAAGTTTCACGGAATGCTTCTGTGTAGTTTTTATTTGAAGATATTCCTTTTTCCACTATAGGCCCCTTAGCGCTCCGAATGTCCTCTTGCATTTTCTTCGGCAAATGTGTTTCAGAACTGCTCAATCAAAAGTAAGGTTCAACTCTGCTAGTTGAGTGCACGGATCAGAAAGAAGTTTCTCCCCTTCCTTAAGCTTGGTTATTTTAAATAGCAGCTCTTGCTTCCTTCCTTCCTGTCTCTCTCTCTGTCTCTTTCTTTCTTTCTTTCTTTCTTTCTTTCTTTCTTTCTTTCTTTCTTTCCTTCTTTCTTTCTTTCTTTGTTTCTTTCTTTCTTTCTTTCTTTCCTTCTTTCTTTCTTTTTTTTTTCTTTCTTTCTTTCTTGTCTTTCCCTCTGGGGCCCAGGGTGCAATCTACTCGGCTCGCTGCTGCCCCCGCCACGGACTGCCTGGGCCTGCAGGCGCACACCACCGCTGCCTGCCTTTTCTCCTTTTGCTGCAGGCATGCGTTTGCCATGTTGGCCACGCTGGTCGCCAGCTCCTGATGCCGAGTGCTCTGCCCGCCTCTGCCTCCCGATATACTGGGACTGCAGACAGAGTCTCGCTCACCCGGTGCTCGGTGTTGCCTGGGCTGGAGTGCGGTGTCGTGGTCTGGCCTCGCGGCAGCCTCCGCCTCCCAGCCGCCTGCCTTGTCCTACCAGGGTGCTGAGATTGCAGCCCCTGACTGGCCACCGCCCCGTCTGGGAGGTGGGGAGCATCTCTGCCCGGCCACCCATCATGTGGGAAGTGAGGAGCGCCTCTGCCCGGCCACCCATCGTCTGGGAATTGAGGAGCGCCTCTGCCCGACCACCCCATCTGGGAAGTGTGGAGCGCCTCTGCCCGGCTGCCATGTCTGGGAAGTGAGGAGCGCCTCTGCCTGGCCACCCGTCGTCTGGGAAGTGAGGAGCGCCTCTCTCCGGCCACCCACCATCTGGGAAGTGAGGAGCACCTCTGCCCGGCCACCCCGTCTGGGAGGTGAGGAGCGCCTCTGCCCGGCCACCCATCGTCTGGGAATTGAGGAGCGCCTCTGCCTGGCCACCCCATCTGGGAATTGAGGAGTGCCTCTGCCCGGCCGCCCCATCTGGGAAGTGAGGAGTGCCTTGGCCTGGCCACGCACCACCTGGGAAGTGAGGAGCGCCTCTTTCCAACCACCCACTGTCTGGGAAGTGAGGAGCGCTTCTGCCCGGCCACCCATCATCTGGGAAGTGAGGAGCGCCTCTGCCCGGCCGCCCCGTCTGGGAAGTGAGGAGCGCCTCTGCCCGGCCACCCATCGTCTGGGAAGTGAGGAGCGCCTCTGCCCATTCACCCATCATCTGGGAAGTGAGGAGCGCCTCTGCCCGGCCACCTCGTCTGGGAAGTGAGGAGCGCCTCTGCCCGGCCGCCCCATCTGGGAAGTGAGGAGCGCCTCTGCCCGGCCGCCCCATCTGGGAAGTGAGGAGCGCCTCTGCCTGGCCACCCATAGTCTGGGAGGTGAGGAGTGCCTCTGCCCGGCCACCCATCGTCAGGGAATTGAGGAGCACTTCTGCCCGGCCACCCATCGTCTGGGAAGTGAGGAGCGCCTCTGCCTGGCCACCCTGTCTGGGAAATGAGGAGCGCCTCTGTCCGGCCACCCCGTCCAGGAAGAAGTGAGGAGCGCCTCTGCCTGGCCACCCATCGTCTGGGAAGTGAGGAGCGCCTCTGCCCGGCCACCCATCATCTGGGAAGTGAGGAGAGCCTCTGCCCGGCCACCTATCATCTGGGAAGAAGTGAGGAACGCCTCTGCCCAGCCACCCGGTGTCTGGGAAGAAGTGAGGAGTGCCTCTGCCCGGCCGCTCCGTCTGGGAGGTCTACCACGGATGCTAGAAGCAATGTGAGGGCTGGACGTGGTGGCTCACGCCTGTGGTCCCGACACTCTTTGGGGCGAGGCGGGTTGATCACTTCGGGCTAGGAGTTTGAGACCAGTCTGGCCAACATGGCGAAACATGAAAAATACAACAGACAAACCAACCAACCAACTCAATGACAAAAAAACAGGTCTACCCTGGAGTCATACTCTAATTTTTTCTGTTTTCCTGCCTTTCTGTTGCTTAATCCCACTTTCTTTTCTTCCTCTTCATTCTCCCTCTTGTTTGTCAAATAGAGGATTGAGTTATTATCACTGATCCATATAAAGTCCCTCTCTCATTTATTTTAACTCCCACCCCCCATTTCTATTCCCCGACTTCCCATGTACAAGATTCCTAATATGTTTGATATGCATCTTTTTGTTTCTATGTATTTTTAGAAAATGTTTATCGTATTTGTGTGCAAAAAAAATAAATAAAAAAAGAAAAAAAAATTAAAAAAAATGAAACAAGTTTCTCAGAATGCTTCTGTTTAGTTTTTATTTGAAGATATTCCTTTTTCCACTATAGGCCACTTAGCGCTCCGAATGTCCTCTTGCAGTTTCTACAGATGGAGTGTCTCAGAACTGCCCAATCTAAAGAAAGATTCAACTCTGCTAGTTGAATGCACAGATCAGAAAGGAGTTTCGCAGAATGCTACTGTGTAGTTTTTATTTGAAGGTATTCCTTTTTCCACTATAGGCCCCTTAGTGCACAGAATGTCCTCTTGCAGTTTCTACAGAAAGAGTGTTTCAGAACTGCTCAATCAAAAGTAAGGTTCAACTCTGCTAGTTGAATGCACAGAATAAAAAGAGGTTTCACAGAATGCTTCTGTGTAGTTTTTATTTGAAGATATTCCTTATTCCACTATAGGCCCTTTAGCGCTCCAAATGTCTGCTTGCAGTATCTACAGAAAGAGTGGTTCTGAACTGCTCAATCAAAAGTAAGGTTCAACTCTGTTAGTTGAATGCACAGATCAGAAAGAAGTTTCGCAGAATGCTTCTGTGTAGTTTTTGTTTGAAGATATTAATTTTTCCACTATAGGCCACTTATCGCACAGAATGACGGCTTGCAGTTTCTACAGAAAGAGTGTCTCAGAACTGCTAAATCAAAAGTAAGGTTCAACTCTGCTAGTTGAATGCACAGATCAGAAAGCAGTATCCCAGAATGCTTCTGTGTGGTTTTTATATGAAGATATTCCTTTTTCCACTATAGTCCCCTTAGCGCTCCGAACATCCGCTTGCAGTTTCTACAGAAAGAGTGTTTCAGAACTGCTCAATCAAAAGAAAGGTTCAACTCTGCTAGCTGAATGCACAGATCAGAAAGAAGTTTCACAGAATCTTCTGTGTAGTTTTTATTTGAAGATATTCCTTATTCGAGGATAGACCCCTTAGCGCTCCAAATGTCTGCTTGCAGTTTCTACAGATAGAGTGTTTCAGAACTGCTAAATCAAAAGTAAGTTTCAACTCTGCTAGTTGAATGCACAGATCAGAAAGAAGTTTCGAAGAATGCTTCTGTGTAGTTTTTATTTGAAGATATTCCTTTTTCTACTATAGGCCCCTTAGTGCTCTGAATGTCCACTTGCAGTTTCTACAGAAAGTGTGTTTCAGAACTGCTCAATCAAAAGTAAGGTTCAACTCTGTTAGTTGAATGCACAGATCAGAAAGAAGTTTCGCAGAATGCTTCTCTATAGTTTTTATTTGAAGATATTCCTTTTTCCACTACAGGAACCTTAGTGCTCGAATGTCTGCTTGCAGATTCTACAGAAAGAGTCTTTCAGAACTTCTCAATCAAAAGTAAGATTCAACTCTGTTAGTTGAATGCACAGATCAGAAAGAACTTTCACAGAATGCTTCTGTGTAGTTTTTATTTGAAGATATTCCTTTTTCCACTATAGGCCTCCTAGCGTACTGAATGTCCGCTAGCATTATGTACAGAAAGAGTGTTTCAGAACTGCTCAATCAAAAGAAGGTTCAATGCTGTTACTTGAATTCACAGATCAGAAAGAAGTTTTGCAGAATGCTTCTGTGTAGTTTTTATTTGAAGATATTCCTTTTTCCACTATAGGCCCCTGAGTGCTCCGAATGTCCGCTTGAAATCTCTACAAAAAGTGAGTTTCAGAACTTCTCAATCAAAAGTAAGGTTCAACTCTGTAAGTTGAATGCACAGATCAGAAAGTAGTTTCGCAGAATGCTTCTTTGTAGTTTTCATTTGAAGATATTCCATATTCCTTATTCCACTATACGCCCATTAGCGCTCTGAATGTCCACTTGCACTTTCTACAGAAAGAGAGATTCAGAACTGCTCAATCAAAAGTAAGGTTCAACTCTGCTAGTTGATTGCACAGATGAGAAAGTAGTTTCGCAGAATGATTCTGTGTAGTTTTTATTTGAAGATATTCCTTTTTCCACTATAGGCCCCTTAGCGCTCCGAATGTCCGCTTGCAGTTTCTACAGAAAGAGTGTTTCAAAACTACTCAGTCAAAAGTAAGTTTCAACTCTGCTAGTCGAATGCACAGATCATAAAGAAGTCTAGCAGAATGCTTCTGTGTAGTTTTTATTTCAAGATATTCCTTTTTCCACTATAGGCCCCTTAGCACTCCAAATGTCAGCTTGCAGTTTCTACAGGAAGAGAGTTTCAGAACTCCTCAATCAAAAGTAAAGTTCAACTCTGCTAGTTAAATGCGCAGATCAGAAAGTAGTTATGCAGAATTCTTCTGTGTAATTTTTATTTGTAGATATTCCTTTTTCGACTGTAGGCCTCTTAGCGCTCCGAATGTCCGCTTGCAGTTTCTACAGAAAGAGAGTTTCAGAACTCCTCAATCAAAAGTAAGGTTCAACTCTGTTAGTTGAATGTGCAGATCAGAAAGAAGTTTCGCTGAATGCTTCTGTGTAGTTTTTATTTGAAGATATTCCTTTTTCCACTATAGCCCCATTAATGCTCCAAATGTCCACTTGCAGTTTCTACAGAAAGAGTGTTTCAGAACTGCTCAATCAAAAGTAAGGATCAACTACGATAGCTGAATGCACAGCTCAGAAACAAGTTTCGCAGAATGCTTCTGTGTAGTTTTTATTTGAAGCTATTCCTTTTTCCACTATAGGCATCTTACAGCTCTGAATGTCCACTTGCAGTTTCTACAGAAAGATTATTTCAGAACTGCTCAATCAAAAGTAAGGTTCAACTCTGCTAGTTGAATGCACAGATCAGAAACAAGTTTCACAGAATGCTTCTGTGTAGTTTTCATTTGAAGATATTCCATTTTCCACTATAGGCCCCTTAGTGCACCGAATGTCCGCTTACAGTTTCTACAGAAAGAGTGTTTCAGAGCTGCTCAATCAAAAGTAAGGTTCAATTCTGTTAGTTGAATGTACATATCAGAAAGAAGTTTCACAGAATGATTCTGAGTAATTTTTATTAGAAGATATTCCTTTTTCCACTATCGGACCTATAGCGCTCCGAATGTCCGCTTGCAGTTTCTAGAGAAAGAGTGTTTCAGAACTGCTCAACCAAAAGTAAGGTTCACCTCTGCTAGTTGACTGCACAGATGAGAAAGTAGACTCGCGGAATGCTTCTGTGTAGTTTTTAATTGAAGATATTCCTTTTTCCACTATAGGCCCCTTAGTGTTCCGAATGTCCGCTTGCAGTTTCTACAGAAAGAGATTTTCAGAACTTCTCAATCAAAAGTAAGGTTGAACTCTGTTAGTTGAATGCACAGATCAGAAAGACGTTTTGCAGATACTTCTGTGTAGTTTTTATTTGAAGATATACCTTTTTCCAATATAGGGCTCTCAGCGCTTCGAATGTCCATTTGCAGTTTCGACAGAAAGAGTGTTTCAGAACTCCTCAATCAAAAGTAAGGTTTAACTCGGCTAGGTGAATGCACAGATCAGAAAGAAGTTTCACAGAATGGTTCTGTGTAGTTTTTATTTGTAGTTATTCCTTTTTCCACTATATGCCCCTTAATGCTCCGAATGTCCGCTTGCAGTTTATACAGAAAGAATGTTACAGAACTCCTGAATCAAAAGTAACGTTCAACTCTGCTAGTTGAATGCACAGATCAGAAAGAATTTTCGCAGAATGCATCTGTGCAGTTTTTATTGGAGGTTATTCCTTATTCCACTATAGGCACTTAGCACTCCGAATGTCCGCTTGCAGTTTCTACAGAAAGTGTGTTTCAAAACTCCTCAATCAAAAGTAAGGTTCAACTCTGCTAGTTGAATGCACAGATCAGAAAGAAGTCTCACAGAATATTTCTCTGTAGTTTTTATTTGAAGATATTCCTTTTTCCACTATAGGGCCCTTAGCGCTCTGAATGTCCGCTTGCAGTCTCTACAGAAAGAGAGTTTCAGAACTTCTCTATCAAAAGTAAGTTTCAAATATGCTAGTTGAATGCGCAGATCAGAAAGATGTTTCGCAGAATGATTCTGTGTAGTTTTTATTTGAAGATATTTGTTTTTCGACTATAGGTCTCTTTGTGCTCCGAATGTCCCCTTGCAGTTTCTACAGAAAGAGAGTTTCAGAACTTCTCAATCAAAAGTTCAACTCTGTTAGTTGAATGCAGAGATCAGGCAGAAGTTTTGCCGAATGCTTCTGTGTAGTTTTTATTTGAAGGTGTTCTTTTTCCACTATAGGGCCCTTAACGCTCCGAATGTCCGCTTGCAGTTTCTACAGAAAGACTGTTTCAGAACTGCTCAATCAAAAGTAAGGTTCAACTCTGCTAATTGAATGCACAGACCAGAAAGAAGTTACGCAGAATGCTTCTTTGTAGTTTTTTTGGAAGGTATTCCTTTTTCCTCTATAGGCCTCTTAGCGCGCCGAATGTCCGCTTGCAGTTTCTACAGAAAGAGAGTTTCAGAACTTCTCTATCAAAAGTAAGGTTCAACTCTGTTAGTTGAATGCAGAGATCTGGAAGAAGTTTCGCAGAATGCTTCTGTGTAGTTTTTATTTGAAGATATTCCTTTTTCCACTATAGGCCCCTTAGCGGTTCGAAAGTCCACTTGCAGTTTCTACAGAAGGAGAGTTTCAGAACTCCTCAATCAAAAGTAAGGTTCAACTCTGCTAGTTGAATGCACAGATCAGAAAGAAGTTTCACAGAATGCTTCCGTGTAGTTTTAATTTGAAGATATTCCTCTTTCCACTATAGGCCTCTTATCACTCCGAATGTCTGCATGCAGTTTCTACAGAAAGAGAGTTTCAGAACTTCTCAATCAAAAGTAAGGTTCAACTCTGTTAGTTGAATGCACAGATAAGAAAGATGTTTCGCACAATGCTTCTGTGTAGTTATTATTTGAAGATATTCCTTTTTCCAGTATAGTCCCCTTAAGTCTCCGAATGATGGCTTGCAGTTTCTACAGAAAGAGAGGTTCCGAACTTCTCAATCAAAAGTAAGGTTCCGCTCTGCTAGTCGAATGCACAGATCAGAAAGAAGTTACACAGAAGGCTTCTATGTAGTTTTTATGTGAAGATATTCCTTTTTCCACTATAGCCCCATTAATGCTCCAAATGTCCGCTTGCAGTTTCTACAGAGTGTTTCAGAACTGCTCAATCAAAAGTAAGGATCAACTACGATAGCTGAATGCACAGCTCAGAAACAAGTTTCGCAGAATGCTTCTGTGTAGTTTTTATTTGAAGCTATTCCTTTTTCCACTATAGGCATCTTAGAGCTCTGAATGTCCACTTGCAGTTTCTACAGAAAGAGTATTTCAGAATTGCTCACTCAAAAGTAAGGTTCAACTCTGTTAGTGGAATGTGCAAATCAGAAAGAAGTTTCACAGAATGCTTCGGTGTAGCTTTTATTTGAAGATACTCCTTTTTCCACTATAGGCTCCTTAGCACTCCGTATGTCCACTTGCAGTTTCCACAGAAAGAGTATTTCAGAACTGCTCAATGAAAAGTAAGGTAGGACTCTGCTAGTTGAATGCACAAATCAGAAAGAAGATTCACAGAATTCTTATGTGTAGTTTTTATTTGAAGATATTCCTTTTTCCACTATAGGCCCCTTAGCGCTCTGAATGTCCGCTTGCAGTTTCTACAGAAAGAGAGTTTCACAAATCCTCAATCAAAAGTAAGGTTCAACTCTGTTAGTTGAATGCACAGATCAGAAAGAAGTTTCGCAGAATGCTTCTTTGTAGTTTTTATTTGAAGATATTCCTTTTTCCACTATAAGCCCATTAGCGCTCCGAATGTCTGCTTGGAGTTTCTACAGAAAGAGAGTTTCAGACCTCCTCAATCAAAAGTAAGGTTCAACTCTGTTAGTTGAATGCACAGATCAGAATGGAGTTTCGCAGAATGCTTCCTTGTAGTTTTTATTTGAAGATATCCTTTTTCCACTATAGGACCCTTAATGCTCCGAATGTCCACTTGCAGTTTCTACAGAAAGAGAGTTTCAGAAATGCTCAATGAAAAGTAAGGTTCAAATCTGCTAGTTGAATGCACAGATGAGGAAGAAGTTTTGCAGAATGCTTCTGTGTAGTTTTAATTTATAGGTATTCCTTTTTCCAAAATAGACCCCCTATCACTCTGAATGTCCACTTGCAGTTTCTACAGAAAGAGAGTTTCAAAACCCCTCAATCAAAAGCACATTCAACTCTGCTAGTTGAATTCACAGTTCAGAAAGAAGTTTCGCAGAAGTCTTCTGTATAGTTTTTAATTGAAGATATTCCTTTTTCCACTATAGGCCCCATAGCGCTCCGAATGTCCGCTTCCAGTTTCTACAAAAAGCGCTTTTCAGAGCTTCTCACTCAAAAGTAAGATTCAACTCTGTTAGTTGAATGATCAGATGAGGAAGAATTTTCGCAGAATGCTTCTGTGTAGTTTTTATTTGAAGATTTTCCTTTTTCCACTATAGGCCCCTTAGCGCTCCGAATGTCCGCTTACAGTCCCTATAGAAAGAGTGTTTCAGAACTCCTCAATCAAAAGTAAGGTTCAACTCTGTTAGATGAATGCACAGATGAGAAAGAAGATTTGTAGAATGCTTCTTTGTAGTTTTTATTTGAAGATATTCCTTTTCCCACTTTTGGCCCCTTAACGCTCCGATTGTGCAGTTGCAGTTTCTACACAAAGAGTGTTTCAGAACTGCTCAATCAAAAGTAAGGTTCAACTTTGCTAGTTGAATGCACAGATCAGAAAGTAGTTTCGCAGAATGCTTCTGTGTAGTTTTTATTTGGAGATATTCCTTATTCCACTATAGGCCCCTTAGCGCTCCCAGTGTCTGCTTGCAGTTTCTACAGAAAGAGTGTTTCAGAACTCCTCAATCAAAAGTAAGCTTCAACTCTGATAGTTCAAAGCAAAGATTAGAAAGAAGTTTCAGAGAATGCTTCTGTGTAGTTTTTATTTGAAGGTATTCCTTTTTCCACTACAGGCCCCTTAGTGCTCCGAGTGTCCGCTTGCAGTTTCTACAGAAAGAGTGTTTCATAACTACTCAATCAAAACTAAGTTTCAATTCTGCTAGTTAAATGCACAGATCAGAAACTAGTTTTACAGAATGCTTCTATGTAGTTTTTATTTGAAGACATTCCTTTTTCCACTGAAGGCCCCTTAGCGCTCCGAATGTCCACTTGCAGTTTTTACAGAAATAGTGTTTCAGAACTGCTCAATCAAAAGTAAGGTTCAACTCTTCTAGTTGAATGCACAGATCAGAAAGAAGTTTCGCAGAATGCTTCTGTGTAGTTTTTATTTGGAGATATTCCTTATTCCACTATAGGCCCCTTAGCGCTCCCAGTGTCCGCTTGCAGTTTCTACAGAAAGAGTGTTTCAGAACTCCTCAATCAAAAGTAAGGTTCAACTCTGATAGTTCAATGCACACATCAGAAAGAAGTTTTGCAGAATTCTTCTGTGTAGTTTCTATTTGAAGATATTCCTTTTCCCACTGTAGGCCCCTTAGTGCTCCGAATGTCCGCTTGCAGTTTCTACAGAAAGAGTGTTTCAGAACTCCTCAATCAAAAGTAAGGTTCAACTCTGATAGTTCAAAGCAAAGATTAGAAAGAAGTTTCAGAGAATGCTTCTGTGTAGTTTTTATTTGAAGGTATTCCTTTTTCCACTACAGGCCCCTTAGTGCTCGGAGTGTCCGCTTGCCGTTTCTACAGAAAGAGTGTTTCAGAACTACTCAATCGAAACTAAGGTTCAATTCTGCTAGTTAAATGCACAGATCAGAAACTAGTTTTACAGAATGCTTCTATGTAGTTTTTATTTGAAGACATTCCTTTTTCCACTGAAGGCCCCTTAGCGCTCCGAATGTCCACTTGCAGTTTTTACAGCAATAGTGTTTCAGAACTGCTCAATCAAAAGTAAGGTTCAACTCTTCTAGTTGAATGCACAGATCTGAAAGAAGTTTCACAGAATGCTTCTGACTAGTTTTTATTTGAAGATATTCCTTTTCCCACTCTAGGCCCCTTAGTGCTCCGAATGTCCGCTTGCAGTTTCTACAAAAAGAGTGTTTCTAATCTGCTTAATGAAAGGTAAGATTCAACTCTGTTAGTGAAATGCACTGATCAGAAAGAAATCTCGCAGAATGCTTCTGTGTACTTTTTAATTGAAAATTTTTTTTTTCCACTATAGGCCCTTTAGCGCTCCGAATTTCCGCTTGCAGTTTCTACAGAAAGCGAGTTTCAGAACTTCTCAACCAAAAGTGAGGTTCAACTCTGTTAGCTGAAAACACAGATCAGAAAGAAGTTTCGCAGAATGCTTCTGTATAGTTTTTATCTGAAGATATTCCTTTTTCCAGTATAGGCCCCTTAGCACTCCAAATGTCCGCTTGCACTTTCTACAGAAAGAGTGTTTCAGAACTGCTCAATCAAAAGTAAGGTTCAACTCTGCTAGTTGAATGCACAGATCAGAATGATGTTTCACAGAATGCTTATGTGTAGTGTTTATTTGAAGATATTTCTTTTTCCGCTTTAGGCCCTTTAGCGCTCCGAATGTCAGTTTGCAGTGTTTATGGAAAGACTGTTTCACAACTGCTCAATCAAAGTAAGGTTCAACACTGCTAGTTGAATGCACAGATCAGAAAGAATTTTCGCAGAATGCTGCTGTGTAGTTTTTATTTGAAGATATTCCTTTTTCCACTATATGCCCCATAGCGCTCCATATGTCCTCTTGCAGTTTCTGCAGAAAGAGAGTTTCAGAACTTCTCAATCAAAAGTAAGGTTCAACTCAGTTAGTTGAATGCCCAGATCAGAAAGGTTTTTCTCAGAATACTTCTCTGTAGTTTTTATTTGAAGATATTCCTTTTTCCACTATAGGCCCCATAGCGCTCTGAATGTCCGCTTGCAGTTTCTACAGAAAATGTTTCAGTACTACTCTATCAAAGGTAAGGTTCAACTATGCTAGTTGAATGCACGGATCAGAAAGAAGTTTCACAGGATGCTTCTGTTTAGTTTTTCTTTGAAGATATTCCTTTTTCCACTATAGGCCACTCAGTACTCCGAATGTCCGCTTGCAGTTTCTACACAAGGAGTGTTTCAGAACTGCTCATTCAAAAGTAAGGTTCAACTCTGCCAGTTGAATGCAGAGATGAGAAAGAAGTTTCGCAGAATGCTTCCGTGTAGTTTTATCTGAAGACATTACTTTTTCCACTATAGTCCCCTTACCGGTGCGAATGTCCGCTTGCAGTTTCTACAGAAAGAGTGTTTCAGAACTGCTCAATCAAAAGTAAGATTCAATTCTGCTACTTGAATGCACAGATCAGAAAGAAGTTTCACAGAATGCTTCTGTGTAGTTTTTGTTTGAAGGTATTCCTTTTTCCACTATAGGCCCATTAGCGCTCCGAATGTCCGCTTGCAATTTCTACAGAAAGAGTGTTTCTGAACTTCTCAATCAAAAGTAAGGTTCAACTCTGTTATTTGAATGCACAAATCAATAAGAAGTTTCGCAGAATGCTTCTGTGCAGTTTCTATTTGAAATTATTCCTTTTTCCACTATAGGCCCCTTCGGGCTCCAAATGTCCGCTTGCAGTTTCTACAGAGAGGGAGTTTCAGAACTTCTCAATCAAAAGTATGGTTCAACTCTGCTAGTTGAATGCACAGATCAGAAAGAAGTTTCGCAGAATGCTTCTGTGTACTTTTTATTTGAAGATATTCCATTTTCCACCATAGACCCATTAGCGCTCCAAATGTCTGCGTGCACTTTCTACAGAAAGAGAGTTTCAGAACTTCTCAATCAAAAGTAAGGTTCAACTCTGGTAATTGAATGCACAGATCAGAAAGAAGTTGCGCAGAATTCTTCTGTGTAGTTTTTATTTGAAGATATTCCTTTTTCCACTAGTGGCCCCTTAGAGCTCCGAACGTCTGTTTGCAGTTTCTACACAAAGAGTGTTTCAGAACTGCTGAATCAAAAATAAGGTTCAACTCTCCTAGTTGAATGCCCAGAAAGGAATGGAGTTTCGCAGAATGCTTCTGTGTAGTTTTGATTTTAAGATATTCCTTTTTCCAATATAGGCCCCTTAGCGCTCCGAATATCCACTTCCAGTTTCTACAGAAAGAGTGTTTCAGAACTGCTCAATCTGAAGTAAGGTTCAACTCTGCTAGTTGAATGCACAGATCAGAAAGTAGTTTCGCAGAATGCTTCTGTGCAGTTTTTATTTGAAGGCATTCCTTTTTCCAATATAGGCCCCTTTGCGCTCCAAATGTCGGCTTGCAGTGTCTACAGAGAGAGTTTTTCAAAACTCGTCAATCAAAAGTAAGGTTCACCACTGCTAGTTGAAGGCACAGATCAGAAAGATTTTTCACGGAATGCTTCTTTATAGTATTTATTTGTAGATATTCCTTTTTCCACTATAGGCCCCTCATCGCTCTGATTGTCCTCTTGCAGTTTCTACAGAAAGGGTGTTTCAAACCTCGTCAATCAAAAGTAAGGTTCAATTCTGCCAGTTGAATGCGCAGATCAGAAAGAAGTCTCGCAGAATGCTTCTGTGAAGTTTGAATTTGAAGATATTACTTTTTCCACCCTAGGCCCCTTACCGCTCTAAATGTCCACTTGCAATTTCTACAGAAAGAGACGTTCAGAACTTCTCAATCAAAAGTAAGGTTCAACTCTGTTAGTTGAATGCACAGATCAGAAAGAAGTTTCACAGAATGCTTCTGTGTAGTTTTTATTTGAAGATATTCCTTTTTCTTCTATAGGCCCCTTAGTGCTCCGAATGTCTGCTTGCAATTTCTACAGAAAGAGTGTTTCAAAACTCCTCAATCAAAAGTAGGGTTCAACTCTACTAGTTGAATGCACAGATCAGAAAGAAGTTTTATAGAATGTTTCTGTATACTTTTTATTTGAAGATATTCCTTTTTCCACTAAGGCCCCTTAGCCCTCGGAACATCCACTTGCAGTTTCTACAGAAAGTGTGTTTCCAAACACCTCAATCAAAAGTATGGTTCAACTCTGCTAGCTGAATGCACAGATCAGGAAGTAGTTTCGCAGAATGCTTCTGTGTAGTTTTTATTTGAAGTTATTCCTTTTTCCACTATAGGCCCCTTAACGCTCTGAATGTCCACTTGCAGTTTCCAAAGACAGTGTGTTTCAGAACTCCTCAATCAAAAGTATGGTTCAACTCTGCTAGTTGAATCCTCGGATGAGAAAGAAGTTTGGCAGAATGCTTCTGTCAGTTTTTATTTGAAGATAATCCTTTATCCACGATAGGCCCCTTAGCACTCCGAATGTCTGCTTGCAGTTTCTACAGAAGGAGTGTTTCAGAACTGCTCAATTAAAAGTAAGGTTCAACTCTGTTAGTTGAATGGACAGATCAGAAAGAAGTTTCGCAGAATGCTTCTGTGTAGTTTTTATTTGAAGATGTTCCTTTTTCCACTATAGGCCCCTTATCGCTTTGAGTGTCTGCTTACTGTTTCTACAGAAAGAGAGTTTCAGCACTTCACAACCAAAAGTAAGTTGCAACTCTGCTAGTTGAATGCACAGATCAGAATGAACTTTCGCAGAATGCTTCTGTGTAGTTTTTATTTGAAGGTATTCCTTTTTCCACTATAGGCCTCTTAGGGCTCCGAATGTCTGCTTGCAGTTCCTACAGAAAGAGAGTTTCAGGGCTTCTCAATCAATAGTAAGCTTCAACTCTGTTAGTTGAATGCACAGATCAGAAAGAAATTTCGCAGAATGCTTCTGTGTAGTTTTTATTTGAAGATATTCCTTTTTCCACTATAGGCCCCTTACTGCTCCAAATGCCCGCTTGCAGTTTCTACAGAAAGAGTTTTTCAGAACTGCTTAATCAAAAGAAAGCTTCAACTCTGTTAGTTGAATGCACAGATCAGAAATAAGTTTCGCAGAATGCTTCTGTGTAGTTCTTAATTGATGATATTCCTTTTTCCAGTATAGGCCCCTTAGCACTCCGAAGGTCCGCTTGCAGTTTCTACAGAAAGAGTTTTTCAGAGCTGCTGAATCAAAAGGAAGGTTCAACTCTTCTAGCTGAATGCACAGATCTGAAAGGAGTTTCACAGTATTCTTCTGTGTAGTTTTAATTTGAAGATATTCCTTTTTCCACTGTGGGCCCTTAATCGTTCATAATGTCCACTTACAGTTTCTACAGAAAGATTGTTTCAGAACTCCTCAATCAAAAGTAAGTTTCAACTCTCCTAGTTGAATGCACAAATCAGATAGAAATTTTGCAGAATGCTTCTGTGAAGTTTTTATTTGAAGATATTCATTTTTCCACTATAGGCCCACTAGTGCTGTGAATTTCCACTTGCAGTTGCTACAGAAAGATTGTTTCAGAACTCCTCAATCAAAAGTAAGGTTCAGTTCTGCTAGTTCAATGCACAGATCAGAAAGAAGTATCGCAGAATGCTTCTGTGTAGTTTTTATTTGAAGATATTCCTTTTTCCACTATGGGCCACTTAGTGCTCCGAATATCCACTTGCAGTTTCTACAGAAAGAGTGTTTCAGAACTCCTCAATCCAAAGTAAAGTTCACCTCTGCTAGTTGAATGCACAGATCAGAAAGAAGTTTCGCAGAATGTTTCTGTGTAGTTTTTATTTGAAGATATTCTTTTTTCCACTATAGGCCCCTTAGCGCTCTGAATGTCCTCTTGCGGTTTCTACAGAAAGTGTGTTTCAAAACTCCTCAATCAAAAGTAAGGTTCAACTCTGCTGGTTGACTGCACAGATCAGAAAGAACTTTCACAGAATGCTTCTGTGTAGTTTTTATTTGAAGATAATCCTTTTTCCATTACAGGCCTCTTAGCGCTGTGAATGTCCGCTTGTAGTTTCTACAGAAAGTGAGTTTCAGAACTTCTCAATCAAAAGTATGGTTCAACTCTGTTAGTTGAATGCACAGATCAGAAAGAAGTTTCACAGAATGCTTCTATGTAGTTTTTATTTGAAGATATTCCTTTTTCCCCTATAGGCCACTTAGCGCTCCGAATGTCCGCTTGCAGTTTCTACAGAAAGAGTGTTTCAGAACTCCTCAATCAAATATAAGGTTCAACTCTGCTATTTGAATACACAGA
Source organism: Nomascus leucogenys (assembly GCF_006542625.1). NCBI lineage: Eukaryota > Metazoa > Chordata > Mammalia > Primates > Hylobatidae > Nomascus > Nomascus leucogenys. Next base: position 48,388,087 of record NC_044388.1, on the reverse strand, counting down.
TCAGAAAGGAGTTTCGCCGAATGCTTCTGTGTAGTTTTTATTTGAAGATATTCCTTTTTCCAATATAGTCCCCTTAGCGCTCCGATTGTCCGCTTGCAGTTTCTACAGAAAGACAGTTTCAGATCTGCTCAATCAGAGTAAGGTTCAACTCTGTTATTTGAATGCACAGATCAGAAAGAAGTTTCACAGAATGGTTCTGTCTAGTTTTTATTTGAAGATATTCCTTTTTCCACTATAGGCCCATTAGCGCTCTGATTTTCGTCTTGCAATTTCTTCAGAAAGAGAGTTTCAGAACTTCGCAATAAAATGTAAGGTTCAACTCTGTTAGTTGAACGCACAGATCAGAAAAAAGTTTTGCAGAATGCTTCTGTGTAGTTTTTATTTGAAGATATTCCTTTTTCCACTTCAGGCCCCTTTGGGCTCCGAATGTCCACTTGCAGTTTCTACAGAAAGAATGTTTCAGAACCGGTCAATCAAAAGAAATGTTCAAACTTTCTAGTTGAAAGCACAGATCAGAAAGAAGTTTCGCAGAATAATTCTGTGTAGTTTTTATTTCAACATGTTCCTTTTTCCACTATAGGTCCCTTAGCTCACAGAATGTCCGCCTGCAGTTTATACAGAAAGAGAGTTTCAGAACTTGTAAATCAAAAGTAAGCATCAACTCTGTTAGTTGAATGCACAGATAAGAAAGAAGTTTCGCAGAAAGCTTCTGTGTTGTTTTTATTTGAATATATTCCTTTTTCCCCTGTAGGCCTCTTAGAGCTCCGAACGTCCGGTGGCAACTTCTACAGAAAGAGTGTTTCAGAACTGCTCAATCAAAAGTAAGGTTCAACTCTCCTAGCTGAATGCACAGATCACAAAGAAGTTTCGTAGAATGCTTCTGTGTAGTTTTTATTTCAAGATATTCCATTTTCCATCACAGGCCCCTTAGCGCTCCGAATGTCCGCTTGCAGTTTCTACAGAAAGAGAGTTTCAGAACTGCACAATCAAAAGTAATGTTCAAATCTGTTAGTTGAATGCACAGAACAGAAAGAAGTTTCGCAGAATGCTTCTGTGTAGTTTTTATTTAAAGGTATTCCTTTTTCCACTATAGGCCCCTTACGGCTCCGAATTTACACTTGCAGTTGCTACAGAAAGAATGTTTCAGAACTCCTCAATCAAAAGTAAGCTTCAACCCTGCTAGTTGAATACACAGATCAGAAGGAAGTTTCTCGCAATGATTCTCTGTAGTTTTTATTTGAAGATATTCCTTTTTCCACTATAGGCCCCTTTGCCCACCGAATCTCCGCTTGCAGTTTCTACGGAAAGAGAGTTTCTGAACTCCTCAATCAAAACTAAGGTTCAACTCTGTTAGTTGAATGCACAGATCAGAAAGAAGTTTCGCAAAATGCTTCTGTGTAGTTTTTATTTGAAGATATTAGTTTTTCCACTATAGGCCCCTTAGTGCTTAAAATGTCCACTTGCAGTTTCTACAGAAGGAGTGTTTCAGAACTCCTCAATCAAAGTAAGGTTCAACTCGGCTAGTTGAATGCACAGATCAGAAAGAAGTTTCGCAGAATGCTTCTGTGTACTTTTTATTTGAAGATAATCCTTTTCCCCCTATAGACCCCTTAGCGCTCCGAATGTCCACTTGCAGTTTCTACAGATATAGTGTTTCAAAACTCCTCAATCAAAAGTAAGGTTCAACTCTGCTAGTTGAATGCACAGATCAGAAAGAAGTCACACAGAATGCTTCTATGTATTTATTATTTGAAGCTATTCCTTTTCCCACTATAGGCCCCTTAGCGCTCCGAATGTCCGCTTGCTGTTTCTACAGAAAGAGTGTTTCAAAACTGCTCACTCAAAAGTAAGGTTCAACTCTGCTAGTTGAATGCACGGATCAGAAAGAAGTTTCACAGACATCTTCTGTGTAGTTTTTATTTGAAGATATTCCTTTATCCACTGTTGGCCGCTTAGTACTCCGAATGTCCGCTTGCAGTTTCTACAGAAAGAGTGTTTCAAACTCCTCCATCAAAAGTAAGGGTCAACTCTGCTAGTCGAATGCACAGATGAGAAAGAAGTCTCGCAGAATGCTTCTGTGCAGTTTTTATTTCAAGATATTCCTTTTTTGACTATAGGCCCATTAGTGCTCTGAATGTCCGCTTGCAGGTTCTACAGAAAGAGTGTATCAGAACTTATCAATCAAAACTAAGGTTCAACTCTGTTAGTCGAATGCACAGATCAGAAAGAAGTTTCGAAGAATGCTTCTGTGTAGTTTTCATTTGAAGATATTCCTTTTTCCACTATAGGCCCCTTAGCACTCCGAATGTCCGCTTGCAGTTTACACAGAAAGAGATTTTCAGATCTTCAAAATCAAAAGTAAGGTTCAACTCTGTTAGTTGAATGCACATATCAGAAAGAAGTTTTGCAGAATGCTTCTGTGTAGTTTTCATTTGAAGATATTCCTTTTTCCACTACAGGCCCCGTAGCGCTCCGAATGTCTGCTTTCAGTATCTACAGAAAGAGAGTTTCACAACGTGTCAATCAAAAGTAAGGTTCAATACTGTTAGTGGAATGCACAATTCAGAAAGCAGTTTCGCAGAATGCTACTGTGCAGTTTTCATTTGAAGATATGCCTTTTTCCACTACAGGCCCATTAGCGTTCCGAATGTCCGCTTGCAGTTTCTACAGAAAGAGTGTTTCAGAACTGCTCAATCAAAAGTAGTGTTCAACTCTGTTAGTTGAATGCACAGATGAGAAAGGAGTTCGCTGAATGCTTCTGTGTAGTTTTTATTTGAATATAATCCTTTTTCCACTATAGGCCCCTTTGTGCTTTGAAAGTCCAATTTCAGTTTCTACAGAAAGAGTGTTTCAAATCTCCTCAACCAAAAGTAAGGTTCAAATCTGCTAGTTGAATGCACAGATCAGAAAGAAGTTTCGCAAAATGATTCTGTGTAATTTTTATTTGAAGATATTCCTTTTTCTAATATAGGCCCTTTAGTGCTCCGAATGTCTGCTTGCAGTTTCTACAGAAAGCGAGTTTCCGAACTCCTCAACCAAAAGTAAGGTTGAACTCTGTTAGTTGAATGCACAGATCAGAAAGTAGTTTCGAATAATGCTTCTGTGTAGTTTTTATTTGAAGATATTCCATTTTCCACTATAGGCCCTTTAGCGCTTCGAATGTCCACTTGCAGTTTCTACAGAAAGAGTGTTTCAGTACTCCTCAAGCAAAAGGAAGGTTCAACTCGAATAGTTGAACGCACAGATAAGAAAGAAGTTTCGAAGAATGCTTCTGTGTTGTTTTTATTTGAAGATAATACTTTTTGCACTATAAGCCCCTTAAGGCTCGGAATGTCCGCCTGCAGTTTCTACAGAAAGAGTGTTTAAAAACTCCTCAATCAAAAGTAAAGTTCAACTCTGGTAGTTGAATGCACAGATTTGAAAGAAGTTTCGCAGAATGCTTTCATGTAGTATTTATTTGAAGATATTCCTTTTTCCACTATAGGCCCCTTAGCACTCCGAATGTCCGCTTGCAGTTTCTACAGAAAGTGTGTTTCAGAACTGCTCAATCAAAAGCAAGTTTCAACTCTGCCAGTTGAATGCACAGATCAGAAATAAGTTTCACAGAATGCTTCTGTGTAGTTTTTATTTGAAGATATTACTTTTTCAACTAAAGTTCCCTTAGCGCACTCAATGTCCGCTTGCAGTTTCTACAGAAACAGGGTTTCAGAACTTCTCAATCTAAAGCAAGGTTCAACTCTGTTAGTTGAATGCACAGATCAGAAAGTAGTTTCGCAGAATGCTTCTGTGAAGTTTTTATTTGAAGGTATTCCTTTTTCCTATATAGGCACCTCAGTGCTCCGAATGTCCACTTGCAGTTCCTACAGAAATATTGCTTCATAACTGCTCAATAAAAAGTCAGGTTCAACTCTACTAGTTGAATGCACAGATCAGTAAGAAGTTTCACAGAATGCTTCTGTGTACTTTTTATTTGAAGATATTTCTTTTTCCACTATAGGCCCCTTAGCGCTCCAAATGTCCGCCTGCAGTTTCCACAGAAAGAGAGTTTCAGAACTCCTGAATCAAAAGTAAGGTTCAACTCTGATAGGTGAATGCACAGATCAGAAAGAAGTTTCGCAGAATGCTTCTGTGTAGTTTTTATTTGAGGATATTCCTTTTTCCACCATAGTCCCATTTGCGCTCCGAGTGTACGCTTCCAGTTTCTACAGAAACAGTAATGCAGAACTGCTGAATCAAAAGTAAGTTTCAACTCTGCTAGTTGAATGCACATATCAGGAAGAACTCTCACAGAGTGCTTCTGTGTAGTTTTTATTTGAAGATAATCTTTTTTCCCCTATAGGCCACTTAATGCTCCGAATATCCGCTGGCAGTTTCTATAGAAAGAGACTTTCAGAATTTCACAATCAAAAGTAAGCTTCAACTCTGTTAGTTTAATGCACAGATAAGAAACACGTTTCACAGAATGCTTCTGTGTAGTTTTTATTTGAAGATATTCCTTTTTCCACCATAGGCCCCTTCGTGCCCAGATTGTCCGCTTGCAGTTTCTACATAAAGAGTGTGTCAGAATTGCTCAATCAAAAGTAAGGTTCAACTCTGCTAGTTGAATGTACAGATCAGAAAGAAGTTTCGCAGCATGCTTTTGTGAAGTTTTTATTTGAAGATATTCCTTTTTCCACTATTACCCCCTTAGCGCTCTGAATGTCTGTTTGCAATTTCTACAGAAAGAGTGTTTGAGAACTGCTCAATCAAAAATAAGGTTCAACTCTGCTAGTCGAATGCACAGATCAGAAAGAAGTTTCACAGAATGCTTCTGTGTAGTTTTTATTTGAAGATATTCCTTTTTCCACTATATGCCCATTAGTGCTCTGATTGTCCACTTGCAGTTTCTACAGAAAAGTTTTTCAAAATTCCTCAAACAAAACGAATCTTCAACTCTGCTAGTTGAATGCACAGAAGAAAAAGAAATTTTGCAGAATGCTCTTGTGTCATTTTTATTTGAAGATATTCCTTTTTCCACCATAGGCCCCTTAGCGCTCTGAATGTCCGCTTGCAGTTTCTACAGAAAGAGTGTTTCAGAACTGCACAATCAAAAGTAAGGTTCAACTCTGCTAGTTGAATGCACAGATCAGAAAGGAGTTTCGCCGAATACTTCTGTGTAGTTTTTATTTGAAGATATTTCTTTTTCCACTTTAGGACACTTAGCGCTCTGAATGTCCGTTTGCAGTTTCTACAGAAAGAGAATTTCAGAACTTCTCAATCAAAAGTAAGTTTCAACTCTGTTAGTTGATTGCACAGATTGGAAAGGAGTTTCACAGAATGCTGCTGTGTAGTTTTATTTGAAGATATTCCTTTTTCCAGTATAGGCCACTTAGCGCTCCAGATGTGTGATTGCAGTTTCTACAGAAAGAGTTTTTCAGAACTTCTCAATCAAAAGTAAGGTTCAACTCTGCTAGTTGAATGCGCAGATCAGGAAGAAGTCTCGCAGAATGCTTCTGTGTACTTTTTATTTGAAGATATTCCTTTTTCCACTATAGGCCCCTTAGCACTCTGAATGTCCGCTTGCAGTTTCTACAGAAAGAGACTTTCATAACTTCTCAATCAAAAGTAAGCTTCAACTCTGTTAGTTGAACGCACAGATCAGAAAGAACTTTCACAGAATGCTTCTGTGTAGTTTTTGTTTGAAGATATTAGTTTTTCCACTATAGGCCCCTTAGCGCATAGAATGTCCGCTTGCAGTTTCTACAGAAAGTGTGTGTCAGAACTGCTTAATCAAAGGTAAGGTACAACTCTGCTACTTGAATGCACACATCAGTAAGAAGTTTCGCAGAATGCTTCTGTGTAGTTTTTATTTGAAGATATTCCTTTTTCCACTGTAGGCCCCTTAGCGATCCGAATGTCCGCATGCAGTTTCTACAGAAAGAGTGTTTCACAACTACTCAATCAAAAGTAAGCTTCAACTCTGCTAGTTGAATGCACAGAGCAGGAAGAAGTCTCACAGAATGCTTCTGTGTAGTTTTTATTTGAAGATATTCCTTTTTCCACTATAGGCCCCTTAGCGCTCCGAATGTCCACTTGCAGTTTCTACAGCAAGAGTTTTTCAGAACTGCTCAATCAAAAGTAAGGTTCAATTCTGCTAGTTGAATGCACAGTTCAGAAAGAAGTTTCGCAGAATGCTTCTGCGTAGTTTTTGTTTGAAGATATTACTTTACCCACTATATGCCCCTTAGTGCACAGAATGTCTGCTTGCAGTTCCAGAGTAAGAGTGTGTCAGAACTGCTGAATCAAAAGAAAGGTTCAACTCTGCTTGTTGAATGCACAGATCAGAAACACGTTTCACAGAATGCTTCTGTGTAGTTTTTTTTTAAGATATTCCTTTTTCCACTATAGGCCCCTTAGCGCTCCGAATATCCGCTTGCAGTTTCTACAGAGAGAGAGTTTCAGAACTTCTCAATCAAAAGTAAGGTTCAACTCTCCTTGTTGAATGCACAGATCAGAAAGAAGTTTCGCAGAATGTTTCTGTGTAGTTTTAATTTGAAGATATTCCTTTTTCCCATGTAGGCCACTTAGTGCTCAGAATATCCACTTGGAGTTTCTACAAAAGGAGTGTTTCAGAACTGCTCAATCAAAAGTAAGGTTCAACTATGCCAGTTGAATGCACAGATCAGAAAGGACTTTCTCAGAATGCTTCTGTGTAGTTTTTGTATGAAGATATTCTTTTTTCAACTATAGGCCCCTTAGCGCTCCGATTGTCTGCTTGCGTTTTCTACAGAAAGAGTGATTCAGAACTGCTCAATCAAAAGTTAGGTTCAACTCAGTTAGTTCAATGCAAAGATTAGGAAGTAGTTTCGCAAAATGCTTCTGTGTAGTTTTTATTTCAAGATATTCCTTTTCCCACTATAGGCCCCTTAGCGCTCCGAATGTCCGCTTGCAGTTTCTACAGAAAGAGTGTTTCAGAATTCCTCAATCAAAAGTAAGGTTCAACTCTGTTAGTTCAATGCAAAGATTAGAAAGCAGTTTCGCACAATGCTTCTGTGTAGTTTTTATTTGAAGATATTCCTTTTTGCACTATAGGCCCCTAAGCACTCAGAATGTCCTAATGCATTTTCTACAGAGAGAGTGTTTCAGAACTTCTCAATCAAAAGTATGGTTCAACTCTGTTAGTTGAATGCACAAATCAGAAAATTGTTTCGCAGAATGCTTCTGTGTAGTTTTTATTTGAAGATATTCCTTTTTCCAATATGGGCCCCTTAGCTCTGCGAATGTCTGCTTGAAGTTCCTGCAGAAAGACTGTTTCAGAACTGCTCAATCAAAATTAAGTTTCAACTCTGCTAGTTGAATGCACAGATCAGAAAGTAGTTTCACAGAATGCTTCTGTGTAGTTTGTATTCGAAGATATTCCTTTTTCCACTATGGGCCCCATAGCGCTCCGAATGTCCACTTGCAGTTTCTACAGAAAGAGTGTTTCAGAGTAGCTGAATCGAAAGTAAGGTTCAAATCCGCTAGTTTAATGCACAGATGAGAAAGAAGTTTCACAGAATGCTTCTGTGTAGTTTTTATTTGTAGTTATTCCTTTTTCCACTATAGGACCCTTAGAGCTCCGAATGTCCGCTTGCAGTTTCTAAAGAAAGAGAGTTTCAGAACTTCTCAATCAAAAGAATGGTTCAACTCTGTTAGCTGATTGCACAGATCAGAAGAAGTTTCTCCGAATGCTTCTGTGTAGTTTTTATTTGAAGATATTCCTTTTTCCACTATAGGCCCCTTAGCGCTCCGAATGTCCGATTGCAGTTTCTACAGAAAGAGGGTTTCTGAACTGCTCAATCAAAAGTAAGGTTCAACTCTGCTAGTTGAATGCACAGATCAGAAAGTAGTTTAACAGAATACTTCTGTGTTGTTTTCATTTTATGATATTCCCTTTTCCACTATAGGCCCCTTAGCGCTCCGAATGTCCACTTGCACTTTCTACAGAAAGTGTGTTTCAGAACTTCTCAGTCAAAAGTAAGTTTCAACTCTGCTAGTTGAATGCACAGAACATAAAGAACTTTCGCAGAATGCTTCTGTGTAGTTTTTATTTGAAGATATTCCTTTTTCCACTATAGGCCCCTTTGCGCTCCAAATCTCCGACGGCAGTTTCCACAGAAAGAGAGTTTCAGAACTTCTCAATCAAAAGAAAGTTTCAACTCTGCTAGTTGAATGCACCGATCAGAAAGACGTTTCACAGAATTCTTTTGTGTAGTTTCTATTTGAAGATATTCCTTTTTCCACTATAGGCCCCTTAGAGCTCAGAATGTCTGCCTGTAGTTTCGACAGAAAGAGAGTTTCAGAACTGCTCAATCAAAAGCAAAGTTCAACTCCGCTAGTTGAATTCCCAGATCAGAAAGAAGTTTCTCAGAAAAATTTTGTGTAGTTTTTATCTGAAAATATTCCTTTTTCCACCATAGGCCACTTAGCGCTCTGAATGTCCGCTTGCAGTTTCTACAGAAAGAGTGTTTCAAAACTTCTCAATCATGAGTAAGGTTCAACTCTGCTAGTTGAATGCACAGATGAGAAAGGAGTTTGGCAGAATGTTTCTGTGTAGTTTTTATTTGAAGATAATCCTTTTTCCACTATAGGCCCCTTAGCGCTCTGAATTTCCGATTGCAGTTTCTACAGAAAGAGTGTTTCAGAACTGCTCAATCAAAAGTAAGGTTGAACTCTGCTAGTTGAATGCACACAGCAGAAATAAGTTTCACAGAATGCTTCTGTGTAGTTTTTATTTGAAAATATTCCTTTTCCTACTATAGGCCCATTAGCCCTCCGAATGTCCGCTTGCAGTTCCTACAAAAAGGTTGTTTCAAAACTCCTTAATCCAAAGTAAGGTACAACTATGCTAGTTAAATGCATTGATCAGAAAGAAGTCTTGCAGAATACTTCTGTGTAGTTTTTAATTGAAAACATTCTTTTTCCCACAATAAGCCCCTGAGCGCTCCGAATGTCCTCTTGCAGTTTCTACAGAAAGAGAGTTTCATTACTTCTCAATCAAAAGTAGGGTTCAACTCTGTTAGTTGCATGCACATACCCAAAAGAAGTTTCACAGAATGCCTCTCTGTAGTTTTTATTTGAAGATATTTCTTTTTCCACTATAGGCCACATAGCATTCCGAATATCCGCTTGCAGTTTTAACAGAAAGAGAGTTTCAGAACTACTCAATCTAAGGTAAGGTTCAACTCAGCTAGTTGAATGCACGGATGAGAAAGAAGTTTCCCAGAATGCTTCTGTGTAGTTTTGATTTGCACATATTCCTTTTTCCTATATAGGCCCCTTTTTGCTCGGAATTTCCGCTTGCAGTTCCTACAGAAAGAGTGTTTCAGATCTGCTCAATCAAAAGTAAGGTTCAACTCTCCTAGTTCAATGCACAGATCAGAAAGGAGTTTCACAGAATGCTTCTGTGCACTTTTTATTTGAAGATATTCCTTTATCCACTATAGGCCAATTAGTGCTCTGAATGTCCGCTTGCTGTTTCTACAGAAAGAGTGATTCAGAACTGCTCAAGCAAAAGTAAGGTTCAACTCGGCTAGTTGAATGCACAGATCAAAAAGAAGTTTCGCAGAATGCTTCTGTGTAGCTTTTATTTGAAGATATTCTATTTTCCAATATAGGCTCCTTAGCACTCTGAATGTCAGCTTGCAGTTTCTACTGAAAGAGTGTTACAGAACTGCTCAATCAAAAGTAAGTTTCAACTCTGCTAGTTGAATTCACAGATCAGAAAGATGTTTCACAGAATGCTTCTGTGTAGTTTTTAATTGAAGGTATTCCTTTTTGCACTATAGGCCTCTTAGCACTCCGAATGTGCGCTTGCAGTTTCTATAGAAAGAGTGTTTCAGAAGTGCTCAAACAAAAGTTAGGTTCAACTCGGCTAGTTGAATGCACGGATCAGAAAGAAGTTTCGCAGAATGCTTCTGTGTAGTTTCTAATTGAAGATATTCTTTTTTCCACTATAGACACCTGAGCGCTCCGAATGTCCAATTGCAGTTTCTACAAAAAGAGTGTTTCAGAACTGCTCAATCAAAAGTGAGGTTCAACTCTGTTATTTGAATGCACAGATCAGAAAGAAATTTCGAAGAATTCTTCTGTGTAGTTTTTATTTGAAGGTATTCCTTTTTCCACTATAGGCCCTTTAGCGCTCTGAATGTCCTCTTGCAGTTTCTACAGAAAGAGTGTTTCAAAACTTCTCAATGATGAGTAAGGTTCAACTCTGCTAGTTGAATGCACAGATTAGAAAGGTGTTTCACAGAATGCTTCTGTGTAGTTTTTATTTGAAGATATTCCTTTTTCCACTATAGGCCGCTTAGCGCTCCGAATGTCCGATTGCAGTTTCTACAGAAAGAGTGTTTCAGAACTGCTCAATCAAAAGTAAGGTTGAACTCAGCTAGTTGAATGCAGAGATCAGAAAGAAGTTTCGCAGAATTCTTCTTTGTAGTTTTTATTTGAAGATATTCCTCTTTCCATTATAGGCCCCTTAGCACTCCGAATGTCCGGTTGCAGTTTCTAAAGAAAGAGTTTTTCAGAACTGCTCAATCAAAAGTAAGGTTCAACTCTGCTACTTGAATGCACAGATCAGAAAGAAGTTTCGCAGAATGCTTCTGTGTAGTTTTTATTTGAAGACATTCCTTTTTCCACTATAGGCCCCTTAGCACTCTGAATGTCCTCTTGCAGTTTCGAAAGAAAGAGGGTTTCAAAACTCCTCTACCAAAGTAAGGTTCAACTCTGCTTGTTGAATGCACAGATCAGAAAGAAGTTTCACAGAATGCTTCTGTGTAGTTTTTATTTGAAGACATTCCTTTTTCCACTATAGGCCCCTTAGCGCTCTGAATGTCCGCTTGCAGTTTCTACAGAAAGAGAGTTTCAGAACTTCTCAATCAAAAGTAAGGTTCAACTCTGTTAGTTGAATGCATAGATCATAAAGAACTTTCACAGAATGCTTCTGTGTAGTTTTTATTCGAAGATATTCCTTGTTCCACTATAGGCCTCTTAGCCCTCCCAATGTCCGCATGCAGTTTCTACAGAAAGAGAGATTCAGTAGTTCTCAATCAAAATTAGGGTTCAACTCTGTCAGTTGAATGCACTGATCAGGGAGAAATTTCGCAGAATGCTTCTGTGTAGTTTTTATTTGAAGATATTCCTTTTTCCAGTATAGGCCCCTTAGCGCTTTGAATGTCCACTTGCAATTTCTACAGAAAGTGTGTTTCAGAACTGCTCAATCAAAAGAATGTTTCAACTCGGCTAGTTCTATGCACATATCAGAAAGAAGTTTTGCAGAATGCTTCTGTATAGTTTTTATTTGAAGATATTCCTTTTTCCATTGTAGGCCCCTTACCGTTCTGAATGTCCAATTGCAGTTTCTACAGAAAGAGTTTCAGAACTTCTCAATCAAAAGTAATGTTTAACTCTGTTAGTTGAATGCACAGATCAGAAACAAGTTTTGCAGAATGCTTCTGTGTAGTTTTCATTTGAAGATATTCCTTTTTCCACTATACGCCCCTTAGCACTCCGAATGTTCGCTTGCAGTTTCTACAGAAAGAGTTTTTCAGAACTGCTCAATCAATAGTAAGGTTCAACTCTGTTAATTGAATGCACAGATCTGAAAGAAGCTTCGCAGAATGCTTCTGTGAAGTTTTTATTTGAAGATATTCCTTTTTCCACTATAGGCCCCTTAGCGCTCCGAATGTCAGCTTGCAGTTTCTACAGAAAGAGTGTTTCAGAACTCCTGAATCTAAAGTAAGGTACAACTATGCTTTTTGAATGCACAGATCAGAAAGAAGTTTCACAGAATTCTTCTGTGTAGTTTTTATTTGAAGATATTCCTTTTTCCACAATAGGCCCATTAGCGCTCCGAATGTCCACTTGCACTTTCAACAGAAAGAGTGTTTCAAAACTCCTCAATCAAAAGTAACGTTCAAATCTGCTAGTTGAATGCACAGATTAGAAAGTAGTCTTGCAGAATGCTTTTCTGTAGTTTTTATTTGAAGATATTCCTTTTTCCACTATATGCCACTTAGCGCTCCGAATGTCCGCTTCCAGTTTCTACAGAAAGAGAGTTTCAGAACTTCTAAGTCAAAAGTACAGTTCAACTATGTTAGTTGAATGCACAGATCGGAAAGAAGTCTCTCAGAATGCTTCTGTGTCGTTTTTATTTGAAGATATTCCTTTTTCCACTCTAGGTCCCTTATCGCTCTGAATGTCCGCTTGCAGTTTCTACAGAAAGAGAGTTTCAGAACTTCTCAATCAAAAGTAAGGTTCAACTCTGTTTGTTGAATGCACAGATCAGAAAAAACTCTCGCAGAATACTTCTGTGTAGTTTTTATTTGAAGATATTCCTTTTTCCACTATAGGCTTCCTAGCGCTCTGACTGTCCACTTGCAGTTTCTACAGAAAGAGTGTTTCAGAACTGCTTAATCAAAAGTAAGGTTCAACTCTGTTAGTTGAATGCACAGATCAGAAAGTAGTTTTGCAGAATGCTTCTGTGTAGTTCTTATTTGAAGATATTCCTTTTTCCACTATAGGCCCCTCAGCGCTCCGAATGTCCGCTTGCAGTTTCTACAGCAAGAGTTTTTCCGGACTGCTCAATCAAAAGTAATGTTCAACTCTGCTAGTTGAATGCACAGATCAGAAGGAAGTTTTGCAGAATGCTTCTGTGTAATTTTTATTTGAAGATACTCCTTTTTCCAATAAAGGCCCCTTAACGCTCCGAATGTCCGCTTGCAGTTTCTACAGAAAGAGTGTTTCAGAACTGCTCCATCAAAAGTAAGGTCCAACTCTGCTAGTTGAATGCACAGATCGGAAAGAAGTTTAGCAGAGTGCTTCCAGGTAGTTTTTATTTGAAGATATTCCTTATTCCAGTATAGGCCCAATAGCGTTCCGTATATCTGCTTGCAGATTTTACATAAAGAGTGTTTCAGTACTGCTCAATCACAAGTAAAGTTCAACTCTGCTAGTTGAATGCACAGATCTGAAAGAAGTTTCGCAGAATGCGTCTGTGTAATTTTTATTTGAAGATACTCCTTTTTCCAATAAAGGCCCCTTAGCGCTCCCACTGTCCGCTTGCGGTTTCTACAGAAAGAGTGTTACAAAACTCCTCAATGAAAAGTAAGGATCAACTCTGCTAGTTGAATGCACAGATCAGAAAGAAGTCTCGCAGAATGCTTCTGTGTAGTTTTTATTTGAACATATTCCTTTTTCCACTATTGTACCCTTAGTGCTCCGAATGTCCGCTTGCAGTTTGTACAGAAAGAGAGTTTCAGAACTTCTCAATCAAAAGTAAGGTTCAACTCTGTTAGTTGAATGCACAGATCAGAAAGAAGTTTCGCAGAATGCTTCTGTGTAATTTTTATTTGAAGATACTCCTTTTTCAACTATAGGCCGCTTAGCGCTCTGAATGTCCGCTTGCAGTTTCTACAGAAAGAGAGTTTCAGATCTTCTCTATCAAAAGTAAGGTTCAACTCTGTTAGTTGAATGCACAGATCATAAAAAAGTTTCACAGAACGCTTCTCTGTAGTTTTTATTTCAAGATGCACCTTTTTCCACTGTAGGCCACATAATGCTCCAAATGTCCACTTGCTGTTTCTACAGAAAGAGTGTTTCAAAACTCCTCAATCAAAAGAAAGGTTCAACTCTGTTACTTGAATGCACAGATCAGAAAGGACTTTCACAGAATGCTTCTGTGTAGTTTCTATTTGAAGGTATTCCTCTTTCCACGACAGGACGCATAGCGCTCCAAAAGGCCACTTGCAGTTTCTACAGAAAGAGTGTTTCAAATCTCCTCAATCAATAGTAAGGTTCAACTCTGTTAGTTGAATGCAGAGATCAGAAAGAAGTTTCACAGAATGCTTCTGTGTAGTTTTTATTTCAAGATACTCCTTTTTCCACTATAGGCCGCTTAGCGCTCCAAATGACCACTTGCTGTTTCTACAGAAAGAGTGTTTCAAAACTCCTCAATCAAAAATACAGTTCAACTCTGTTAATTGAAAGCACAGATCAGAAAGAAGTTTCACAGAATGCTTCTGTGTAGTTTTTATTTGAAGGTATTCATTTTTCCATGACAGGCCTCGTAGTGCTCCAAATGTCCACTTGCAGTTTCTACAGAAATAGTGTTTCAAAACTCCTCAATCAAAAGTACGGTTCTATTCTGTTAATTGAAAGTACAGATCAGAAAGAAGTTTCACAGAATGCTTCTGTGTAGTTTTTATTTGAAGATATTCCTTTTTCCACGACAGGCCGCGTAGCGCTGCAAATGTCCACTTGCAGTTTCCACAGAAAGAGTGTTTCAAAAGTCCTAAATCAAAAGTAAGTTTCAACTCTGTTAGTTGAATGCAGAGATCAGAAAGAAGTTTCACACAATGCTTCTGTGTAGTTTTTATTTCAAGATACTCCTTTTTCCACTATAGGCCGCTTAGCGCTCCAAATGACCACTTGCTGTTTCTACAGAAAGAGTGTTTCAAAACTCCTCAATCAAAAATACAGTTCAACTCTGTTCATTGAAAGCATAGATCAGAAAGAAGTTTCACAGAATGCTTCTGTGTAGTTTTTATTTGAAGGTATTCATTTTTCCATGACAGGCCTCGTAGCGCTCCAAATGTCCACTTGCAGTTTCTACAGAAATAGTGTTTCAAAACTCCTCAATCAAAAGTACGGTTCAATTCTGTTAATTGAAAGTACAGATCAGAAAGAAGTTTCACAGAATGCTTCTGTGTAGTTTTTATTTGAAGATATTCCTTTTTCCACGACAGGCTGCGTAGCGCTGCAAATGTCCACTTGCAGTTTCCACAGAAAGAGTGTTTCAAAAGTCCTAAATCAAAAGTAAGTTTCAACTCTGTAAGTTGAACGCACAGATTGGAAAGAAGTTTCACAGAATATTTCTGTGTAGTTTTTATTTGAAGATATTCCTTTTTCCACGATTGGCCGCGTAGCGCTCCAAATGTCCACTTGCAGTTTTTACAGAAAGAGTGTTTCAAAATTCCTCAATCAAAAGTGAGCTTCAACTCTGTTAGTTGAAAGCACAGATCAGAAAAAAGTTTCACAGAATGCTTCTGTGTAGTTTTTATTTGAAGATATTCCATTTTCCACGACAGGCCACGTAGCGCTATAAATGTCCATTTGCAGTTTCTACAGAAAGAGTCTTTCAAAACTCCTCAATCAAAAGTAAGCTTCAACTCTGTTCGTTGAATGCACAAATCAGAAACAAGTTTCACATAATGCTTCTGTGTAGTTTTTATTTGAAGATATTCCTTTTTCTACGACAGGCCGCAGAGTGCTCCAAATATCTGCTTGCAGTTTCTACAGAAAGAGTGTTTCAAAACTCCTCAATCAAAAGTAAAGTTCAACTCCGTTTGTTGAATGCACAGATCAGAAAGAAGTTTCACAGAATGCTTCTGTGTAGTTTTTATTTTAAGGTATTCCTTTTTCCACAATAGGCCTCTTAGCACTCCAAATGTCCACTTGCAGTTTCTACAGAAAGAGTGTTTCAAAACTCCTCAGTCAAAAGTACAGTTCAACTCTGTTAGCTGAAAACACAGATCAGAATGAAGTTTCAGAGAATGCTTCTTTGTAGTTTTTATTTGAAGATGATCCTTTTTCCACGACAGGCCATGTAGCTCTGCAAATGTCCACTTGCAGTTTCTACTGAAAGAGTGTTTCAGAACTCCTCAATCAAAGGACGTTTCAACTCTGTTAATTGAACGCACAGATCAGAAACATATTTCACAGAATGCTTTTGTGAAGTTTTTATTTGATGATATTCCTTTTTTCACGATAGGCCACATAGCGCTCCAAAAGTCCACTTGCAGTTTCTACAGAAAGAGTGTTTCAAAACTCCTCAATCAAAAGTAATGTTCAACTATGTTACTTGAATGCACCGATCAGAAAGAAGTTTCACAGAATGCTTCTGTGTAGTTTTTATTTGAAGATATTCATTTTTCCACGATAGGCCACGTAGCCCTCCAAATGTCGACCAGCAGTCTCTACAGAAAGAGTGTTTCAAAACTCCTCAATCAAACGTAAGGTTCAACTATGTTAGTTGAAAGCACAGATCAGAAAGAAGTTTCACAGAATGCTTCTGTGCAGTTTTTATTTGAAGATATTCCTTTTACCACAATAGGCCATGTAGCCCTCCAAATGTCCACTTGCAGTTTCTACAGACAGAGTGTTTCAAAACTCCTCTATCAAATGTAAGGTTCAACTCTGTTAGTTTTATGCACAGATCAGAAAGTTGTTTCACAGAATGCTTCTGTGTAGTTTTTATTTGAAGATATTCCTTTTTCCACGATAGGCATGTAGCGCTCCAAATGTCCACTTGCAGTTTTTACAGAAAGAGTGTTTCAAAACTCCTCAATCAAAAGTAAGGTTCAACTCTGTTAGTTGAATGCACAGATCAGAAAGAACTTTCACAGAATGCTTCTGTGTAGTTTTTATTGGAAGATATTCCTTTCTTCACAATGAGCTGTGTAGCACTCGAAACTTCCAATTGCAGTTTCTACAGAAAGAGTGTTTCAAAACTCCTCAATCAAAAGTAAGGTTCAACTCTGTTAGTAGAATGCACAGATCAGAATGGAGTTTCACAGAATGCTTCTGTGTAGATTTTATTTGAAGATATTCCCTTCTCCACGATAGGCCGTGGGGCGCTCCAAATGTCCTGTTGCAGTTTCTCCAGAAAGAGTGTTTCAAAACTCCTCAATCAAAAGTAAGTTTCAACTCTGTAAGTTGATCACACAGATCAGAAAGAAGTTTCACTGAATGATTCTGTGTAGTTTTTATTTGAAGATATTCCTTTTTCCACGATATGCCGAGAAGCGCTCCAAATGTCGACCAGCAGTCTATACAGAAAGAGTGTTTCAAAACTCCTCAATCAAACGTAAGGTTCAACTATGTTGAAAGCAGAGATCAGAAAGAAGTTTCACAGAATGCTTCTGTGTAGTTTTTATTTGAAGATATTCCTTTTTCCACGATAGGCGTGTAGTGCTCCAAATGTCCACTTGCAGTTTCTACAGAAACAGTGTTTCAAAACTCCTCAATCAAAAGAAAGGTTCAACTCTGTTAGTTGAATGCACAGATCAGAAAGAACTTTCACAGAATGCTTCTGTGTAGTTTTTATTGGAAGATATTCCTTTCTTCACGATGAGCCACGTAGCGCTCGAAACTTCCAACTGCAGTTTCTACAGAAAGAGTGTTTCAAAACTCCTCAATCAAAAGTAAGGTTCAACTCTGTTAGTAGATTGCACAGATCAGAAAGTAGTTTCACAGAATGCTTTTGTTTAGTTTTTATTTGAAGATATTCCTTTTTCGACGATAGGTCGCGTTGCGCTCCAAATGTCCACTTGCAGTTTTTACAGAAAGAGTGTTTCAAAACTCCTCAATCAAAAGTAAGTTTCAACTCAGTTAGTTGAATTCACAGATCAAAAAGAAGTTTCACAGAATGCTTCTGTGTAGTTTTTATTTGAAGATATTCCTTTTTCCACGATAGGCCACGTAGCGCTGCAAATGCCATCTTGCAGTTTTTACAGAAAGTGGGTTTCAAAATTCCTCAATCAAAAGTAACTTTCAACTCTGGTAGTTGAATGCACAGATCAGAACCATGTTTCCCAGAATGTTTCTGTGTAGTTTTTATTTGAAGATATTCCTTTCACCACTATAGGCCGTGTAGCGCTCCAAATGTCCACTTGCAGTTTCTACAGAAAGAGTGTTTCAAAACTCCTCAATCAAAGGTAAGGTTCAAGTCTGTTAGTTGAATGCACAGATCAGAAAGAAGTTTCACAGAATACTTCTGTGTAGTTTTTATTTGAAGATATTTTCTTTTCCACGATAGGCCACGTAGCGCTCCAAATGTCCACTTGCAGTTTCTACAGAAAGAGTGTTTCAAAACTCCTCAATCAAAAGTAAGGTTCAACTCTGTATCTTGAACACACAGATCAGAAAGAAGTTTCACAGAATTCTTCTGTGTAGTTTTTTTTGAAGATACTCCTTTTTGTTCTGTAGGCCGCATAGCGCTCCAAAGGTCCACTTGCAGTTTCTACAGAAAGAGTGTTTCAGAACTCCTCTATCAAAAGTAAAGTTCAAATCTATAACGTGAGCACACAGATCAGAAAGAAGTTTCACAGAATGCTTCTGTGTAGTTTTTATTTGAGGATATTCCTTTTTCCACAGTAGGCCGCGTGGCACTGCAAATGTACACTTGAAGTTTCTAGAGAAAGAGTGTTTCAAAACTCCACAATCAAAAGTAAGGCTCAACTCTGTTAGTTGAATGCACACATCAAGAGAAGTTTCACAGAATCCTTCTGTGTAGTTTTTATTTAAAGATATTCTTTTATCCACGATAGGCCACATAGCACTCCAAATGTCCACTTCCAGTTTCTACAGAAAGAGTGTTTCAAAACCCCTCAATCAAAAGTAAGTTTCAACTCTGTTTCTCGCATGCATGGTTCAGGAAGTATTTTCACAGAATGCTTCTGTGGAGTTTTTATTTGAAGATATTCCTTTTTCCACGATAGGCCGTGTAACGCTACAAGTGCCACTGGAAGTAACGACAGAAAGACTGTTTCAAACCTCCTCAATCAAAAGTAAGGTTCAACTCTGTTAACAGAATGCACAGATCAGAAAGAAGTTTCATAGAATGATTCTGTGTAGTTTGTATTTGAAGATATTCCTTTTTCCACAATACGCAGCGTAGTGCGCCAAGTATCCACTTGCGGATTCTACCGAAAGTGTGTTTCAAAACTCCTCAATCAAAAGTAAGGTTCAACTCTGTTAGTCGAATCCTCAGATCAGAAAGAAATTTCACAGAATGCTTCTGTGTAGTTTTTATTTGAAGATATTCTTTTTTCCACGACAGGCCGCGTAGTGCTCAAAATGTCCTCTTGCAGTTTCTACAGAATGAGTGTTTCAAAACTCCTCAATCAAAAGTAAGGTTCAGCTCTATTAGTTGAATGCACAGATCAGAAAGTAGTTTCACAGAATGCTTCTGTGTAGTTTTTATTTGAAGATATTCCTTTTTCCACGATAGGCCGTGTAGCGCTCCAAATATCCAATTGTAGTTTCTACAGAAAGAGTGTTTCAAAACTCCTCAATCAAAAGTAAGGTTCCACTCTCTTAGTTGAATGCACAGATCAGAAAGAAGTTTCAGAGAATGCTTCTGTGTAGTTTTTATTTGAAGATATTCCTTTTTCCACGATAGGCCGCGTAGCGCTCCAAATGTCCACTTACAGTTTCTATAGAAAGAGAGTTTCAAAACTCCTCAATCAAAAGTATGATTCAACTCTGTTAGTCGAATGCACAGATCAGAAAGAAGTTTCATTGAATTATTCTTTGTAGCTTTATTTGAAGATATTTCTTTTTCAATGATTGGGTGTGCTGGGCTCCAAATGTCCACTTGCAGTTTCTACCGAGAGAGTGTTTCAGCACGCCTCAATCAAATGTAAGGTTCAACTCTGTTAGTCGAATGAACAGATCAGAAAGAAGTTTCACAGAATGCTTCTGTGTAGTTTTTATTTGAAGATATTCCTTTTTCCACGATAGGCCGCGTAGCGCTCCAAATGTCCACTTACAGTTTCTATAGAAAGAGAGTTTCAAAACTCCTCAATCAAAAGTATGATTCAACTCTGTTAGTCGAATGCACAGATCAGAAAGAAGTTTCATTGAATTATTCTTTGTAGCTTTATTTGAAGATATTTCTTTTTCAATGATTGGGTGTGCTGGGCTCCAAATGTCCACTTGCAGTTTCTACCGAGAGAGTGTTTCAGCACGCCTCAATCAAATGTAAGGTTCAACTCTGTTAGTCGAATGAACAGATCAGAAAGAAGTTTCACAGAATGCTTCTGTGTAGTTTTTATTTGAAGATATTCCTTTTTCCACGATAGGCCACGTAGCACCTCAAATGTCCACTTGCAGTATCTACAGAAAGAGTGTTTCAGAACTTCTCAATAAAAAGTAAGTTTCAACTCTGTTAGACGAATGCACAGATCAGAAAGAAGTCTCACAGAATGATTTTCTGTAGTTTTTACATGAAGATATTTCCTTTTCCACGATAGGCAGTGTAGCGTGCCAACTATCCACTTGCAGTTTCTACCGAAAGAGTGTTTCAAAACTCTTCAATCAAAAGTAAGTTTCAACTCTGTACCTTGAACACACAGATCAGAAAGAAGTTTCACAGAATCCTTCTGTGTAGTTTTTATTTGAAGATATTCCTTTTTCCACGATAGGCCGCGTAGCGCTCCAAATGTCCACTTGCAGTTTCTACAGAAAGAGTCTTTCAAAACTCCTCTATCAAAAGTAAGGTTCAACTCTTTTAGTTGAATGCACAGATCAGAAAGAAGTTTCACACAATGCATCTGTGTAGTTTTTATTTGAAGATATTCCTTTCTCCACGATAGGCAGTGTAGTTCTCCAAATGTCCCCCTGCATTTTCTACAGAAAGAGTGTTTCAAAACTCCTCAATCAAAAGTAAGTTTCAACTCTGTTAGTTGAATGCACAGATCAGAAAGTAATTTCCCAAAATGCTTCTGTGTAGCTTTTATTTGAAGATATTCCTTTTTCTACGATAGGCTGCATAGAGCTCCAAATGTCCACTTGCAATTTCTACAGAAAGAGTGTTTCAAAACTCCTCAATCAAAAGTATGTTTCTACTCTATTAATTGAATGCACAGATCAGAAAGAATTTTCGCATAATGCTTCTGTGTAGTTGTTATTTGAAGATATTCCTTTTTCCACGATAGGCTACAAAGCACTCCACATGTCCTCTTGCAGATTCTACAAATAGAAGGTTTCAAACCTGCTCAATCAAAGGTAAGGTTCAACTCTGTTACTTGAATGCACAGATCAGAAAGTAGTTTCACAGAATGATTCCGAATACTTTTTAATTGAAGATATTCCTTTTTTTATGATAGGCCTCAAAGCGCTCCAAATGTCCACTTACAGATTGTACAAATAGAGTGTTTCAATACTGCTCAATCAAAAGAAATGTTCACCTCTGTTAGTTGAATTCACAGGTCAAAATGAAGTTTCACAGAATGCTTCTGTGTAGTTTTTATTTGAAGATATTCCTTTTTCCACAATAGGCCTCAAATCACTCCAAATATCCACTTGCAGATTCCACAAATAGAGTGTTTCAAAACTGCTCAATAAAAAGTAAGATTCAAATCTGTTAGTTGAATCCACAGATTGGAAAGAAGTTTCACAGAATGTTTCCGTGTAATTTTTATTTGAAGATATTGCATTTTCCACGATAGGCCTCAAAGCGCTCCAAATCTCCACTTGCAGTTTATACAGAAAGAGTGTTTCAAAAATCCTCAATCAAAAGTAAGGTTCAACTCTGTTAGTTAAATGCACAGATCAGAAAGAAGTTTCACAGATTGCTTCTGTGTAGTTTTTATTTGAAGTTATTCCTTTTTCACGATAGGCTTCAAAGCACTCCAAATATCCACTTGCAGATTCTACAAAGAGAGGGTTTCAAACCTGCACAATCAAAGTTAAGGTTCAACTCTGTTACTTGAATGCACAGATCAGAAAGTAGTTTCACAGAAGGATTCTGTGTAGTTTTTAATTGAAGGTATTCCATTTTCCGTTATAGGCCTCACAGCACTCCAAATGTCCACTTGCAGATTGTACAAATAGAGTGTTTCAATACTGCTCAATCAAAAGTAAGGTTCAACTCTGTTAGTGGAATGCACAGGTCACAAAGAAGTTTCACAGAATGCTTCTCTGTAGTTTTTATTTGAAGATATTCCTCTTTCCAATATAGGCCTCATACCACTGCAAATGTCCACATGCAGTTTATAGAGAAAGAGTGTTTCAAAACTCCTCAATCAAAAGTAAGGTTCAACTCTGTTAGTTGAATGCACAGATTGGAAAGAAGTTTCACAGAATGCTTCTGTGTAGCTTTTTTTGAATATTACCCTTTTTCCACGATAGGCCTCAAAGTGCTCCAAATGTCCACTTGCAGTTTACACAGAAATAGTGTTTCAAAACTGCTCCATGGAAAGTAAGCTTCAACTATGTTAGTTGAATGCACAGATCAGAAAGAAGTTTCACAGAATGCTTCTGTGTAGTTTTTAGTTGAAGATATTCCTTTTTTCCACGATAGGCCTCATAGCACTACTAATGTGCACTTGCAGTTTATACAGAAAGAGTGTCTCAAAACTCCTCAGTCAAAAGTAAGGTTCAACTTTGTTAGTTGAATGCACACATCAGAAAGAAGTTTCACAGAATGCCTCTGTGTAGTTTTAATTTGAAGATATTAATTTTTCCACGATAGGACTCTAAGTGCTAAAAATGTTCACTTGCAGTTTATACAGAAAGAGTATTTCAAAACTGCTCCATCAAAAGTAAGGTTCAACTCTGTTAGTTGAATGCACAGATCAGAATGAAGTTTCACCAATGCTTCTCTCTAGTTTTTATTTGAAGATATTCCTCTTTCCATAATAGGCCTCAAAGTGCTCCAAATGTCCAATTCCAGATTCTACAACTAGAGTGCTTCTAAACTGCTCAATCAAAAGTAAAGTTCAACTCAGTTAGTTCAATGCACAGATAAGAAAGCAGTTTAACAGAATGCTTCTGTGTAGTTTTAATTCGAAGATATTACTTTTTCAATGATAGGCTTCATAGCGCTCCAAATGTCCACTTCCATGTTATACAGAAAGAATTTTTCGAAACTCCTCAATCAAAAGTAAGGTTCAACTCTGTTAGTTGAATGCATACATCAGAAAGAAGTTTCACAGAATGCTTCTGTGTAGTTTTTACTTGAAGATACTCCTTTTTCCACTATAGGCCTCAAAGCGCTCTAAATGTCCACTTGCAGTTCATAAAGAAAGAGTGTTTCAAAACAGCTCCATCAAAAGTAAGGTTCTACTCTGTTAGATGAATGCACAGATCAGAAAGAAGTTTCACACAGTGCTTCTGTGTAGTTTTTATTTGAAGATATTCGTTTTTTCCACAAGTGGACTCAAAGCGCTCCAAATGTCCACTTGCAGATTCTACAAATAGAGTGTTTCAATACTGCACAATCAAAAGTAAGGTTCAACTCTGTTAGTTGAATGCACAGATCATAAAGAAGTTTGACAGAATGCTCCTGTGTAGTTTTTATTTGAAGATATTCCTTTTTCCACAATAGGCCTCATAGTGCTCCAAATGTCCACTTGCAGTTTATACAGGAAGAGTGTCTCAAAACTCCTCAATCAAAAGTAAGATACAACTCCGTTAGTTGAATGCACAGATCGGAAAGTAGTTTCACAGAATGCTTCTGTGTAGTTTTCATTTGAAGATATTCCTTTTTCCACGTTTGGCCTCAAAGAGCTCCAAATGTCCACTTCCAGTTTATACAGAAAGAGTGTTTCAAAACTCCTCAATGAAAAGTAAGGTTCAAATCTGTTAGTTGACAGGACACCTCAGAAATAAGTTTCACAGAATGCTTCTGTGTAGTTTTTATTTGAAGATTTTCCTTTTTCCACGATAGGCCTCAAATCGCTCCAAAAGTCCACTTGCAGTTTATACAGAAATAGTGTTTCAAAACTGTTCCATCAAAAGTAAGTTTCAACTCTGTTAGTTGAAAGCACAGATCAGAAAGAAGTTTCACAGAATGCTTCTGTGTAGTTTTTAGTTGAAGATATTCCTTTTTTCCACGATAGGCCTCATAGCGCTTCTAATGTGCACTTGCAGTTAAAACAGAAAGAGTGTTTCAAAACTCCTCAATCAAAAGTAAGGTTCAACTTTGTTAGTTGAATGCACACATCAGGAAGAAGTTTCACAGAATGCTTCTGTGTAGTTTTAATTTGAAGATATTAATTTTTCCACGATAAGACTCTAAGTTCTAAAAATGTTCACTTGCAGTTTATACAGAAAGAGTGTTTCAAAACTGCTCCATCAAAAGTAAGGTTCAACTCTGTTAGTTGAATGCACAGTTTAGAAAGAAGTTTCACAGAATGCTTCCGTGTGGTTTTTATTTGAAGATATTCCTTTTTCCACGAAAGGCCTCAAAGCGCTCAAAATGTCCACTTACAGTTTATACAGAAAGATTGTCTTAAAAGTGCTCCATCAAAAGTAAGGTTCAACTCTGTTAGTTGAATGCACAGATCATAAAGAAGTTTGACAGAATGCTTCTGTGTTGTTTTTATTTGAATATATTCCTTTTTCCACGATAGGCCTCCTAGTGCTCCAAATATCCACTGGCCGATTCTACAAATAGAGTGTTTCAAAACTGACCCATCAAAAGTAAGGTTCAACTCTCTTTGTTGAATGCACAGATAAGAAAGAAGTTTCACAGAATGCTTCTGTGTACTTTTTATTTGAAAATATTCCTTTTTCTACGATAGGCCTCCTAGCGTTCCAAATGTCCACTTGCAGTTTATACAGAAAGAGTGTTTCAAAACTCCTCAATCAAAAGTAAGGTTCAAATCTGTTAGTTGACTGGACACCTCAGAAATAAGTTTCACAGAATGCTTCTGTGTAGTTTTTATTTGAAGATTTTCCTTTTTCCACAATAGGCTTCAAAGCGTTCCAAAAGTCCACTTGCAGTTTATACAGAAATAGTGTTTCAAAACTGTTCCATCAAAAGTAAGTTTCAACTCTGTTAGTTGAAAGCACAGATCAGAAAGAAGTTTCACAAAATGCTTCTGTGTTGTTTTTATATGAATATATTCCTTTTTGCACGATAGGTCTCAAAGTGCTCCAAATGTCCACTTGCAGATTCCACAAATAGAGTGTTTCAAAACTGCTCAATCAAAAGTAAGGTTCAACTTTGTTAGTTGAATGCACAGATCAGAAAGAAGTTTCACAGAATGCTTCTGTGTAGTTTTTAGTTGAAGATATTCCTTTTTTCCACGATAGGCCTTATTGCGCTTCTATTGTGCACATGCAGTTAATACAGAAAGAGTGTTTCAAAACTCCTCAATCAAAAGTAAGGTTCAACTTTGTTAGTTGAATGCACACATCAGAAAGAAGTGTCACAGAATGCTTCTGTGTAGTTTTTATTTGAAGATATTCCTTTTTCCACAATAGGCTTCATAGCAGTCCAAATGTCCACTTGCAATTTATAAAGAAAGAGTGTTTCAAAACTCCTCCATCAAAAGTAACATTCAACACTGTTAGTTGAATGCACAGATGAGCAAGAAGTTTCACGGAATGCTTCTGTGTAGTTTTTATTTGAAAATATTCCTTTTTCCACGATAGGCCTCAAAACACTCCAAAAGTTCACTTGAAGATTCTACAAATAGTGTTTCAAAACTGCTCCATCAAAAGTAAGGTTCAACTCTGTTAGTTGAAAGCACAGATAAGAAAGAAGTTTCACAGAATGGTTCTGTGTAGTTTTTATTTGAAGATATTCCTTTTTGCAGGATAGGCCTGAAAACGCACCAAAAGTCCACTTGCAGTTTATACAGAAAGTGTTTGAAAACTGCTCCATAAAAAGAAAGGTTCATCTCTGTTATTTGAATGCACAGATTGGAAAGAAGTTTCATAGAATGCTTCAGTGTATTTTTTATTTGAAAATATTCCTTTTTCCACGATAGGCCTCAAAGCACTCTAAATGTCCTCTTGCAGTTTACACAGAATGAGTGTTTCAAAACTGCTCCATCAAAAGTAAGTTTCGACTCTGTTACTTCAATGCACAGATCAGAAAGAAGTTTCACAGAATGATTCTGTGTAGTTTCTATTTGAAGATATTCCTTTTTCCACGATAGTCCTCAATGCGCTCCAAATGTCGACTTGCAGATTCTACAAATAGAGTGTTTCAAAACTGCTCAATGAAAAGTAAGTTTCAACTCTGTTAGTTGCATGCGCAGATCAGAAAGAAGTTTCACAGAATGCTTCTGTGTAGTTTTTATTTGAAGATATTCCTTTGTCCACGATAGGTCTCATATCGCTCCAAATGTCCACTTGCAGTTTATACAGGAAGAGGGTTTCAAAATTCCTCAATCAAAATAAGGTTCAACTCTCTTAGGTGAATGCACAGATCGGAAAGAAGTTTCACAGAATGTTTCTGTGTAGTTTCTATTTGAAGATATTCCTTTTTCCGGGATAGGCCTCATAGCGCTCCAAGTATCCACTTGCAGATTCTACAAATAGACGGTTTCAAAACTGCTCAATCAAAACTAAGGTTCAACTCAGTTAGTTGAATGCACAGATAAGAAAGAAGTTTCACAGAATGCTTCTGTGTAGTTTTTATTTGAAAATATTCCTTATTCTACGGTAGGCCTCTTAGGGCTCCATATTTCCCATTGCAGTTTATAGAGAAAGAGTGTTTCAAAACTCCTCAATAAAAAGTAAGGTTCAAATCTGTTAGTTGAATGGACACATCAGAAATAAGTTTCACAGAATGCTTCTGTGTAGTTTTAACTTGAAGATATTCCTTTTTCCACGATAGGCCTCAAAGCACTCCAAAATTTCTCTTGCATTTTGTACAGAAAGAGTGTTTCAAAACTGCTCCATCAAAACTAAGGTTCAACTCTTTTAGTTGAATGCACAGATCAGAAAGATGTTTCACAGAATGCTTCTGTGTAGTTTTTATTTGAAGATATTCCTTTTTCCACGGTAGGCCTCAAAGCGTTCCAAATGTCCACTTGCAGTTTATACAGAAAGAGTGTTTCAAAACTGCTCCATCAAAATGAATTTTCAACTCTGTTAGTTGAATGCACAGATCAGAAAGAAGTTTCACAGAATGCTTCTGTGTAGTTTTTATTTGAAGATAGTCCTTTTCCCATGAGAGGACTCAAAGCGCTCCAAATGTCCACTTGCAGATTCTACAAATAGAGTGTTTCCAAACTGTTCCATCAAAAGTAAGGTTCAACTATGTTAGCTGAATTCACAGATAAGAAACGAGTTTCACAGAATGCTTCTGTTTAGTTTTTATTTGAAGATATTCCTTTTTCCAAGATAGGCCTCATAGCGCTCCAAATGTTCACTTGCACTTTATACAGATAGAGTGTTTCAAAACTCCTCAATCAAAAGTAAGGTTCAACTCTTTCAGTTGAATGCACAGATGAGAAATAAGTTTCACGGAATGCTTATGTCTAATTTTTATTTCAAAATATTCCTTTTTCCATGATAGGCCTCAAAGCACTCCAAATGTTCACTTGCAGATTCTACAAATAGAGTGTTTCAAAACTCCTCCATCAAAAGTAAGATTCAACTCTGTTAGTTGAATGCACAGATCAGAAAGGAGTTTCACATAATGCTTCTGTGTAGTTTTTATTTGTACTTATTCCTTTTTCCACGATAGGCCTCAAAGCGCTCCAAATGTCCACTTGCAGTTTATACAGAAAGTGTTTGAATACTGCTCCACCAAAAGTAAGGTTCAACTCTGTTATTTGAATGCACAGAGCAGAAGGAAGTTTCAGAGAATGCTTCTTTGTAGTTTTTATTTGAAGATATTCCTTTTTGCATGATAGGCCTCAATGCGCTTTAAATGTCCACTTGCAGTTTACACAGTAAGAGTGTTTCAAAACTGCTCCATCAAAAGTAAGGTTCAACTCTGTTACTTGAATGCACAGATCAGAAAGAAGTTTCACAGAATGCTTCTGTGTAGTTTTTATTTGAAGATATTCCTTTTTCCTCAATAGGCTTCAAAGCACTCCACATGTCCTCTTGCAGATTCTACAAAAAGACAGTTTCAAACCTGCTCAATCAAAGGTAAGGTTCAACTCTGTTATTTCAATGCACAGATCAGAAAGTAGTTTCACAGAATGATTCTGTGTATTTTTTAATTGAAGATATTCCTTTTTCTACGATAGGCCTCAAAGCGCTCCAAATGTCCGCTTACAGATTGTACAAATAGAGTGTTTCAATACTGCTCTATCAAAAGTAAGGTTCAACTCTGTTAGTTGAATGCACAGGTCACAAAGAAGTTTCACAGGATGATTCTGTGTAGTTTTTATTTTAAGATATTCCTTTTTCCACGATAGGCCTCATACCACTGCAAATGTCCACCTGCAGTTTATACAGAAAGAGTGTTTCAGAACTCCTCAATCAAAAGTAAGATTCAACTCTGTTAGTTGAATGCACCGATTAGAAAGTAGTTTCACAGAATGCTTCTGTGTAGTTTTTATTTGAATATATTCCGTTTTCCACGATAGGCCTCAAAGCGCTCCAAATGTCCACTTGCAGTTCATACAGAAAGTGTTTGAAAACTGCTCCATCAAAATTAAGGTTCAACTCTGTTATTTGAATGCACAGATCAGAAAGAAGTTTCACAGAATGCTTCAGTGTAGTTTTTATTTGAAAATATTCCTTTTTCCACAATAGGCATCAAAGCGCTCTAAATGTCCACTTGCAGTTTACACAGAAAGAGTGTTTCAATACTGCTACATCAAAAGTAAGGTTCAACTGTGTTACTTCAATGCACAGATCAGAAAGAAGTTTCACAGAATGATTCTGTGTAGTTTTTATTTGAAGATATTCCTTTTTCTACGATAGGCCTCAAAGCGCTCCAAATGTCCATTTGCAGATTCTACAAATAGAGTGTTTCAAAACTGCTCAATAAAAAGTAAGGTTCAAATCTGTTAGTCGAATGCACAGATTGGAAAGAAGTTTCACAGAATGCTTCTGTTCAGTTTTTATTTGATGATATTCCATTTTCCACGATAGGCCTCAAAGCGCTCCAAATGTCCACTTGCAGTTTATACAGAAAGAGTGTTTCAAAACGCCTCAATCAAAAATAAGGTTCAATTCTGTTAGTTAAATGCACAGATCAGAAAGAAGTTTCACAGATTGCTTCTGTGTAGTTTTCATTTGAAGGTATTCCTTTTTCCACGATAGGCTTCAAAGCATTCCAAATATCCACTTGCAGATTCTACAAAGAGAGGGTTTCAAACGTGCTCAATCAAAAGTAAGGTTCAACTCTGTTACTTGAATGCACAGATCAGAAAGTAGTTTCACAGAAAGATTCTGTGTAGTTTTCAATTGAAGATATTCCTTTTTCCATTATAGGCCTCAAAGCACTCCAAATGTCCACTTGCAGATTCTACAAATAGAGTGTTTCAATACTGCTCAATCAAAAGTAAGGTTCAACTCTGTTAGTGGAATGAACAGGTCACAAAGAAGTTTCACAGAATGGTTCTGTGTAGTTTTTATTTGAAGATATTCCTTTTTCCACGATAGGCCTCATACCACTGCAAATGTCCACTTGCAGTTTATAAATAAAGAGTTTTTCCATTGCTTTTGGTGTTTTAGACGTGAAGTCCTTGCCCACGCCTATGTCCTGAATGGTATTGCCTAGGTTTTCTTGTAGGATTTTAATGGTTTTAGGTCTAACATATAAGTCTTTAATCCATCTTGAATTAATTTTTGTATAAGGTGTAAGGAAGGGATCCAGTTGCAGCTTTCTACATATGGCTAGCCAGTTTTCCCAGCACCATTTATTAAATAGGGAATCCTTTCCCCATTTCTTGTTTTTGTCAGGTTTGTCAAAGATCAGATAGTTGTAGCTATGCGGCATCATTTCTGAGGGCTCTGTTCTGTTCCATTGATCTATGTCTCTGTTGTGGTACCAGTACCATGTTGTTTTGGTTACTGTAGCCTTGTAGTATAGTTTAAAGTCAGGTAGCGTGATGCCTCCAGCTTTGTTCTTTTGGCTTAGGATTGACTTGGCGATGCGGGCTCTTTTTTGGTTCCATATGAACTTTAAAGTAGTTTTTTCCAATTCTGTGAAGAAAGTCATTGGTAGCTTGATGGGGATGGCATTGAATCTATAAATTACCTTGGGCAGTATGGCCATTTTCACGATATTGATTCTTCCAACCCATGAGCATGGAATGTTCTTCCATTTGTTTGTATCCTCTTTTATTTCATTGAGCAGTGGTTTGTAGTTCTCCTTGAAGAGGTCCTTCACATCCCTTGTAAGTTGGATTCCTAGGTATTTTATTCTCTTTGAAGCAATTGTGAATGGGAGTTCACTCATGATTTGGCTCTCTGTTTGTCTGTTATTGGTGTACAAGAATGCTTGTGATTTTTGTACATTAATTTTGTATCCTGAGACTTCGCTGAAGTTGCTAATCAGCTTAAGGAGATTTTGGGCTGAGACAGTGGGGTTTTCTAGATATACAATCATGTCATCTGCAAACAGGGACAATTTGACTTCCTCTTTTCCTAAATGAATACCTTTTATTTCCTTCTCCTGCCTGATTGCTCTGGCCAGAACTTCCAGCACTATGTTGAACAGGAGCGGTGAGAGAGGGCCAAAATCGACAAATGGGATCTCATTAAACTAAAGAGCTTCTGCACAGCAAAAGAAACTATCATCAGAATTAACAGGCAACCTACAGAATGGGAGAAAATTTTTGCAACCTACTCATCTGACAAAGGGCTAATATCCAGAATCTATAATGAACTCAAACAAATTTACAAGAAAAAAACAAACAACCCCATCAAAAAGTGGGCAGAGGACATGAACAGACACTTCTCAAAAGAAGACATTTATGCAGCCAGAAAACACATGAAGAAATGCTCATCATCACTGGCCATCAGAGAAATGCAAATCAAAACCACAGTGAGATACCATCTCACACCAGTTAGAATGGCCATCATTAAAAAATCAGGAAACAACAGGTGCTGGAGAGGATGTGGAGAAATAGGAACACTTTTACACTGTTGGTGGGACTGTAAACTAGTTCAACCATTGTGGAAGTCAGTGTGGCGATTCCTCAGGGATCTCGAACTAGAAATACCATTTGACCCAGCCATCCCATTACTGGGTATATACCCAAAGGACTATAAATCATGCTGCTATAAAGACACATGCACATGTATGTTTATTGCGGCACTATTCACAATAGCAAAGACTTGGAACCAACCCAAATGTCCAACAACGATAGACTGGATTAAGAAAATGTGGCACATATACACCATGGAATACTATGCAGCCATAAAAAATGATGAGTTCGTGTCCTTTGTAGGGACATGGATGAAACTGGATAACATCATTCTCAGTAAACTATCGCAAGGACAAAAAACCAAACACCGCATGTTCTCACTCATAGGTGGGAATTGAACAATGAGAACTCATGGACACAGGAAGGTGAACATCACACTCCGGGGACTGTTGTGGGGTGGGGGGAGGGGGGAGGGACAGCATTAGGAGATACACCCAATGCTAAATGACGAGTTAATGGGTGCAGGAAATCAACATGGCACATGGATACATATGTAACAAACCTGCACATTGTGCACATGTACCCTAAAACCCTAAAGTATAATAAAAAAAAAAAAAAAGAGTTTTTCCAAACTCCTCAATCAAGAGTAAGGTTGAATTCTGTTACTTGAATGCACAGATTGGAAAGAGCTTTCACAGAATACTTCTGTGTAGCTTCTTTGAATATATTCCTTTTTCCACGACAGGCCTCAAAGCGCTCCAAATGTTCACTTGCCGTTTATACAGAAAGAGTGTTTCAAAAGTGCTCCATCAAAAGTAAGCTTCAACTCTGTTAGTTGAATGCACAGATCAGAAAGAAGTTTCACAGAATGCTTCTGTGTAGTTTTTATTTGAAGATATTCCTTTTCCCACGGTAGGCCTCATAGCGCTTCAAATGTCCACTTGCAGTTTATACAGAAGGAGTGTTTCAAAACTCCTCAATCAAAAGTAAGGTTGGACTTTGTTAGTTGAATTCACAGATCAGAATGAAGTTTCACAGAATGCTTCTGTGTAGTTTTTCTTGAAGATATTCCTTTTTCCACGATAGGCCTCAAAGCGCTCCAAATGTCCACTTGCAGATTCTACAACTAGAGTGCTTCAAAACTTCTCAATCAAAAGTAACGTTCAACTCTGTTAGTTCAATGCACAGATAAGAAAGATGTTTAACAGAATGCTTCTGTGTAGTTTTTATTTGAAGATATTACTTTTTCAACAATAGGCTTCATAGCACTCCAAATGTCCACTTGCAGGTTATACAGAAAGAGTGTTTCGAAACTCCTCAATCAAAAGTAAGGTTCAACTCTGTTAGTTGAATGCACAGATCAGAAGGAAGTTTCACAGAATGCTTCTGTGTAGTTTTTATTTGAAGATATTCCTTTTTTCCACGATAGGCCTCAAAGCACTCTAAATGTCCACTTGCAGTTCATACAGAAAGAGTGTTTCAAAACAGCTCCATCAAAAGTAAGGTTCAACTCTGTTAGTTGAATTCAGAGATCAGAAAGAAGTTTCACACAATGCTTCTGTGTAGTTTTTATTTGAAGATATTCGTTTTTCCACAATTGGACTCAAAGCGCTCCAAATGTCCACTTGCAGATTCTACAAATAGATTGTTTCAAACCTGCTCAATGAAAACTATGGTTCAACTCTGTTAGTTGAATGCACAGATCAGAAAGAAGTTTCACAGAATGCTTCTGTGTAGTTTTTATTTGAAGATTACTTTTTCCACAATAGGCCTCAAAGCTCTTCAAATGTCCACTTGCAGATTCTACAAATAGAGTGTTTCAGTACTGCTCAATCAAAAATAAGGTTCAACTGTGTTAGTTGAAAGCACAGATCAGAAAGAAGTTTCACAGAATTCTTCTGTGTAGTTTTTATTTGAAAATATTCCTTCTTCCACTATAGGCCCCTTAGCGCTCCGAATGTCCACTTGCAGTTTCTATAGAAAGAGTATTTCAAAACTGCTCAATCAAATGTAAGGTTCAACTCTGTTAGTTGAATGTGCAGATCAGAAAGAAATTTCACAGAATGCTTCTGTGTAGTTTTTATGGGAAAATATATGTTATTCCACCATAGGCCTCAATGTTCGCCAAATTTCCACTTGCAGATTCTACAAATAGAGTGTTTCAAACTGCTCAATCAAAGGTAAAGTTCAACTCTGATGTTGAATGCACAGATCAGAAGTAGTTTTCACAGAATGCTTCTGTGTAGTTTTTATTTGAAGAAATTCCTTTTTCCATGATAGGCCTCAAAGCGCTCCAAATGTCCACTTGCATTTTATTCAGAAAGAGTGTTTCAAAACTACCCAATCAAAAGAAAAGTGCAACACTGTGAGACGAATGCAGAGAAAAGAAAGAAATTTCACAGAAGTTTTCTGTGTAGTTTTTACTTGAAGATATTTCGTTTTTCACTATAGGCATCAAAGATCTCCAAATGTCCACTTGCACATTCTGCAAAAAGAGTTTTTCAAAACTGCTCAATCAAAAGAAAGGGTCTACTCTGTTTGATGAATGCACAGATCAGAAAGTAGTTTCACACAATGCTTCTGTGTAGTTCTACGGGGAAGCTATTTCGTTTTACACAGTATGTCTCAATGTTCTCCAAATATCCCCTTGCAGATTCTGCAAAAAGAGTGTTTCAAAACAGCTCAATCAAAAGAAAGGTTCAAATGAGTGAGATGAATGCAGAGATGAGAAAGTAGTTTAACAGAATGCTTCTGTGTAGTTTTTATTTGAAGATATAACTTTTTCCACAATAGACCTCAAAACGCTCCAAATGTCCATTTGCAGATTCTACAAAAAGAGTGTTTCAAAACTGCTCAGTCAAAAGAAAGATTCTACATTATGAGGTGAATGAACAGAATAGAAAGAAGTTTCACAGAATGCTTCTGTGTAGTTTTTATGGGAAGATATTTCGTCTTTCAAAGTAGGCCTCAATGTTCTCCAAATGTCCACTTGCAGATACTACAAATAGAGTGCTTCAAATCTGCTCAGTCAAAAGTAAGGTTCAACTCTGTTAGTTGAATGCACAGATCAGAAAGAAATTTCACAGAATGCTTCCGTGTAGTTTTTAGTGGAAGATATTTGGTATTTCACCGTAGGCCTCAATGTTCTCCAAATGTACACTTGCAGATTCTACAAATAGAGTGTTTCAAAACTGCTCAATCAAAAGTAAGGTTAAACTCTGTTAGTTGAATGCACAGATTAGAAAGTAGTTTCAAAGAATGCTTTCGTGTAGTTTTTAGGGGAAGATATTTCTTTTTTCACCATTGACCTCAATGTTCTCCAAATGTCCACTTGCAGATTCTACAAAAAGAGTGCTTCAAAACTGCTCAATTAAAATTAAGGTTAAACTCTGTTAGTTGAATGCACAGATATGAAAGAAGTTTCACAGAATGCTTCCGTGTAGTTTTAAGGGGAAGATATTTCTTTTTTCACCATAAGCCTCAATGTTCTCCAAATGTCTACTTGCAGATTCTACAAAAAGAGTGTTTCAAAACTGTTCAATCAAAAGTAAGGTTCAACGCTGTTAGTTGAATGCACAAATCAGAAAGAAGTTTCACAGAATGCTTCTCTGTTGTTTTTATTTGAAGATATTCCTTTTTCTACGGTAGGCCTCAAAGCGCTCCAAATGTCCATTTGCACTTTATGCAGAAAGGGTGTTTCAAAACTGCTCAATCAAAAGTAAGGTTAAACTCTGTTTGTTGAATGCACAGATCAGAAAGAAGTTTCACAGAATGCTTCCGTGTAGTTTTTATGGGAAGATACTTCTTTTTCCCCATTGGCCTCCATGTTATCCAAATGTGCACTTGCAGATTCTAGAAAAAGAGTGTATCAAAACTGCTCAATCAAAATTAAGGTTACACTCTGTTAGTTGAATGCACAGATCAGAAACAAGTTTCAGAGAATGCTTCCCTGTAGTTTTTAGGGGAAGATGCTTCGTTTTTTATCGTAGGCCTCAATGTTCGCCAAATGTCCACTTGCAGATTCTACAAACAGAGTTTTTCAAAACTGCCTAATCAAAACTAAGGTTAAACTTTGTTAGTTGAATGCACAGATCAGAAAGAAGTTTCAGAGAATGATTCGGTGTAGTTTTTAAGGGAAGATATTTCTTTTTTCCCCATTGACCTCAATGACTTCCAAATGTCCGCTTTCAGATTCTACAAAAAGAGTGTTTCAAAACTGCTCAATCAAAAGTAAGGTTCAACTCTGTTAGTTAAATGCACAAATAGGAAAGCTGTTTCACAGAATGATTCTGTGTAGTTTTTATTTGAAGATATTCCTTTTTCCACGATAGGTCTCAAAGCGCTCCACATGTCCACTTGCAGTTTATACAGAAAGAGTATTTCAAAACTACCCAATCAAAAGAAAGGTTCAACACTGTGAGATGTATGCAGAGAATAGAAGGAATTTCACAGAAGTATTCTGTGTAGTTTTTGCTTGATGATATTTCCTTTTTCACCATATGCCTCAAAGATCTCCAAATGTCCACTTGCAGATTTCACAAAAAGAGTGTTTCAAAACTGCTCAATCAAATGTAATGGTCTACTCTGTTAGATGAATGCACAGATCAGAAAGTAGTTTCACAGAATGCTTAGGTGTAGTTTGAAGGGAAGATATTTTGTTTTTCACCGAAGGCCTCAATGTTCCCCAAATGTCCTATTGCAGATTCTACAAATAGAATTCTACAAAAAGAGTGTTTCAAAACTGTTCAATCAAAAGTAAGTTTCAGCACTGTTAGTTGAATGCACACATTAGAAAGAAGTTTCACTGAATGCTTCCGTGTAGTTTTTATTTGAAGATATTCCTTTTTCCACAACAGGCCTCAAAGCGTTCCAAATGTCCACTTGCAGTTTATACAGAAAGAGTGTTTCAAAACTGCTCAAACAAATGTAAGGTTCAACTCTGTTAGTTGAATGGACAGATCAGAAAGAAGTTTCACAGAATGCTTCCATGTAGTTTCAGGGGAAGATATTTCATTGTTCACTGTAGGCCTCAGTGTTCTCCAAATGTCCACTTGCAGATTCCACAAATAGAATGTTTCAAAACTGCTCAATCAACATTAAGGTTATACTCTGGTCGTTGTATGCACAGATCAGAAATAAGTTTCACAGAATGCTTCTGTGTAGTTTTTATTTGAAGATATTCCTTTTTTCCACGATAGTCCTCAAAGCGCTCCAGATGTCCACTTGCAGATTCTACAAATAGAGTGTTTCAAAACAGCTCAATCAAAAGAAAGGTTCTACTCTGATAGATGAATGCACAGGTCAGAAAGTACTTTCACAGAATGCTTCTGTTTAGTTTTTATTTGAAAATATTTCTTTTTCCATGATAGGCCTCAAAGCACCCCGAATGTCCACTTGCAGTTTTTAAAGAAAGAGTGTTTCAAAACTATCCAATCAAAAGAAAGGTTCAACACTGTGAGATGAATGCAGAGAATTGAATGAAATTTCACAGAAGTATTCTGGGTGGTTTTTACTTGATGATATTTCGTTTTCAACCATAGGCCCCATAGATGTCCAAATGTCCACTTGCAGCTTCTACAAAAAGAGTGTTTCAAAACGGCTCAATCAAAAGAAAGGTTCTACTCGGTTAGATGAATGCACAGATCAGAAAGCAGTTCCACAGAATGCTTCTGTGTAGTTTTAAGAGGAAGATATTTAGTTTTACCACGTATGCCTCAATATTCTCCAAATATACCCTTGCAGATTCTACAAAAAGAGTGTTTCAAAACAGTTCAATCAAAAGAAAGGTTCAACTCAGTGAAATGAATGCACAGATCAGAAAGTAGTTTCACAGAATGCTTCTGTGTACTTTTTATGGGAAGATATATCTTTTTCCACTATATGCCTCAATGTTCTCCAAATATCCATTTGCAGATTCTACTAATAGAGTGTTTCAAAACTGCTCAATCAAAAGTAAGGTTCAACTCTGTTAGTTGAATGCACAGTTCAGAAAGAAGATTCACAGAATGCTTCCGTGTAGTTCTTAGGGGACGATATTTTGTTTCTCACCGTAGGCCTCAATATTCTCCATTTGGCCCCTTGCAGATTCTACAAATAGAGTGTTTCAAAACTGTTCAATCAAAAGTAAGGTTCAACTCTGTTAGTTGAATGCACAGTTCTGAAAGAAGACTCATAGAGGCTGGGCACAGTGGCTCACGCTTGTAATCCCAGCACTTTGGGAGGCCGAGGTGGGCGGATCATGAGGTCAGGAGATCGAGACCATGGTGAAACCCCATCTCTACTAAAAATACAAAAAATTAGCCAGGCGTGGTGGTGGGCGCCTGTAGTCCCAGCTACTCGGAGAGGCTGAGGCAGGAGAACGGCGTGAACCCAGGAGGCGGAGCTTGCACTGAGCTGAGATTGTGCCACTGCACCCCAGCCTGGGTGACAGAGCAAGACACCGTCTCAAAAAAAAAAAAAAAAAGAAAGAAGACTCATAGAATGCTTCTGTGTAGTTTTTATGGGAAGATATTTTGTTTCTCACCGTAGGTGTCAGTGTTCTCCATATGTCGCCTTGCAGATTCTACAAATAGAGTGTTTCAAAACTGCTCAATCAAAAGTAAGGTTCAACTCTGCTAGTGCAATGCACAGATCAGAAAGAAGTTTCCCATAATGCTTCCACGTAGTTTTTAGGGGAAGATATTTCCTTTTTCACCTATACCACAATATTCTCCAAATGTCCACTTGCAGATTTTACAAATAGAGTGTTTCAAAACTACTGAATCAAAAGTAAGGTTCAACTCTGTTAGTTTAATGCACAGATCAGAAAGAAGTTTCTCCGAATGCTTCCGTGTAGTTTTTAGGGGAAGATATTTCTTTTTTCACCATAGGCCTCAAAGTTCTCCAAATGTCCACTTGCAGATTCTAGAAATAGAGTGTTTCAAAACTGCTCAATCAAAAGTAAGGTTCAACTCTGTTAATTCAATGCACTGATCAGAAAGAAGTTTTACAGAATGTTTCCGTGTAGTTTTTAGGGGAATATATTTCTTTTTTCACCATCGGCCTCAATGTTCTCCAAATGTCTACTTGCAGATTACAAAAAAAGGGTGTTTCATAACTGTTCAATCAAAAGTAAGGTTAAACACAGTTAGTTGAATGCACACATCTGAAAGCAGTTTCACAGAATGCTTCCGTGCAGTTTTAGGGGAAGAGATTTTTTTTTTCACCGTAGGCCTCAATATTATCCAAATGTCCACTTGAAGAATGCACAAATAGAGTGTTTCAAGACTGCTCAATCAAAACTGAGGTTAAACTCTGTTAGTTGAATGCACAGATCAGAAAGAAATTTCACAGAATGCTTCTGTGTAGTTTTTATGGGAAGATATATGTTATTCCACGATAGGCCTCAATATTTGCCAAATTTCCACTTGCAGATTCTACAAATAGAGTGTTTCAAAACTGCCCAATCAAAGGTAAAGTTCAACTCTGATGTTGAATGCACAGATCAGAAATAGTTTTCACAGAATGCTTCTGTGTAGTTTTTATTTGAAGAAATTCCTTTTTCCATGATAGGCCTCAAAGCGCTCCAAATGTCCACTTGCATTTTATTCAGAAAGAGTGTTTCAAAACTACCCAATCAAAAGAAAAGTGCAACACTGTGAGACGAAAGCAGAGAAAAGAAAGAAATTTCACAGAAGTTTTCTGTGTAGTTTTTACTTGATGATACTTCTTTTTTCACTATAGGCATCAAAGATCTCCAAATGTCCACTTGCAGATTCTGCAAAAAGAGTGTTTCAAAACTGCTCAATCAAAAGAAAGGGTCTACTCTGTTA
Organism: Nomascus leucogenys; assembly: GCF_006542625.1. Taxonomy (NCBI): domain Eukaryota; kingdom Metazoa; phylum Chordata; class Mammalia; order Primates; family Hylobatidae; genus Nomascus; species Nomascus leucogenys. The sequence goes on along the minus strand of NC_044388.1, from coordinate 48,349,680 downwards.
GATGAATGCACAGATCAGAAAGTAGTCTCACAGAATGCTTCTATGTGGTTTTAAGGGGAAGATATTTTGTTTTACACCGTATGCCTCAATATTCTCCAAATATCCCCTTGCAGATTCTACAAAAAGAGTGTTTCAAAAAAGCTCAATAAAAAGAAAGGTTCAACTCAGACAGATAAATGCACAGATCAGAAAGTAGTTTCACAGAATGCTTCTGTGTAGTTTTTATTTGAAGATATACCTTTTTCTACGATAGGCCCCGAAGCGCTCCAAATGACCACTTGCAGATTCTAAAAAAAGAGTGTTTCAAAACTGCTCAGTCAAAAGAAACTTTCTACTTTGTGAGATGAATGTATGGAATAGAAAGAAGTTTCACAGAATGCTTCTGTGTAGTTTTTATTTGAAGATATTCCTTTTTCCTCGATAGGCTTCAAAGCACTCCAAATGTCCACTTGCAGTTTCTGCAGAAAGAGTGTTTCAAAACTGCTCAATCAAAACTAAGGTTCAACTCTGGTAGTTGAATGCACAGATCGGAAAGGAGTTTCACAGAATAATTATAGTTTTTATTTGAAGATATTACTTTTTCCACGATAGGCCTCAAAGCACTCCAAATGTCCACTTGCTGTTTATGCAGAAAGAGTGTTTCAAAACTGCTCTGTCAAAAGAAAGTTTCTACTTTGTGAGATGAATGTAGAGAATAGAAAGAAGTTTCACAGAATGCTTCTGTGTAGTTTTTATGGGAAGATACTTCGTTTTTCACTGTATGCATCAATGTTCTCCAAATGTCCACTTGCAGATTCTACAAATAGAGTGCTTCTATACTGCTCAATAAAAGGTAATCTTCAACTCTGTTATTTGAATGCACAGATCAGGAAGATGTTTCACAGAATGCTTCCGTGTAGTTTTTAGGGGAATGTATTTCGTTTTTCACCCTATGCCTCAATGTTCTCCAAATGTCCCCTTGCAGATTCTACAAATAGAGTTTTTCAAAACTGCCCAATCAAAACTAAGGTTCAACTATGTTACTTGAATGCACAGGTCAGGAAGAAGTTTCACAGAATGCTTCTGTGTAGTTTTTATGGGAACATATTTCTATTTTCACTATAGGCCTCAATGTTCTCCAAATGTCCACCTGCAGATTCTACAAAAAGAGTGTTTGAAAACTCCTCAATCAAAAGAAAGGTTCTGTTAGTTGAATACACAGATCAGAAAGTAGTTTCACAGAATGCTTCTGTGTAGTTGTAATGGGAAGATATTTCGTTTTACACCGTATGCCTCCATATTCTCCAAATATCCCCCTGCAGATTCTACAAAAAGAGTGTTTGAAAACAGCTAAATCAAAAGAAAGGTTCAACACCATGAGATGAATGCAGAGAATAGAAAGAAATTTCACAGAAGTATTGGTTGTAGTTTTTACTTGAAGATATTTCGTTTTTCACCATAGGCCTAAAGCGCTCCAAATGTCCACTTGCAGTTTATACAGAGTTTTTCAAAACTACCCAATCAAAAGAAAGGTTGAACACTGTGAGATGAATGCAGAGAAAAGAAAGCAATTTCACAGAAGTATTCTGTGTAGTTTTTACTAGAAGATATTTCGTTTTTCAACATAGGCCTCAAAGAACTCCAAATGTCCACTTGCAGATTCTACAAAAAGAGTGTTTCAAAACTGGTCAATCAAAAGTAAGTTTCAACTCTTTTAGTTGAATGCACAGATTGGAAAGAAGTTTCACAGAATGATTCTGTGTAGTTTTTATTTGAAGATATTCCTTTTTCCACGATGGGACTCAAAGCGTTCCAAATCTCCACTTGCAGATTCTACAGAAAGAGTGTTTCAACACTGCTCAGTCAAAAGAAAGGTTCTATTTGTTAGATGAATGAACAGAATAGAAAGTAGTTTCACAGAATGCTTCTGTGTAGTTTTTATGGGAAGATATTTCGTCTTTCACCGTGGGCCTCAAGGTTGTCAAAATACCCACTTGCAGATCCACAAATACAGTGTTTCAAAACTTCTCAATCAAAAGTAAGGTTCAACTCTGTTAGTTGAATGCACAGTTCAGAAAGAAGTTTCACAGAATCCTTCCGTGTAGTTTTTAGGGGAAGATATTTCATTTTTCACCATAGGCATCAACTTTCTCCAAATATCCACTTGCAGATTCTATAAATGGAGTGTTTCAAAACTGCTCAATCAAAAGTAAGGTTAAACTCTATTAGTTGATTGCACTGATGAGAAAGAAGTTTCACAGAATGCTTCTTTGTAGTTTTAATTTGAAGATATTCCTTTTTCCATGGTAGTCCTCAAAGCACTCCAAATATCCACATGCAGTTTATACAGAAAGAGTGTTTCAAAACAGCTCAGTCAAAAGAAAGGTTCTACTTTGTGAGATCAATGAACAGATTAGAAAGAAGTTTCACAGAATTCTTCTGTATTGTTTTTATCGGAAGATATTTCTTTTTTCACTGTAGGCCTCAATGTTCTCCAAATGTCTACTTGCAGATTCTACAAATAGAGTGTTTCAAAACTGCACAATCAAAAGTAAGGTTCAAGTCTGTTAGTTGAATGCACAGATCAGAAAGAAGTTTCACAGAATGCTTCCGTGTAGTTTTTAGGGGAAGATATTTCATTTTTCACCATAGTCCTCAATGTTCTCCAAATGTCCACTTGCAGATTCCACATATAGAGTGTTTCAAAACTGCTCAATCAAAAGAAAGTATCTACTCTGTTAGTTGAATGCACAAATCAGAAAGTAGTTTCACAGAATGCTTCTGTGTAGTTTTAAGGTGAAGATATTTCCTTTTATACTGTATGCCACAATACTCTACAAATATCCCCTTGCATATTGTACAAAATAGTGTTTCAAAACAGCTCAATCTAAAGAAAGGTTCAACTCAGTGAGATGAATGCACAGATCAGAAAGTAGTTTCACAGAATTCTTCTGTGTAGTTTTTGTTTGAAGATATACCTTTTTCCATGATAGGCCTCAAATCGCTCCAAGTGACAACTTGCAGATTCAACGAAAAGAGTGTTTCAAAACTGCTCAGTAAAAAGAAAGGTTCTACTTTGTGAGATGAAAGAACAGAATAGAAAGAAGATGCACAGAATGCTTCTGTGTAGTTTTTATGGGAAGATATTTCATTTTTCACCATAGGCATCAATGTTCTCCAAATGTCCACTTGCAGATTCTACAAATAGAGTGCTTCAAAACTGCTCAATGGAAACTAAGGTCAAAATATGTTAGTTAAATGCACACATCAGAAAGAAGTTTCACAGAATTCTTCCATATAGTTTTTATGGGAAGATATTTCTTTTCTCACCGAAGGCCTTAATGTTCTCCAAATGTCCACCTGCAGATTCTACAAAAAGTGTGTTTCAAAACTGCTCAATCAAAAGTCAGGTTCAACTCTGTTAGTTGAATGCACAGATCAGAAAGAAGTTTCACAGAATGCTTCTGTGTAGTTTTTATTTGAAGATATCACTTTTTCCACGAAAGGCCTTAAAGCGCTCCAAATGTCCAATTGAAGTTTATACAGAAAGAGTGTTTCAAAACTACCCAATCAAAACAAAGGTTCAACACTGTGAGATGAATGCAGAGAACAGAAAGAAATTTCACAGAAGTATTCTGTGTAGTTTTTACTTGATGATAATTCGTTTTTCACCATAGGCCTCAAAGATCTCCAAATGTCCACTTGCAGATTCTACAAAAAAGTGTTTCAAAACTGCTCAATCAAAAGAAAGTTCTACTCTGTTAGATGAATGCACAGATCAAAAAGTAGTTTCAGAGGATGCATCTGTGTAGTTTTAAGGGGAAGATATTTCGTTTTACACCGTATGCCTCAATATTCTCAAATATCCCCTTGCAGATTCTACAAAAAGAGTGTTTAAAAGCAGCTAAATCAAAAGAAAGGTTCAAATCAGTGAGATGAATGCACAGATCAGAAAGTACTTTCACAGAATGCTTCTGTGTAGTTTTTATTTGAAGATATACCTTTTTCCATGATAGGCCTCAAAGCGCTCCAAATTTCCAATCACATTCTCCAAAAAGAGTGTTTCAAAACTGTTCAGTCAAAAGAAATGTTCTACTTTGTGAGATGAATGAACAGAATAGAACGAAGTTTCACAGAATGCTTCTGTGTAGTTTTTATGGGAAGATATGTTGTTTTTCACCTTAGGCCCCAATGTTCTCCAAATGTCCACTTGCAGATTCTACAAATAGAGTATTTCAAAACTGCTCAATCAAAAGATAGGTTCAACTCTGTTAGTTGAAGGCACAAATCAGAAAGAAGTTCCAGAGAATGCTTCTGTGCAGTTTTTATTTGAAGATATAACTTTTTCCACGATATGCCACAGTGTGCTCCAAATGTGCACTTGCAGATTCTACAGAAAGAGTGTTGCAAAACTGCTCAGTCAAAAGAAAGGTTCTATTTTGTGAAATGAATGAACAGAATAGAAAGACATTTCACAGAATGCTTCTGTGTAGTTTTTATGGGAAGATATTTTGTTTTTCACCATAGGCCTCAATGTTCTCCAAATGTGCACTTGCAGATTCTACAAATAGAGTGTTTCAAAACTGCTCAATCAAAACTAAGGTTCAACTCTGTTAGTTGAATGCACAGATCAAAAGAAATTTCACAGAATGCTTCCGTGTACTTTTTATGGGAAGATATTTCTTTTTTCACCAAAGGCCTCAGTGTTTTCCAAATATCCACTTGCAGATTCTACAGAAAGAGTGTTTCAAACCTGCTCAATCAAAAGTGAGGTTCAACTGTGTTAGTTGAATGCACAGATTGGAAAGAAGTTTCACAGAATGCTTCTGTGTAGTTTTTATTTGAAGATATTCCTTTTTCTATGATAGGCCTCAATGCACTCCAAATGTCCACTTGCAGTTTATACTGAAAGAGTGTTTCAAAACTACCCAATCAAAAGAAAGATTCAAAACTGTGAGATAAATGCAGAGAATAGAAAGAAATTTCACAGAACTATTCTGAGTAGTATTTACTTGAAGATATTTCGTTTTTCACCATAGGCTTCAAAGATCTGCAAATGTCCACTTGCAGATTCTACAAAAAGAGTCTTTCAAAACTGTTCAATCAAAAGAAAAGTTCAACTCAGTGAGAAGAATGCACAGATCAGAAAGTAGTTTCACAGAATACTTCCGTGTAGTTTTATTTCAAGATATACCTTTTTCCACGACAGGCCTCAAAGCGCTCCAAATGTCCACTTGTCGATTCTAAAAAGAGTGTTTCAAAATTGCTAAGTCAAAGGAAAGTTTCTACTTTGTGAGATGAATGAACAGAATAGAAAGAAGTTTCACAGAATGCTTCTGTGCAGTTTTTATGTGAAGATATTTGGTTTTTCACCGTAGGCCTCAATTTTCTCCAAATGTTCACTTGCAGATTCTACAAATAGAGTGTTTCCAAACTGCTGAAACAAAAGTAAGGTTCAAATCTATTAGTTGATTGCACAGATCAGAAAGAAGTTTCGCAGAATGCTTCTGTGTAGTTTTTATGGGAAGAAATTTCTTTTTTCACCGTAGGCCTCAAAGCACTCCAAATGTCCACTTGCGGATCTTAGAAAAAGAGAGTTTCAATACTGCGCTGTCAAAAGAAAGGTTCTAGTTTGTGAGATGAATGAACAGAATAAAAAGTAGTTTCACAGAATGCTTCTGCGTAATTTTTATGGGAAGATATTTGGTATTTCATCATAGGACTCAATGTTCTCCAAATGTCCACTTGCAGATCCTACAAATAGAGTGTTTCAAAACTGCTTAATCAAAAGTAAGGTTCAGCTCTGTTTGTTGAATGCACTGATCAGAAAGTAGTTTCACAGAATGCTTCCGTGTAGTTTTTAAGGGAAGATATTTCGTTTTTCACCGTAGGCCTCAATGTTCTCCAAATGTACACTTGCAGATTCTACAAAAAGAGTGTTTCATAACTGCTCTATCAAAAGAAAGTTTCTACTCTGTTTGAGGAATGCACAGATCAGAAAGTTGTTTCACAGAATGCTTCTGTGTAGCTTTTATGATAACATATTTTCTTTTTCACCTTAGGCCTCAGTGTTCTCCAAATGTCCACTTGAAGATTCTACACACAGAGTGTTTCAAAGCTGCTCAATCAAACAAAGGTTCAACTCTGTTAGTTGAATGCACAGAGCAGAAAGAAGCTTCAGACAATGCTTCCATGTAGTTTTTATGGGAAGATATTACTTTTTTCACCATAGGCCTCAATGTCCTCCAAATGTCTACTTGCAGATTCTACAAATAGAGTGTTTCAAAACTGCTCAATCAAAAGTGAGGTTAAACTCTGTTAGCTGAATGCACAGATCAGATAGAAGTTTCACACAATGCTTCTGTGTAGTTTTAATTTGAAGAAATTCCTTTTTCCACGATAGGCCTCAAAGCACTTCAAATGTCCACTTGCATATCCTACAAAAAAAGTGTTTCAAAACTGCTCAATCAAAACTAAGGTTCAACACTGTTAGTTGAATGCACAGATCAGAAAGAAGTTTCACAGAATGTTTCCATGTAGTTTTTATGGGAAGAAATTTCTTTTTTCACCATAGGCCTCAAAGCACAGAAAATGTCCACTTGCTGATCTTACAAAAAGAGAGCTTCAAAACTGTGCTGTCAAAAGAAAGGTTCTAGTTTGTGAGATGAATGAACAGAATAAAAAGTAGTTTCACAGAATGCTTCTGCGCAATTTTTATGGGAAGATATTTGGTATTTCATCATAGGACTCAATGTTCTCCAAATGTCCACTTGCAGATCCTACAAATAGAGTGTTTCAAAACTGCTTAATCAAAAGTACGGTTCAGCTCTGTTCGTTGAATGCACTGATCAGAAATTAGTTTCACAGAATGCTTCCGTGTAGTTTTTAAGGGAAGATATTTCGTTTTTCACCATAGGCCTCAATGTTCTCCAAATGTTCACTTGCAGAATCTACAAATAGATTATTTCAAAACTGCTCAATCAAAACTATGGTTAAACCCTGCTAGTTGAATGCACAGACCAGAAAGAAGTTTCACAGAATGCTTCCATGTAGTTATTATGGGAAGAGATTTTGTTTTTCACCATATGCCTCAATGTTCTCCAAATGTCCACTTGCAGTTTGTACAGAAGGAGTGTTTCAATACTACCAAATCAAAAGAAAGTTTCAACACTGTGAGATGAATGCAGAGAATAGAAAAAAATTTCACGGAAGTATTCTGTGTAGTTTTACATGAAGATATTTTGTTTTTCACCATGGGCATCAAAGATTTCCAAATGTCCACTTTCAGATTCTACAAAAAGAGTGATTCATATCTGTTCTATCAAAAGAACGTTTCTACTCTGTTTGATGAATGCACAGATCAGAAAGTAGTTTCACAGAATGCTTCTGTGTAGTTTTAAGGGGAAGATATTTTGTTTTACACCGTATGCCTCAATATTCTCCAAATATCCCCTAGCAGATTCTACAAAAAGAGTGTTTCAAAACAGCTCAATCAAAAGAAAGTTTCAGCTCAGTGAGATGAATGCACAGATCAGAAAGTAGTTTAACACAATGCTTCTGTGAAGTTTTTATTTGAAGATATACCTTTTTCCACGATTGGCCCCAAAGCACTCCAAATGTCCACTAGCATATTCTACAAAAAGAGTGTTTCAAAATTGCTCAGTCAAAACAAAGTTCTACTTTGTGAGATTAATGAACAGAATAGAAAGAAGTTTCACAGAATGCTTCTGTGTAGTTTTTATGGGAAAATATTTCGTTTTTCACCGTAGGCCTCAGTATTCTCCAAATGTCCACTTGCAGATTCTACAAACAGAGTGTTTCAAAACTGCTCAATCAAAAGTAAGTTTCAACAATCTTAGTGGAATGCACAGATCCAAAAGAAGTTTCACAGAATGCTTCCGTGTAGTTTTTAGGGGGAGATATTTCGTTTTTCAGCGTACGCCTCAAGGTTCTCCAAATGTCCACTTGCAGATTCTACAAATAGAGTGTTTCAAAACTGCTCAATCAAACCTAAGGTTCAACTTCATTAGTTGAATGCACAGATAAGAAAGAAGTTACACAGAATGCTTCCATGTAGGTTTTATGGGAAGATATTTCTTTTTTCACCAAAGGCCTCAATTTTCTCCAAATATCCCCTTGCAGATTCTCCAAAAAGAGTGTTTCAAAACGGCTCAATCAAAAGTAAGGTTAAACTTTGTTAGTTGAATGCACAGATAAGAAAGAAGTTTCACAGAATGCTTCTGTGTAGTTTTTTGGGGAAGATATTTCTTTTTTCACCAGAGGCCTCAATATTCTCCTAATTTCCACTTGCACATTCTACAAAAAGAGTGTTTCAAAACTGCTCAATGAAAACTAAGGTTAAACTCTGTTAGTTAAACGCACAGATCAGAAAGAATTTTCACAGAATTCTTCCATATAGTTTTTATGGGAAGATATTTCGTTTTTCACTGAAGGCCTTAAAGTTCTCCAAATGTATACCTGCAGATTCTAGAAAAAGTGTGTTTCAAAACTGCTCAATCAAAAGTAAAGTTCAACTCTGTTAGTTGAATGCACAGATCAGAAAGAAGTTTCACAGAATGCTTCTGTGTAGTTTTTATTTGAAGATATCACTTTTTCCACGATAGGCCTTAAAGCGCTTCAAATGTCCAATTGAAGTTTATACAGAAAGAGTTTTTCAAAACTACCCAATCGAAAGAAAGGTTCAACACTCTGACATGAATGCAGAGAATAGGAAGAAATTTCCCAGAAGTATTCTGTGTAGTTTTTACTTGAAGATAATTCGTTTTTCACCATAGGCCTCAAAGATCTCCAAATGTCCACTTGCAGATTCTACAAAAAGAGTGTTTCAAAACTGCTCAATCAAAAGAAGGTTCTACTCTGTTAGAGATGAATGCACAGATCAGAAAGTAATTTCAGAGGATGCATCTGTGTAGTTTTAAGGGGAAGATATTTCGTTTTACACCGTATGCCTCAATATTCTCAAATATCCCCTTGCAGATTCTACAAAAAGAGTGTTTAAAAGCAGCTAAATCAAAAGAAAGGTGCAACTCAGTGAGATGAATGCACAGATCAGAAAGTAGTTTCACAGAATGCTTCTGTGTAGTTTTTATTTGAAGATATACCTTTTTCCATGATAGGCCTCAAAGCGCTCCAAATTTCCAATCACCTTCACGAAAAAGAGTGTTTCAAAACTGCTCAGTGAAAAGAAATGTTCTACTTTGTGAGATGAATGAACAGAATAGAAAGAAGTTTCACAGAATGCTTCTGTGTAGTTTTTATGGGAAGATATTTTGCTTTTCACCTTAGTCCTCAATGTTCTCCAAATGTCCACTTGCAGATTCTACAAATAGAGTATTTCAAAACTGCTCAATCAAAAGTAAGGTTCAACTCTGTTAGTTGAATGCACAAATCAGAAAGAAGTTCCAGAGAATGCTTCTGTGCAGTTTTTATTTGAAGATATACCTTTTTCCATGATATGCCCCAATGCGCTCCAAATGTCCACTTGCAGATTCTACAGAAACAGTTTTTCAACACTGCTCACTCAAAAGAATGGTTCTACTTTGTGAGATGAATGAACAGAATAGAAAGACGTTTCACAGAATGCTTCTTTGAAGTTTTTATGGGAAGATATTTTATTTTTCACCGTAGGCCTCAATGTTCTCCAAATCTCCACGTGCAGATTATACAAATAGAGTGTTTCAAAACTGCTCAATCAAAAGTAAGGTTCAACTCTGTTAGTTGAATGCTCAAATCAGAAAGAAGTTTCACAGAATGCTTCTGTGTAGTTTTTATTTGAAGATATTCCTTTTTGCAAGATAGGCTTCGAAGCGCTCCAAATGTCCACTTGCAGTTTATACAGAAAGAGTGTTTCAAAACTACCCAATCAAAAGAAAGGTTCAAAACTGTGAGATGAATGAAGCGAATAGAAAGAAATTTCACAGTAGTATTCTGAGTAGTTTTTACTTGAAAATATTTCGTTTTTCACCATAGGTTCCAAAGATCTCCAAACGTCCACATGCAGATACTACAAAAAGAGCGTTTCAAAACTGTTCAATCAAAAGAAAGGTTCAACTCAGTGAAATGAATGCACAGATCAGAAAGCAGTTTCACAGAATGCTTCTGTGTAGTTTTTCTTTGAAGATACACCTTTTTCCATGATATGCCTCAAAGCTTTCCAAATGTCCACGTGCAGATTCTACAAAAAGAGTGTTTCAAAACTGCTCACTCAAAAGAAAGGTTGTACTTTGCAAGGTGAATGAACAGAATAGAAAGTTGTTTCACAGAATGCTTCTGTGTAATTTTTATTTGAAGATATTCTTTTTCCACTATAGGCTGCGTAGCACTCCAAATGTCCACTTGCAGTTTCTACAGAAAGAGTGTTTCAAAACTCCTCAATCAAAAGTAAGGTTCAAATCTGTTAGTTGAATACACAGATCAGAAAGAAGTTTCACAGAATGCTTCTGTGAAGTTTTTATTTGAAGATATTCCTTTTTCCACGATTGGCCGCTTAGCGCTCCAAATGTCCACTTGCAGTTTATACAGAAAGAGTGTTTCAAAACTCCTCCATCAAAAGTATCAACTCTGTTCGTTGAATGCACAGACCAGAAAGAAGTTTCACAGAATGCTTCTGTGTAGTTATTATGGGAAGATATTTTGTTTTTCACCATAGGCCTCAATGGTCTCCAAATGTCCACTTGCAGTTTATACAGAAGGAGTGTTTCAAAACTAAACAATCAAAAGAAAAGTTCAACACTGTGAGATGAATGCAGAGAATAGAAAAAAATTTCACAGAAGCATTCTGTATAGTTTTACATGAAGATATTTCATTTTTCATCATAGGCCTCAAGAATTTCCAAATGTGCACTTGCAGATTCTACAAAAAGAGTGTTTCATAACTGCTCTATCAAAAGAAAGTGTCTACTCTGTGTGATGAATGGACAGATCAGAAAATAGTTTCACAGAATGCTTCTGTGTAGTTTTAAGGGGAAGATATTTTGTTTTACACCGTATGCCTCAATATTCTCCAAATATCCCCTTGCAGATTCTACAAAAAGAGTGTTTCAAAACAGCTCAATCAAAAGAAAGTTTCAGCTCAGTGAGATGAATGCACAGATCAGAAAGTAGTTTAACACAATGCTTCTGTGAAGTTTTTATTTGAACATAACATTTTTTCCACGATAGGACCCAAAGCGCTCCAAATGTCCACCAGCAGATTCTACAAAAAGAGTGTTTCAAAACTGCTCAGTCAAAAGAAAGTTCTACTTTGTGAGATTAATGAACAGAATGGAAAGAAGTTTCACAGAATGCTTCTGTGTAGTTTTTATGGGAAAATATTTCGTTTTTCACCGTAGGCCTCAATGTTCTCCAAATGTAGACTTTCAGATTCTACAAATAGAGTGTTTCAAAACTGCTTAATCAAAAGTAAGTTTCAACTATGTTAGTGGAATGCACAGATCAGAAAGAAGTTTCACAGAATGCTTCCGTGTAGTATTTAGGGGGAGATATTTCGTTTTTCAGCGTACGCCTCAAGGTTCTCCAAATGTCCACTTGCAGATTCTACAAATAGAGAGTTTCAAAACTTCTCAATCAAAACTAAAGTTCAACTCCATTAGTTGAATGCACAGATAAGAAAGAATTTTCACAGAATGCTTCCGTGTAGGTTTTAGGGAAGATATTTCTTTTTTCACCAAAGGCCTCAATTTTCTCCAAATATCCCCTTGCAGATTCTCCAAAAAGAGTGTTTCAAAACGGCTCAATCAAAAGTAAGGTTAAACTTTGTTAGTTGAATGCACAGATAAGAAAGAAGTTTCACAGAATGCTTCTGTGTAGTTTTTATTTGAAGATATCACTTTTTCCACGATAGGCCTTAAAGCGCTTCAAATGTCCAATTGAAGTTTATACAGAAAGAGTTTTTCAAAACTACCCAATCGAAAGAAAGGTTCAACACTCTGACATGAATGCAGAGAATAGGAAGAAATTTCCCAGAAGTATTCTGTGTAGTTTTTACTTGAAGATAATTCGTTTTTCACCATAGGCCTCAAAGATCTCCAAATGTCCACTTGCAGATTCTACAAAAAGAGTGTTTCAAAACTGCTCAATCAAAAGAAGGTTCTACTCTGTTAGAGATGAATGCACAGATCAGAAAGTAATTTCAGAGGATGCATCTGTGTAGTTTTAAGGGGAAGATATTTCGTTTTACACCGTATGCCTCAATATTCTCAAATATCCCCTTGCAGATTCTACAAAAAGAGTGTTTAAAAGCAGCTAAATCAAAAGAAAGGTGCAACTCAGTGAGATGAATGCACAGATCAGAAAGTAGTTTCACAGAATGCTTCTGTGTAGTTTTTATTTGAAGATATACCTTTTTCCATGATAGGCCTCAAAGCGCTCCAAATTTCCAATCACCTTCACGAAAAAGAGTGTTTCAAAACTGCTCAGTGAAAAGAAATGTTCTACTTTGTGAGATGAATGAACAGAATAGAAAGAAGTTTCACAGAATGCTTCTGTGTAGTTTTTATGGGAAGATATTTTGCTTTTCACCTTAGTCCTCAATGTTCTCCAAATGTCCACTTGCAGATTCTACAAATAGAGTATTTCAAAACTGCTCAATCAAAAGTAAGGTTCAACTCTGTTAGTTGAATGCACAAATCAGAAAGAAGTTCCAGAGAATGCTTCTGTGCAGTTTTTATTTGAAGATATACCTTTTTCCATGATATGCCCCAATGCGCTCCAAATGTCCACTTGCAGATTCTACAGAAACAGTTTTTCAACACTGCTCACTCAAAAGAATGGTTCTACTTTGTGAGATGAATGAACAGAATAGAAAGACGTTTCACAGAATGCTTCTTTGAAGTTTTTATGGGAAGATATTTTATTTTTCACCGTAGGCCTCAATGTTCTCCAAATCTCCACGTGCAGATTATACAAATAGAGTGTTTCAAAACTGCTCAATCAAAAGTAAGGTTCAACTCTGTTAGTTGAATGCTCAAATCAGAAAGAAGTTTCACAGAATGCTTCTGTGTAGTTTTTATTTGAAGATATTCCTTTTTGCAAGATAGGCTTCGAAGCGCTCCAAATGTCCACTTGCAGTTTATACAGAAAGAGTGTTTCAAAACTACCCAATCAAAAGAAAGGTTCAAAACTGTGAGATGAATGAAGCGAATAGAAAGAAATTTCACAGTAGTATTCTGAGTAGTTTTTACTTGAAAATATTTCGTTTTTCACCATAGGTTCCAAAGATCTCCAAACGTCCACATGCAGATACTACAAAAAGAGCGTTTCAAAACTGTTCAATCAAAAGAAAGGTTCAACTCAGTGAAATGAATGCACAGATCAGAAAGCAGTTTCACAGAATGCTTCTGTGTAGTTTTTCTTTGAAGATACACCTTTTTCCATGATATGCCTCAAAGCTTTCCAAATGTCCACGTGCAGATTCTACAAAAAGAGTGTTTCAAAACTGCTCACTCAAAAGAAAGGTTGTACTTTGCAAGGTGAATGAACAGAATAGAAAGTTGTTTCACAGAATGCTTCTGTGTAATTTTTATTTGAAGATATTCTTTTTCCACTATAGGCTGCGTAGCACTCCAAATGTCCACTTGCAGTTTCTACAGAAAGAGTGTTTCAAAACTCCTCAATCAAAAGTAAGGTTCAAATCTGTTAGTTGAATACACAGATCAGAAAGAAGTTTCACAGAATGCTTCTGTGAAGTTTTTATTTGAAGATATTCCTTTTTCCACGATTGGCCGCTTAGCGCTCCAAATGTCCACTTGCAGTTTATACAGAAAGAGTGTTTCAAAACTCCTCCATCAAAAGTATCAACTCTGTTCGTTGAATGCACAGACCAGAAAGAAGTTTCACAGAATGCTTCTGTGTAGTTATTATGGGAAGATATTTTGTTTTTCACCATAGGCCTCAATGGTCTCCAAATGTCCACTTGCAGTTTATACAGAAGGAGTGTTTCAAAACTAAACAATCAAAAGAAAAGTTCAACACTGTGAGATGAATGCAGAGAATAGAAAAAAATTTCACAGAAGCATTCTGTATAGTTTTACATGAAGATATTTCATTTTTCATCATAGGCCTCAAGAATTTCCAAATGTGCACTTGCAGATTCTACAAAAAGAGTGTTTCATAACTGCTCTATCAAAAGAAAGTGTCTACTCTGTGTGATGAATGGACAGATCAGAAAATAGTTTCACAGAATGCTTCTGTGTAGTTTTAAGGGGAAGATATTTTGTTTTACACCGTATGCCTCAATATTCTCCAAATATCCCCTTGCAGATTCTACAAAAAGAGTGTTTCAAAACAGCTCAATCAAAAGAAAGTTTCAGCTCAGTGAGATGAATGCACAGATCAGAAAGTAGTTTAACACAATGCTTCTGTGAAGTTTTTATTTGAACATAACATTTTTTCCACGATAGGACCCAAAGCGCTCCAAATGTCCACCAGCAGATTCTACAAAAAGAGTGTTTCAAAACTTCTCAGTCAAAAGAAAGTTCTACTTTGTGAGATTAATGAACAGAATGGAAAGAAGTTTCACAGAATGCTTCTGTGTAGTTTTTATGGGAAAATATTTCGTTTTTCACCGTAGGCCTCAATGTTCTCCAAATGTAGACTTTCAGATTCTACAAATAGAGTGTTTCAAAACTGCTTAATCAAAAGTAAGTTTCAACTATGTTAGTGGAATGCACAGATCAGAAAGAAGTTTCACAGAATGCTTCCGTGTAGTATTTAGGGGGAGATATTTCGTTTTTCAGCGTACGCCTCAAGGTTCTCCAAATGTCCACTTGCAGATTCTACAAATAGAGAGTTTCAAAACTTCTCAATCAAAACTAAAGTTCAACTCCATTAGTTGAATGCACAGATAAGAAAGAATTTTCACAGAATGCTTCCGTGTAGGTTTTAGGGAAGATATTTCTTTTTTCACCAAAGGCCTCAATTTTCTCCAAATATCCCCTTGCAGATTCTCCAAAAAGAGTGTTTCAAAACTGCTCACTCAAAAGAAAAGTTCTACTTTGTGAGATGAATGAACAGAATAGAAAGATGTTTCACAGAATTCTTCTGAGTAGGTTTTATGGGAAGATATTTCATTTTTCACCATAGGCCTCAATGTTCTCCAAATGTCCACTTGCAGATTCTACAAATAGAGTTTTTCAAAACTGCTCAATCAAAACTAAAGTTCAACTCTTTTAGTTGAATGCACAGATCAGAAAGAAATTTCACAGAATGCTTCCGTGTGGTTTTTAAGGGAAGATACTTCTTTTTTCACCATAGGCCTCAAAGCGCTCTGAATGTCCAATTTCAGATTCTACAAAAGGAGTGTTTCAAAACTGCTCTGTCAAAAGAAAGGTGATACCTTGTGTGATGAAAGAACAGAATAGAAAGAAGTTTCACAGAATGCTTCTGTGTAGTTTTTATGGGAAGATATTTCATTTTTCACCATAGGCCTCAATGTTCTCCAAATGTCCACTTGCAGATTCTACAAATAGAGTGTTTCAAAACTGCTCAATCAAAAGTAAGGTTCAACTCCGTTACTTGAATGCACAGATCAGAAAGAAGTTTGACAGAATGCTTCTGTGTAGTTCTTAGGGGAAGGTATTTCGTTTTTCACGGTAGGCCTCAATGTTCTCCAAATGTCCACTTGCCGATTCTACAAATAGAGTATTTCAAAACTGCTCAATCAAAACTGAGGTTAAACTTTGTTAGTTGAATGCACAGATCAGAAAGAAGGTTCACAGGAGGCTTCCGTGTAGTTTGTATGTGAAGATGTTTCTTTTTTAACCATTGGCCTCAATGTTCTCCAAATGTCCACTTGCAGATACTGCAAAAGGAGTATTTCAAAACTGCTCCATCAAAAGTAAGGTTCAACTCTGTTAGTTGAATGCAGAGATCAGAAAGAAGTTTCACAGAATGCTTCTGTGTAGTTTTTAGGGGAAGATAATTCTTTTCTCACCGTAGGCTTCAATTTTCTCCAAATGTCCACTTACAGATTTAACAAATAGTGTGTTTCAGAACTGCTCCATCAAATGTAAGGTTCAACTCCATTAGTTGAATGAACAGATCAGAAAGAAGTTTCACAGAATGATTCCATGAAGTTTTCAGGGGAAGATATTATGTTTTTCACAGTAGGCTTCAAAGTTCTCCGAATGTCCACTTGCAGTTTATACAGAAAGAGGGTTTCAAAACTGCTCAATCAAAGGTAAGGTTTGACTCTGTTAGTTCAATGCACTGATCAGAAAGAAGTTTCACAGAATGCTTCCGTGTAGTTTTTAGGGGAAGATATTTCTTTTTTCACCATAGGCCTCAATGTTCTCCAAATGTCCACTTGCAGATTCTACAAAAAGAGTGTTTCACAACTGCTCAATCAAAAGTAAGGTTCAACTCTGTTAGATGAATGCACAGATCAGAAAGAAGTTTCACAGAATGTTTCTGTGTAGTTTTTATTTGAAGATATTCCTTTTTCCATGAGAGGCCTCATAGTGCTCCAAATGTCCACTTGCAGTTTATACAGAAACAGTGTTTAAAAACTGCTCAATCAAAAGTACAGTTCAACTCTGTTAATTGAATGCACGGATCAGAAAGAAGTTTCACAGAATGTTTCTGTGTAGTTTTTATTTGAAGGTATTCCTTTTTCCACGATAGGCCTCAAACTGCTCCAAATGTCCACTTGCAGTTTATACAGAAAGAGTGTTTCATATCTGCTCAATCAAAAGAAAGGGTAAACTCTGTTAGTTGAATGCACAGATCAGAAAGGAGTTTCACAGAAAACTTCCGTGTAGTTTTTAGGGGAAGATATTTCTTTTTTAACTGTAGGCATAATGTTCTCCAAATGTCCACTTTCAGACTCCAAAAAAACAGTGTTTCAAAACTGCTCAATCAAAAGTAAGGTTCAACTCTGTACGTTGAATGCACAGATCAGAAAGAAGATTCACAGAATGCTTCTGTGTAGTTTTTATTTGAAGATATTCCTTTTTCCAGGATATGCCTCAAAGCGCTCCAAATGTCCACTTGCAGTATATACAGAAAGAGTGTCTCAAAACTGCTCAACCAAAAGTAAGCTTCAGATCTGTTTGTTGAATGCACAGATCAGAAAGAAATTTCACAGAATGCTTCCCTGTAGTTTTTAGGGGAAGATATTTCGTTTTTCACTGTAGGCCTTAGTATTCTCCATATTTCCACTTGCAGATTCTACAAATAGTGTGTTTCCAAGCTGCTCAATAAAAACTAAGGTTAAACTCTGTAAGTTGAATGCACAGATCAGAAGGAAGTTTCACAGAATGCTTCTGTGTAGTTTTTATGGGAAGAGATTTCTTTTTCCACGATAGGCCTCAATATTCTCCAAAGATCCACTTGATGATTCTAAAAATAGAGTGTTTCAAAGCTGCTCAATCATAAGTAAGGTTCAACTCTGTTAGTTGAATGCACAGTTCAGAAAGAGGATTCACAGAATGCTTCCGTGTACTTTTTAGGGGAAGATATTTCGTTTCTCACCATAGGCCTCAATGTTCTCCATATGTCCCCTTGCAGATTCCACAAATAGAGTATTTCAAAACTTCTCAGTCAAAAGTAAGGTTCAAGTCTGTTAGTTGAGTGCACAGATCACAAAGAAGTTTCTCAGAATGCCTCCGTGTAGTTTTTAGGGGAAGATATTTCTTTTTTCACCATAGGCCTCAAATTTCTCCAAATCTCCACTTGCAGATTCTACAAATAGAGTGTTTCAAAACTGCTCAATCAAAAATAAGGTTCAACTCTGTTAGCTGAATGCACTGAATGGAAAAAAGTTTCACAGAATGCTTCTGTGTAGTTTTTAGGGGAAGATATTTCGTTTTTCACCGTAAGCCTCTATTTTCTCCAAATGTCCACTTGCAGATTCTACAAATAGAGTGTTTCAGAACTGCTCAATCAATAGTAAGGTTCAACTCCATGAGTTGAATGCACAGATCAGAAAGAAGTTTCACATAATGCTTCCGTGCAGTTTTTAGGGGAAGATATTTCATTTTTCAACGTAGGCCTCAATGTTCTCCAAATGTCCACTTGCAGTTTATACAGAAAGAGTGTTTCAAAATTGCTCAATCAAAAGTAAGCTTAAATTCTGTTAGTTGAGTGCACAGATCAGAAAGAGGTTTCACAGAATTCTTCCGTGAAGTTTTTAGGGGAAAATATTTTGTTTTTCACCGTAGGCATCAATCTTCTCCAAATGTCCAGTTGCAGATTCTACAAATGGTGTGTTTCAAAACTCCTCAATGAATAATAAGGTTCAACTCTGTTAGTTTAATGCACAGATCAGAAAGAAGTTTCACAGAATGTTTCTGTGTAGTTTTTATTTGAAGATATTTCTATTTCCATGATAGGCCTCAAAGCGCTCCAAATGTCCACTTGCAGTTTATACAGAAAGAGTGTTTCAAAACTGCTCAATCAAAAGTAAGGTTCAACTCTGTTAGATGAATGCAGAGATCAGAAGGATGTTTCACAGAATGCTTCCATGTAGTTTTTAAGAGTAGATATTTCTTTTTTCACCATTGCCCTAAATGTTCATCAAATGTCCACTTGCAGATTCTAAAAAAAGAGTGTATGAAAACTGCTCAATCAAAAGTATGGTTCAACTCTGTTGGTTGAATGCACAGACCAGACAGAATATTCACCGAATGCTTATGTGTAGTTTTAATTTGAAGATATTCCTTTTTCCAGGATAGGCCTCAAAGCGCTCCAAATGTCCACTTGCAGTTTATACAGAAAGAGTGTTTCAAAACTGCTCAATCAAAAGTAAGGTTCAATTCTTTTAGTTGAATGCACAGATCAGAAAGAAGTTTCACAGAATGATTCCGTGCAGTTTTTAGGGGAAGATATTTCGTTTTTCACCGTAGGCATCAAAGTTCTCCAAATGTCCACTTGCAGTTTACATAGAAAGAGTTTTTCAAAACTGCTCAGTCAAAATTAAGGTTAAAGTCTGTTAGTTGAATTGGGAGATCAGAAAGAAGTTTCACAGAATGCTTCTGCATAGTTTTTATGGGAAGATAATCCTTTTTCCATGATAGGCCTCAAAGCGCTCCAAATGTCCACTTGCAGTTTACACAGAAATAGTGTTTCAAAACTGCTGAATCGAAAGTAAGGTTAAATTCTGTTAGTTGAATGCAGACATGAGAAAGATGTTTCACAGAATGCTTCCGTGTAGTTTTTAAGGGAAGATATTTCTTTTTTCACCATAGGCCTCTATGTTCTCCAAATGTCCACTTGCAGATCGTAAAAAAAGAGTGTTTCAAAACTGCTCAATCAAAAGTAAGTTTCAACCCTGCTAGTTGAATGCAGAGATCTGAAAGAAGATTCACAGAATGCTTCTGTGTAGTTTTTATTTGAAGATATTCCTTTTTCCAGAATAGGCCTCAAAGTGCTCCAAATATCCACTGCACTATATACAGAGTGAGCGTTTCAATACTGCTCAATCAAAAGTAAGATTCAACTCTTTTATTTGATTGCACAGATCAGAAAGAAGTTCCACAGAATGCTTCCGTGTAGTTTTTAGGGGAAGATATTTCGTTTTTCACTGAAGGCCTCAATGCTCTCCACATGTCCACTTGCAGATTCTACAAATAGAGTGTTTCAAAACTGCTCAATCAAAACTAATGTTAAACTCTGTTACTTGAATGCATATATCAGAAAGAAGTTTCACAGAATGCTTCTGTGTAGTTTTTATGGGAAGATATTACTTTTTCCACGATAGGCCTCAATGTTCTCCAAATATCCACTTGCAGATTCTACAAATAGAATGTTTAAAAAACTGCTCAATCAAAAGTAAGGTTCAACTCTGTTAGTTGAATGCACAGATCAGAAAGTAGTTTCACAGAATGCTTCCGAGTAGTTTTTAGGGGAAGATACTTCGTTTTTCACCGTAGGCCTCAATGTTCTCCAAAGGTCCACATGCAGATTCTACAAAAAGAGTGTTTCAAATCTGCTCAATCAAAAGTAAGGTTCAACTCTGTTAGTTGAATGCACACATCAGAAAGAACTCTCACAGAATGTTTCTGTGTAGTTTTTATTTGAAGATATTCCTTTTTCCACGATAGGCCTCAAAGCACTCGAAATGTCCACTTGCAGTTTCTACCGAAAGAGTGTTTCAAAACTGCTCAATCAAAAGTAAGGTTAAACTCTGTTGGTTGAATGGACAGATCAGAAAGAAGTTTCACAGAAGGCTTCCGTGTAGTTTTTAGGGGAAGAGATTCGTTTTTTCACCATAGGCCTCAATGTTCTCCAAATGTCCCCTTGCAGATTCTAAAAAAAGAGTGTATCAAAACTGCTCAACCAAAAGTAAGGTTCAACTCTGTTAGTTGAATGCACATATCAAAGAAGTTTCACAGAATAATTACGTGCCATTTTTAGGGGAAGATATTTCGTTTTTCACCATAAGATTCAAAGTTCTCCAAATGTCTACTTGCTGTTTATACAGAAAGAGTTTTTCAAAACTGCTCAATCAAAAGTAAGGTTAAACTCTGTTAGTTGAATGCACAGATCTGAAAGAAGTTTCACAGAATACTTCTGTGTGGTTTTTATTTGAAGATATTCCTTTTTCCAGGATAGGCCTCAATGTTCTCCAAATGTTCACTTGCAGATTCTGCAAATAAAGTGTTTCAAAACTGCTCAATCATTAGTAAGGTTCAACTCCATTAGTTGAATGCACCGATCAGAAAGAATTTCACAGAATGCTTCTGTGTAGTTTTTATTTGAAGATATTCCTTTTTCCAGGATAGGCCTTAAAGCGCTCTAAGCGTCCACTTGCAGTTTATACAGAAAAAGTTTTTCAAAACTGCTGAATCAAAAGTAAGGTTCAACTCTGTTAGTTGAATGCACAGATCAGAATGAAGTTTCACAGAATGTTTCCGTGTAGTTTTTAGGGGAAGATATTTTGTTTTTCACCATAGGCCTCAATGTTCTCCACATTTCCACATGCAGATTCTACAAATAGAGTTTTTCAAAACTCCTCAATCAAAAGGAAGGTTCAACTCTGTTAGTTGAATGCACAGATCAGAAAGTAGTTTCACAGAATGATTCTGTGTAGTTTTTAGGGGAAGATATTTAGTTTTTCACCGTAGGCCTCCATGATCTCCAAATGTCCACTTGCAGATTCTAAAAATAGAGTGTGTCAAAACTGCTCATTCAAAAGTATGGTTCAGCTCTGTTAGTTGAATGCACTGATCAGAAAGAAGTTTCACAGAATGCTTCCATGCTGTTTTAAGGAGAAAATATTTCGTTTTCACCGTAGGCCTCCAAGTTCTCCAAATATCCACTTGCAGTTTATACAGAAAGAGTGTTTCAAAACTGCTCAATCAAAAGTAAGGTTAAACTCTATTAGTTGAATGCACTGATCAGAAAGAAGTTTCACAGACTACCTCTGTGTAGTTTTTATTTGGAGATATTCCTTTTTCCATGATAGGTCTCAAAGCGCTCCAAATATCCACTTGAAGTTTATACCTAAAGAGTGTTTCAAAACTGCTCAATCAAATGTAAGGTTCAAGTCTGTTAGTTCAAAGCACAGATCAGTAAGTAGTTTCTCAGAATGCTTCCATGTAGTTTTAGGTAAAGATATTTTGTTTTTCACCGTAGGCCTCAACGTTCTCCAAATGTCCACTTGCAGATTCTACAAATAGAGTTTTTCAAAACTGTTCAATCAAAACTAAGGTTAATCTCTGTTAATTGAATGCACAGATCAGAAAGAAGTTTCTCAGAATGCTTCTGTGTAGTTTTCATGGGAAGATATATCTTTTTCCATGATAGGCCTCAATGTTCTCCAAATGACCACTTGCAGATTCTACAAATAGAGTGTTTCAAAACTGCTCAATCAAAATTAAGTTTCAACTCTGTTAGTTGAATGTACAGTTCAGAAACAAGACTCACAGAATGCTTCCATGTAGCTTTTAGGGGAAGATATTTCATTTCTCACCGTAGGCCTGAATGTTCTCCATATTTCTTCATGCATATTCTACAAATAGAGTGTTTCAAAACTGCTCAATCAAAAGTGAGGTTCAACTCTGTTAGTTGAATGCACAGATCAGGAAGATATTTCACAGGATGCTTCTGTGTAGTTTTTATTTGAAGACATTACTTTTTCTACGATAGGCCTCAAATCGCTCCAAATGTCCACTTGCAGTTTATACAGAAACAGTGTTTCAAAACCGCTCTATCAAAAGTAAGGTTAAACTCTGTTAGTTGAATGCACAGATAAGAAAGGAGTTTCCAAGAATGATTCCGTGTAGTTTTTCGGGGAAGATATTTCTTTTTTCATCATAAGCCTAAATGTACTCCAAATATCCACTTGCAAATTCTAAAAAAAGTGTGTTTCAAAACGGCTCCATCAAAAGTAAGTTTCAACTCTGTTAGTTGAATGCACAGATCAGAAAGAAGTTTCACAGAATGCTTCTGTGTAGTTTTTATTTTAAGATATTCCTTTTTCCAAGATAGGCCTCAAAGCATTCCAAATGTCCACTTGCAGTTTATACAGAAAGAGTGGTTCAAAGCTGCTCAGTCAAAAGAAAGGTCCTACTTTGTGAGATGAGTGAATAGAATAGAAAGAAGTTTCACAGAATGCTTCTGTGTAGTTTTTATGGGAAGATATTTCATCTTTCACTGAAGGCAGCAATGTTCTCCAAATGTCCACTTGCCGATTCTACAAAAAGAGTGTTTCAAAACTGCTCCATCAAAATTAAGGTTCAACTCCGTTAGTTGAATGCACAGTGCAGAAAAAAGGCTCACAGAATGCTTCCGTGAAGGTTTTAGGGGAAGATATTTCCTTTCTCACCCCAGGCCTCAATGTTCTGCAAATGTACACTTGCAATTTATACAGAAAGAGTGTTTCAAAACTGCTCAATCAAAAGTAAGGTTAACCTCTGTTAGTTGAATGCACAGATCAGAAATAAGTTTCACAGAATGCTTCTCCGTAGTTTTTATGGGAAGATATAACTTTTTCCAAGATAGTCCTTAATGTTCTCCAAATATCCACTTGCAGATTCTACAAATAGAGTGTTCCAAATCTACTAAATCAACAGTGAGGTTCAACTCTGTTAGTTGAATGCACAGTTCAGAAAGAAGATTCACAGAATGCTTCCATGTAGTTTTTAAGGGTAGATATTTCGTATCTCACCATAGGCCTCAATTTTCTCCATATGTCCCCTTGCAGATTCTACAAATAGTGTGTTTGAAACTGCACGATCAAAAGTAAGGTTCAATTCTGTTAGTTGAATGCACAGATAAGAATGAAGTTTCAAAGAATGCTTCCGTGTAGTTTTTAGGGGAATATATTTCTTTTTTCACCATAGGCCTCATTGTTCTCCAAATGTCCAATTGCAGATTCTACAAATAGAGTATTTCAAAACTGCTCAATCAAAACTAAGGGTCGGCCGGGCGCGGTGGCTCACGCTTGTAATCCCAGCACTTTGGGAGGCCGAGGCGGGCGGATCACGAGATCAGGAGATCGAGACCACGGTGAAACCCTGTCTCTACTAAAAATACAAAAAATTAGCCGGGTGTGGTGGCGGGCGCCTGTAGTCCCAGCTACTCGGAGAGGCTGAGGCAGGAGAATGGCGTGAACCCGGGAGGCGGAGCTTGCAGTGAGCCGAGATCGCGCCACTGCACTCCAGCCTGGGCGACAGTGAGACTCTGTCTCAAAAAAAAAAAAAAAAAAAAAAAAAAAAAACTAAGGGTCAACTCTGTTAGTTGAATGCACAGATCAGAAAGAAGTTTCACAGAATGCTTCTGTGTAGTTTTTAGGGGAAGATATTCCTTTCTTCACCATTGGCCTCAATGTTCTCCAAATGTACACTTGCAGATTCTACAAATACAGTGTTTCAAAACTATTCAATCAAAAGTAAGGTTAAACTCGGTTAGTTGAATGCGCAGATCAGAAAGAAGTTTCACAGAATGCTTCTGTGTAGTTTTAATTTGAAGATATTCTTTTTTCCATGATAGGCCTCAAAGCGCTCCAAGTGTCCACTTGCAGTTCATACAGATAGAGTGTTTCAAAACTGCTCAATCAAAAGTAAGGTTCAAGTCTGTTAATAGAATACACAGATCAGTAAGAAGTTTCACAGAATGCTTCCGTGTAGTTTTAGGGGAAGATATTTCGTTTTTCACCATAGGCCTCAATGTTCTCCAAATGTCCACTTGCAGATTCTACAGAAGGAGTGTTTCAAATCTGCTCAATCAAAAGTAAAGTTCAATTCTGTTAGTTGAATGCACAGATCAGAAAGAAGTTTCACAGAATTCTTCTGTGTAGTTTTTATTTGAAGATTTTCCTTTTACCACGATAGGCCTCAAAGCGCTCCAAATGTCCACTTGCAGTTTAGACACAAAGAGTGTTTCAAAACTACCCCATCAAAAGAAAGGTTCATCTCTGTGAGATGAATGCAGAGAATAGAAGGAAATTTCACAGAAAAATTCTGTATAGTTTTCAGTTGAAGATATTTCGTTTTTCACCATAGGCCTCAAAGATCTCCAAATGTCCACTTGCAGATTCTACAAAAAGAGTGTTTCAAAACTGCTCAACCAAAAGGAGGGGTCTACTCTGTTAGATGAATGCACAGATCAGAAAGTAGTTTCACAGAATGCTTCTGTGTAGTTTTGAGTGGAAGATATTTCGTTTTACACCGTATGCCTCTATATTCTCCAAATATCACCTTGCAGATTCTACAAAAAGAGGGTTTCAAAACAACTCAAACAAAAGAAAGTTTCAACTCAGTAAGATGAATGCACAGATCAGAAAGTAGTTCACAGAATGATTCTGTGTAGTTTTTATTTGAATATATACCTTTTTCCACGCTAGGCCTCAAAGTGCTACAAATGTCCACTTGCAGATTCTACAAAAAGAGTGTTTCAAAACTGTTCAGTCAAAAGAAAGGTTCTACTTTCTGAGATGAATGAACAGAATAGAAAGAAATTTCACAGAATGCTTCTGTGTAGTTTTTATGGGAAGATATTTCGTCTTTCACCACAGGCCTCAATGTTCTCCAAATGTACACTTACAGTTTCTACAAATAGAGTGTTTCAAATCTGCTCAATCAAAAGTAAGGTTCAACTCTGTTTGTTGAATAGACAGATCAGAAAGAAGTTTCACAGAATGCTTCCATGTAGTTTTTAGGGGAAGATATTTCGTTTTTCACCGTAGGCCTCAATGTTCTACAAATGTCCACTTCCAGATTCTGCAAATAGTGTGTTTCAAAACTGCTCAATCAAAACTAAGTTTAAAATCTCTTAGTTGAATGCACAGATCAGAAAGAAGTTTCACAGAATGCTTCCGTGTAGTTTTTAGGGGACGATATTTCTTTTTTCACCATATGCCTCAATGTTCTCCAAATGTCCACTTGCAGATACTACAAAAAGAGTGCTTCAAAACTGCTCATCAAAAGTAAGATTCAACTCTGTTACTTGAACGCACATATCAGATAGAAGTTTCACAGAATGCTTTTGTGTAATTTTTATTTGAAGATATTCCTTTTTGCATGATAGTCCTCAAAGCACTCCAAATGTCCACTTGCAGTTTATACAGCAATTGTTTCAAGACTACCCAATCAAAGAAAGGTTCAACAATCTGAGATGAATGCAGAGAATAGAAAGAAATTTCACACAATGCTTCTGTGTAGTTTTTACTTGAAGTTATTTCATATTTCACCATAGGCCTCAAAGATCTCCAAATGACCCCTTCCTGATTGTACAAAAACAGTGTTTCAAAACTGCTCAATCAAAAGAAAGGGTCTACTCTCTTTGATGAATGCACAGATTAGAAAGTAGTCTCACATAATGCTTCTGTGTAGTTTTAAGGGGAAGATATTTCGTTTTACTCCGTATGAATCTAAATTCTCCAAATAACCCCTTGCAGATTCTACAAAAAGAGTGTTTGAAAACAGCTTAATCAAAAGAAGGGTTCAACTCAGTGTGATGAATGCACACATCAGAAAGTAGTTTCACATAATGCTTCTGTTTAGTTTTTATTTGAAGATATACTGTTTTCCACGAAAGGTCTCAAAGTGCTCCAAATGTCCACTTGCAGATTCTACAAAAAGAGTGTTACAGAACTGCTCAGTCAAAAGAAAGGTTCTACTTTGAGATGAATGAACAGAATAGAAAGAAGTTTGACAGAATGCTTCTGTGTAGTTTTTATGGGAAGATATTTCGTTTTTCACCGTAGGCCTCAATGTTCTCCAAATGTCCACTTGCAGATTCTACAAATAGATTCTTTCAAAATGGCTCAATCGAAAGTAAAGTTGAATTCTGTTAGTTGAATGCACAGATCAGAAGGAAGTCTCACAGAATGCTTCTGTGTAGTTTTTATGGGAAGATATTTTGTTTTTCATCGTAGGCCTCAATATTCTCCAAATGTCCACTTGCGGATTCTGCAAATAGTGTGTTTCAAAACTGCTCAATCAAAATTAACGTCAAACTCTGTTACTTGAATGCATAGATCAGAAAGAAGTTTCACAGAATGCTTCTGTGTAGTTTTTATGGGATGATATTTCTTTTTCCAGGATAGGCCTCAATGTTCTCCAAATATCCACTTGCAGATTCTACAAATAGAGTGTCTCAAAAACTGCTCAATCAAAGTAAGGTTCAACTCTGTTAGTTGAATGCACATATCAGAAAGTAGTTTCACAGAACACTTCCATTTAGTTTTTAGGGGAAGATATTTTGATATTCACCATAGACGACAAAGTTCTCCAAATGTCCACTTGCAGTTTATACAGAAAGAGTGTTTCAAAACTGCTCAATCAAAAGTAAGATTAAACTCTGTTAGTTGAATGCACAGATCTGAAAGAAGTTTCACAGAATACTTCTGTGTTGTTTTTATTTGAAAACATTCCTTTTTCCAGGATAGGCCTCAATTTTCTCCAAATGTTCACTTGCAGATTCTACAAATAAAGTGTTTCAAAACAGCTCAATCATTAGTAAGGTTCAACGCCATTAGTTGAATGCACAGATCAGAAAGAAGTTTCACAAAATGCTTCTCTGTAGTTTTTATTTGAAGATATTCCTTTTTCCATGATAGGCCTCAAAGCACTCCAAATGTCCACTTACAGTTTAAACAGAAAGAGTTTTTCAAAACTGCTGAATCAAAAGTAAGGTTCAACTCTGTTAGTTGAATGCACAGATCAGAATGAAGTTTCACAGAATGCTTCCGTGTAGTTTTTAGGGGAAGATATTTCGTTTTTCACCGTAGGCCTCAATGTTCTCCACATTTACACATGCAGATTCTACAAATACAGTGTTTCAAAACTGCTCACTCAAAACTAATGTTAAACTTTGTTAGATGAATGCACAGATCAGAAGGAAGTTTCACAGAATTCTTCCATGTAGTTTTTATGGGAAGATATTTCTTTTTCCACGATAGGCTTCAATGTTCTCCAAATATCTACTTGCAGATTCTACAAATAGAGTGTTTCATAACTGCTCAATCAAAAGTAAGGTTCAACTCTGTTAGTTGAATGCACAGTTCAGAAAGAAGTTTCACAGAATGCTTCCATGTAGTTTTTAGTGGTAGATATTTCGTTTCTCACCATAGGCCTCAATGTTCTCCATATGCCCCCTTGCAGATTCTACAAATAGTGTATTTCAAGCTGCTCAATCAAAAGTAAGGTTCAACTCTGTTAGTTCAATGCACAAATAAGAATGAAGTTTCACAGAATGCTTCCGTGTAGTTTTTAAGGGTAGATATTTCTTTTTTCACCATAAGCCTCATTGTTCTCCAAATGTCCACTTGCAGATTCTACAAATACAGTGTTTCAAAACTGCTCAATCAAAACTAAGGGTCAACTCTGTTAGTTGAATGCACAGATCAGAAAGAAGTTTCACAGAATTCTTGAGGGAGTTTTTAGGGGAAAACATTCCTTTTTTCACCATTGGCCTCAATGTTCTCCAAATGTTCACTTGCATAATCTAAAAATACAGTGTTTCAAAACTGTTCAATCAAATGTAAGGTTAAAATCTGTTAGTTGAATGCGCAGATCAGAAAGAAGTTTCACAGAATGTTTCTGCATAGTTTTTAGGGGAAGATTTTTGGTTTTTCACTGTAGGCCTGAATTTTCTCCAAATGTCCACCTGCAGATTCTACAAATCAAGTGTTTCAAAACTGCTGATACAAAAGTAAGATTCAACTCTGTTAGTTGAATGCACAGATCAGAAAGAAGTTTCACAGAATGCTTCTGTGAATTTTTAATTTGAAGATATTCTTTTTTCCATGATAGGCCTCAAAGTGCTCCAAATGTCCACTTGCAGTTTACACAGATAGAGTGTCTCAAAACTGCTCAATCAAAAGTAAAGTTCAAGTCTGTTAGTTGAATGCACAGATCAGAAAGAAGTTTCACGGAATGCTTCTGTGTACTTTTAGGGGAAGATATTTCGTTTTTCACCAAAGGCCTCAATGTTCTCCAAGTGTCCACTTGCAGATTCTACAGAAAGAGTGTTTCAAAACTGCTCAATCAAAAGTAAAGTTCAACTCTGTTAGTTGAATGGACAGATCAGAAAGAAGTTTCACAGAATGCTTCTGTGTAGTTTTTATTTGAAGATATCCCTTTTTCTACTATAGGCCCCTTAGCGCTCAGAATGTCCCCTTGCAGTTTCTACAGAAAGAGTGTTTCACAACTACCCAATCAAAAGAAAGTTTCAACACTGTGAGATGAATGCAGAGAATATAAAGAAATTTCACAGAAGAATTCTGTATAGTTTTCACCTGAAGATATTTCGTTTTTCACCATAGGCCTCAAAGACCTCCAAATGTCCA
The DNA here is from genome assembly GCF_006542625.1 of Nomascus leucogenys. Lineage (NCBI taxonomy): Eukaryota > Metazoa > Chordata > Mammalia > Primates > Hylobatidae > Nomascus > Nomascus leucogenys. The sequence goes on along the minus strand of NC_044388.1, from coordinate 48,320,948 downwards.
CTTGCAGATTCTACAAAAAAAGTATTTCAAAACTGCTCAATGAAAAGAAGGTGTCTACTCTGTTAGATGAATGCACAGATCAGAAAGTAGTTTCACAGAATGCTTCTGTGTAGTTTTGAGGGGAAGATATTTCGTTTTACACCATATGCCTCAATATTCTTGAAATATCCCCTTACAGATTCTACAAAAAGAGTGTTTCAAAACAGCTCAATCAATAGAAAGGTTCAACTCAGTGAGATGAATGCACAGAACAAAAAGTAGTATCACAGAATGCTTCTGTGTAGTTTTTATTTGAATATAACTTTTTCAAAGATAGGCCTCAAAGTGCTCCAAATGTCCACTTACAGATTCTACAAAAAGTGTGTTTCATAACTACTCAGTCAAAAGAAAGGTTCTACTTCGTGAGATGAATGAACAGAATAGAAAGAAACTTCACAGAATGCTTCTGTGTAGTTTTTTTGGGAAGATATTTCGTCTTTCACCGTAGGCCTCAAAGTTCTCCAAATGTACACTTGCAGTTTCTACAAATAGAGTGTTTCAAAACTGCTCAATCAAAAGTAAGGTTCAACTCTGTTAGTTGAATGCACAGATCAGAAAGAAGTTTCACAGAATGCTTCTGTGTAGTTTTTATTTGCAGATAATCCTTTTTCCACGATAGGCCTCAAAGCACTCCAAATGTCCACTTGCAGTTTATAAAGAAAGTGTTTCAAAACTACCCAATCAAAGAAAGGTTCAGCAATCTGAGATGAATGCAGAGAATAGAAAGAAATTTCACAGAATGCTTCTGTGTAGTTTTTACTTGAAGTTAATTCATATTTCACCATAGGCCTCAAAGATCTCCAAATGTCCCCTTCCTGATTGTACAAAAACAGTGTTTAAAAGCTGCTGAATCAAAAGAAAGGGTCTACTCTGTTTGATGAATGCACAGATTAGAAAGTAGTCTCACATAATGCTTCTGTGTAGTTCTAAGGGGAAGATATTTCGTTTTACACCATATGAATCTAATTTCTGCAAATATCCCCTTGCAGATTCTACAAAAAGAGTGTTTCAAAACAGCTTAATAAAAAGAAAGGTTCAACTCAGTGAGATGAATGCACACATCAGAAAGTAGTTTCACAGAATGCTGCTGTTTAGTTTTTATTTGAAGGTATACCGTTTTCCACGAAAGGCCTCAAAGTGCCCCAAATGTCCACTTGCAGATTCTACAAAAAGAGTGTTACAAAACTACTCAGTCAAAAGAAAGGTTCTACTTTGTGAGATGAATGAACAGAATAGAAAGAAGTTTGACAGAATGCTTCTGTGTTGTTTTTATGGGAAGATATTTCGTTTTTCACCGTAGGCCTCATTGTTCTCCAAATGTCCACTTGCAGATTCTACAAATAGATTGATTCAAAACTGCTCAATCAAAAGTAAAGTTGAATTTTGTTAGTTGAATGCACAGATCAGAAAGAAGTCTCACAGAATGCTTCCGTGTAGTCTTTTAGGGAAGTTATTTCATGTTTCACCGTAGGCCTCAATGTTCTCCAAATGTCTGCTTGCAGATTCTACAAATACAGTGTTTCAAAACTGCTCAATCAAAACTAAGATTAAACTCTTTTATTTAAATGCACAGATCAGAAAGAAATGTCACAGAATGCTCCCGTGTAGTTTTTAAGTGAAGATATTTCTTCTTTCACCATAGGCCTCAATATTCTCCAAGTGTCCACTTGCAGATTCTACAAAAAGAGTGATTCAAAATGGCTCAATCAAAAGTAAGGTTCAACTCTGTTAGTTGAATGCACAGATCAGTAGGAAGTTTCACAGAATGCTTCTGTGTAGTTTTTATTTGAAGATATTCCTTTCTCCACGATAGGCCTCAAAGTGCTCCAAATGTCCACTTGCGGTTTATACAGAAACAGTGTTTCAAAACTACCCAATCAAAAGAAAGTTTCAACACTGTGAGATGAATGCAGAGAATAGAAAGAAATTTCACAGAAGTATTCTGTGTAGTTTTCACTTGAAGATATTTCGTTTTCCACCATAGGCCTGAAAGATCTCCAAATGTCCACATGCAGATTCTACAAAAAGAGTGTTTCAAAACTGCTCAATCTAAAGAAGGAGACTACATTGTTAGTTGAATGCACAGAACAGAAAGAAGCTTCACAGAATGCTTCCATGCCGTTTTTAGGGGAAGATATTTCGTTTTTCACTGTAGGCCTCAATGGTCTCCAAATGTCCACTTGCAGTTTATACAGAAAGAGGGTTTCAAAACTCCTCAATAAAAAGTAAGGTTAAACTCTCTTAGTTGAATGCACAGATCAGAAAGAAGTTTCACAGAATTCTTCTGTGTAGTTTTTAGGGGAGGATATTTCTTTTTTCACCGTAGGCCTAAATGTTCTCCAAATGTCTACTTGCAGATTCTACAAAAAGAGTGTTTCAAAACTGCTCAATCAAAAGAAAGGTTCTACTTTGTGAGATGAATGAACAGAATAGAAAGAAGTTTCACAGAATGCTTCTGTGTAGTTTTTATGGGAAGATATTTCATCTATCACTGTAGGGCTCAATGTTCTCCATATGTACACTTGCAGTTTCTACAAATAGAGTGTTTCAAAACTGCTCAATCAAAAGTAAGGTTCAACTCTGTTAGTTGAATGCACAGATCAGAAAGAAGTTTCACAGAATGCTTCTGTGTAGTTCTTAGGGGAAGATATTTCGTTTTTCATCATAGGCCTCAATGTCCACTTGCAGATTCTGCAAATAGTGTGTTTCAAAACTGCTCAATCAAAACTAAGGTTAAACTCTGTTCGTTGAATGCACAGATGAGAAAGAAGTTTCACAGAAAGCTTCCATGTAGTTTTTAGGGGAGGATATTTCTTTTTTCACCATAGGCCTCAATGTTCTCCAAATGTCAACCTGCAGATTCTACAAAAAGAGTGTTTCTAAACTGCTCAATCAAAAGTAAAATTCAACTCTGTTACTTGAATGCACAGATCAGAAAGAAATTTCACAGAATGCTTTTGTTTAGTTTTTTTTGAAGATATACATTTTTCCACGATAGGCCTCAAAGCGCTCCAAATGTACACTTGCAGATTCTACAAAAAGAGTTTTTCAAAATTGCTCAGTCAAAAGAAAGGTTCTACTTTCTGCGTTAAGTGAACAGAATAGAAAGAAGTTTCACAGATGCTTCTGTGTAGTTTTTATTTGAAGATATTCCTTTTTCCATGATAGGCGTCAAAGAGCTCCAAATTTCCACTTGCAGTTTACACAGAAATAGCATTTCCAAACTGCTGAATCAAAAGTAAGGTTCAACTCTGTTAGTTGAATGCACAGTGCAGAAAGAAGATTTACAGAATGCTTTCGTGTAGTTTTTAGGGGAAGATATTTCATTCCGCCCCGTAGGCCTCAATGTTCTCCATATGTCCCCTTGCAGATTCTGCAAATAGAATTTTTCAAAACTGCTCAATCAAAAGTAAGGTTAAACTCTCTTAGTTGAATGCACTCATCAGAAAGATGTTTCACAGAATACCTCTGTGTAGTTTTTATTTGGAGATATTCCTTTTTCCACGATAGGCCTCAAAGCACTCCAAATGTCCACTTGCAGTTTATACATAAAGAGTGTTACAAAACTGCTCAATCAAATGTAAGGTTCAATTCTGTTAGTTCAATGCACAGATCAGAAAGAAGTTTCACAGAATGCTACTGTGTAGTTTTAGGTGAAGACATTTTCTTTTTCACCGTAGGCGTCAATGTTCTCCAAATGTCCACTTGAAGATTCTACAAATAGAGTTTTTCAAAACTGTTCAATCAAAATTAAAGTTCAACTCTGTTAGTTAAATGCACAGATCAGGAAGAAGTTTATCAGAATGCTTCTGTGTAGTTTTTATGGGAAGATATATATTTTTCCACGTTAGGCCTCAATGTTCTCCAAATGACCACTTGCAGATTCTACAAATAGAGTGTTTAAAAACTGCTCAATCAAAATTAAGGTTCAACTCTGTTAGTTGAATGCACAGTTCAGAAAAAAGATTCACAGAATGCTTCCGTGTAGTTTTTAGGGGAAGATATTTCGTTTCTCACTGTATGCCTGAATTTTCTCCATATGTCTCCTTGCATATTCTACAAATAGAGTGTTTCAAAACTGCTCAATCTAATTGAGTATCAGCTCTATTACTTGAATGCACAGATAAGAAAGAAATTTCACAGACTGCTTCTGTGAAGTTTTTATTTGAAGATATTCCTTTTCCCACGATAGGACTCTAATTGCTCCAAATGTCCACTTGCAGTTTCTACCGAAAGAGTGTTTCAAAACTGCTCAATCAAAAGTAAGGTTCAATTCTTTTAGTTGAATGCACAGATCAGAAAGAAGTTTCCAAGAACGATTCCGTGTAGTTTTTCGGGGAAGATATTTCTTTTTTCACCATAGGCCTAAATGTACTCCAAATGTCCACTTGTAGATTCTAAAAAAAGTGTGTTTCAAAACTGCTCCATCAAAAGAAACTTTCAACTCTTTTAGTTGAATGCACAGATCAGAAAGAAGTTTCACAGAATGCTGCTGTGTAGTTTTTATTTCAAGATATTCCTTTTTCCACGAAAGGCCTCAAAGCGTTCCCAATGTCCACTTGCAGTTTATACAGAAAGAGTGTTTCAAAACTGCTCAAGCAAAAGTAAAGTTGAATTCTGTTAGTTGAATGCACAGAACAGAAAGAAGCTTCACAGAATGCTTCTGTGCAGTTTTTAGGGGAAGATATTTCGTTTTTCACTGTAGGCCTCAATGGTCTCCAAATGTCCACTTGCAGTTTATACAGAAAGAGGGTTTCAAAACTCCTCAATAAAAAGTAAGGTTAAACTCTCTTAGTTGAATGCACAGATCAGAAAGAAGTTTCACAGAATTCTTCCGTGAAGTTTTTAGGGGAAGATATTTCTTTTTTCATCCTAGGCCTCAATGTTCTCCAAATGTCCTCTTGCAGATTCCAAAAAAAGAGTTTTTCGAAACTGCTCAATGAAAAGTAAGGTTCAACTCTGTTAGTTGAATGAACAGATTAGAAAGAAGTTTCACAGAATGCTTCCATGCAGTTTTTAGGGGAAGATATTTCGTTTTTCACCGTAGACCTCAATGTTCTCCAAATGTCCAATTTCAGTTTATACAGAAAGTGTGTTTCAAAACTGTTCAATCAAAAGTAGGGTTCAACTCTGTTAGTTGAATGCACAGATCAGAAAGAAGTTTAACAGAATGCTTCCGTGGAGTTTTTATGGGAGGATATTTCGTTTTTCACCGTAGGCCTCAATGTTCTCCAAATTTCCACTTGCAGATTCCGCAAATAGAGTGTTTCAAAACTGCTCAATCAAAAGTAAGGTTCAACTACGTTAGTTGAATGCACAGATCAGGAAGAAGTTTCACAGAATGCTTTCGTGCAGTTTTTAGGTTGAAGATATTTCGTTTTTCACCGTAGGCCTCCATGTTCTCCAAATGTCCACTTGCACTTTATACAGAAAGAGTGTCTCAAAACTGCTCAATCAAAAGTAAGGTTCAACTCTGTTAGTTGAATGCACAGATAGAAAGAAGTTTCACAGAATACTTCCGTGTAGTTTTTAGGGGAAGATATTTCATTTTTCACAGTTGGCCTCAATTTTCTCCAAATGTCCACTTGCAGATTCTACCAATGAAGTGTTTCAAAACTGCTCAATCATTAGTGAGGTTCAACTCCATTAATTGAATGCACAGATCAGAAAGAAGTTTCTCAGAATGCTTCCATGTAGTTTTTATGGGAAGATATTACTTTTTCCACAATAGGCATCAATGTTCTCCTTATATCCACTTTCAGATTCTACAAATAGAGTGTTTCAAAACTGCTCTATTAAAAGTAATGTTCAACTCTGTTAGTTGAATGCACAGTTCCAAAGAAAGATTCACATAATTGTTCCGTGTTTTAGGGGAAGATATTTCGTTTGTCACCGTAGATCTCAATGATCTACATATATCCCCCTGCAAATTCTACAAATAGAGTGTTTCAAAACTGCTCAATCAATAGTAAGGTTCAACTCTGTTAGTTGAATGCACAGATCAGAAAGAAGTTTCTCAGAATGCTTCTGTGTAGTTTTTAGGAGAAGATATTTCTTTTTTCAAAGTAGGCCTCAATTTTCCCCAAATGTCCACTTGCAGATTCTACAAAAAGAGTGTTTCAAAACTGCTCAACCAAAAGTAAGGTTCAACTCTATTAGTTGAATGCACAGATCAGAAAGAAGTTTCACAGAATGCTTCTGTGTAGTTTTCATTTGACGATATTCTTTTTTCCATGATAGGCCTCAAAGAGCCCTAAATGTCCACTCACAGTTTAAACAGAAATAGTGTTTCAAAACTGCTCAATCAAAAGTAAGGTTAAACTCTGTTGCTTGAATGCACAGATCAGAAAGAAGTTTCACAGAATGCTTCCATGTAGTTTTTAGGGGAAGATATTTCGTTTTTCACCGTAGGCCTCAATGTTCTCCACATTATCACTTGCAGATTCTACAAATAGAGTGTTTCAAAACTGCTCAGTCAAAACCAAGGTTAAACTCTGTTAGTTGAAGGCACAGATCAAAAAGAAGTTGGACAGAATGCTTCTGTGCAGTTTTTATGGCAAGATATTACGTTTTCCACTATAGGCCTCAATGTTTTCCAAATATCCACTTGCAGATTCTGAAAATAGAGTGTTTCAATACTGCTCCAGCAAAAGTAGGGTTCAACTCTGTCAGTTCAATACACAGTTCATAAAGAAGATTCACAGAATGCTTCCATGTAGTTTTTAGGAGAAGATACTTCGTTTCTCACTGTAGGCCTCAATATTCTCCATATGTCCCCTTGCAGATTCTTCAAATACAGTGTTTCAAAACTCCTGAATCAAAAGTAAGGTTAAACTCTGTTAGTTGAATGCAAAGATCATAAAGAAGTTTCTCAGCATGCTTCCATGTAGTTTTAAGCGGAAGATATTTCTTTTTTCACCATAGGCCTCAATGTTCTCCAAATGTCCACTTGCAGATTCTACAAATAGAGTGTTTCAAAACTACTCAATGAAAAGTAAGGTTCAAGTCTGTTAGTTGAATGCACAGATCAGAAAGAAGTTTCACAGAATGCTTCTGTGTAGTTTTTAGGGGAAGATATTTCTTTTTTCACCATAGGCCTCAATGTTCCCCAAATATGCACTTACATATTCGAAAAGCAGGGTGTTTCAAAACTGCTCAATCAAAAGTAAGGTTCAACTCTGTCAGTTGAATGCACAGATAACAAGTAAGTTTCACAGAATGTTTCTGTGCAGTTTTTATTTGAAGATATTCCTTTTTCCACGATAGGTCTCAAAGCACTCAGACTGTCCACTTGCAGATTATACAGAAAGAGTGTTTCAAAACAGCGCAATCAAAAGTAAGGTTCAACTCTGTTAGTTGAATGCAGAGATCAGAAAGAAGTTTCAGAGAATGCTACCGTGTAGTTTTAGGGGAAGATATTTCGATTTTCCCCATAGGACACATTGTTTTCCAAATGTCCACTTGTAGATTCTACAAATAGAGTGTTTCAAAACTGCTCAATCATAACTAAGGTTAAACTCTGTTAGTTCAATGCACAGATCAGAAAGAAGTTTCACAGAATGCTTCTGTGTAGTTTTTAGGGGAAGATATTTCTTTTTTCACCATAGGCCTCAATGTTCCCCAAATATGCACTTACATATTTGAAAAACAGGGTGTTTCAAAACTGCTCAATCAAAAGTAAGGTTCAACTCTGTCAGTTGAATGCACAGATAACAAAGAAGTTTCACAGAATGTTTCTGTGCAGTTTTTATTTGAAGATATTCCTTTTTCCACGATAGGTCTCAAAGCACTCAGAGTGTCCACTTGCAGATTATACAGAAAGAGTGTTTCAAAACTGCTCAATCAAAAGTAAGGTTCAACTCTGTTAGTTGAATGCAGAGATCAGAAAGAAGTTTCAGATAATGCTTCCGTGTAGTTTTAGGGGAAGATATTTCGATTTTCCCTGTAGGACACATTGTTTTCCAAATGTCCACTTGTAGATTCTACAAATAGAGTGTTTCAAAACTGCTCAATCATAACTAAGGTTGAACTCTGTTAGTTCAATGCACAGATCAGAAAGAAGTTTCACAGAATGCTTCTGTGTAGTTTTTATGGGAAGATATATCTTTTTACACGACACGCCACAATGTTCTCCAAATGTCCACTTGCAGATTCTACAAATAGAGAGTTTCAAAACTCCTCAATCAAAAGTAAGGTTCAACTCTGTTAGTTGAATGCACAGTTCAGAAAGAAGATTCACAGGATGCTTCTGTGTAGTTTTTAGGGGGAGCTATTTCGTTTCTCACAGTAGGCCTCAATGTTCTCCATATGTCCACTTGTATATTTTACAAATAGAGTGTTTCAAAACTACTCAATCAAAAGTAAGGTTCAACTCTGTTAGTCGAATGCACAGATCAGAAAGAAGTTTCACAGAAGGCTTACATGCAGTTTTTATGGGAAGATATTTCCTTTTTCACCATAGGCCTCAATTTTCTCCAAATGTCCACTTGCAGATTTTATAAATAGAGTGTTTCAGAACTGCTACATCAAAAGTAAATTTCAACTCCGTTAGTTGAATGCACAGATCAGAAAAAGTTTCACAGAATACTTCAGTGCAGTTTTTAGGGGAAGATAATTGATTTTTCACTGCAGGCTTCAAAGTACTCCAAATGTCCACGTGCAGTTTATACAGAAGTAGTGTCTCAATACTGCTCAATCAAAAATAAGGTTAAATTCTGTTAGTTGAATGCACAGATCAGAAAGAAGTTTCACAGAATGCTTCCGTGTACTTTTTAGAGGAACATATTTCTTTTTTCACCATAGGCCTCAATTTTCTCCAAATATCCACTTGCAGATATTACAAAAATAGTGTTTCAAAACTCTTCAATCAAAAGTAAGGTTCAACCCTGTTACTTTAATGCACAGATCAGAAGGAAGTTTCACACAATGTTTCATTGTAGTTTTTATTTGAAGATATTCCTTTTTCTACTATGGGCCTCAAAGTGCTCCAAATGTCCACTTGCAGTTCATACGGAAAGAGTGTTTCAAAACTGCTCAATCAAGAGTAAGTTTAAACTCTGTTAGTTGAATGCACAGATCAGAAAGAAGTTTCACAGAATGCTTCCGTGTAATTTTTAGGGGAAGATATTTCTTTTTTCACCATAGGCCACAATGTTCTCCAAATGTCCACTTGCAGATTCTACAAAAAGAGTGTTTCAAAACTGCTCAATCAAAAGTAAGGTTCAACTCTGTTAGTTGAATGCACAGATCAGAAAGAAGTTTCACAGAATGCTTCCATGTAATTTTTAGGGGAAGATATTTCTTTTTTCACCATAGGCCACAATGTTCTCCAAATGTCCACTTGCAGATTCTGCAAAAAGAGTGTTTCAAAACTGCTCAATCAAAAGTACGGTTCAACTCTGTTAGTTGAATGCACAGATGAGAAAGAAGTTTCACAGAATGCTTCTGTGTAGTTTTTATTTGAAGATATGCCTTTTTCCACGATAGGCCTAAAAGCACTCCAAATGTCCACTTGCAGTTTATACAGAAAGAGTTTTCAAAACTGCTCCATGAAAAGTAAGGTTCAACTCTTGTTAGTTGAATGCACAGATCAGAAAGAAGTTTCACAGAATGCTTCTGTGTAGTTTTTATTTGAAGTTATTCCTTTTTCCACAATAGGCCTCAAAGCACTCCAAATGTCCACTTGCAGTTTATACAGAAACAGTGTTTCAAAACTGCTCAATCAAAAGTAAGGTTAAACTCTGTTAGTTGAATGCACAGATCAGGAAGAAGTTTCACAGAATGCTTCTGTGTAGTTTTTAGCGGAAGATTTTTCTTTTTTCACCATAGGCCTCAATGTTCTCAAAATGTCCACTTCCCAATTCTACAAAAAGAGTGTTTCAAAACTGCTCAATCAAAAGTAAGGTTCAACTCTGTTGGTTGAATGCACAGATCAGTAAGATGTTTCACAGAATGTTTCTGTGTAGTTTTTATTTGAAGATATTCCTTTTTCCACGATAGACCTCAAAGCGCTCCAAATGTCCACTTGCAGTTTATACAGAAACTGTGTTTCAAAACTGCTCAATCAAAAGAAAGGTTCAACTCTGTTAGATGAATGCACAGATCAGAAAGTAGTTTCACAGAATGCTTCAGTGTAGTTTTAAGGGGAAGATATTTCATTTTACACCGTACACCTCAATATTCTCCAAATATCCCCTTGCAGATTCTACCAAAATATTTTTTCAAAACAGCTCAGTTAAAAGAAAGGTTCAACTCAGTGAGATGAATGCACCAATCAGAACACAGTTTCACAGAATTCTTCTGTGTAGTTTTTATTTGAAGCTATACCTTTTTCCACAATAGGCCTCAAAGCGCTCCAAACGTCCACTTGAAGATTCTACAAAAAGAGTGTTTCAAAACTTCTCAGTCAAAAGAAAGGTTTTACTTGGTTAGATGAATGAACAGAATAGAAAGAAGTTTCACAGAATCCTTCTGTGTAGTTTTTATGGACGATACGTCGTCTTTCGCTGTAGGCCTCACTATTCTCCAAATGTCCACTTCCAGATTCTACAAACAGAGTGTTTCAAAACTGCTCAATCAAAAATAAGTTCCAGCTCTGTTAGTTGAATGCACAGATCAGAAAGGAGATTCACAGAATTTTTCTCCACAGTTTATATTTGAAGGTAATCTTTTTTCCACGATAGGCCTCAAAGCACTCCAAATGTCCACACGCAGTTTATACAGAAAGACTGTTTCAAAACTACCCAATCAAAAGAAAGGTTCTACTCTGTTACGTGAATGCACAGATCAGAAAGAAGATTCACAGAATGCTTCCGTGTAGTTTTCGTGGGAAGAGATTTCTTTTTTCACTGTAGGCCTCAATGTTCTCCAAATGTCCACTTGCAGATTCCACAAAAAGTGTGTTTCAAAACTGCTCAATCAAAAGTAAGATTCAACTCTGTTAGTTGAATGCACAGATCAGAAAGAAGTTTCACTGAATTCTTCTGTGTAGTTTTTATGGGAAGATATTTCGTTTTTCAGCGTAGGCCTCAATGTTCTCCAAATGTCCACTTGCAGATTCTACAAATAGAGTGCTTCAAAACTGCTCAATCAAAAGTAAGGTTCAACTCTGTTAGTTGAATGCACAGATCAGAAAGAAGTTTCACAGAATGCTTCTGTGTAGTTTTTATGGGAAGATATTTCTTTTTTCACCATGGGCCTTAATGCTCTAGAAATGTCCAATTGCAGATTCTACGAAAAGCCTGATTCATAGCTGCACAATCAAAGGAAACTTTCCACTCTCTGAGATGAATGCACAGTTCATAATATAGTTTTGCGGATTACTTCTGTGTAGTTTAGATTTGAAGATATTCCATTTTCCACGGTAGGCCTCAAAGTGCTTCAAATGTCCACTTGCAGATTATACAAAAAGAGTGTTTCAAAACTACTCAATCAAAAGAAAGGTTCAACTCTGTGAGATGAATACATAGAATAAAAAGTATTTCCACAGAAGTATTCTGCGTAGTTTTTACTTGAAGATATTTCGATTTTCACCATATAACTCAAGGATCTCCAAATGTCCACTTGCAGATTATACAAAAAGTGTGTTTCAAAATTGCTCAATCAAAAGAAAGGTTCTACTCTGTTAGATGAATGCACAGATCAAAAAGAAGTTTCACGGAATTCTTCTGTGTAGTTTCAATGGGAAAATATTTCATTTTACACAGTATACCTGAATATTCTCGAAATATCCACTTCCTGATTCTACAAAAAGAGTGTTTCAAAACAGATCAATCAAAAGAAAGTTTCAACTCTGTGAGATGAATGCACAGATCAGAAAGTAGTTTAACAGAATGCTTCTGTGTAGTTTTTATTCGAAGATATATCTTTTTCCATGATAGGCCTCAAAGCACTCCAAATGTCCACTTGCAGATACTACAAAAAGAATTTCTCAAAACTGCTCAGTCAAAAAATTTTCTACTCTGTGAGATGAATGAACACAATAAAAAGAAGTTTCACAGAATGCTTCTGCATAGATTTTATTTGAAGATACACCTTTTTCCATGATAGGCCTCAAAATCGCTCCAAATGTCCACTTGCAGATTCTACAAAAAGAGTGTTCCAAAACTACTCAGTCAAAAGAAAGTTTCTACTTTGTGAGATGAATGAACAGAATAGAAAGAAGTTTCACAGAATGCTTCTGTGAAGTTTTAATGGGAAGATATTTCATCTTTCACTGTAGGCCTCAATGTTCTCCCAATGTCCACTTGCAGATTCTACAAATAGAGTGTTTCAAAACTGCTCAATCAAAAGTAAGATTCAACTCTGTTATTTGAATGCACAGATCAGAAAGAAGATTCACAGAATGCTTCCATGTAGTGTTTAGGGGAAGATATTTCCTTTTTCACCATAGGCCTCAATATTCTCCAAATTTCCACTTGCAGATTCTACAAATAGAGTGTTTCAAAACTGCTCAATCAAAACTAAGGTTAAACTCTGTTAGTTGAATGTACAGATCAGAAAGAAGTTTCACAGAATGCTTCTGTGTAGTTTTTAGGGGAAGATATTTCTTTTTTCAAAATAGGCCTCAATTTTCTCAAAATGTCCACTTGCAGATTCTACAAAAAGAGTGTTTCAAAACTGTTCAATCAAAAGTAAGTTTAAACTCCATTAGTTGAATGCACAGGTCAGAAAGAAGTTTCACAGAATGCTTCTGTGTAGTTTTTATTTGAAGATATTCCTTTTTCCACAATAGGCCTCAAAGCGCTCCAAATGCCCACTTGCAGTTTATACAGGAGGAGTGTTTCAAAACTGCTCAATCAAAATTAAGGTTAAACTCCGTTAGGTGAATGCACAGATCAGAAGGAAGTTTCACAGAATGCTTCTGTGTAGTTTTTATGGGAAGATATTTTGCTTTTCACCCTAGGCCTCAATATTCTCCAAATGTCCACTTGCAGATTCTGCATATAGAGTGTTTCAAAACTGCTCAATCAAAAGTAAGGTTCAACTCTGTTAGTTGAATGCACACATCAGAAATAAGTTTCACAGAATGCTTCCATGTAGTTTTTATGGGAAGATATTTCTTTATTAACCATAGGCCTCAATGCTCTGGAAATGTCCAATTGCAGATTCTATGAAAAGCCTGTTTCAGAGCTGCACAACCAAAAGAAAGTTTCCACTCTCTGAGATGAATGCACATTTCATAATGAAGTTTCACAGATTACTTCTTTATAGTTTATATTTGAAGATGTTCCATTTTTCACGATAGGCCTCAAAGCGCTCCAAATGTCCAATTGCAGTTTATATTATAAGAGTGTTTCAGAACTGCTACATCAAAATAAAGGTTCAACTCTGTGAGATGAATGCAGAGAATAGAAAGAAATTTCACAGAAATATTCTGTGTAGTTTCTACGTGAAGATATTTCGTTTTTCACCATAGGCCTCAAGGATCTCCAAATTTCCACTTGCAGATTCTACAAAATGATGGTTTCAAAACTGCTCAATCAAAAGAAATGTTCTACTCTGTTAGATGAATGCACATATCAGAAAGAAGTTTCACAGAATGTTTCTGCGTAGTTTTAATGAGAAGATATTTCGTATTTCACCGTAGGCCTCAATGTTCTCCAAATATCCACTTGCAGATTCTACAAAAAGAGTGTTTCAAAACAGCTCAAAAAAAAGAAAGGTTCAACTAAGTGAAATGAATGCACAGATCAGAAAGAAGTTTCACAGAATGCTTCTGTGTAGTTTTTATTTGAAAATGTTCCTTTTTCCACGATAGACCTTAAACCACTCCAAATGTCCACTTGCAGATTCTACATAAAGTGTGTTTGAAAACTACTCAATCAAGGAAAGTTCTACTTTGTGAGATGAATGAACAGAATAGAAAGAAGTTTCACAAAATGCTTCTGTGTAATTTTTAGGGGAAGATACTTCGTTTTTCACTGTAGGCGTCAATTTTCTCCAAATGTCCACTTGCAGATTCTATAAAAAGAGTGTTTCAAAACTGCTCAATCAAAAGTTAGATTCAACTCTGTTAGATAAATGCACAGATCAGAAAGAAGTTTCACAGAATGCTTCTGTGTAGTTTTTATGGGAAGATATTTCGTTTTTCACCGTAGGCCTCAATATTCTCCAAATATCCACTTGCAGATTCTACAAAAAGAGTGTTTCAAAACTGCTCATTCAAAAGTAAGGTTCAAATTTGTTAGTTGAATGCACAGATCAGAAATAAGTTTCACAGAATGCTTCCGTGTAGTTTTTATGGGAAGATGTCTCTTTTTTTACCGTAGGCCTCAATGCTCTAGAAATGTCCAATTGCACATAATATGAAAAGCCTGTTTCAAAGCTGTATAATCAAAAGAAAGTTTCCACTCTCTGAGATGAATGCATAGTTCATAAGGAAGTTTCACAGATTATTTCTGTGTAGTTTATATTTGAAGATATTCCATTTTCCACGATAGGCCTCAAAGTGCAACAAATGTCCAGTTGCAGTTTATACAAAAGGAGTGTTTCAAAACTGCTCAATAAAAAGAAAGGTTACATTCTGTGAGATGAATGCAGAGAATAGAAAGAATTTCCACAGAAATTTTCTGTGTAGTTTTTACTTGAAGATATTTCGTTTTTCACCATAGGCCTCAAAGTTCTCAAAATGTCCACTGGCAGATTCTACAAAAAGGGTGTTTCAAAACTGCTGAATCAAAAGCAAGGTACTACTCTGTAGGATGAATGCACAAATAAGAAAGAAGTTTCACAGAATGCTTCTGTGTAGTTTTAATGGGAATATATTTCGTTTTACTCCGTATGCCTCAATGTTCTCCAAATATGGACTTGCACATCATACAAAAAGAGTGTCTCAAAACTGCTCAATCAAAAGAAATATTCTACTCTGTTATATGAATGCACAGATCAGAATGAAGTTTCTCTGAATGCTTCTGTGTAGTTTTAATGGGAAGATATTTCGTTTTACACCATAGGCCTCAATGTTCTCCAAATGTCCACTTGCAGATTCTATAAAAAGAGTGTTTCAAAACTCCTCAATAAAAAGTAAGTTTCAAATATTTTAGATGAATGCGCAGATCAGAAAGAAGTTTCACAGAATGCTTCTTTGTAGTTTTTAGGGGAAGATATTCCCTTTTCCACGATAAGCCACACAGCGCTCCAAATGTCCACTTGCAGATTCTAGAAAAAGTGTGTTTCAAAACTGCTCAATCAAAAGTAAGGTTCAACTCTGTTAGATGAATGCACAGATCAGAAAGAAGTTTCACAGAATGCTTCCCTGTAGTTTCTATGGGAAGATATTTCTTTTTTTACCAGAGGCCTCAATGCTCTAGAAATGTCCAATTGCAGATTCTACAAAAAATGTGTCTCAAATCTGCTCAGTCAAAAGAAAAGTTCTACTCTGTGAGATGAATGAACACAATAGAAAGAAGTTTCACAGAATTCTTCTGTGTAGTTTTTATTTGAAGATATACCATTTTCCATGATAGGACTCAAAGCGCTGGAATGTCCACTTGCAGATTCTACAAAAAGAGTGTTTCAAAACTGCTCAGTCAAAAGAAAGTTTCTACTCTGTGAGATGAATGAACAGAATAGAAAGAAGTTTCACAGAATGCTTCTATGTAGTTTTTATGGGAAGATATTTCGTTTTTTACCATATTCTTCAATGTTCTCCAAATGTCCACTTGCAGATTCTACAAAAAGTGTGTTTCAAAAGTGCTCAATCAAAAGTAAGTTTCAACTCTCTTAGATAAATGCACAGATCAGAAAGAAGTTTCACAGAATCCTTCCATGTAGTTTTTATTGGAAGATATTTCTTTTTTCCATCTAGGCCTCAATGCTCTATAAATGGCAAATTGCAGTTTCTAAGAGAAGCCTGTTTCAAAGCTGCACAATAAAAAGACAGGTTCCACTCTCTGAGATGAATGCACAGTTCATAAGGAAGATGATTCACAGATTACTTCTGTGTAGTTTTTATTTGAAGATATCCCTTTTTCCACGATAGGCCTCAAAGTGCTCCAAATGTGTACCTGCAGTTTACTGAGAAAGATTGTTTCAAAACTACTCATTCCAAAGAAAGGTTCAACTCTGTGAGATGAATTCACAAAATAGAAAGAAATTTCACAGAATTATTCTGTGTAGTTTTTACTTGAAGATATTTCATTTTCACCATAGGCCTCAAAGATCTCCAAATTTCCACTTGCAGATTCTACAAAAAGAGTGTTTCAAAACTGCTCAATGAAAAGAAATGTTCTACTCTGTTAGATGAATGCGAAGATCAGAAAGAAGTTTCACAGAATGCTTCTGTGTAGTTTTCATGGGAAGATATATCGTTTTTCAATGTAGGCCTCAATATTCTCCAAATATCCACTTACAGACTCTACAAAAAGAGTATTTCAAAACAGTTCAATCAAAAGAAAGTTTCAACTCAGTGAAATGAATGCAGTGTTCAGAAAGACGTTTCACAGAATGCTTCCGTGTAGTTTTTATGGGAAGATATTTCTTTTTTCACCATAGGCCTCAATGCTCTATAATAATCCAATTCCAAATTCTACGAAAACAGTGTTTCAAAACTGCTCAGTCAAAAGTAAGGTTCTACTCAGTGAGATGAGTGAACACAATAGAAAGAAGTTTTACAGAATGCTTCTGTGGAGTTTTTATGGGAAGATATTTCGTTTTTCACCGTACGCCTCAATGTTCTCCAAATGTGCACTTGCAGAGTCTACAAAAAGAGTGTTTCAAAACTGCTCAATCAAAAGTAAAGTTCAACTCTGTTACTTGAATGCACATATCAGAAGGAAGTTTCACAGAATGCTTTTGTGTAGTTTTTATGGGGAGATACTTCTTTTTTCACCATAGGCCTCAATGCTCTAGAAATGTCCAATTGCAGATTCTACGAAATGCTGTTTCAAAGTTGCACAATCAAAAGAAAGTTTCGACTCTCTGAGATCAATGCACAGGTCATAATGAGGTTTCACAGATTACTTCTGTGTAGTTTATATTTGAAGATATTCCATTTTCCACGATAGGCCTCAAAGGGCTCCAGATGTCCACTTGTAATTTATACAAAAAGAGTGTTTCAAAGCTGCTCAATCATAAGAAAAGTTTAACTCTGTGAGATGATTGCAGAGAATAGAAAGAATTTCCACAGAAGTATTCTGTGTAGTTTTTACTTGAAGATATTTCGTTTTTCACCATAGGCCTCCAAGATCTCCAAATGTCCACTTGCAGATTCCACAAAAAGGGTGTTTCAAAACTGCTCAATCAAAAGAAAGGATCTACTTTGTTAGTTGAATGCACAGATCAGAAAGAAGTTTCACAGAATGCTTCTGTGTACTTTTTATTTGAAGATATACCTTTTTCCACGATAGGCCTCAAAGTGCTCAAAATGTCCAGTTGCAGATACTTCAAAAAGAGTGTTTCAAAACTGCAGCGTCAAAAGTAAGGTTCTACTCTGTGAGATGAATGAACAGAAAAAAAAGAAGTTTCACAGAATGCTTCTGTGTAGTTTTTATGGGAAGATATTTCGTTTCTCACCGTAGGCCTCAATGTTCTCCCAATGTCCACTTGCAGATTCTACAAAAACAGTGTTTTAAAACTGCTCAATCAAAAGTAAGGTTCTACTCTGTTAGATGAATGCACAGATCAGAAACAAGTTTCACAGAATGCTTCTGTGTAGTTTTATTTGAAGATAATCCTGTTTCCAAGATAGGCCTCAAAGCGCTCCAAATGTCCACTTGCAGATTCTACAAAAAGAATGTTTCAAAACTGCTCAGTCAAAAGACAGGTTCTACTCTGTGAGATGAATGAACAGAATAGAAAGAAGTTTCACAGAATGCTTCTGTGTAGTTTTTATGGGAAGATAATTCGTTTTTCTCAGTAGACCTCAATGTTCTCCAAATGTCCACTTGCAGATCCTACAAAAAGACTGTTTCAAACTGCTCAACAAAAAGTAAGGCTCAACACTGTTAGATGAATGCACAGATCAGAAATAAGTATCACAGAATGCTTCTCTGTAGTTTTTGTTTGAAGATTTTCTTTTTTCCACGATAGGCCCTAACGTGCTCCAAATGTCCACTTTCAGATTCTACAAAAAGAGAGTTTCAAAACTGCTCAATCAATAGAAAGGTTCTACTCTGTGAGATGAATGAACAGAATAGAAAGAAGTTGCACAAAATGCTTCTTTGTAGTTTTTAGGGGAAGATATTTCGTTTTTCACCATATGCCTCAATGTTCTCCAAATGCCCACTTTCAGATTCTACAAAAAGGGTGTTTCAAAATTGCTCAATCAAAAGTAAGTTTCAACTGTGTTAGGTGAATGCACAGATCAGCAAGAAGTTTCACAGAATGCTTCCATGTAGTTTTCATGGGAATATATTTCTTTTTTCACCATAGACCTGAATGTTCTCCAAATGTCCACTTGCAGATTGTACAAAAAGAGTGCTTCAAAACTACTCAATCAAAAGTAAGGTTCAACTCTGATAGTTGAATGCACAGATCAGAAAGTAATTTCTCAGAATGCTTCTGTGTAGTTTTTATTTTAAGATATTCCTTTTTCCACGATAGGCCACAAAGTGCTCCAAATATCCATTTGCACTTTATACAGAAAGAGTGTTTCAAAACTACTCAATCAAAAGAAAGGTTCAACTCTGTGAGATGAATGCAAAGAATAGAAAGAAATTTCACAGAAGTATTCTGTGTAGTTTTTACTTGAATATATTTCGTTTTTCACCATAGGCCTCAAAGATCTCCAAATGTCCAATAGCAGATTCTACAAAAAGAGTGTTTCAAAACTGCTGAACCAAAAGAAATGTTCTACTCCGTTAGATCAATGCACAGATCAGAAAGAAGTTTCACAGAATACTTCTGCGTAGTTTTAATGGAAAGATATTTTGTTTTTCATGGTAGGACTCAATGTTCTCCAAATGTCCACTTGCAGATTCTACAAAAGAGTGTCTCCAAACTCCTCAATCAAAAGTAAGTTTCAACTCAGTTAGTAGAATGCACAGATCAGAGAGATGTTTCACAGAATGCTTCTATGTCGTTTTTATTTGAAAATATTCTCCTTTTTCCGTGATAGGCCACAAAGCGATCCAAACGTCCACTTCCAGTTTATACAGAAAGAGTGTTTCAAAACTACTCAATCAAAAGAAAGTTTGAACTCTGTGAGATGAATTCAGAGAATAGAAAGAAATTTCACAGAAGTATTCTGTGTAGTTTTTACTTGAAGATATTTCATTTTTCACCATAGGCCTCAGAGATCTCCAAATGTCCACTTGCACATTCTACAGAAAGAGTGTTTCAAAACTGCTGAATCAAAAGAAATGTTCTAGTCTGTTAGATAAATGCACAGATCAGACAAAAGATTTTCAGAATGCTTCTGCATAGTTTTAATGGGAAGATGTTTCGTTTTTCACCATAGGCCTCAACGTTTTCCAAATATGCACTTGCAGATTCTACAAAAAGAGTCTTTCAAAACATCCCAATCAAAAGAAATGTTCAACTCAGTGAAATCAATGCACAGATCAGAAAGAAGTTTCACAGAATGCTTCTGTGTAGTTTTTATTTGAAGATATTCCTTTTTCCAAGATAGGCCTCAAAGCGCTGCAAATGTCCACTTGCAGATTCTACAAAAAGACAGTTTCAAAACTGCCCAATCAAAAGAAATTTTCTACTCTGTGAGACGAATGAACAGAATAGAAAGAAGTTTCACAAAATGCTTCTGTGTAGTTTTTAGTGGAAGATATTTCCTTTTTCACTGTAGGCCTCAATGTTCTCCCAATGTCCACTTGCAGATTCTACAAAAAGAGTGTTTGAAAACTGCTCAAACAAAAGTAAGGTTAAACTCTGTTAGTTGAATGCACAGATCAGAAAGAAGTTTCACAAAATGCTTCAGCATAGTTTTCAGGGGAAGATATTTCCTTTTTCACCTTAGGACTCAAAGTTCTCCAAATGTCCACTTACAGATTCAACAAATAGAGAGTTTCAAAACTGCTCAATGAAAAGTAAGGTTCAAATCTGTTAGTTGAATGCACACATCAGAAACAAGTTTCACAGAATGCTTCAGTGTAGTTTTTATGGGAAGATATTTCTTTTTTCACCATAGGCCTCAATGTTCTCCAAATGTCCACCTGCAGATTCTACAAAAAGAGTGTTTCAAAACTGCTCAATGAAAAGTAAGGTTCAACTCTGTTATTTGAATGCACAGGTCAGAAAGAAGTTTCACAGAATGCTTCTGTGTAGTTTTTCTTTGAAGATATTCCTTTTTCCTCGATGGGCCTCAAAGCACTTCAAATATCCACTTGTAGGTTACGCAGAAAGAGTGTTTCAAAACTACACAATTAAATGAAAGCTTCAACTCTGTGAGATGAAGGCAGAGAATAGAAAGAAATTTCACAGAAGTATTCTGTGCAGTTTTTACTTGAAGATATTTCGTTTTTCACTGTAGTCTTCAATGTTCTCCAAATGTCCACTTGCAGATTCTTCAAAAAGAGTGTTTCTAAACTCCTCAATCAAAAGTAAGTTTCAACTCTGTTAGTCGAATACACAGATCAGAAAGAAGTTTCACACAATGCTTCTGTGTTGTTTTTATTTGAAGTTATTCCTTTTTCCACGATAGGCCTCCTAGCGCTAAAAATGTCCACTTGCAGATTCTACAAAAAGAGAGTTTCAAAACTGCTCAAACAAAAGAAAGGTTCTACTCTGTGAGATGAATGAACAGAATAGAAAGAAGTTTCACAAAATGCTTCTGTGTAGTTTTTATGGGAAGATATTTCTTTTTTCACCATAGGACTCAATGTTCTCCAAATGTCCACTTGCGGATTCTACAAAAAGAGTGTTTCAAAACTGCTCAATCAAAAGTAAGGTTCAACTTTGTTAGACGAATGCACAGATCAGAAAGAAGTTTCACAGAATGCTTCCGTGACGTTTTTATGGGAAGATATTTCTTTATTCACCATAGGCCTCATTGCTCTAGAATTGTCGATTTGCAGATTCTACGAAAAGAGTGTTTCAAAACTTCTGAGTCAAAAGAAAGGTTCTACTCTGTGAGATGAATGAACACCATAGAAAGAAGTTTCAGAGAATGCTTCTATGTAGTTTTTATGGAACGATATTTCATTTTTCACCACAGGCTTCAATGTTCTCTGAAGGTCCACTTGTATATTATACAAAAAGAGTGTTTCAAAACAGCTCAATCAAAAGAAAGATCAACTCAGTGAAATGAATGCACAGATCAGAAAGAAGTTTCACAGAATGCTTCTGTGTAGTTTTTATTTGAAGATATACCTTTTTCCAAGATAGGCCTCAAAGGGCTCCAAATGTCCATTTGCAGATTCTACAAAAAGAGTGTTTCAAAACTGCTCAGCCAAAAGAAAGGTTCTACTCTGTGACATGAATGAACAGAAAACAAAGAAATTTCACAGAATGCTTCTGTGTAATTTTAATGGGAAGATATTTCTTTTTTAATATTAGGCCTCAATCTTCTCCAAATGTCCACATGCAGATTCTAAAAAACGTGTGTTTAAAAACTGCTCAATCAAAAGTAAGTTTCAACTCTGTTAGATGAATGCACAGATCAGAAAGAAGTTTCACAGAATGCTTCCATGTAATTTTTATGGGAAGATATTTCTTTTTCACCATAGGCCTCAATACTCTAGAAATGTCCAATTGCAGATTCTACGAAAAGAGTGTTTCAAAACTTCTCAGTCCAAAGAAAGTTTCTACCCTGTGAGATGAATGACCACAATAGAAAAAAATTTCACAGAATGCTTCCATGTCGTTTTTATGGGAATATATTCTGTTTTTCACTGTAGGCCTCAATGTTCTCCAAATGTCCACTTGCAGATTCTACAAAAAGAGTGTTTCAAAACTGCTCAATCAAAAGTAAGCTTCAAATATGTTAGTTGAATGCACAGATCAGAAAGATGTTTCACAGAATGCTTCCGTGTAGTTTTTATGGGAAGATATTTCTTTTTTCACCCTAGGGTTCAATGCACTAGAAATGTCCAATTGCAGATTCTATGAAAACCCTGTTTCAAAGCTGCACAATCAAAAGAAATTTTCCACTCCCTGAGATGAATGCACAGTTCATAATGAAGTTTCACAGATTACTTCTGTGTAGTTTATATTTGAAGATATTCCATTTTCCATGATAGGCACAAAGCGCTCCAAATGTCCACTTGCAGTTTATACAAAAAGAGTGTTTCAAAATTGCTCTATCAAAAGAGCATTTCAACTCTGTGAGATGAATGCAGAGAATAGAAAGTATTTGCACAGAATTATTCTGTGAAGTTTTTACTTGAAGATATTTCGTTTTTCATCATAGGCCGCAAAGATCTCCAAATGTCCCTTGTAGATTCTACGAAAAGTGTGTTTCAAAACTACTCAATCAAAAGAAAGGTTCCACTCTGTTAGGTGAATACACAGATCAGAAAGAAGTTTCACAGAATCATTCTGTGTAGTGTTAATTGGAAAGTATTTCATTTTACACTGTATGCCTCAATGTTCTCCAAATATCGACTTGCAGATTCTACAAAAAGAATGTTTCAAAACAGCTCAATCAAAGGAAAGGTTCAACTAAGTGAGATGAATGCACATATCAGAAAGAAGTTTCACCAAATGCTTCTGTGTAGTTTTTATTTGAAGATATAACTTTTTCCATGATAGGCCTCAAAGCGCTCCAAATGTCCACCTACAGATCCTACAAAAAGATTGTTTCAAAACTGCTTCATCAAAAGAAAGGTTCTACTCTGTGAGATCAATCAAAAGAAAACAAAGAAATTTCACAGAATGCTTCTGTGTACTTTCCATGGGAAGATATTTCGTTTTTAACCGTAGCCCTCAATGTTCTCCAAATGTCCACTTGCAGATTCTTCAAAAACAGTGTTTCAAAACTGCTCAATCAAAAGTAAGGTTCAACTCTGTTAGATGAATGCACAGATCATAAAGAAGTTTCACAGAATGCTTTGGTGTAGTTTTTATGGGAAGATATTTCTTTTTTCACCATAGGCCTCAATGCTCTAGAAATGTCCAATTGGAGATTCTATGAAAAGAGTGTTTCAAAACTGCTCAGTCAAAAGAAACGTTCTACTCTGTGAGATGAATAAACACAATAGAAAGAAGTTTCACAGAATGCTTCTGTGTAGTTTTTATGGGAAGATATTTCCTTTTACACCGTAGGCCTCAGTGTTCTCCAAATGTACACTTTCACATTCTACAAAAAGAATGTTTCAAAACTGCTCAATCAAAAGTAAGGTTCAACTCTGTTAGATGAATGCACAGATCAGAAAGAAGTTTCACAGTATGTTTCCGTGTAGTTTTTATGGGCAGATATTTCTTTTTTCAACATAGGCCTCAGTGCTTTAGAAATGTCCAATTGCAGACCCTATGAAAAGCCTGTTTCAAAGCCGCACAATCAAAACAAACTTTCCACTCTCTGAGATGAATGCGCAGTTCATAATGAAGTTTCACAGATTACTTCTGTCTAGTTTATATTTAAAGATATTCCATTTTCTACGATAGGACTCAAATCGCCCCAGTTGTCAGATTGCAGTTTATACAAAAAGAGTGTTTCAAGACTGCTTAATCAAAAGAAAGGTTCAACTCTGTGACATGAACGCAGAGAATGGAAAGAATTTCCACAGAAGTATTCTGTGTAGTTTTTACTTGAAGATATTTCGTTTTTAACCATAGGCCTCAAGGATCTCCAAATGTCCACTTGCAGATTCTACTAAAAGGGTGTTTCAAAACTGCTCAATCAAAAGAAGGGTTCTACTCTGTTAGATGAATGCACGGATCAGAAAGAAGTTTCACAGAATGCTTCTGTGTAGTTTTAGTGGGAAGATATTTCGTTTTTCACCTTAGGCCTCAGTGTTCTCCAAATATCCACTTGCAGATTCCACAAAAAGAGTGTTTCAAAACAGCTCAATCAAAAGAAAGATCAACTCAGAGAAATGAATGCACAGATCAGAAAGAAGTATTACAGAATGCTTCTGTGTATTTTTTATTTGAAGATATTCCTTTTTCCAAGATAGGCCTCAAAGCACTCCAAATGTCCACTTGCAGATTCTACAAATAGAGTGCTTCAAAACTGCTCAGTCAAAAGGAAGGTTCTACTCTGTGAGATGAATGAACAGAAATCAGAGAAGTTTCACAGAATGCTTCTGTGTAGTTTTAATGGGAAGATATTTCGTTTTTCTCCGTAGGCCTCAATGTTCTCCAAATGTCCACTTGCAGATTCTACAAAAAGAGTGTTTCAAAACTGCTCAATCAAAAGTAAGGTTCAACTCTGTTGGATGAATGCACAGATCAGAAAGAAGTTTCACAGAATGCTTCCGTGGAGTTTTTATTGGAAGATATTTCTTTTTTCACCCTAGGCCTCAATGTTCTAGAAATGTCCAATTGCAGTTTCTGCAAAAAGCCTGTTTCAAAGCTGCACAAGCAAAAGAAAGTTTCCACTCTCTGAGATGAATGCACAGTTCATAAAGAAATTTCGCAGATTACTTCTTTGCAGTTAATATTTGAAGATATTGCATTTTGCATGATTGGCCTCAAAGCGCTCCAAATGTCCACTTGCAGAATCTACAAAAAGAGTGTTTCAAAACTGCTCAATCAAAAGAAAGTTTCCACTCTCTGAGATGAATGCACAGTTCATAAAGGAGTTTCACAGATTAGTTCTGTGTAGTTTGTATAAGAAGATATTCCATTTTGCACGATAGGCCTCAAAGCGTTCCAAATGTCCACTTTCATTTCATACAAAAAGAGTGTTTCAAAACAGCTCAATCAAAAGAAACTTTCTACTCTGTTAGATGAATGCACAGACCAGAAAGAAGTTTCACAGAATGCTTCTGCATAGTTTTAATTGGAAGATAATTAGTTTTTCACCATAGGCCTCAATGTTCTCCAAATATACAATTCCAGATTGTACATAAACAGTGTTTCAAAACAGCTCAATCAAAAGAAACGGTCAAATCAGTGAGATGAATGCACAGATCAGAGACAAGTTTCACAGAATTCTTCTCCCTAGTTTTTATTTGAATATATTCCTTTTTCCACGATAAGCCTCAAAGCGCTCTAAATGTCCAATTGCAGATTCTACAAAAAGAGTGTTTCACAACTGCTCTGACAAAAGAAAGGTTCTACTCTGTGAGGTGAATGAACAGAATAGAAAGAAGTTTCCAGAATGCTTCTGTGGAGTTTTTGTGGGAAGACATTTCGTTTTTCACCTTAGGCCTCAATGTTCTCAAAATGTCCACTTGCAGATTCTACGAAAAGAGTGTTTCAAAACTCTTCAATCAAAAGAAAGGTTCCTCTCTCTGAGATGAATGCACAGTTCATAAAGAAGTATCACAGATTACTTCTGTGTAGTTTATATTAGACTATATTCCATTTTGTACGATAGGCCTCAAAGCGCTGAAAATGTCCACTTTCAGTTCATACAAAAAGAGTGTTTAAAAACTGCTCAATCAAAAGAAATGTTCTACTCCATTAGATGAATGCACAGATCAGAAAGAAGTTTCACAAAATACTTCTGTGTAGTTTTTATTTGAATATATTCCTTTTTCCAGGATAGGCCTCCAAGCACTCCAAATGTCCACTTGCAGATTCTACAAAAAGAATGTTTCAAAACTGCTCAGTCAAAAGAAAGGTTCTACTCTGTGAGATGAATGAACAGAATAGAAAGAAGTTTCACAGAATGCTTCTGTGTAGTTTTTGTGGGAAGATATTTCATTTTTCACCGTAGGCCTCAATGTTCTCAACATGTCCACTTGCAGGTTCTAAGAAAGGTTGTTTCAAAACAGCTCAATCAAAAGAAAGTTTCCACTCTCTGAGTTGAATGCACAGTTCATAAAGAAGTTTCACTGATTACTTCTGTGTAGTTTATATTTGAAGATATTCCATTTTGCATGATAGGCCTCAAAGCGCTCTAAATGTCGACTTTCATTTCACACAAAATAGTGTTTCAAAACTGCTCAATCAAAAGAAATGTTCTACTCTGTTAGATGAATGCATAGATCAGAAAGATGTTTCACAGAATCCTTCTGCGTAGTTTTAATGGGAAAATACTTCGTTTTTCACTGTAGGCCTCAATGTTCTCCAAATATCCACTTGCAAAGGGCATAAAAAGGGTGTTTCAAAACAGCTCTATCAAAAGAAAGGTTCAACCCAGTGAGATGAACGCACATATCAGAAAGAAGTTTCACAGAATGCTTCTGTGTAGTTTTTATTTGAAGATATTCTTTTTTCCACAATAGACCTCAAAGCGCTCCAAATGTCCACTTGCAGATTCTACAAAAAGAGTGTTTCAAAACTGCTCAGTGAAAAGAAAGATTCTACTCTGTGAGATGAATGAACAGAATAGAAAGAAGTTTCACAGAATGCTTCTGTGTAGTTTTTATGGGAAGATATTTCATTTTTCACCGTAGGCCTCAATGTTCTCAAAATGTCCACTTGCAGATTCTACAAAAAGTGTGTTTCAAAACTGCTCAATCAAAAGAAAGGTTCCACTCTCTGAGATGAATGCACAGTTCATAAAGTAGATTCATGGATTACTTCTGTGTAGTTTATATTTGAAGATATTCCATTTTGCACGATAGGCCTCAAAGCGCACTAAATGTCCACTTTCAGTTCATACAAAAATAGTGTTTCAAAACTGCTCAATCAAAAGAAATGTTCTACTCTGTTAGATGAATGCACAGATCAGAAAGAAGTTTCACAGAATGCCTCTGCGTAGTTTTAATGGGAAGAAATTTTGTTTTTCACTGTAGGCCTCAATGTTCTCCAAATATCCACTTGCAGAGGGCATAAGAAGGGTGTTTCAAAACAGCTCAATCAAAAGAACGGTTCAAATCAGTGAGATGAATGCACAGATCAGAAAGAAGTTTCACACAGTGCTTCTGTGTAGTTTTTAATTGAAGATATTTTTTTTCCACGATAGGTCTCAAAGCACTCCAAATGTCCACTTGCAGATTCTACAAAAAGAGTGTTTCAAAACTGCTCAGTCAAAAGAAATGTTCTACACTGTGAGATGGATGAACAGAATAGAAAGAAGTTTAACAGAATGTTTCTGTGTAGTTTTTATGGGAAGATATTTCATTTTCCACCATAGGCCTCAAAGCGCTCAAAATGTCCACTTGCAGATTTTACAAAAAGTGTGTTTCAAAACTGCTCAATCAAAAGAAATGTTCTACTCTGTTAGATGAATGCACTGATCAGAAAGAAGTTTCAGAGAATGCTTCTGCGTAGTTTTAATGGGAAGATATTTCATTTTTCTCCATAGGCCTCAATGTTCTCCAAATATCCACTTGCAGAGGGTACAAAAAGTGTGTTTTAAAACAGCTCAATCAAAAGAAAGGTTCAACTCAGTGAGATGAATGCAGAGATCAGAATGTAGTTTCACAGAATGCTTCTGTGTGGTTTTTATTTGAAGATATTCCTTTTTCCACGATAGGCATCAAAGTGCTCCAAATGTCCACTTGCAGATTCTACAAAAAGAGTGTTTCAAAACTGCTCAGTCAAAAGAAAGGTTCTACTCTGTGAGATGAATGAACAGAATAGAAAGAAGTTTCACAGAATGCTTCTGTGTAGTTTTTATGGGAAGATATTTCATTTTTCACCGTAGGTCTCAATGTTCTCCAAATGTCCACTTGCAGATTCTACAAAAAGAGTGCTTCAAAACTGCTCAATCAAAAGAAAGCTTCCACTCTCTGAGATGAATGCACAGTTCATAAAGAAGTTTCACAGATTACTTCTGTGTAGTTTATATTAGAAGATATTCCATTTTGCACAATAGACCTCAAAGCGTTCCAATTGTCCACTTTCAGTTCATACAAAATGAGTGCTTCAAAACTGCTCAATCAAAAGAAACGTTCTACTCTGTTAGATGAATGCACAGACCAGAAAGAAGTTTCACAGAATGCTTCTGAGTAGTTTTAACCGGATGATAATTCGTTTTTCACCATAGGCCTCAATGTTCTCCAAATATACAATTGCAGATTGTACAAAAAGAGTGTTTCAAAACAGCTCAATCAAAATAAAAGTTCAACTCAGTCAGATGAATGCACAGATCAGAAAGTAGTTTCACAGAATCCTTCTGTGTAGTTTTTATTTGAAGATATTCCTTTTTCCACGTTATGCCTCAAAGGGCTCCAAATGTCCACTTACAGATTCTACAAAAAGAGTGTTTCAAAACTGCTCAGTCAAAAGAAAGTTTCCACTCTGTGAGATGAATGAACAGAATAGAAAGAAGTTTCACAGAATGCTTCTGTGTAGTTTTTGTGGGAAGATATTTCGTTTTTCACCATAGGCCTCAATGTTCTCAAAATGTCCACTTCCAAATTCTACAAAAGGATTGTTTCAAAACTGCTCAATGAAAAGAAAGGTTCCACTCTCTGAGATGAATGCACGGTTCATAAAGAAGTTTCCCAGATTACTTCTGTGTAGTTTATATTTGAAGATATTTCCTTTTTCACCATTGGCTTGGAAGCATTCAAAATGTCTCCATGCAGATTCTACAAAAAGAATGTTTCCAAACTGCTCAATCAAAAGGAAAGTTCTTCTCTGTGTGATCAACGCACAGAACAGAAAATAGTTTAGCAGAATGCTTCTGTGTAGTATTTTTGGGAAGATAGGTCGATTTTCACCCAGGCCTCAATGCTCTCCAAACGTCCAATTGCAGATTCTACAAAAAGAGTGTTTCAGCACTGCTCAGTCAAAAGAAATTTTCAACTCTTTTAGGTGAATGCACAGATAAGAAAGTTGTTTCATCAAATGCTTCTGTGTAGCTTTTGTTGGAAGATGTTTCCTTTCTCACCACAGGCCTCAAAGTGCTCCCAAATGTCTCCTTGCAGATTCTACAAAAGGAGTGTTTCAAAACTGCTCCATCAAAAGAAAGGTTCAACTCTGTTAGATAAATGCACAGATCAGAAGGAAGTTTCACAGAATGCTTCTGAGTAGTTTTAATCTGTAGATATTTGCTTTTTCACCATTTGCATCAAAGCGCTCCAAATGTCCACTTGCAGAATCTACAAAAAGAGTGTTTCAAAACTGCTCAGTCATAAGGCAGGTTCAACTCTGTTAGATAAAGGCACAGATCAGAAAAAAGTTTCGCAGAATGCTTCTGTGTAGTTTTTATTTCAATATATTTCCTTTTCCACTGTAGGCCTCAAAGCACTCCAGATGTCCACTTCCAGATTCTACAAAAAGAGTGTTTCAAAACTGCTCAATCAAAAGAATGGTAAATCTCTGTGAGATGAATGCACCAAACAAAAAGAAGTTTAACAGAATGCTGCTGGGTAGTTTTTAGGGGAAGATATTTGGTTTTTCACCATAGGCCTCAATGCTCTCCAAATATCCACTTACAGATTCAACAAAAAGAGTGTTTCAACACTGCGCAGTCAAAAGGAAGGTTCAACTGTGTTAGATGAATGAGCAGGTCTGAAAAAAGTTTCACAGAATGCTCCTATGTAGTTTTTATTGGAAAATATTTCCTTTTTCACCATACGCCTGAATGCGCTCCATATGTCCACTTGCTGATTCTACAAAAAGAGTTTTCCAAACTGCTCAATCAAAATAAATTTCCTTCTCTGTGACACAAACACACAGAACAGAAGGAAGTTTAACAGAATGCTTCTGGGTAGTTTTCATGAAAAGATATTTCATTTCTAAGCATAGGCCTGAACGCTCTACAAATGTCTACCTGCAGATTCTAGAAAAAGAGTTTTTCAAAACTACTCAGTCAAAAGAAATTTTCAACTCTGTTAGATGAATGTACAGATCAGAAAGAAGTTTCACAGAATGCTTCTGTGTAGTTTTTATTTGAAGATATTTCCTTTTTCATCATAGGCTTGAAAGCATTCCAAATGTCCACATGCAGGTTCTGCAAAAAGAGTGTTTCAAAACTGTTCAGTCAAAAGAAAGGTTCAACTCTGTTAGATGAAGGCACAGATCAGAAAGTAGTTTTGCAGAATGCTTCTGCGTAGTTTTTATTTCAATATATTTCCTTTTTCACCGTAGGCCTCAAAGCACTCCAAATATCCACTTCCAAATTCTACAAAAACAGTGTTTCAACACAGCTCAGTGAAAAGAAATGTTCAACTCTCTTAGATGAATGCACAGTTCATTGAATGCTTCTGTGTAGTTTTTGTTGGAAGATGTTTCCTTTCTCACCATAGGCCTCAAAGCACTCAAAATGTCTCCTTGCAGATTCTACAAAAGAGTTTCAAAAGTCCTCCATCAAAAGAAAGGTTCAACTCTGTTAGATAAATGCACAGATCAGAAAGAAGTTTCACAGAATGCTTCTGTATAGTTTTCATTTGAAGATATTTGCTTTTTCACCAATTGCCTCAAAGCGCTCCAAATGTCCACTTGCAGATTCTACAAAAAGAGTGTTTCAAAACTGCTCAGTCAAAAGAAAGGTTCTTCACTGTGAGATGAATGCACACAGCAGAAAGAAGTTTAACAGAATGCTTCTGGGTAGTTTTCATGGGAAGATGTTTCGTTTTTCACCATAGGCCTCAATGCTCTTCAAACGTCCAGTTTCAGATTCTACAAAAAGAGTGTTTCAAAACTGCTCAATCAAAAGAAAGGTTCAACTGTGTTCGATGAATGCATAGATCAGAAAGAAATTTAACAGAATGCTTCTATTTAGTTTTTATTTGAAGATATTTTCTTTTTCCCCATAGGCCTCAATACGCTCCAAATGTCCACTTGCAGATTCTACAAAAAGAGTTTTCAAAACTGCTCAATCAAAAGAAACGATCTTTTCTGTGACATAAACACACAGAACAGAAGGAAGTTTAACAGAATGCCTCTGTGTAGTTTTTATGGGAAGATATTTCGTTTTTCACCCTGGGCCTCAATGCTGTACAAATGTCCACCTGTAGATTCTACAAAAAGAGTGTTTCAACACTGCTCAGTCAAAAGAAAGGTTCAACTCTGTTTGATGAATGCACAGATCAGAAAGATGTTTCATTGAATGCTTCTCTGCAGTTTTTGTAGGAAGATATTTCATTTCTCACCATAGGCCTCAAAGCGCTCCATATGTCCACTTGCAGATTCCATAAAAAGAGTGTTTCCAAACTGCTCAATCAAAAGATAGGTTCTTCTCTGTAAGATGAGTGCACAGAAGAGAAATAATTTTCACAGAATCCTTCTGTGTAGTTTTCATGGGAAGAGATTTCATTTTTCACCGTAGGCCTCAATGTTCTCCAAATGTCCACTTGCAGATTCTACAATTAGAGTGTTTCAAAACTGCTCAATCAAAAGTAAGGTTCAACTCTCTTAGTTGAATGCAAAGATCAGAAAGAATTTTCACAGAATGCTTCCGTGTAGATTTTAGGGGAAGATATTTCGTTTTTCACCGTAGGCCTCAATGTTCTACAAATGTCCACTTGCAGATTCTACAAAAAGAGTGTTTCAAAACTGCTCAATCAAAAGAAAGGTTCAACTGTGTTCGTTGAATGTACAGATCAGAAAGAAATTTAACAGAATGCTTCTATGTAGTTTTTATTTGAAGATATTTCCTTTTTCCCCATAGGCCTCAATATGCTCCAAATGTCCACTTGCAGATTCTACAAAGAGAGTTTTCAAAACTGCTCAATCAAAAGAAACGATCTTCTCTGTGACATAAATGCACAGAACAGAAGGAAGTTTAACAGAATGCCTCTGTGTAGTTTTTATAGGAAGGTATTTCGTTTTTCACCCTGGGCCTCAATGCTGTCCAAACGTCCACCTGCAGATTTTACAAAAAGAGTGTTTGAACACTGCTCAGTCAGAAGAAAGGTTCAACTCTGTTTGATGAATGCACAGATCAGAAAGATGTTTCATTGAATGCTTCTCTGCAGTTTTTGTAGGAAGATATTTCATTTCTCACCATAGGCCTCAAAGCACTCCATATGTCCACTTGCAGATTCCACAAAAAGAGTGTTTCCCAACTGCTTAATCAAAAGATAGGTTCATCTCTGTAAGAAGAATGCACAGAAGAGAAATAAGTTTCACAGAATCCTTCTGTGTAGTTTTCATTGTAAGAGATTTCGTTTTTCACCGTAGGCCTCAATGCTCTTCAAACGACCACTTGCAGTTTCGACAAAAAGAGTTTTCCAAACTGCTCAATCAAAAGCAAGTTTCTTCTGTGTGAGATGAACGCAGAGAACACAAAGAAGCTGAACAGAATGCTTCTGGGTAGTTTTTATGGGATGATATTTCATTTCTCACCATAGGCCTCAATGCTCTACAAATGTCTACTTGCAGATTCTAGAAAAAGAGTGTTTCAAAACTTCTCAGTCAAAACAAAGGTTAAACTCTGTTAGATGAAGGCACTGATCAGAAGGTAGTTATGCAGAATGCTTCCATGTAGTTTTTATTGGAACATATTTCCTTCCTCACCATTGGCCTCAAAGCACTCGACATGTGCACCTGCAGATTCTACAAAAAAAGTGTTTCGAAACTGCTCAGTCAAAAGAAATGTTCAACTCTGGTAGATGAATGCACAGATCAGAAAGAAGTTTCACAGAATGCTTCTGTGTAGTTTTTATTTGAAGATATTTCCTTTTTCACTGTAGGCCTCAAAGAGCTCCAAATCTCCACCTGCAGATTCTAAAAAAGAGTGTTTCAAAACTGCTCAATCAAAAGAAAAGTTCTTCTCTGTGAGATAAACGCACAGAACAGAAAGAAGTTTAACAGAATGCTTCTGTGTAATTTTTTGGTGAATATATTTCGGTTTTCACCCTAGGCCTCAATTCTCTCCGAATATCCACTTGCAGATTCTATAAAAAGACTATTTCAACACTCTTCAGTGAAAAGAAATTTCCCACTCTGTTAGATGAAAGCACAGATCATTAATTTGTTTCATTGAATGCTTCCTTGTAGTGTTTGTTGGAAGGTATTTCATTTCTCACCATAGTTCTCAAAGCGCTCCAAATGTCCCGTTGCAGATTCTACCAAAAGAGTGTTTCAAAACTGCTCCATCAAAAGAAAGATTCAACTCTGTTAGATTAATGCACAGATCAGGAAGGAGTTTCACAGAATGCTTCTGTGTAGTATTTATTTGAAGATATTTCCTTTTTCTCCATAGACCTCAAAGCTCGCCAAATGTCCACTTCCAGATTCTACAAAGAGTGTTTCAAAAGTGCTCCATGAAAAGAAAGGTTCACTTCTGTTAGATGAAGGCAACGATCAGAAAGCAGTTTAGCAGAATGCTTCTGTGTAGTTTTTATTTGAAGATATTTCCTTTTTCACCACAGACCTCAAAGTGTTCCAATGTCCACTTGCAGATTCTACAAAAAGAGGGTTTCCAAACTGCTCAATCAAAAGAAAGGATCTTCTCTGTGAGATGAACCCACAGAACAGAAATTAGTTTAAGAGAATGCTTCTGGGTAGTTTTTATGGGAAGATATTTCATTTTTCACCATCAGCCTCAGTGCTCTTCAAACGTCCACTTGCAGATTCTACAAAAAGAGTGTTTCAAAACTGCTCAGTCAAAAGAAAGGTTCAACTCTGTTAGATGAAGGCACAGATCAGAAAGAAGTTTCACAGAATACTTCTGTGTAGTTTTTGTTTGAAGATATTTCCTTTTTCACCATAGGCCTCAAAGCACTCCAAATTTCCAATTCCGGATTCTACGAAAAGAGGGTTTCAAAACTGCTCAATCAAAAGAAATGTTTTTCTCTGTCAGATGAATGCACAGAACAGGAAGAAGTTTAACAGAATGCTTCTGGGTAGTTTTTATGGGAAGATATTCCTTTTTTCAAAATAGGCCTCAATGCTCTGAAACTGTCCACTTACAGATTCTAGAAAAAGAGTGTTTCAAAACTGCTCATTCAAAAGAAAGTTTCAACTCTGTTAGATGAATGTACAGATCAGAAAGATGTTTCAGTGAATGCTTCTGTGTAGTTTTTGTTGGAAGATATTTCATTTCTCACCATAGGCCTCAAAGCGCTCCAAATTTCCAATTGCAGATTCCACAAAAAGAGTGTTTCCAAACTGTTCAGTCAAAAGAAAGTTCAACTCTGTTAGATGAATGCACAGATCAGAAAGAAGTTTCACAGAATGCTTCTGTGTAGTTTTTATTTGAAGATATTTCCTTTTCCACCATAGGCTTCAAAGGGCTCCAAATGTCCACTTGCAGATTCTACAAAAAGAGTGTTTCAAAACTGCTCAATGAAAAGAGAGGTTCTTCTCTGTGAGATGAATGCACAGAACAGAAAGAAGTTTAACAGAATGATTCTGGGTAGTTTTTATGGGAAGATACTTCGTTTCTCACCATAGGCCTCAATGCTCTGCAAATATCTAATTGGAGATTCTAGAAATAGGGTGTTTCAAAACTGCTCAGTCAAAAGAAATGTTTAAATCTGTTAGATGAATGCACAGATCAGAAAGACGTTTCACAGAATGCTTCTGTGTAGTTTTTATTAGAAGATACTTCCTTTTTCACCATAGGCCTAAAAGCACTCCAAATTTTCACATGCAGATCATAATAAAAGAGTTTTTCAAAAGTGCTCAGTCAAAAGAAAGGTTCAACTCTGTTAGATGAAGGCACAGATCAGAAAGAAGTTTCGTAGAATGCTTGTGTATAGTTTTTATTTGAAGATATTTCCTTTTTCACCATAGGCCTCAAATCACTCCAAATGTCCACTTCCAGGTTCTACAAAAAGAGTGTTTAAAAACTACACAATCAAAAGAATGGTTCTTCTCTGTGAGATGAACGCACAGAATAGAAAGAAATTTAACAGATTGCTTCTGGGTAGTTTTTATGGGAAGATATTTCATTTTTCACCATAGGCCTCAATGCTCTCCAAATGTCCACTTTCAGATTCTACAAAAAGAGTGTCTGAAAACTGCTCAGTTATAAGAAAAGTTCAACACTTTTAGATGAATGCACAGATCAGAAAGAAGTTTAACCGAAGGCTTCTGGGTAGTTTTTATTTGAAGATATTTCCTTTTTCACCATAGGCCTCAAGGCACTCCAAATGTCCACTTCCAGATTCTACAAAAAGAGTGTTTCAAAACTGCTCAATCAAAAGAAACGATCTTCTCTGTGACATAAATGCACAGAACAGAAGGAAGTTTAACAGAATGCCTCTGTGTAGTTTTTATAGGAAGGTATTTCGTTTTTCACCCTGGGCCTCAATGCTGTCCAAACGTCCACCTGCAGATTTTACAAAAAGAGTGTTTGAACACTGCTCAGTCAGAAGAAAGGTTCAACTCTGTTTGATGAATGCACAGATCAGAAAGATGTTTCATTGAATGCTTCTCTGCAGTTTTTGTAGGAAGATATTTCATTTCTCACCATAGGCCTCAAAGCACTCCATATGTCCACTTGCAGATTCCACAAAAAGAGTGTTTCCCAACTGCTTAATCAAAAGATAGGTTCATCTCTGTAAGAAGAATGCACAGAAGAGAAATAAGTTTCACAGAATCCTTCTGTGTAGTTTTCATTGTAAGAGATTTCGTTTTTCACCGTAGGCCTCAATGCTCTTCAAACGACCACTTGCAGTTTCGACAAAAAGAGTTTTCCAAACTGCTCAATCAAAAGCAAGTTTCTTCTGTGTGAGATGAACGCAGAGAACACAAAGAAGCTGAACAGAATGCTTCTGGGTAGTTTTTATGGGATGATATTTCATTTCTCACCATAGGCCTCAATGCTCTACAAATGTCTACTTGCAGATTCTAGAAAAAGAGTGTTTCAAAACTTCTCAGTCAAAACAAAGGTTAAACTCTGTTAGATGAAGGCACTGATCAGAAGGTAGTTATGCAGAATGCTTCCATGTAGTTTTTATTGGAACATATTTCCTTCCTCACCATTGGCCTCAAAGCACTCGACATGTGCACCTGCAGATTCTACAAAAAAAGTGTTTCGAAACTGCTCAGTCAAAAGAAATGTTCAACTCTGGTAGATGAATGCACAGATCAGAAAGAAGTTTCACAGAATGCTTCTGTGTAGTTTTTATTTGAAGATATTTCCTTTTTCACTGTAGGCCTCAAAGAGCTCCAAATCTCCACCTGCAGATTCTAAAAAAGAGTGTTTCAAAACTGCTCAATCAAAAGAAAAGTTCTTCTCTGTGAGATAAACGCACAGAACAGAAAGAAGTTTAACAGAATGCTTCTGTGTAATTTTTTGGTGAATATATTTCGGTTTTCACCCTAGGCCTCAATTCTCTCCGAATATCCACTTGCAGATTCTATAAAAAGACTATTTCAACACTCTTCAGTGAAAAGAAATTTCCCACTCTGTTAGATGAAAGCACAGATCATTAATTTGTTTCATTGAATGCTTCCTTGTAGTGTTTGTTGGAAGGTATTTCATTTCTCACCATAGTTCTCAAAGCGCTCCAAATGTCCCGTTGCAGATTCTACCAAAAGAGTGTTTCAAAACTGCTCCATCAAAAGAAAGATTCAACTCTGTTAGATTAATGCACAGATCAGGAAGGAGTTTCACAGAATGCTTCTGTGTAGTATTTATTTGAAGATATTTCCTTTTTCTCCATAGACCTCAAAGCTCGCCAAATGTCCACTTCCAGATTCTACAAAGAGTGTTTCAAAAGTGCTCCATGAAAAGAAAGGTTCACTTCTGTTAGATGAAGGCAACGATCAGAAAGCAGTTTAGCAGAATGCTTCTGTGTAGTTTTTATTTGAAGATATTTCCTTTTTCACCACAGACCTCAAAGTGTTCCAATGTCCACTTGCAGATTCTACAAAAAGAGGGTTTCCAAACTGCTCAATCAAAAGAAAGGATCTTCTCTGTGAGATGAACCCACAGAACAGAAATTAGTTTAAGAGAATGCTTCTGGGTAGTTTTTATGGGAAGATATTTCATTTTTCACCATCAGCCTCAGTGCTCTTCAAACGTCCACTTGCAGATTCTACAAAAAGAGTGTTTCAAAACTGCTCAGTCAAAAGAAAGGTTCAACTCTGTTAGATGAAGGCACAGATCAGAAAGAAGTTTCACAGAATACTTCTGTGTAGTTTTTGTTTGAAGATATTTCCTTTTTCACCATAGGCCTCAAAGCACTCCAAATTTCCAATTCCGGATTCTACGAAAAGAGGGTTTCAAAACTGCTCAATCAAAAGAAATGTTTTTCTCTGTCAGATGAATGCACAGAACAGGAAGAAGTTTAACAGAATGCTTCTGGGTAGTTTTTATGGGAAGATATTCCTTTTTTCAAAATAGGCCTCAATGCTCTGAAACTGTCCACTTACAGATTCTAGAAAAAGAGTGTTTCAAAACTGCTCATTCAAAAGAAAGTTTCAACTCTGTTAGATGAATGTACAGATCAGAAAGATGTTTCAGTGAATGCTTCTGTGTAGTTTTTGTTGGAAGATATTTCATTTCTCACCATAGGCCTCAAAGCGCTCCAAATTTCCAATTGCAGATTCCACAAAAAGAGTGTTTCCAAACTGTTCAGTCAAAAGAAAGTTCAACTCTGTTAGATGAATGCACAGATCAGAAAGAAGTTTCACAGAATGCTTCTGTGTAGTTTTTATTTGAAGATATTTCCTTTTCCACCATAGGCTTCAAAGGGCTCCAAATGTCCACTTGCAGATTCTACAAAAAGAGTGTTTCAAAACTGCTCAATGAAAAGAGAGGTTCTTCTCTGTGAGATGAATGCACAGAACAGAAAGAAGTTTAACAGAATGATTCTGGGTAGTTTTTATGGGAAGATACTTCGTTTCTCACCATAGGCCTCAATGCTCTGCAAATATCTAATTGGAGATTCTAGAAATAGGGTGTTTCAAAACTGCTCAGTCAAAAGAAATGTTTAAATCTGTTAGATGAATGCACAGATCAGAAAGACGTTTCACAGAATGCTTCTGTGTAGTTTTTATTAGAAGATACTTCCTTTTTCACCATAGGCCTAAAAGCACTCCAAATTTTCACATGCAGATCATAATAAAAGAGTTTTTCAAAAGTGCTCAGTCAAAAGAAAGGTTCAACTCTGTTAGATGAAGGCACAGATCAGAAAGAAGTTTCGTAGAATGCTTGTGTATAGTTTTTATTTGAAGATATTTCCTTTTTCACCATAGGCCTCAAATCACTCCAAATGTCCACTTCCAGGTTCTACAAAAAGAGTGTTTAAAAACTACACAATCAAAAGAACGTTTCTTCTCTGTGAGATGAACGCACAGAATAGAAAGAAATTTAACAGATTGCTTCTGGGTAGTTTTTATGGGAAGATATTTCATTTTTCACCATAGGCCTCAATGCTCTCCAAATGTCCACTTTCAGATTCTACAAAAAGAGTGTCTGAAAACTGCTCAGTTATAAGAAAAGTTCAACACTTTTAGATGAATGCACAGATCAGAAAGAAGTTTAACCGAAGGCTTCTGGGTAGTTTTTATTTGAAGATATTTCCTTTTTCACCATAGGCCTCAAGGCACTCCAAATGTCCACTTCCAGATTCTACAAAAAGAGTGTTTCAAAACTGCTCAATCAAAAGAAAGGTTCTTCTCTGTGAGATGAATGAACAGAACAGAAAGAAGTTTAACAGAATGCTTCTGGGTAGTTTTTATCAGAAGATATTTCATTTTTCACCATAAGCCACAATGCTCTCCAAATGTCACTTACAGATCCAACGAAAAGAGTGTTTCAAAACTGCTCAGTCAAAAGAAAGGTTCAACTCTGTAAGATGAATGCACAGAACAGAAAGAAGATTAACAGAATGCTTCTGTGTAGTTTTTATTTGAAGATATTTCCTTTTTCAACATCGGCCTCAAAGCACTCCAAATGTCCACATCCAGATTCTACAAAAAGAGTGTTTCAAAACTGCTCAATCATAAGAAAGTTTCTTCTCTGTGAGATGAACTCACAGAACAGAAAGAAGTTTAACAGAATGTTTCTGGGTAGTTTTTATGGGAAGATATTTCATTTTTCACCATAGGCCTCAATTCTCTCCAAATGTCCACTTACAAAATCTACAAAAAGGGTGTTTCAAAACTGCTCAATCAAAAGAAAGTTTCAACTCTGTTAGATGAATGCACATCAGAAAGAAGTTTCACAGAATGCTTTTGTGTAGTTTTTGTTGGAATATATTCCGTTTTTCACCGTCGGCCTCAAAGCGTTCCAAATTTCCACTTACATATTCCACAAAAAGAGTGTTTCAAACTGCTCAATCTAAAGATAGGTTCATCACAGTAAAATGAATGCACAGAACAGAAAGAAGTTTCACAGAATCCTTCTGTGTAGTTTTCATGGGAAGATATTTCGTTTTTCACTAGGCATCAATGCTCTTCAAACATCCACTTGCAGTTTCTACAAAAAGACTGTTTCAAAACTGCTCAGTCAAAAGAAAAGTTCAATTCTGTTAGATGAATGCACAGATCAGAAAGAAGTTTCACAGAATACTTCTAGTTAGTTTTTATTTGAAGATATTTCCTTTTTCACCATAGGCCTCAAAGAGCTCCAATTGTCCACTTGCAGATTCTACAAAAAGAGTTTTCAAAACTGCTCAATCACACGGTGAAATACCGTCTCTAGAAAAAATACAAAAAAAATTAGCTGGGCATGGTGGCGGGTGCCTGTAGTCCCAGTTACTTGGAGAGGCTGAGGCAGGAGAATGGCGTGAACCCAGGAGGTGGAGCTTGCACTGAGCCGAGATCGCACCACTGCACTCCAGCCTGGATGACAGAGCAAGACTCTGTCCCCCAAAAAAAAAAAAAAAAAAACTGCTCAATCGAAAGAAAGGTTCTTTTCTGTGAGATGAACATACAGAACAGAAAGAAGTTTAACAGATTGCTTCTGGGTAGTTTTTATGGGAAGATATTTCGTTTCTCACCATAGGCCTCAAAGCTCTAAAATGTCTACTTGCAGATTCTAGAAAAAGAGTGTTTCCAAACTACTCACTCAAAAGAAATGTTCAAATCTGTTAGATGAAAGCACAGATAAGAAAGAAGTTTCACAGAATGTTTCTGTGTAGTTTTTATTTGAAGATATTTCCCTTTTTCAATGTAGGCCTCAAAGTGCTCCAAATATCCAATTGCAGATTCCACAAAAATGGTGTTTCTAAACTGCTCAATGAAAAGATAGATTCATCTCTGTAAGACGAATGCACAGAACAGAACGAAGTATCACAGAACCCTTCTGTGTAGTTTTTATGGGAAGATATTTCGTTTTTCACCCTAGGCCTCAATGCTCTCCAAAGGTCCAATTACTGATTCTACAAAAAGAGTGTTTCAACACTGCTCAGTCCAAAGAAAGATTCAACTATGTTAGATGAATGCACAGATAAGAAAGATGTTTCATTGAATGCTTCTGTGTAGTTTTTATGGGAAGATATTTCATATTTCACCCTAGACCTCAATGCTCTTCAAATGTCCACTTGCAGATTCTACAAAAAGAGTGTTTCAACACTGCTCAGTCAAGAGAAAGGATAAACTCTGCTAGATGAATGCACAGATCAGAAAAATGTTTCATTGAATGCTTCTGTTTAGTTTTGGTTGGAAGATATTTCGATTCTCAGCATAGGTCTCAAAACGCTCCAAATGTCCACTTGCAGATTCCTCAAAAAGAGTATTTCAAAACTGCTCAATCAAAACATAGGTTCATCTCTGTAAAATGAATGAACAGAACAGAAGGAAGTTTCACAGAATCCTTCTGTGTAGTTTTCATGGGAAGATATTCGTTTTTCACCATAGGCCTCAATGCTCTTCAAATGTCCACTTGCAGATTCTACAAAAAGAGTGTTTCAAAACTGCTCATACAAAAGGAAGGTTCAACTCTGTTAGACGAATGCACAGATCAGAAAGAAGTTTCTCAGAATGCTTCTATGTAGTATTTATTTGAAGATATTTCCTTTTTCACCATAGGCCTCAAAGCGCTCCAAATGTCCACTTGCAGATTCTACAAAAAGAGTTTTCAAAACTGCTCAATCATAAGAAAGGTCCTTCTCTGTGAGATGAATGCACAGAACAGAAAGAAGTTTAACAGAATGCTTCTTGTTAGTTTTTATGGGAAGATATTTCGTTTTCCACCATATTCCTCAATGCTCTACAAATGTCCACTTACCGATTCCAGAAAAAACTGTTTCAAAGCAGCTGAGTCAAAAGACATTTTCAACTCTGTTAGATGAATGCACAGGTCAGAAAGAAGTTTCACAGAATGCTTCTCTGAAGTTTTTATTTGAAGATATTTCCTTTCTCACCGTTGGCCTCAAAGAACTCCAAATGTCCACTTGCAGATTCTACAAAAAGAGTGTTTCAAAACTACTCAATCAAAAGAAAAGTTCTTCTCTGTGAGATAAACTCACAGAACAAAAAGAAGTTTAACAGAATGCTTCTGGGTAGTTTTTATTTGAAGATTTTTCCTTTTTCACCTTAGGCCTCAAAGAGCTCCAAATGTCTACTTGCAGATTCTACAAAAAGAGTGTTTCAACACTGCTCAGTCAAAGGAAAGTTTCAAATATGTTAGATGAATGCATAGATCAGATGGATGTTTCATTGAATGCTTCTGTGTAGTTTTTGTTGGAAGATGTTTCATTTCTCACCAGAGGCCTCAAAGCACTCCAAATGTCCACTTGCAGATTCTACAAAGAGAGTGTTTCAAAACTGCTCAGTTATAAGAAAGTTTCAACTCTGTTAGATGAACGCACAGATGAGAAAGAAATTTCACAGAATGATTCTGTGTAGTTTTCATTTGAAGATATTTCCTTTTTAACCATAGGCCACAAAGCTCTCCATATGTCCACTTAGAGATTCTACAAAAAGTTTGTTTCAAAACTGCTCAATCAAAAGAAAGTTTCTACACTGTGAGATGAAGGCACAGAACAGAAAGAAGTTTAACAGAATGCTTCTGGGTAGTTTTTATGGGAATGTACTTCATTTCTCACCATAGGCCTCAATGCTCCCCAAATGTGTACTTGGAGATTCTAGAAAAAAAGTGTTTCTAAACTGCTGAGTCAAAATAAAGGTTCAACTCTGTTAGATGAATGCACAGATCAGAAATAAGTTTCACAGAATGCTTCTGTGTAGTTTTTATTTGAAGATATTTCCTTTTTAACCATAGGCCTCAAGGCGCTCCAAATGTCCGCTTATAGATTCTACAAAAAGAGTGTTTCAACAGTGTTCAGTCAAAAGAAAGGTTCAACTCTGTTAGATGAATGCACAGATCAGAATGATGTATCATTGAATGCTTCTGTGTAGTTTTTGTTGGAAGATATTTCGTTTCTCACCATAAGCCTCAAAGAGCTCCAAATTTCCACTTGCAGATTCCACAAAATGTGTGTTTCCAAACTGCTCAATCAAAAGATAGGTTCATCTCTGTTAGATGAATGCACAGAACAGAAAGGAGTTTCACAGAATCCTTCTGTGTAGTTTTTGTGGGAAGATATTTCGTTTTTCACCGTATGCCTCAATGCTCTCCAAATGTCCACTTGCACATTCTACAAAAAGAGTGTTTCAACACTGCTCAGTCAAAAGAAACGTTCAACTCTGTTAGATGAATGCACAGATCAGAAAGATGTTTCACTGAATGCTTCTGTGTAATTTTTATTTGAAGATATTACCTTTTCCACCATAGGCCTCAAGGCGTTCCCAATGTCCACTTGCAGATGCTACGAAAAGAGT
Organism: Nomascus leucogenys; assembly: GCF_006542625.1. Lineage (NCBI taxonomy): Eukaryota > Metazoa > Chordata > Mammalia > Primates > Hylobatidae > Nomascus > Nomascus leucogenys. The sequence goes on along the minus strand of NC_044388.1, from coordinate 48,278,378 downwards.
GTTTCAAAACTACTCAATCAATAGAAACTTTCTTCTCTGTGCGATGAATGCACAGAACACAGAGAAGTTTAACAGACTACTTCCGGGTAGTTTTTATGGGAAGATACTTCATTTCTCACCATAGGTCTCAATGCTCTCAAAATGTCTGCTTGGAGTTTCTAGAATAAGAGTGTTTCAAAACTGCTCAGTCAAAAGAAAGGTTCAACTCTGTTAGATGAATGCACAGATCAGATAGAAGTTTCACAGAATGCTTCTGGGTAGTTTTTATTTCAAGATTCTTCCTTTTTCACCATAGGCCTCAATGCGCTCTAAATGTGCACTTGCAGATTCTACAAAAAGAGCGTTTCAAAACTGCTCAATCAAAAGATAGGTTCATCTCTGTAAAATGAATGCACAGAACAGAAAGTAGTTTCACAGAATCCTTCTGTGTAGTTTTCATGGGAAGATATTTCGCTTTTCACCATAGGTTTCAATGCTCTTCAACGTCCACTTATAGATTTTACAAAAACAGTGTTTCAAAACTGCTCAGTAAAAGGAAAGGTTCAACTCTGTTAGGTAAATGCACAGATCAGGAAGAAGTTTCACAGAATGCTTCTTCGAAGTTTTTATTTGAAGATATTTCCTTTTTCACCATAGGCCTCAAAGCGCTCCAAATGTCCACTTGCAGATTATACAAAAAGGGTGTTTCAAAACTGCTCAATCAAAAGAATAGTTCTTCTCTGTGAGCTGAACCCACAGAACAGAAAGAAGTTTCACAGAATGCTTCTGGGTAGTTTTTATGGAATACACTTCTTTTCTCACCATAGGACTCAGTGCTCTCCAAGTGTGTACTTTGAGATTCTAGAAAAAGAGTGTTTCAAAACTGCTCAGTCAAAAGAAAGTTTCACCTGTTAGATGAATGCACAGATCAGAAAGAAGTTTCACAGAATGCTTCTGTGAAGTTTTTATTTGAAGATATTTCCTTTGTCACCATAGGTCTCAAAGCCCTCCAAATGTCCACTTGCCGATTCTTCAAAAAGATTGTTTCAAAAATGCTCAGTCAAAAGAAAGTTTCAACTCTGTTAGATGAAGGCACCGTTCAGAAAGAAGTTTCACAGAATGCTTCTATGTAGTTTTTATTTGAAGATATTTCCTTTTTAACCATGGGCCTCAATGAGCTCCAAATGTCCACTTGCAGATTGTACAAAATGTGTGTTTCAAAACTGCTCAATCAAAAGATACGTTCACTTCTGTAAGATTAATGCCCAGAACAGAAAGAAGTTTCACAGAATCCTCCTTTGTTGTTTTCATTGGGAGATATTTCATTTTTCACCATAGGACTCAAAGCGCTCCAAATGTCCACTTGCAGATTCTACAAAAAGAGTGTTTCAAAACTGCTCAGTCAAAAGAAAGTTTCAACTCTGTTAGATGAATTCACTGAGTAGAAAGAAGTTTCACAGAATTCTTCTGTGTAGTTTTTATTTGAAGATATTTCTTTTCTCACCATTGGCCTCAAAGTGCTCCATATATCTACTTGCAGATTCTACAAAAAGTGTGTTTAAAACTCCTCAATCAAAATATACGTTCAACACTGTAAGATGAGTGCACAGAACAGAAAGATGTTTCACAGAATCCTATGTAGTTCTCACGGGATATGATTCTTCTTTCACGATAGGCCTCAATGCTCTCCAAATGTCTACATGCAGATTCTCAAAAAGAGTGTTTCAAAACTGCTCAGTCAAAAGGAAGTTTCAACTCTGTTAGATGAACGCACAGATCAGAAAGAAGTTTCACAGAAAGCTTCTGTGTAGTTTTTATTTAAAGATATTTCATTTTTCTCAATAGGCTTTAAAGCACTCCAAATGTCCAATTGCAGATTCTACAAAAAGAGGGTTTCAAAACTGCTCAATAAATAGAAAGCTTCTTCTCTGTGAGATGAACGCACGGAAGAGAAAGAAGTTTAACAGAATGCTTCTGTGTAGTTTTTACGGGAAGATATTTCGTTTCTCATCCTAGGCCTCAATGCTCTTCAAATATCCACTTGCAGATTCTACAAAAAGGTGTTTTAAAACTGCTCAGTCAAAAGAAGGGTTCAACTCTGTTAGATGAATTAGCAGATCAGAGAGAAGTTTCACACAATGCTACTGTGTAGTTGTTATTTGAAGATATTTCCTTTTTGATTATTGGCCTCAAACACTCCAAATGTCCGCTTGAAGATCCTACAAAAGCAGTGTTTCAAAACTGCTCAATAAATAGACAGTTTCTTCTCTGTGAGATGAATGCACAGAACAGAAAGAAGTTTAACAGAATGCTTCTGTGTAGTTTTTATGGGAGATATTTCATTTTTCATCCTAGGCCTCAATGCTCTTCAAATATCCACTTGCAGATTCTACGAAAAGATGTTTTAAAAATGCTCAGTCAATAGAAGCGTTCAACTCTGTTAGATGAATTTGCAGATCAGAGAGAAGTTTCACACAATGCTTCTGTGTAGTTTTTATTTGAAGATATTTCCTTTTTCACCATAGGCCACAAAGTGCTCCAAATGTCCACTTGCAGATTCTACAAAAAGAGTGTTTCAAAACTGCTCAATCAAAAGAAATGTTCTTCTCTGTGAGATGAACGCACAGAACAGAAGGAAGTTAAACAGAATGCTTCTGTGTATTTTTTATGGGAAGATATTTCGTTTTTCACCATAGACCCCAATGCTCTCCAATGTCAACTTGCAGATTCTACAAAAAGAGTGTTTCAAAATTGCTCAGTCAAAAGAAAGTTTCAACTCTGTTAGATGAATGCACAGATCAGAAAGAAGTTTCACAGAATGCATCTGTGTGGTTTTTATTTGAAGATATTTCGTTTCTCACCATAGGACTCAATATTCTCCAAATGTCCACTTGCAGATTCTACAAAAAGAGTGTTTCAAAACTGCTCAATCAAATGATAGGTTCATCTCTGTAAGACGAATGCACAGAACAGAAGGAAGTTTCACAGAATCCTTATATGTAGTTTTTATGGGAAGATATTTCCTTTTTCACCATAGGCCTCAAAGCTCTACAAATGTCGAATTGCAGAATCTACAAAAAGAGTGTTTCAAAACTACTCAATCAAAATAAATATTCTTCTCTGTGAGATGAAAGCACAGAACAGAAAAAAATTTTAACTGAATGCTTCTGTGTAGTTTTTTTGGAAATAGATTTCGTTTTTCACCCTGGGCCTCAAAGCTCCCCAAATGTCCGCTTTCAGATTCTACAAAAAGAGTGTTTCAAAACTGCTCACTCAAAAGAAAGTTCATATCTGTTAGATGAATGCAGAGATCAGAAAGAAGTTTCATAGAATGCTACTGTGTAGTTTTTATTTGAAGATATATCCTTTTTCACCATAGGCCTCAAAATGCTCCAAGCGTCCACTTGCAGATTCTACAAAAAGAGTGTTTCAAAACTGCTCAATCAAAAGAAAGGTTCTTCTCTGTGAGATGAGTGCACAAAACAGAAAGAAGTTTAACAGAATGCTTCTGGGTAGTTTTTACGGGAAGATATTCCGTTTTTCACCATTGGCCTCAATGCTCTCCAAATGTCCTCTTGCAGATTTCACCAAAAGAGTGTTTCAAAACTGCTCAGTGAAAAGAAAGGTTCAATTCTGTTAGATGAATGCACAGATCAGAAAGAAATTTCACAGAATGCTTCCCTGTAGTTTTTATTTGAAGATATTTCCTTTTGTGCCATAGGGCTATAAGCGCTCAAAGTTTCCACTTGCATATTCTACAAAAAGAGTGTTTAAAAACTGCTCAATCAAAAGATAGGTTCATCTCTGTAAGAGGAATGCACAGAATAGAAATAATATACAGAATCCTTCTGTGTAGTTTTTATGGGAAGATATTTTGTTTTTCACCGTAGGCCTCAATGCTCTCCAAATGTCGAATTGCAGATTCTACAAAAAAGACTGTTTCAAAACTGCTCAGTCAAAAGAAAGGTTTAACTCTGTTAGATGAATGTGCAGATCAGAGAGAAGTTTCACACAATGATGTTGTATAGTTTTTATTTGAAGATATTTCCTTTTTCATCATAGGCCTCAAAGCACTCCAAGTGTCCACTTGCAGATTCTAGAAAAAGAGTGTTTCAAAACTGCTCAATCAAATGAAAAGTTCTTCTCTGTGAGATGAATGCATAGAACACAAAGCAGTTTAACAGAATGCTTCTGTGCAGTTTTTATCGGAAGATATTTCGTTTTTCACCATAGTCCTCAATGCTCTCCAAATGTGCACTTGCAGATTCAACCAAAAGTGTTTTTCAAAACTGCACAGTAAAAAGAAATGTTCAACTCCGTTAGATGAATGCACAGATCAGGAAGGAGTTTCACAGAATTTTTCTGTGTAGTTTTTATTTGAAGATATTTCCTTATTCACCAAAGGCCTCAAATTGCTCAAAATATCCACTTGTAGATTCTACAAAAAGAGTGTTTCAAAACTGCTCAGTTAAAAGAAAGTTTCAACTCTGTTAGACGAATGCACAGATTGGAAAGATGTTTCACAGAATGCTTCTGTATAGTTTTTATTTGAAGATATTTCCTTTTTCTCCATAGGCCTCAGAGTGCTCCAAATGTCCACTTTCAGATTCTACAAAAAGAGTGTTTCATAACTGCTCAATCAAAAGAATGGTTCTTCTCTGTGAGATGAATGCACAGAACAGAAAGAAGTTTCACAGAATCCTTATATATAATTTTTATGGGAAGATATTTCATTTTTCACCATAGGCCTCAAAGCTCTACAAATGTCGAATTGCAGAATCTACAAAAAGAGTGTTTCAAAGCTACTCAATCAAAATAAATATTCTTCTCTGTGAGATGAAAGCACAGAACAGAAAGAATTTTAACCGAATGCTTCTGTGTAGTTTTTATGGGAAGATATTTCGTTTTTCATCCTGGGCCTCAATGCGCTCAAAATGTCCACTTGCATATTCTACAAAAAGAGTGTTTCAAAACTGCTCAGTCAAAACAAAGTTCATATCTGTTAGATGAATGCAGAGATCAGAAAGAAGTTGCACAGAACGCTTTTGTGTAGTTTTTATGTGAAGATATTTCCTTTTTCACCATTGGCCTCAGAGCGCTCCTAATGTCCACTTGCAGATCCTACAAAAAGAGAGATTCACAACTTCTCAATGAAAGGAAAGTTTCAGCTCCATGAGATGAATGCACAGATCAGGAAGACGTTTTGCAGAATGCTTCTTTGTAGTTTTTATATTAAGTTATTTCTTTCTTCACCGATGGCCTCAAAGCGCTCCAAATGTCCTCTTGCAGATTCTACCAAAAGAGTGTTTCAAAACTGCTCAATCAAAACAAAGGTTCACCTCTGTGAGATGAATGCACAGATCAGAAAGAAGTTTCACGGAATGCTTCTGTGTAATTTTTATGTGAAGATATTTAGATTTTTACCATAGGCCTCAAAGCGCCCAAAGTGTCCAAGTACAGATTCTACAAAAAGAGTGTTTCAAAACTGCTGAATCAAAAGAAAGTTCAACTCCATGAGATGAATGTGCAGATCAGAAAGAACTTTTGCAGAATGCTTCTGTGTAGTTTTTATGTGAAGATATTTCATTTTTCAACTTAGGCCTCAAAGCGCTCCAACTGTCCACTTGCAGATACTACAAGAAGAGTGTTTCAAAACTGTTCAATGAAAAGAATGGTTCAATTCTGTGAGAAAAATGCACAGATCAGTAAGAAGTTTCACACAATTCTTCTGTGTAGTTTTCATGTGAAGATATTTCCTTTTTCACCATAGGCCTCAAAGCACTCCAACTGTCCACTTGCAGATTCTACAAATAGAGTGTTTCAAAACTGCTCAATCAAAGGAAAGATTCAACGCTGTGAGATGAATGCACAGATCAGAAAGAAGTTTCACAGAATGCTTCTGTGTAGTTTTAATGTGTAGATATTTCCTTTTTCACCATAGGCCTCAAAGCATTCCAAATGTCCACTTGCAGATTATAGAAAAAGAGTGTTTCGAAACTCCTAAATCAAAGGAAAGGCTCAACTTTGTGAGTTGAATGCACAGATAGGAAAGAAGTTTTGCAGAATACTTCAGTGTAGTTTTTATGAGAAGATATTACTTTTTTCACCATAGGCCTCAAAGCGCTCCCAATGTCCACTTGCAGATTCTCCAAAAACAGGTTTCAAAACAGGTAAATCAAAAGAAAGGTTCAACTCTGTGAGAGGGATGCACAGATCAGAACAATCTTTTACAGAATGCTTCTGTCTAGTTTTTATGTGAACATATTTCCTTTTCCACCATAGGCCTGAAAGCGCTCAAAATGTCCAGTGGCAGATTCTACAAAAAGACTATATCAAAATTTCTAAATAAAAAGAATGGTTCAACTCTGTGAGATGAATGCACCCATCAGAACGGAGTTTTGCAGAATGCTTCTGTGTAGTTTTTTTGTGGAGATATGTCCTTTGTTTCCATTGGCCTCAAAGCGCTGCAAATATCCACTTGCAGATTCTATGGAAAGAGTGTTTCAAAAGTGCTCAATCAAAAGAAATATTCAAATCTGTGAGATGAATGCACAGAATAGAAAGAAGTTTTGCAGAATGCTTCCATGTAGTTTTTATGTGCAGATACTGCTTTTTTCACCATAGGCATCAAAGCGCTCCAAAGGTCCACTTGCAGATTGTACAAAAAGAGAATTTCAGAACTCCTCAATCAAAAGAAAGTTTCAGCTTTGTGAGATGAATGTACAGAGCAGAAAGAAGTTTCACAGAATGCTTTTGTGAAGTTTTAATGTGCAGATATTTCCTTCTCCTCCATACGCCCCAAAGCACTCCAAATGTCCACTTGCAAAATCTACCAAAGAAGTGTTTCAAAACTGCTCAACCAAAAGAAGGGTTCAACACTGTGAGATGAATGCACAGATCAGAAAGAAGTTTCATAGAATGCTTCTGTGTAGTTTTGATTGGAAGACATTTAGTTTTTCACCTAAGCCTCAAAGTGCTGCAAGCAATCACTTGAAGATTCTACAGAAAGAGTGGTTCAAAACTGCTCAATCAAGAGAAAGGCTCAACTCTGTGAGATGTATGCACTGATCAGAACGAAGTTTCACAGAATGCTTCTGTGTAGTTTTTATGTGAATATATTTCCTTTTTCACCATAGGACTCAAAGCCCTCCAAATGTCCACTTGCAGATTCAACAAAAAGAGAGTTTCAAAACGGCTCAATGAAAAGAAATGGTCAACTCTGTGAGATGAATGCACAGATCAGAAAGAAGTTTTGCATAATGCTAGTATGTAGTTTCCATGTGAAGATATTTCCTTTTCAACCATGGGCCACAAAGCGCTCCAAATATTCACTTGCAGATTCTACAAAAACAGTGTTACAAAACTGCTCAATCAAAAGTAAGGTTCAACTCTGTGAGATGAATGCACAGATTAGAAAGAAGTTTCACAGAATGCTTCTATGTAGTTTTCATGTACAGATATTTCAATTTTCACCATTGTCCTCAAAGTGCTCCAAATGTGACATTGCAGATACTACAAAAAGAGTGTTTCAAAACTGCTCAATTGAAAGAAAGATTCTACTCGGTTAGATGAATGCACGGATAAGAAAGAACTTTCACAGAATGCTTCTTTGTAGTTTTTATGTCAGATATTTCCTTTTTAACCATAGGCCTCAAAGCGCTCTAAATATCCACTTGCAGATTCTACAAAAAGAGTGTTTCAAAACTGCTAAATCAAAAGAAAGGTTAAACTCTGTGAGATGAATGCACAGATCAGAAAGAAGTTTCACAGAATGCTTCTGTGTAGGTTTTATGTGAAGATATTTCCTTTTGCACCAGAGGCCTCAAAGAGCTCGAGATGTCCCCTCGTAGATTCTTCAAAAGAGTGTTTCAAATCTGCTCCATCAAAAGAAAGGTTCAACTCTGTGAGATGAATGCAAAGATCAGAATGAAGTTTCACAGAAAGCTTCTGTGTAGTCTTTATTTGAAGATATTTCCTTTTTCACCATAGGCCTCAAAACACTCCAAGTGTCCCCTTGCAGATTCTAAAAAAGAGTGTTTCAAAACTGCTCAATTAAAAGAAAAGTTTAACTCAGTGAGATGAATGTACAGATCACAAAGAAGTTTCAAAGAATGCTTCTTTGTAGTTTTTATGTGAAGATATTTCCTTTTTCACCATTGGTCTCAAAGCGCTCCAAGCATCCACTTGCAGTTTCTACAAAAAGAGTGTTTCAGAACTGCTCAATGAAAAAGTGTTCAACTCTGTGAGATGAATGCACAGGTCTGAAATATGTTTCACAGAATGATTCTGTGTAGTTTTTGTGTGCAGATATTTCCATTTTCAACATTGTCCTCAAAGCGCTCCACATGTCCACTTGCAGATTCTACAAAATGTGTGTTTCAAAACTGCGCAATTGAAAGAAAGTTTCAACTCATGAGATGAATGTGCAGATCAGAATGAAGTTTCGCAGAATGCTTCTGTGTAGTTTTTGTGGGAAGATATTTCCTTTTTAACCAGAGATCTAAAAGCACTCCAAATGTCCACTTGCAGATTCTACAAAAAGAGTGTTTCAAAACTGCTCAATCAAAAGTAAGGGTCAACTCTGTGAGATGAATGCACAGATTAGAAAGAAGTTTCACAGAATGCTTCTGTGTAGTTTTCATGTGCAGATATTTCCATTTTCACCATTGTCCTCAAAGCGCTCCAAATGTCCCATTGCAGATTCTACAAAAAGAGTGTTTCAAAACTGCTCTGTCAAAAGAAATATTCTACTCTGGTAGACGAATGCACAGACAGGAAAGAAGTTTCACAGAATGCTTCTGTGTAGTTTTTATGTAAGATATTTCCTTTTTAACCGTAGGCCTTAGAGCACTCTAAATATCCATTGCAGATTCTACAAAAAGAGTGTTTCAAATCTGCTACATCAAAAGAAAGGTTAAACTCTATGAGATGAATGCACAGAAAAGAAAGAAGTTTTGCAGAATTCTTCTGTGTAGGTTTTATGTGAAGATATTTCCTTTTGCACCAGAGGCCTCAAAGAGCTCCAGACGTCCCCTCGTAGATTCTTCAAAAGAGTGTTTCAAATCTGCTCAATCAAATGAAAGGTTCAACTCTGTGAGATGAATGCAAAGATCAGAATGAAGTTTTGCAGAAAGCTTCTGTGTAGTCTTTATTTGAAGATATTTCCTTTTTCACCATAGGCCTCAAAGCACTCCAAATGTCCACTTGCAGATTCTAAAAAAGAGTGTTTCAAAACTGCCCAATTAAAAGCAAAGTTCAACTCAGTGAGATGAATGTACAGATCAGAAAGAAGTTTCAAGGAATGCTTCTTTGTAGTTTTTATGTGAAGATATTTCCTTTTTCTCCGTTGGCCTCAAAGCACTCCAAGTGTCCACTAGCAGTTTCTACAAAAAGAGTGTTTCAGAACTGCTCAATGAAAAAAGGTTCAACTCTGTGAGATGAATGCACAGGTCAGAAATATATTTTACAGAATGCTTCTCTGTAGCTTTTATGTGCAGATATTTCCTTTTACACCATAAGCCTCAAAGTGCTCAAAATGTCCACTTGCAGATTATACAAAAAGAATGTGTAAAAACTTCTCAATCAAAAGAAAGTTTCAACTCTGAAAAATTAATTCACAGAGAGGAAAGAAGTTTCACAGAACGCTTCTGTGTAGTTTTTATGTGAAAATATTTCCTTCTTCACCACAGGTCTCAAAGCACTCCAAATGTCCAATTGCAGATTCTACAAAAAGAGTGTTTCAAAACTGCTCAATGAAAAGAAAAAGTCAACTCGGTGAGATGAATGCCTAGATCAGAAAGAAGTTTCATGTCATGCTACTGTGTAGTTTCCATGTGAAGATATTTCCTTTTCAACCATAGGCCACAAAGCACTCCAAATGTCCACTTGCAGATACTACAAAAAGAGTGTTTCAAACATGCTCAATCAAAAGAAAGGTACAACTCTATGAGATGAATGCACAGATCAGAAAGAAGTTTTGCACAATGTTTCTGTGTAGTTTTTATATGGAGTTATTTCCTTTTTTTACATAGGCCCCAAAGCGCTCAAAATATCCACTTGCAGATTCTACAGAAAGAGGGTTTCAAAACTGCTGAATTAAAGGAAAGGTTCTAATCTGTGAAATGAATACACAGAATAGAAAGGAGTTTTGCAGAATACTTTTGTGTAGTTTTTATGTGCAGATATTTCCTTTTTCACCATAGGCCTCAAAGAGCTCTAAATGTCCACTTGCAGACTCTACCAAAAGACAGTTTTAGAACTGCTCAATCAAAAGAATGTTTCAGCTCTGTGAGATGAATGCACAGATCAGAAAGAAGTTTTGCAGAATGCTTCTCTATAGTTTTTATGTGGAGATGTTTCCTTTTTCACCATAGACCTCAAAGCACTCACAATGTCCACTTTCCGATTCTACCAAATGAGTGTTTCAATATTGCTCAAACAAAAGAAAGCTTGAACTCTGTGAGATGAATGCACAGATCAGAAAGAAGTTTCACAGAATGCTTCTGTGTAGTTTTTATTTGCAGATATTTCCTTCTCTTCCATACGCCTCAAAGCACTTCAAATGTCCACTTGAAAAATCTATCAAAAGAGTGTTTCAAATCTGCTCAATCAAAAGAAAGGTTCAAATCTGTGAGACGAATGTACAGAATAGAAAGAAGTATTGCAGAATGCTTCTGTGTACTTTTTATGTGCAGATATTACTTTTTCCACCGTTGGCCTCAAAGCGCTCTAAATATCCACTTGCAGATTCTACAAAAAGAGAGTTTCAGAACTGCTCAATCAAAAGTAAGTTTCAGCTTTGTGAGATGAACGCAGAGATCAGAAAGAAGTTTTGCAGAGTGCTTCTGTGTAGTTTTTATGTGCTGATACTCCCTTCTCCTCCATATGCCTCAAAGGGCTCCAAATGTCCACTTGCAAAATCAACCAAAAGAGTGTTTCAAAACAGCTCAATCAAAAGAAAGGTTCAATACTGTGAGATGAATGCACAGATCAGAAAGAAGTTTCGTAGAATGATTCTGTGTAGTTTTTATATGAAGATATGTAGTTTTTCACTGTAGGCCTCAAAGCGCTCCAAGCGTCCACTTGAAGATTCTACAAAAAGAGGGTTTGAAACCTACTCAATCAAAAGAAAGTTTCAACTCTGTGAGATGTATGCACCGATCAGAAAGATGTTTCACAGAATACTTCTGTGTAGTTTTTATGTGAAGATATTTCCTTTTTCACCACAGACCTCAAAGCCCTCCAAAGGTCCACTTGCAGATTCTACAAAAAGAGTGTATCAAAACTGCTCAATTAAAAGAAAGTTTCAACTCTGTGAGATGAATGTGCACATCCCAAAGAAGTTTCTCAGAATTCTTCTGTCTAGTTTTTATTTAAAGTTATTTCCTTTTCCACTATAGGCCGCAGAGCTCTCCTAATATCCAGTGGCAGATTCTACAAAAAGAGTGTTTCAAAAGTGCTCATTCAAAAGTAATATTAAACTTTGAGTGAGGAATGCACACATAACAAGGAAGTTTGTCAGAATGCTTCTGTGCTGTTTTTATGTGGAGATATTTCATTTTTAACCATAGGCCTCAAAGCTCTCCAAATGTCCACATTTAGATTCTACAAAAAGAGTGTTTCAAAACTGCTCTATGAAAAGGAAGGTGCAACTCTGTTAGATGAATGCACAGATCGGAAAGGATTTTCACAGAATGCTTCTCTGTAGTTTTTATGTGAAGATATTTCCTTTTTCATGATAAGCCTCAAGGCGTTCCAAAAGTCCACTTACAGATTCTGCATAAAGAGTGTTTCAAAAGTGCTCAATCAAAACAAAGGTTCAACTCTGTGAGATGAATACACAGGTCAGAAAGATGTTCCACAGAATGCTTTTGTGTAGTTTTTATGGGAAGATATAACCTTTTTCACCATAGGCCTCAAAGCCCTCCAAATATCCACTTGCAGATTCTACAAAAAGAGTGCTTCAGGAATGCTCAATCAAAAGAAAGCTTCAACTCTGTGAGTCGAATGCACAGATCACAAAGAAGTTCCTCAGAATTCTTCTGTCTAGTCTTTGTTTGAAGATATTTCCTTTTCCACTATAGGCCACAGGGCTCTCCAAATATCCAGTGGCAGATTCTACAGAAAGAGTGTTTCAAAACTGCTCAATCATAAGAAAGGTTAAATTGTGGGTGAGGAATGCACACATAACAAGGAAGTTTGTCAGAATGCTTCTGTACAGTTTTTATGTGGAGATATTTCCTTTTTCACCATAGGCCTCAAAGGGCTCCAAATGTCCACTTGCAGATTCTACAAAAAGAGTGTTTCGAAACTGCTCAATCAAAAGAAAGTTTCAAATCTGTGAGATGAATGCACAGATCAGGAAGAAGTTTCGCAGAATGCTTCTGTGTAGTTTTTATGTGCCAATATTTCCTTTTTCACCATAGGCCTCAAAGGGATCCTATTGTCCACTTGCAGATTCTACAAAAGAGTGTTTCAAAACTGCTCAATCAAAATAAAGGTTCAACTCTGTGAGACCAATGCACAGATCACATAGTATTTTCTCAGAATTCTTCCATCTGGTATTTCTTTGAAGATATTTTCTTTTCCACTGTATGCCAAAGAACTCTCCAATTACCAAATGGCATATTAAACAAAAAGATTGTTTCAAAACAGCTCAATGAAAAGAAAGGTTAAACTCTAAATGAGGAATGCACACATAACAAGGAAGTTTGTCAGAACGATTCTGTGTAGTTTTTATGTGGAGATATTTCCTTTTTCTCCTTAGGCCTCAAAGCACTCCAAATATCCACTTACAGATTCTCCAAAAAGACTGTTTCAAAACTGCTCTATCAACAGAATTGTTCAAATCTGTGAGATGAATGCATAGATGAGAAAGAAGTTTCACAGAATGCTTCTGTGTAGTTGTTATATGAAGATATTTCACCAGAGGTCTCAAAGTGCTCCAAATGTCCACTTATAGATTCTACAAAAACAGTGTTTCAGAACTGCCCAATCAAAAGAAAGGTTCAACTCTGTGAGATGAACGCACAGATCACAAAGAAGTTTCTCAGAATTCTTCTGTCTGGCTTTTACTTGTAGATATTTCCTTTTCTAATATAGGCCACTGAGCTATCCAAATATCCAATGCAGATTCTACAAAAAGACTGTTTTAAAACTGCTCAATCAAAAGAAAGGTTAAACTCTTAGTGAGGAATGCACACATAACAAGGAAGTTTGGTGGAATGGTTCTCTGTAGTTTTTATGTAGAGATATTTCCTATTTCACCATAGGCCTCAAAACGCTCCAAATGTCCATTTGCAGATTCTACAAAAAGAGTGTTTCAAAACTGCTCAATGAAAAGAAAGGTTTAACTCTGTGAGATGCATGCACAGATCAGAAGGAGGTTTCACAGAATGCTTCTGTGTAGTTTCTATGTGCACACATTTCCTTTTTCACCATAGGCCTCAAAGCACACAAAATGTCCACTTTCAGATTCTACAAAAAGAGTGTTTCAAAACTGGTTAATCAAAAGAAATGTTCAACTCTGTGAGATGAATGCACAGATCACAAAGTAGTTTCTCAGAATTCGTCTGTCTAGTTTTTATTTGAAGATATTTCCTTTTCCACTATTGGCTGCTGAACTCTCCAATTACCCAAAGGCAGATTCTCCAAATAGAGTGTTTCAAAACTGTTCAATCAAAAGTAAGTTTCAACTCTGTGAGGTGAATGCACAGATCACAAGGAGGTTTCTCAGAATTCATCTGTCTAGTATTTATTTGAAGGTATTTCCTTTTCCACTATAGGCCAAAGAACTCTCCAATTACTCAATGGCAGATTCTACAAAAAGAGTGCTTCAAAACTGCTCAATCAAAAGAAAGGTTAAACTCTGAGTGAGGAATGCATACATAACAATGAAGTTTGTCACAATGTTTCCACGTATTTTTTAGTGTGGAGATATTTCCTGTTTCACCATAGGCCTCAGAGCCCTCCAAATGTCCACTTACAGATTCTACAAAAAGAGTGTTTCAAAACTGCTCAATGAAAAGAAAGGTTCAACTCTGTGAGATGAATGCACCAATCAGAAAATAGTTTTGCAGAATGCTTCTGTGCAGTTTTTACGTGAAGACATTTCCTTTTTCACCATAGACCTCAAAGCACTCAAAATGTCCACTTGCAGATTCCTCAAAAAGAGTGTTTCAAAACTGCTCTATCAACAGAATGGTTCAAATCCATGAGATGAATGCACAGATGTGAAAGAAGTTTCAAAGAATGCTTCTGTGTAGTATTGATGTGAAGATGTTTCCTTTTTCACCAGAAGCCTCAAAGCGCTCCAAATGTCCACTTGCAGATTCTACAAAAAGAGGGTTTCAGAACTGCTCAATCAAAAGAAAGGTTCAATTATGTGAGACGAATGCACGGATAACCACAGGGTTTCTCAGAATTCTTCTGTCTAGTTTTATTTGAAGATATTTCTTTTTCTTCCATAGGCCACAGAGCTCTCTAAGTATCCAATGCAGATTCTACAAAAAGAGTGTTTAAAAACTGCTCAATCAAAAGAAAGTTTAAACTCTGAGTTAGGAATGCACACATGACAAGGAAGTTTGTTGGAATGCTTTTGTGTAGTTTTTATGTGGAGACACTACCTATTTCACCATAGGCCTCAAAGCACTCCAAATGTCCACTTGCAGATTCTACAAAAAGGGAATTTCAAAACTGCTCAATCAAAAGAAAGGTTTAAATCTGTGAGATGAATGTACAGATCAGAAAGAAGTTTCACAGAATGCTTCTGTGTAGTTTTCATGTGCAGATATTTCCTTTTTCACCATAGGCCTCAAAGTGCTCTAAATGTCCACTTGCAGATTCTACAAAAGGAGTGTTTCAAAACTGGTCAATCAAACAAAGGTTCAACTCTCTGAGATGAATGCATAGATCACAAAGAAATTTTGCAGAATCCTTCTGTCTAGTTTTTTTTTTTTTAAGATATTTGCTTTTCCACTATATGCTGCAGAACTCTCCAAATATCCCATGGCGATTCTACAAAAAGGGTGTTTCAAACTGCTCAATCAAAATAAAGTTTAAACTCTGTGTGAGGAATGCAGACATTACATGAAAGTGTGTCAGAATGCTTCTGTGTAGTTTTTATGTGGAGATATTTCCTTTTTCACCATAGGCCTCAAAGTGCTCCAAATGTCCACTTGTAGATTCTACAAAAAGAGTGTTTTAGAACAGCTCAATCAAAGGAAAGGTTCAACTCTGCGAGATGAATGCACAGATTACAAAGAAGTTTCTCAGAATTCTTCTGTCTAGTTTTTATTTGAAGAAATTTCCTTTTCCACTGTAGGCCAGAGAGCTCTCCAAATGTCCAATGGCAGATTCTACAAAAAGAGCTTTTCAAACCTGCTCAATCAAAAGAATGGTTAAACTCAGAATCAGGAATGCACACATAACAAGGGAGTTTATGAGAATGGTTCTGTGTAGTTTTTACGTGGAGATAGTTCCTTTTTCACCATAGGCCTCGAAGTGCTTCAAATGTCCACTTGCAGCTTCTACAAAAAGAGTGTTTCTAAACTGCTCAATGAAAGGAAATGTTCAACTCTGTGAGATGAATACAGAGATAAGAAAGCAGTTTCACAGAATGTTTCTGTTTAGTTTTTATGTGCTGATATTTCCTTTTTCAACATAGGCCTCAAAGAGCTCCAAATGTCCTCTTGCAGATTCTAAAAAAGAGTGTTTCAAAACTGCTCAAAGAAAGGTTCAACTCTGTGAGACAAAAGCAGAGATCACAAAGTAGTTTCTCTGAAATCTTCTGTGTAGTTTTTATTTGAAGGTATTTTCTTTTCCACTATAGGCCACAGAGCTCTCCAAATATCCAATGGCAGATTCCACAAAAAGGGTGTTTCACAACTGCTCAATCAAAAGAAAGTTTAAAATCTGAGGGAGGAATGCACACAATAACAAAGAAGTTTGACAGAATGCTACTGTGTAGTTTTTATGTGGAGATATTTCCTTTTTCACCATAGGATTCAAAGCCCTCCAAATGTCCACTTACAGATTCTACAAAAAGAGTGTTTCAAAACTGCCCAGTGAAAAGAAAGATTCAACTCTGTGAGATGAATGCACAGATCAGAATGATGCTTTGCAAAATGCTTCTGTGCAGTTTTTATGTGTAGATATTTCTTTTTTCACCATAGACCACAAAGCACTCCAAATGTCCACTGGCAGATTCTACAAAAAGAGTGTTTCCAAACTGCTCTATCAACAGAATGGTTCAACTATGTGAGATGAATGCACACATGAGAAAGAACTTTAGCAGAGTGCTTCTGTGTAGTTTTTATGTGAAGATATTTCCTTTATCACCAGAGGCCTCAAAGGGCTCCAAATGTCCACTTGCAGATTTTACAAAAAGTGTGATTCAGAACTCCTTAATCAAAAGAAAGTTTAAATTGAGAGGAATGCACAGATCACCAAGAGGTTTCTCAGAATTCTTCTGTCTAGTTTTTATTTGACGATATTTCCTTTTCTACTATAGGCCACAGAGCTCTCAAAATATCCAATGACAGATTCTACCAAAAGAGTGTTACAAACTGCTAAATCAAAAGAAAGTTTAAACTCTGTATGAGGAATGCACACATTAAAAGAAAGTTTGTCAGAATGCTTCTGTGTAGTTTTTATGTGGAGAAATTTCCTTTTTCACCATAGGCCTCAAAGCGCTCCAAATGTCCACTAGTAGATTCTACAAAAAGAATGTTTCAAAACAGCTCAATCAAAAGAAAGGTTCAACTCTCTGAGATGAATGCACAGATCCAAAAGAAGTTTCACAGAATGCTTCTGTGTAGTTTTTATGTAAAGATATTTCCTTTTTCACCATAGGCCTCAAAACAATCCAAATCTCCACTTGCAGATTCTACAAAAAGTGTTTACAAACTTGTCTATCAACAGAATGGTTCAACTCTGTGAGATGAATGCACAGATGAGAAAGAAGTTCCACAGAATGCTTCTGTGTAGTTTTTATATGAAGATATTTCACTTTTCACAAGAGGTCTTAAAGCGCTCCAAATGTCAACTTGCAGATACTACAAAAAGAGTATTTCTGAACTGCTTAATCAAAAAAACGTTCAACTGTGTGAGACAAATGCACAGATCACAAAGAAGTTTCTCAGAATTCTTCTGTCTAATTTTTATTTGAAGATATTTCCTTTTCCACTATAGGCCACAGAGCTCTCCAAATATCCAATGGCAGATTCTACAAAAAGAGTGCTTCAAAACTGCTCAATCAAAAGAAAGTTAAAACTCTGTGTGAGGAAAGCACACATAACAAAGAAGTTTTTCAGAATGCTTCTGTGTAGTTTTTATGTGGAGATATTTCCTTTTTCATCATAGGCCTCAAAGCGCTCCAAATGTCCACTTGCAGAATCTACAAAAAGACTTTCAAAGCTGCTCAATCAAAAGAAACGTTCAACTCTGTGAGATGAGTGCACAAATCAGAAAGAAGTTTCACTGAATGCTTCTGTGTAGTTTTTATGTGCAGATATTTCCCTTATCATCATATGTCTCTAACTGCTCAAAATGTCCACTTGCAGATTTTACAAAGAGAGTGTTTCAAAACTGCTCTATCAAAAGAAAGGTTCAATTCTGTGAGACGAATGCACACATCACAAAGTAATTTCTCAGAATTCTTCTGTCTAGTTTTTAATTGCAGATATTTCCTTTTGCACTATAGGCCACAGAATTCTCCAAATATCCAATGGCACATCTACAAAAAGAGTGTTTAAAAATTGCTCAATCAAAAGAAAGTTCAACATTGTGAGATGAATGCACAGATCACAAAGAAGTTTCTCAGAATTCTTCTGTCTAGTTTTTATTTGAAGATATTTCCTTTTCCACTATAGGCCGCAGAGCTCTCCAAATATCCAACGGCAGATTGTACATAAAGACTGTTTCAAAACTGCTTATTCAAAAGAAAGGTTAAACTCTGAGTGAGGAATGCACACATAACAAGGAAGTTTGTCAGAATGATTCTGTGTAGTTTTTATGTGGAGAGGTTTCCTTTTTCACCATAGGCCTCAAAGCACACAAAATGTCCACTTTCAGATTCTACAAAAAGCGTATTTCAAAACTGCTCTATCAAAAGCAATGTGCAACACTGTAAGATGAATGCACTGATAAGAAAGAAGTTTCACAGAATGTTTCTGTGTAGTTTTCATATGAAGATATCTCCTTTTTCACCGTTGGCCTCGAGTGCTCCAGATGTCCACTTGCAGATTCTACAAAAAGAGAGTTTCAGAACTGCTCACTCAAAAGAAAGGTTCAACTCTCAGATACGAATGCACAGATCATAAAGAAATTTCTCAGAATTCTTCTGACTAGTTTTTATTTGAAGATATTTCCTTTTCCAGTATGTGCCACAGAGCTCCCCAAATATCCAATGGCAGATTATACAAAAAGAGTGATTCAAAACTGCTCAATCAAAAGAAAGTTTCAACACTGAGTGAGGAATGCACACATAACAAGGAAGTTTGTCAGAATGCTTCTGTGTAGTTTTTATGTGGAGATATTTCCTTTTTCACCGTAGACCTCAAAGCACCCCAAATGTTCACTTGCAGATTCTAAAAAAAGAGTGTTTCAAAACTGCTCAATCAAAAGAAAGGTTTAAATCCGTGTGATGAAGTTACAGATAAGAAAATAGTTTCACAGAATGCTTCTGTGCAGTTTTCATGTGCAGATATTTCCTTTTTCACCATAGTCCTCAAAGCGCTCCAAATGTCCACTTTCAAATTCTACAGAAAGAGTCTTTCAAAATTGCTCTATGAAAAGAAAGGTTCAATTCGGTAAGATGAATGCTCTGATCAGAAAGAAGTTTCGCAGAATGCTTCTGTGTGTTTTTTTATGTGAGGATATTACCTTTTTCACCATAGACCTCAAAGCGCTCCAAATTTCCACCTGCAGATTCCACAAAAAGAGTGTTTCAAAACTGCTCAATCAAATGAAGCTTCAACTCTGTGAGATGAATGCATAGATCACAAAGAATTTTCTCAGAATTCTTCTGTCTAGTTTTTATTTGAAGATATTCCGTTTTCCACTATAGGCTGCGGAACTGTCCAAATATACAATGACAGATTCTAGAAAAAGAGTGTTTCAAACTGCTCAATCAAAAGAAAGTTTAAACTCTGTGTGAGGAATGCACACATAACAAGGAAGTTTTTCGGAATGCTTCTGTGTAGTTTTTATGTGGAGATACTTCCTTTTTCACCATAGGCCTCAAAGCGCTCCAAATGTCCACTTGCAGAATCTACAAAAAGACTTTCAAAGCTGCTCAATCAAAAGAAATGTTCAACTCTGTGAAATGAATGTGCAAATCAGAAGTTTCACAGAATGCTTCTGTTTAGTTTTTATGTGCAGATATTTCCTTTTTCACCATAGGCCTCAAAGGGATCCTATTGTCCACTTGCAGATTCTACAAGAGTGTTTCAAAACTACTCAATCAAAAGAAAGGTTCAACTCTGTGAGATGAATGCACAGATCACAAAGTAGTTTCTCAGAATTCTTCTGTCTAGTTTTTATTTGAAGATAGTTCCTTTTCTACTATAGGCTGCAGTACTCTCCAAATATCCAATGGCACATCCTACAAAAAGAGTGTTTCAAAATTGCTCAATCAAAAGAAATTTTAACTTTGTGAGATGAATGCAGAGATCTCAAAGATGTTTCTCAGAATTCTTCTGTCTATTTTTTATTTGAAGATATTTCCTTTTCCACTATAGGCCACAGAGCTCTCCAAATATCCAATGCCAGATTGTACAAATAGACTGTTTCATAACTGCTCAATGAAAAGAAATGTTTAACTTTGAGTGAGGAATGCACACATAACAAGGAAGTTTGTCAGAATGCTTCTGTGTAGTTTTTATGTGGAGATATTTCCTTTTTCATCATAGGCCTCAAAGTCCTCCAAATGTCCAATTGCAGATTCTACAAAAAAAATGTTTCAAAATTGCTCAATCAAAGGAAAGTTGAACTTTGAGAGATGAATGTGCATATCACAAAGAAGTTTCTCAGAATTCTTCTGTCTATTTTGTATTTGAAGATATTCCTTTTCCACTATAAGCCGTAGAGCTCTCAAAATATCCAATAGCAGATTCTACCAAAAGAGTGCTTCAAAACTGCTCAGTCAAAAGAAAGGTTAAACTCTGAGTGAGAAATGCACACATAACAAGGAAGTTTGTCAGAATGCTTCTGTGTAGTTCTTATGTGGAGATATTTCCTTTTTCACCATAGGCCTCAAAGCACACCAAATGTCCACTTTCAGATTCTACAAAAAGTGAGTTTCAGAACTGCTCAATCAAAAGAAAGATTCAACTCCTGGAGACGAATGCACAGATCACACAGAAGTTTCTCAGAATTCTTCTGTCTAGTTTTTATTTGGAGATATTTCCCTTTCCAGTATATGCCACAGAGCTCTACAAGTATCCAATGACAGATTCTACAAAAAGAGTGATTCAAAACTGCTCCATCAATAGAAAGGTTAAACTCTGAGTGAGGAATGCATACATAACAAGGAAGTCTGTCAGAATGCTTCTCTATAGTTTTTATGTGGAGATATTTCCTCTTTCACCATAGGCATCAAAGCTCTCCAAATGTCCAACTGCAGAGTCTACAAAAAGAGTGTTTCAAAACTGCTCTATGAAAAGAAAGGTTCAACTCTGTGAGATGAATGTACAGATCAGAAAGAAGTTTCACAGAATGTTTCTGTGTAGTTTTTATGTGAAGATATTTCCTTTTTCATTGTAGGCCTCAAAGCGCTCCAAATGTACACATGCAGATTCTACAAAAAGAGTGTTTCAAATCTGCTCAATCAAAATAAAGGTTCAAATCAGTGAGATGAATGTACAGATCAGAAAGAAGTTTAGCAGAATGCTTCAGTGTAGTGTTTGTGTGCAGATATTTCCTTTCTCACAATAGTCCTCAAAGCACTCCAAATGTCCACTTGCAGATTCTACAAAAAGAGTGTTTCAGAACTGCTCAATCAAAAGAAAAGTTAAACTCTGTGAGACGAATTCACAGATCACAAAGAAGTTTCTCAGAATTCTTCTGTCTAGTTTTTATTTGAAGATATTTCCTTTTGCACGGTAGTCTGCAGAGCTCTCCAAATATCCAATGGCGCATTCTTCAAAAACAGTGTTTTGAAACTGCTCTATCAAAAGGAAAGTTCAACTCTGTAAGATGAAGGCACAGATGAGAAAGAAGTTTTGCAGAATGCTTCTGTGTAGTTTTTATGGGAACGTTATACCCTTTTTCAACATAGGACTCAAAGTGCTCCAAATATCCACTTGCAGATTCTCCAAAATGGTGTTTCAGAACTGCTCAATCAAAAGAAAGGTTCAACTCTGAGAGATGAATGCATAGATCACAAAGAAGTTTCTCAGAATTCTCCTATCTTGCTTTGTTTGAAGATTTTTCCTTTTCCACTCTAGGCCGCAGAGCTCTCCAAATATCCAATGGCGGATTCTACAGAGAGAGTGTTTCAAGGCTGCTCAATCAAAGGAAAGGTTAAACTCTGAGGGAGGAATGTACACATAACAAGGAAGTTTGTCAGAGTGCTTCTGTGTAGTTTTTATGTGGAGATATTTCCCCTTTTCACAATAGGCCTCAAAGCACTATAAATGTCCACCTGCAGATTCTACAAAAACATTGTCTCAAAACTGCTCAATCAAAACAAATATTCAACTCTCTGAGATGAATGCAAAGATCAGAAAGAAGTTTCACATAATCCTTCTGTGTGGTTTTTATGTGGAGATATTTCCTGTTTCACCATAGGCCTCAAAGCACTCTGAATGTCCACTTGCAGATTCTACCAAAAGACTGTTTCAAAACTGCTCAATCAAAAGAAACGTTCACTTCTTTGAGATGAATGCACAGATCAGAAAGGACTTTCACATAATGCTTCTGTGTAGTTTTTATGTGAAGATATATCCTTTTTCACCATAGGCTGCAAAGTACTCCAAATATCCACATGCAGATTCTACAAAAAGAGGGTTTCAGAAGTGCTCAATCAAAAGAAAGTTCAACTCTGTGAGATGAATGCACAGATCACAAAGAAATTTGTCAGAATTCTTCTGTCTAGTTTTTGTTTGAAGATTTTTCTTTTTCCCCTATAGGCCACATATCTCCACATATCCAATGGCAGATTCTACAAAAAGACTGTTTCAAAACTGCTCAAGCAAAAGAATGGTTAAACTCTGGGTGAGGAATGCACACATAACAAGTAAGTTTGTAAGAATGCTTCTGTGTAATTTTTATGTGGAGATATTTCCTTTTTCACCTGAGGCCTCAAGTCGCTCCAAATGTCCAGCTGCAGATTCTACAAAAAGAGTGTTTCAAAACTGCTCTATGAAAAGAAAGGTTCAACTCTGTGAGAGGAATGCACAGATCAGAAAGAAGTTTCACAGAATGCTTCTGTGTAGTTTTTATGTGAAGATATTACCTTTTGCAACATAGGCCACAAAGCACTCCAAAAGTCCACATGCAGATTCTACAAAATGAGTGTTTCAAAACTGTTCTATCAAAATAAAAGTTCAACACTGTGAGATGAATGTACAGATGAGAAAGAAGTTTCTCAGAATGCTTCTGTGTAGTTTTTATGGGAAGTTATATCCTTTTTCACCATAGGCCTCAAAGCGCTCCAAATATCCACTTGCAGATTCTACAAAAGGAGTGTTTCAGAGCTGCTCAATCAAAAGAAAGCTTCAACACTGTGAGACGAATGCACAGATCACAAAGAAGTTTCACAGAATTCTTCTGTCTTATTTTTGTTTGAAGATTTTTCCTTTTCCATTATAGGCCACTGAGCACTCCATATAACCAATGGCAGATTCAACAAAAAGAGTGTTTCAAAACTGCTCAATCAAAGAAAGGTTAAACTCTAAGTGAGGAATGCACACATAACAAGGAAGTTTGTTGGAATGCTTCTGTGTAGTTTTTATGTGGACATATTTGCTTTTTCACCATAGGCCTCAAAGTGCTAAAAGTGTCCACATGCAGATTCTACAAAAAGAGTGTTTCAAAATGCTCAATCAAAAGAAAGTTTTAAATCTGAGAGATGAATGCACAGATCAGAAAGTAGTTTCATAAAATGTTTCTGTGTAGTTTTTATGTACAGATATTTCCTTTTTCAGAATTGTCCTCAAAGCACTCCAAATGTCCACTTGCAGATTCTACAAAAAGAGGATTTCATAACTGCTCCATCAAAATAAAGTTTCAACTCTTTGAGACGAATGCACAGATCACAAAGAAGTTTCTCAGAATTCTTCTGTCTAGTTTTTATTGGAAGACAATTCCTTTTACACTATAGGCCACAGACCTCTCCAAATATCCAATGGCACATTCTACAAAAAGAGTGCTTCAAAACTGCTGTATCAAAAGAATAGTTCAATTCTGTAAGATGAAAGCACAGATGAGAAAGAAGTTTCACAGAATGCTTCTGTGTAGTTTTTATGGGAAGTTATACCCTTTTTCAACATAGGCCTCAAAGCGCTCCAAATATCCCCTTGTAGATTCTACAAAAAGAGTGTTTCAGAACTGCTAAATCAAAAGAAAGGTTCAACTCTGTGAGTCGAATGCACAGATCATAAAGAAGTTTCTCAGAAATCTTCTGTCTGGTTTTTGTTTGAAGATTTTCCCTTTTCCACTATGGGACACAGAGCTCCCCAAATATCCAGTGGCCGATTCTACAAAAAGAGTGTTTCAAAACTGCTCAATAAAAAGCAAGGTTAAACTCTCAGTGAGGAATGCACACAAAACAAGGAAGTTTCACGGAATGCTTCAGTGTAGTTTTTATGTGGAGATATTTCCCCTTTTCACAATAGGCCTCAAAGCACTATAAATGTCCACCTGCAGATTCTACAAAAAAATTGTCTCAAAACTGCTCAATCAAAACAAATGTTCAACTGTCTGAGATGAATGCAAAGATCAGAAAGAAGTTTTGCAGAATCCTGCTGTGTGGTTTTTATGTGGAGATATTTCCTGTTTCACCATAGGCCTCAAAGCACTCCAAATGTCCACTTGCAGATTCTACCAAAAGACTTTCAAAACTCCTCAATCAAAAGAAACGTTCACAACTGTGAGATGAATGCACCAATCAGAAAGGACTTTCACAGAATGCTTCTGTGAAGTTTTTATGCGAAGATATATCCTTTTTCACCACAGGCCACAAAGTGCTACAAATATCCACATGCAGATTCTACAAAAAGAGTTGTTCAGAACTGCTCAATCAAAAGAAAGCTTCAGCACTGTGAGACGAATGCACAGATCACGAAGAAATTTGTCAGAATTCTTCTGTCTAGTTTTTGTTTGAAGATTTTTCCTTTTCCACTATAGGCCACCGAGCACTCCATAAACCAATGGCAGATTCAACAAAAAGAGTATTTCAAAACTGCTCAATCAAGGAAAGGTTAAATTCTGGGTGAGGAATGCACACATAACAAGGAAATTTGTAAGAATGCTTCTGTGTAGTTTTAATGTGGAGATATTTCCTTTTTCACCTGAGGCCTCAAAGCGCTAAAAATGTCCACATGTAGATTCTACAAAAAGAGTGTTTCAAAATGCTCAATCAAAAGAAAGTTTCAAATCTGAGAGATGAATGTATGGATCAGGAATAGATTTCACAGAATGTTTCTGTGTAGTTTTTATGTACAGATATTTCCTTTTTCAGAATTGTCCTCAAAGCGCTCCAAATGTCCACTTGCAGATTCTACAAAAAGAGTGTTTCATAACTGCTCAATCAAAATAAAGGTTCAACTCCGTGAAACAAATGCACAGATCACAATGGTGTTTCTCAGAATTCTTCTGTCTAGTTTTTATTTGAAGATATTATCTTTTGCACTATACTCTGCAGAGCTCTCGAAATATCCAACCACAGATTCTACAAAAAGAGTGATACAAAACTGCTCAATCAAAAGAAAGTTTAAACTCTGAGTGAGGAATGCACGCATAAAAGGAAGTTTGTCAGAATGCTTCTGTGTAGATTTTATGTAGAGATATTTCCTTTTTCACCATAGACTTCAAAGCACTTCAAATGTCCACTTGCAGATTCTATGAAAAGAGTGTTTCAGAATTGCTCAATCAAAAGAAAGGTTTGACTATGTGAGTCGAATGCACAGATCACAAGGAAGTTTCTCAGAATTCTTCTGTCTAGTTTTTGTTTGAAGATTTTCCGTTTTCCACTATAGGCCACAGAGCTACCCAAATGGCCAGTGGCCGATTCTACAAAAAGACTGTTTCAAAACTGCTCAATCAAAAGTAAGGTTAAACTCTCGGTGAGGAATGCACACATAACCAGGAAGTTTCTTGGAATGCTTCTGTGTAGTTTTTATGTGGAGATATTTCCTTTTTCAACATAGGCCTAAAAGCACTCCCAATGTCCACATGCAGATTCTACAAAAAGAGTGTTTCAAAACTGCTGTATGAAAAAAAAGGTTCAACTCTGTGAGATGAATGCACAGATCAGAAAGAAGTTTTGCAGAATGCTTCTGTGTAGTTTTTATAAGAAGATATTTGCTTTTTCACCATAGGCATCAAAGCGGTCCAAATGTCCTCTTGCAGATTCCACAAAAAGAGTGTTTCAAAACTGCTCAATCAAAATAAAGGTTCAACTCTGTGAGACGAATGCACAGATCAAAAGGGAGTTTCTCAGAATTCTTCTGTCTTGTTTTTGTTTGAAGATAGTTCCTTTTCCACTCTAGGCCACAGAGCTCTCCAAATATCCAATGGCAGATTCTACAGAAAGAATGTTTCAAAACTGCTCAATCAAAAGAAAGATTAAATTCTAAGGGAGGAATGCACACATAACAAGGAAGTTTGTCAGAATGCTTCTGTGTAGCTTTTATGTGGAAATATTTCCCCTTTTCACAATATGCCTCAAAGGGCTCAAAATGTCCACTTGCAGATTCTTCAAAAAGAGTGTTTCAAAACTGCTCAATCAAAACAAAGGTTCAACTCTCTGAGATGAATGCACAGATGAGAAAGAAGTTTCGCAGAATGATGCTGAGTTTTTATGAGGAGATATTTAATGTTTCACCATAGGCCTCAAAGAGTTCCAAATGTCCACTTGCAGATTCTACCAACGGACTGTTTCAAAACTGCTGAATCAAAAGAAACATTCACTTCTGTGAGATGAATGCAGAGATGAGAAAGAAGTTTCACAGAATGCTTCTGTGTAGTTTTTATGTGAAGATATATCCTTTTTCACCATAGGCCTCTAATTGCTCCAAATATCCACATGCAGATTCTACAAAAATAGTGCTTCAGAAGTGCTCAATCAAAAGAAAGGTTCAACACTGTGAGACAAATGCACAGATCACAAAGAAGTTTCTCAGAATTCTTCTGTCTAGTTTGTTTGAAGATTTTTCCTTTTCTGGAATAGGCCTCAAAGGACTCCAAATATCCAATTTCAGATTCTACAAAAAGAGTGTTTCAAAACTGATCAATCAAAAGAAAGGTTAAACTCTGGGTGAGGAATGCACACATAACAAGGAAGTTTGTCGGAATGCTTCTGTGTAGTTTTTAAGTGGAGATATTTTCTTTTTCACCATAGATCTCAAAGCGATCCAAATGTCCACTTGCAGATTCTACAAAAAGAGTGTTTCAAAACTGTTCAATCAAAACAAAAGTTCAAATCTCTCAGGTTAATCAACAGATCAGAAAGAAGTTTCACAGAATGCTTCTGTGTAGTTTTTATGTGGAGATATTTCCTTTTTCACCATAGGCCTCAAAGCACTCCAAATGTCCACTTGCAGATTCTACAAAAAGAGTGTTTCAAAACTGCTCAATCAGAAGGAACATTCAAATCTGTGAGATGAATGCACAGATCAGAAAGAAGTTTCGCAGAATGCTTCTGTGTAGTTTTTATGTGCAGATATTTCCTTTCTCTCCACAGGCATCAAAGCGCTCCAAATGTCCAATTACAGATTCTTCAGAAAGAGTGATTCAAAACTGCTCAATCAAAAGAAAGGTTCAACTCCATGAAACGAATGCACAGATCACAAAAGTGTTTCTCAGAATTCTTCTGTCTAGTTTTTATTTGAAGATATTACCTTTTCCACTGTAGCCCACAGAGCTCTCCAAAAACTGAACCGCAGATTCTACAAAAACAGTGATGCAAAACTGCTAAATCAAAAGAAAGGTTAAACTCTGCATGAGGAATGCACACATAAAAGGAAGTTTGTCAGAATGATTCTGGGTAGATTTTATTTTTGAGATATTTCCTTTTTCACCATAGACCTCAAAGTGCTCCAAATGTCCACTTGCAGATTCTACAAAAAGAGTGTTTCAGAACTGCTCAATCAAAATAAAGGTTCAACTCTTTGATACAAATGCACAGATCTCAAAGAAGCTTCTCAGAATTATTCTATCTAGTTTTTATTTGAAGAAATTTCCTTTTCCACTATAGGCCGCAAAGATCTCCAAATGTCCTATGGTAGATTCTACAAAAAGAGTGTTTCAAAACTGCTCAATCAAAAGAAAGGTTCAACTCCATGAGACGAATGCTCAGATGGGAAAGAAGTCTTGCAGAATGCTTCTGTGTAGTTTTTATGTGATGATATTTAATTTTTCCCCATAGGCCTCAAAGTGCTCCAAATGTCCCATTGCAGATTCTACAAAAAGGGTGTTTCAGAACTGCTCTATCAAAAGAAAGGTTCAACCCTGTGAGACAAATGCACAGATCAGAAAGAAGTTTCACAGAATGCTTCTGTGTAGTTTTTATGTGGAGATATTTCCTTTTTCACTGTAAGCCTCAAAGCGCTCCAAATGTCCAATTGTAGATTCTAAAAAAAGAGGGTTTCAAAACAGCTGAATTAGAAGAAAGGTTCAACTCTCTGAGATGAATGCACAGATCAGAAAGTAGTTTCACAGAATGCTTCTGTGTAGTTTTTGTATGAAAATATTTCAATTTTCACCATAGGCCTCAAAGCAATCCAAATCTCCACTTGCAGATTCTACCAAGAGTGTTTCCAAACTGCTCTATCAACAGAATGGTTCAACTCTGTGAGATGAATTCACAGAGGAAAAAGAAGTTTTGCAGAATGCTTCTGTGGAGTTTTTATATGAAGATATTTTCTTTTTCACAAGAGGCCTCAAAGCGCTCCAAATGTCCACTTGCAGATTCTACAAAAAGAGTATTTCAGAACTGCTCAATCAAAAGAAAAGTTCAACTCTGTGAGACGAATGCAAAGATCACAAAGAAGTTTCTCAGAATTCTTCTGTCTAGTTTTTATTTGAAGATATTTCCTTTTCCACTATAGGCCACAGAGCTCTCCAAATATCCAATGGCAGATTCTACCAAAAGAGTGCTTCAAAACTGCTCAGTCAAAAGAAAGGTTAAACTCTGAGTGAGGAATGCACACATAACTAGGAAGTTTGTCAGAATGCTTCTGTGTAGTTTTTATGTGGAGATATTTCCTTTCTCACCATAGGCTTCAAAGTGCACCAAATGTCCACTTTCAGATTCTACAAAAAGCATGTTTCAAAACTGGTCTATCAAAAGAAAGGCGGAACACTGTAAGATGAATGCACAGATCAGAAAGAAGTTTTGCAGAATGCTTCTGTGTAGTTTTCATTTGAAGATATCTCCTTTTTCACCATAGGCCTTGAGAGCTCCAAATGTCCACTTGCAGATTCTACAAAAAGAGAGTTTCAGAGCTGATCAGTCAAAAGAGAGGTTCAACTCTCAGAGACGAATGCACAGATCACAAAGTAGTTTCTCAGAATTCTTCTGTCTAGTTTTTATTTGAAGATATTTCCTTTTCCAGTATATGCCACAGAGCTCTACAGGTATCCAATGGCAGATTCTACAAAAAGAGTGATTCAAAACTGCTCAATCAAAAGAAAGTTTAAACTCTGAGTGAGGAATGCACACATAACAAGGAAGTTCGTCAGAATGCTTCTGTGTAGTTTTTAAGTGGAGATATTTGCTTTTTCACCATAGGCCTCAAAATGCTCCAAATGTCCACTTGCAGGTTCTACAAAAGAGTGTTTCAAAACTGCTCAATGAAAAGAAATCTTCAAGCCAGTGAGAGGAATTCAAAGTTCAGAAGGAAGTTTTGCAGAATGCTTCTGTGTAGTTTTTATGTGCAGATATTTCCTTTTTCACCGTAGGCCTCAAAGCGCTCCAAATGTCCACTTGCAGACCCTACAAAAAGAGTGTTTCAAAACATCTCAATCAAAAGAAAAGTTATATTTGGGAGCTGAATGCACACATCAGAAAGAAGTTTCACCGAATGCTTCTGTGTAGTGTTCATGTGCAGTTATTTCCTTTTTCACAATAGGCCTCAAATCACTTCAAATGTCCACTTTCAGATTCTACAAAAAGAGTGTTTAAAAACTGCTCTATCAAAAGAATGGTTCAATTCTATGAGATGAATGAACAGATCACAAAGTAGTTTCTCAGAATTCTTCTGTCTTGTTTTTATTTAAAAATATTTTCTTTTCCAGTATAGGCCACAGAGCTCTCCAACTATCCACTGGCACACTCTACAAAAAGAGTGGTTCAAAACTGCTCAATCAAAAGAAAAGTTCAACTCTGTAAGATGAATGCACAGATTACAAAGAAGTTTCTCAGAATTCTTCTGTCTAGTTTTTATTTGAAGGTATTTCCTTTTCCACTATAGGCCAGAGAGCTCTCCAAATATCCAATTTCAGATTCTACAAAAAGAGTGTTTCAAAACTGCTCAATCAAAAGAATGGTTAAACTCAGAGTGAGAAATGCACACATAACAAGGAAGTTTGTCACAATGCTTCTGTGTAGTTTTTACGTGGAGATATTTCCTTTTTCACCATAGGCCTCAAGGCGCTCAAAATGTCCACTTTCAGACTCTACAAAAAGAGTGTCTCTAAACTGCTCAATGAAAGGAAATGTTCAACTCTGTGAGATGAATGCACAGATCAGAAAACAGTTTCACAGAATGTTTCTGTGTAGTTTTTACGTGGAGATATTTCCTTTTTCAACATAGGCTCCAAGTGTCCACTTGCAGATTCTACAAAAACAGTGTTTCAAAACTGCTCAATCAAAGAACGTTTCAACTCTGTGATACGAATGCACAGATCACAAAGTAGTTTCTCAGAAATCTTCTGTCTATTTTTATTTGAAGATATTTCCTTTTCCACTATAGGCCACAGAGCTCTCCAAATATCCAATGGCAGATTCTACAAAAAAGGTGTTTCAAAACTACTCAATCAAAAGAAAGTTTGAAGTCTGAGTGAGGAATGCACACATAACAAGGAAGTTTGTCAGATTGCTTCTGTGTAGTTTTCATGTGGACATATTTCCTTTCTCACCACAGGCCTCAAAGCCCTCCAAATGCCCACTTACACATTCTACAAAAAGGGTGTTTCAAAACTGCAAGGTGAAGAGAAAGATTCAAATCGGTGAGATGAATGCATAAATAAGAATGAAGTTTCACAGAATGCTTCTGTGTAGTTTTTATATGAAGATATTTCTTTTTTCACCATAGCCTTCAAAGCACTCAAAATGTCCACTGGCAGATTCTACAAAAAGAGTGTTTCAAATCTGCTCTATCAAAAGAAAGGTTCAATTCTGTGAGATGAATGCACAGATTAGAAAGCAGTTTCGCAGAATGCTTCTGTGTAGTTTTTATGTGAAGATATTTCCTTTTTCATCAGAGGCCCCATTTCGTGCCAAATGTCCACTTGCAGATTCTACAAAAAGAGTGTTTCATGACTGCTCAATCAAAAGAAAGGTTC
This sequence comes from Nomascus leucogenys, assembly GCF_006542625.1. Taxonomy (NCBI): domain Eukaryota; kingdom Metazoa; phylum Chordata; class Mammalia; order Primates; family Hylobatidae; genus Nomascus; species Nomascus leucogenys. Next base: position 48,247,670 of record NC_044388.1, on the reverse strand, counting down.
AATTCCGTGAGACAAATGCACAGATCACAAAGAAGTTACTCGGAATTCGTCTGTCTAGTTCTTTTTGAAAATATTTCCTTTTCCACTATAAGCCTCACAGCTCTCCAAATATCCAATGGCAGATTCTACAAAAAAGAGTGTTTCAAAACTGCTCAGTCAAAAAAAAGGTTAAACTCTGAGTGACGAATGTACACATAACAAGGAAGTTTTTCAGAATCCTTCTGTGTAGTTTTTATGTGAAGATATTTCCTTTTCCACCATAGTCCTCAAAGCACACAAAATATCCATTTTCAGATTCTACAAAAAGAGTGTTTCAAAACTGCTCCATCAAAAGAAAGGTTCAACTCTGTGAGATGAATGCCCAGAACACAAACAAGTTTCTCAGAATTCTTCTGTCTAGTTTTTATTTGAAGATATTTCCTTTTCCAGTATAGGCTGAAAAACTCTCCAATTACCCAATGGCAGATTCTACAACAGGAGTTTTTCAAAACTGCTCAATCAAAAGGAACATTAAACTGTGAGTGAGGAATGCAAACATAACAAGGAAGTTTGTCAGAATGCTTCTGTGTAGTTTTTATGTGGAGATATTTTCTTTTTCACCAGAGGCCTCAATGCACTCCAAATGTCCACTTGCAGATTCTTCAAAAAGGGTGTTTCAAAAATACTCAATCAAAAGAAATGTTCAAGCCAGTGAGATGAATGCACAGTTCAGAAAGAGGTTTTGCAAAACGCTTCTGTGTAGTTTTTATGTGCAGATATTTCCTTTTTCACCATAGGCTTCATAGAGCTCCAAATGTCCACTTGCAGATTCTACAAAAAGAGTGTTTCAAAACATCTCAATCAAAAGAAAGGTTTAAATCTGGGAGATGAATGCAAACATCAGAAATAAGTTTCACAGAATGCTTCTGTGTAGTGTTCATATGCAGATATTTCCTTTTTCACCAAAGGCCTCAAAGCGCTTCTAATGTCCACTTGCAGATTCTAGAAAAAGATTGTTTCAAATCTGCTCAATCAAAAGAAAGGTTCAACTCTGTGAGATTAATGAACAGATCACAAAGAAGTTTCTCAGAGTTCTTCTGTCTTGTTTTTATTCAAAAATATTTCCTTTTCCAGTATAGGCCACAGAGCTCTCCAACTATCCAACGGCACATTCTACAAAAAGAGCTTTTCAAAAATGCTCAATCAAAAGAAAGGTTCAAGTCTGTGAGACGAATGCACAGATTACAAAGAAGTTTCTCAGAATTCTTATGTCTAGTTTTTATTTGAAGATATTTCCTATGCCACTATAGGCCAGAGAGCTCTCCAAATATACAATGGCAGATTCTACAGAAAGAGTGTTTCAAAACTGCTCAATCAAAAGAATGCTTAAACTCTCAATGAGGAATGCACAAATAACAAGGAAGTTTGTCACAATGCTTCTGTGTAGTTTTTACGTGGAGATATTTCCTTTCTCACCATAGGCCTCAAGGCACTCCAAATGTCCATTTGCAGATTCTACAAAAAGTGTCTTTCTAAACTGCTCAATGAAAGGTAATGTTCAACTCTGTGAGGTGATTTCACAGACCAGAAAGCAGTTTCACAGAATGTTTCTGTGTAGTTTTTATGTGCAGATATTTCCTTTTTCAACATAGTCCTCAAAGAGATCCAAATGTCCACTTGCAGATTCTACAAAAAGGGTGTTTCAAAACTGCTCAATCAAAGAAAATTTCAACTCTGTGATACGAATGCACAGATCACAAAGAAGTTTCTCAATATTGTTTTCTCTAGTTTTTATTTGAAGATATTTCCTTTTCCACTATTGGCCACAGAGTTCTCCAAATATCCAATGGCGGATCCTACAAAAAGAGTGTTTCAAAACTCCTCAATCAAAAGAAAGGTTAAATTCTGCATAAGGAATGCACACATTACTAGGAAGTGTGTCAGAATATTTCTGTGCAGCTTTTATGTTCAGATATTTCATTTTTCACCATAAGCCACGAGCACTCAAAATATCCACTTTAACATTCAACAAAAAGAGTGTTTCAAAACTGCTCAATCAAAAGAAAGGTTAAAATCTGTGAGATAACTGCACAGATCAGAAAGAAGTTACGCAGAATGCTTCTGTGGAGTTTTTATGTCCCGTTATTTCCTTTTTCAACATAGGCTTCAAAGCACCCCAAAGGTCCACTTGCAGATCCTAGAAGAAAAGTGTTTCAAAACTGCTCAATCAAAAGAAAGGTTCAAATCTGTGAGATGAATGCACAGATCCAAAAGAAGTTTCACAGAATGCTTCTGTGTAGTTTTTTTGAGGAGATATTTCCTTTTTTACCATAGGCCTCAAAGAGCTCCAAATGTCCATTTGCAGATTCAACAAAAAGTTTATATCAAAATTCTCAATCAAGAGAAACTTTCAACTCTGTGAGATGAATGCACAGATCAAAAGAAGTTTTGTAGACTGCTTCTGTGTAGTTTTTATATGAAGATATTTCCTTTTCACCATAGGCCCCAAAGCGCTCCAAATGTCCACTTGCAGATTCTATAAAAACAGTGTTCCAGAACTGCTCAATCAAAAGAAAGGTTCAACTCTGTCAGACGAATGCACAGATCACAAAGAAGTTTCTCAGAATTCTTCACTCTAGTTTTTATTTGAAGATATTTCCTTTTCCCTTATAGGCTGCAGAGCTCTCCATATATCCAACCACAGATTCTATAAAAAGTGTGTTTCTAAACCGCTCAATCAAAAGAAAGTTTAAACTCTGAGTGAGGAATGCACACATAACAAGGAAGTTTGTCGGAATGCTTCTGTGTAGTTTTTATGGAAGATATTTCCTTTTTCAACAAAGGCCTCAAAACGCTCCAAATATACAGTTGCAGATACTACAAAAAGTGTGTTTCAAAATTTCTCTATCAAAACAAAGATTCAACTCTGTGAGATGAATGCACAGATAAAAAAGAAGTCTCACAGAATGCTTCTGTGTAGTTTTTATGTGAAGATATTTCCTTTTTCACCATAGGCCTTGAGCACTCCAAATGTCCACTTGCAGATTCTACAAAAAGAGTGTTTCAAAACTGCTCAATCAAAAGAGACGTACAACTCTCTGAGATGAATGCACAGATCATAAAGAAGTTTCACAGAATGCTTCTGTGTAGTTTTTATGTCCAGATATTTCCTTTTCCACCATAGGCCTCAAAACTCTCCAAATATCCACTTGCAGATTCTCCAAAAAGAGTGTTTCAAAACTGCTCCATCAAAAGAATCGTTCAACTATGTGAGATGAATGCACAGATCAGAAAGAAGTTTCGCAAATGGCTTCTGTGTCGTTATGTGAACATATTTCCTTTTTCACAATTGGTCCCAAAGCGCTCCAAATGTCCACTTGGAGATTCTACAAAAAGAGTGTTTCAGAACTCCTCAATCAAAAGAAAGGTTCAACTCTGTGAGATGAATGCACAGATCACAATGAACTTTCTCAGAATTCTTGTGTCTAGTTTTTATTTGAAGGTATTTCCTTTTCCACTATAGGCCACAGACCTCTCCCCATATCCAATGGCAGATTCCACAAAAAGAGTGTTTTGAAACTGCTCAATCAAAAGAAAGTTTAAACTCTGAGTGAGGAATTCACTCATAACAAGGAAGTTCGTGAAATTCTTCTGTGTAGTTTTTATGTGGAGATATTTCCTTTTTCACCATAGTCCTCAAAGCACTCCAAATGTCCACCTGCAGATTCTACAAAAAGAGTGTATCGAAACTGCTTCATGAAAAGAATGGTTCAACTCTGTGAGACGAATGCACAGATCACAAAGCAGTTTCTCAGAAGATTTCTGTCTAGTTTTTATTTGAAGATATTTCCTTTTCCACTGTATGCTTCCGAGCTCTCCAAATATCAGTGGCAGATTCTACACAAAGAGTGTTTCAGAACTGCTCAATCAAAAGAAAGGTTCAACACTGTGAGATGAATGCACAGATTCCAAGGTAGTTTCTGAGAGTTCTTCTGTCTAGTTTTTATTGAAGATATTACCTTTTCCACTATAGGCCTCAGAACTCTCCAAATATCAAATGGCCGATTATGCAAAAAGAGTGCTTCAAAACTACTCAATCATAAGAAAGGTAAAATTCTGAGTGAGGAATGCACACATAACAGGGAAGTTTGTCAGAATGCTTCTGTGTTGTTTTTATGTGGAGATATTTTCTTTTTCACCATAGGCCTCAAAGCACTCCAATTGTCCACTTGCTGATGCTACAAAAAGAGTGTATCAAAACTGCTCCATCAAAATCAAGGTCCATCTCTGTGAGACGAATGCACAAATCACACAGTAGTTTCTCAGAAGTCTTCTGTCTAGTTTTTATTTCACGATCTTTCCTTTTCCACTATAGGTTGCAGAGCTCTCCAAATATCCAATGGCATATTCTACAAAAAGAGTGTTTCAAAACTACTCAATCAAAAGAAAGCTTAAACTCTGAATTAGGAATGCACACATAACAAGGAAGTTTGTCAGAATGCTTCTGTGTAGTTTTTATGTGAAGATGTTTCCTTTTTCACCATAGGCCTCAAAGTGCTTGAAATGTCCACTTGCAGATCCTTCAAAAAGAGTGTATAAAAACTGCTCCATCAAAATAAAGCTTCAACTGTGTTAGACGAATGCCCAGATAACAAAGAAGTTTCTCAGAATTACTCTGTCTTGTTTTCATTTGGAGATATTTCCTTTTCCACTTTAAGCCACAGAGCTCCCCAAATATCAAATGACAGATACTTCAAAAAGAGTGTTTCAAAACTGTTCAATCAAAAGAAAGGTAAAATTCTGAGTGAGGAATGCACACATAGCTAAGAAGTTTGTCAGAATGCTTCTGTGTAGTTTTCATGTGAAGATATTTCCTTTTTCACCATAGACCTCAAAGCGCTCCAAATGTCCACTTGCAGATTATACAAAAAGAATGTTTCAAAACTGCTCAATCAAAAGAAAGTTTTAACTCTGTGAGATGAATGCAGAGATCAGGAAAAGGTTTCACTGAATCCTCCTGTGTAGTTTTTATGTGCAGATATTCTCTTTTTCACCATAGGTCTCAAAGGGCTCTAAATTTCAACTTGCAGATTCTACAAAAAGAGTGTATCAAAACTGCTCAATCAAAAGAAAGGTTCATCTCTGTGAGAGGAATGCACAGATCACAAAGAGGTTTCTCAGAATTCTTCTGTCTAGATTTATTTGAAGATATTTCCTTTTTCACGATAGGCCACAGAGCTCGCCAAATATCCAATGGCAGATCCTACAAAAAGAGCGTTTCAAAACTGCTCAATCAAAAGGAAGGTTAAACTCTTGAGTGAGGAATGCACACATAACAAGGTAGTTTGTCAGAATGCTTCTGTGTAGTTTTTATGTGGAGATATTTCCTTTTTCACCATAGGCCTCAAAGCACTCCAAATGTCCACTTGCAGATTCTACAAAAAGAGTGTTTCAACACTCCTCAATCAAAAGAAAGGTTCAAATCTGTGAGATGAATGCACAGATCAGAAGACAGTTTCAGAGAATGATTCTGTATAGTTTTTATGTGAAATTATTTCCTTTTTCAACACAGGCCTCAAAGCGCACAAAGTGTCCGCTTGCAGATTCTGCAGAAAGAGTGTTACAAAACTGCTCAATCAACAGAAAGGTTCGACTCTGTGAGACGAATGCACAGATCACAAAGAAGTTTCTCAGAATTCTTCTGTCCAGTTTTTATTTGAAGACATTTCCTTTTCCACTATAGGCTGCAGAGCTCTCCAAATATCCAATTGCAGATTCTACAAAAAGAATGTTTCAAAACTGCTCAATCAAAAGAAAGGTCAAACTCTGAGTGAGGAATGAACACAAACAAGGAAGTTTGTCCGTATGCTTCCGTGTAGTTTTTATGTGGAGATATTTTCTTTTTCACCATAGGCCTCAAAGAACTCAAAATGTCCACCTGCAGATTCTACAAAAAGAGTTTTTCAAAACTGCTCAATCAAAAGAAAGGTTTAACTCTGTGTGATGAATGCACAGATGAGAAAGAAGTTTCACAGAATGCTTCTGTGTAGTTTTTATATGAAGATATTTCCTTTTTCACCATAGGCCTCAAAGCACTCCAAATGTCCACTTGCAGATTCTACAAATGAGTGTATCAAAACTGCTCTATCAAAAGGAAGGTTCAATTCTGTGAGATGAATGCACAGATCAGAAAGACGTTTCGCAGAATGCCTCTGTGTAGTTTTTATGTGAAGATATTTCCTTTTTCACCATAGGCCTCAATGCATTCCAAATGTCAACTTTCAGATTCTACAAAAGGAGTGTTTCAGAACTGCTCAATCAAAAGAAAGGTTCAACTCTGTTAGATGAATGCACAGATCACAAAGAAGTTTCTCAGAATTCTTCTGTCTAGTTTTTATTTGAAGATATTTCTTTTTCCGCTATAGGCCGCAGAGCTCTCCAAATATCAAATGGCAGATTCTACAAAAAGAGTGCTTCAAAACTTCTCAATCAAAAGAACGTAAAATTCTATGTGAGGAATGCACACATAACAAGGAAGTTTTTCATAATGCTTCTGTATAGTTTTTATGTAAAGATATTTCCTTTTTCACCATAGACCTCATAGCACTCCAAATGTCCCCTTGCAGATTCTACACAAAGAGTGTTTTAAAACTGCTAAATCAAAAGAAAGGGTCAACTCTGTGAGATGAATTCACAGATAAGAGACAAGTTTCGCAGAATGCTTCTGTGTGGTTTTTATTTGAAGATATTCCCTTTTTCACCATAGGCCTCAAAGCGCTCCAAATATCCACTTGCAAATTCTGCAAAAAGAGTGTATAAAAACTGCTCCATCAAAATAAAGGTTCAACAGTGTGAGACGAATGCACAGATCACAAAGAAGTTTCTCAGAATTCTTCTGTCTAGTTTTTATTTGAAGAAATTTCCTTTTTCACAGTAGGCCGCAAAGCTCACCAAATATCCAATGGCAGATTCTACATAAAGAGTCTTTCAAAACTGCTCAATCAAAAGTAACATTAAACTCTTGAGTGAGGAATGCACACATAACACGTTAGTTTGTCAGAATGCTGCTGTGTAGTTTTTATGTGGAGATATTTCCTTTTTCACCAAAGGCCTCAAAGCACTCCAAATATCCACTTGCAGATTCTACAAAAAGAGTTTTTCAAAACTCCTCAACCAAAAGAAATGTTCAACTCTGTGAGATTAATGCACAGATCAGAAGGCAGTTTCAGAGAATGCTTCTGTGTAGTTTTTATGTGCAGATATTTCCTTTTTCAACATAGGCCTCAAGCACTCCCAAATGTCCACTTGCAGATTTTATAAAAAGAGTGTTTCAAAACTGCTCAATCAAAAGAAAGGTTCAACTCTGTGAGACGAATGCAGAGATCACAAGAAGTTTCTCAGAATTCTTCTCTGTAGTTTTTATTTGAAGATATTTCCTTTTCCACTATAGGCTGTGGAGCTCTCTAAATATCCAATTGCAGATTCTACAAAAAGAGTGTTTCAAAACTGCTCTTTGAAAAGAAAGGTTCAACTCACTGAGAAGAATGCGCAGATCAGAAAGAGGTTTTGCAGAATGCTTCTGTGTAGTTTTCATGTGAAGATATTTCCTTTTTCACCATAGGCCTCAAAGCCCTCCAAATGTCCACTTGTAGATTTTACAAGAAGAGTGTTTCAAAACTGCTCTATGAAAAAAAAGGTTCAACTCTGTGAGCTGAATGCACAGATCACAAAGAAGTTTCGCAGAATGCTTCTGTCTAGTTTTTATGTGAAGATATTTCCTTTTCCAGTATAGGCCAAAAAGCTCTCCAAATATCCAATTGCAGATTCTACAAAAAGAGTGTCTCAAAACTGCTCAATCAAAAGAAAGGTTTAAGTCTGTGTGATGAAGGCACAGATGACAAGGAAGTTTGTCAGAATAATTCTGTCTAGTTTTTATGTGAAGATATTTCCTTTTTCACCATAGGACTCAAAGCGCTCCAAATGTCCACTTGCAGATTCTACAAAAAGAGTGTATCAAAACCGCTCAATCAAAAGAAAGGTTCACCTCTATGAGATGAGTGCACAGATCACAAAGAAGTTTCTCAGAACTATTCTGTATAGTTTTTATTTGAAAATATTTCCTTTTCCAGTATAAGCCACAAATCTCTCCAAATATCCAATGGCCGATTCTACAAAAAGACTGTTTCAAAACTGCTCAATCAAAAGAAACGTTAAACTCTGAGTGAGGAATGCACACATAACATGGAAGTTTGTCCAAATGCCACTGGGTAGTTGTCATGGGGTGATATTTCCTTTTTCACCATAGCCCTCAAAGTGCTCCTAATGTCCACTAGTAGATTATACAAAAAGTGTGTTTCAAAACTGCTCAATCTAAAGTAAGGTTCAACTCTGTTAGGTGAATGCACACTTCACAAAGTAATTTCACAGAATGCTTCTGTGTAGTTTTTATGTGAAGATATTTCCTTTGTCACCATAGGCCTCAAAGTGCTCCAAATGTCTACTTGCAGAATCTACAGAAAGAGTGTTTCAAAACTGCTCAATCAAAAGAAAGGTTCAACTCTGTGAGATTAATGCACACATCACTAAGAAGTGGCTCAGAATGCTCCTGTCTACTTTTTATGTGAAGATATTTCTTTTTCCCACATCCGATGAAAAGACCTCAGCTATCCACTTGCAGATTCTATAAAAAGACTGTTTCAAAGCTGCTCAACCAAAAGAAAGGTACAGCTCTGTGAGGTGAATACACACATCACAAAGAAATTTCGCAGAATGCTTCTGTGTAATTTTTATGTGAAGTTATTTCCTTTTCCACTACAGGCCTCAAAGCGCTCCAAATATCCACTTGCAGTTTCTACAGAAAGAGTGTTTTCAAAACTGCTCCATCAAAAGAAATGTTCAACTCTCTAAGATGAATGCACACGTCACTAAGAAGTTTCTCAGAATTCTTCTGCCTAGTAGTTATATGAAGATATTTCCTTTTCCTGTATTGGACGAAATGCCCTGCAATGTCCATTTGCAGAATCTAAAAAAGACTGTTTCAAAATTGCTCAATCAAAAGAAAGGTTCAACTCTGTGCGATGAATGCACAGATCACAAACAAGTTTCTCAGAATACTTCTGTCTAGTTTTTAGGTGAAGATATTTCCTTTTCCACTACAGGCCGCAAAGCTCTCCCAATATCCAATTGCAGATTGTATAAAAAGAGTTTTTCAAAACTGCTCAATCAAAAGAAAGGTTTAACTCTGTGTGATGAATGCACAGATGACAAGGAAGTTTGTGAGAATGCTTCTGTCTAGTTTTTATGTGAAGATATTTCCTTTTTCACAATAGGCCTCAACGCACTCCAAATGTCCACTAGCTGATTCTACAAAAAGAGTGTTTAAAAACTGCAGAATAAAAAGTAAGGTTCAAATCTGTGAGATGAATGCACACATCACAAAGGAATTTCACAGAATGCTTCTCTGTAATTTTTATGTGAAGATATTTCCTGTTTCACCATAGGCCTAAAAGCGCTCCAAATGTCCACTTGCAGATTCTTCAACAAGAGTGTATCAAAACTGCTCAACCAAGTGAAAGTTTCAACTCCCTGAGATGAATGCGCACATCACTAAGAAGTTTCTCAGAATGCTTCCGTCTAGTTTTTATGTGAAGACATTTCCTTTTCTCGAATTGGATGAAAAGATTTCAAATATCCACTTGCAGATTCTACAAAAAGACTCTTTCAAATCTGCTCAACCAAAAGAAATGTTCAACTCTGTGAGATGAATGCACACATCACAGAAATTTCACACAATACTTCTGTGTAGTTTCTATCTGAAGTAATTTCCTTTTCCACTAAGGGCCCCAAATTGCTCAAAATATCCACTTGCAGTTTCTACAAAAAGCGTGTTTCAAAACTGCTCTATCAAAAGAAAGGTTCAAATCTCTAAAATGAATGCACACTTCATTAAGAAGTTTATCAGAATGCTTCTGTCTAGTTGTTATGTGAAGATAATTCCTTTTCCCATATTGGAAGAAAAACCCTCCAATATCCATTTGCAGAATCTGAAAAATACTGTTTCAAAACTGCTTAATCAAAAGAAAGGTTCAACTCTGTGAGATGAATGCACAGATCAGAAAGACGTTTTGCAGAATGCTTCCATGTAGTTTTTATGTGAAGATATATCCTTTTTCCCTGTAGGCCTCGAAGTGCTCCAAATGTCCACTTGCAGATTCTACAAAAAGAGTGTTTCAAAACTGCTCAACCAAAAGAAAGGTTCAACTCTGTGAGATGAGTGCACACATCACTAAGAAGTTGCTCCGAATGCTTCTGTCTAGTTTTTATGTGACGATATTTCCTTTTCCTGCATCAGACAAAAAGACCTCAGTTATCCACTTGCAGAATCTAAAAAAGACTGTTTAGAAACTGTTCAAGGAAAAAAAAGGATCAACTCTGTGAGGTGAATGCACAGATCACAAAGAATTTTCTCAGAATGCTTCTGTCTAGTTTTTATGTGAAGATATTCCATTTTCCAATATAGGGTGCAAAGCTCTGCAAATATGCAATTGCAGATTCTACAAAAAGAGTGTTTCAAAACTGCTCAATCAAAAGAAAGGTTTAACTATGTGTGAAGAATGCACAGATGACAAGGAAGTTTCTCAGAATGCTTCTGTCCAGTTTTTATCTGAAGATATTTTCTTTTACACTATAGGCCTCAAAGCGCTCAAAATATCCACTTGCAGTTTCTACAAAAAGAGTGTTTCAAAGCTGCTCAATCAAAGAAAAAATTGAACTCTCTATGATGAATGGACAGGTCACTAAGAAGTTTATCAGAATGCTTCTGTCTAGCTGTAATGTGAAGATATTTCCTTTGCCTGTATAGGACGAAAAGCCCTCAAATATCCATTTGCAGAATCTAAAGAAGACTATTTCAAAACTGCTTAATCAAAAGAAAGGTTCAACTCTGTGAGATGAATGCACAGATCAGAAAGAAGTTTTGCAGAATGCTTCTGTGTAGTTTTTATGGGAAGATATTTCCTTTTTCACCATAGGCGTCAAAGTGCTCCAAATGTCCACTTGCAGATTCTACAAAAAGTTTTCAAAACTGCTCAATCAAAAGAAAGGTTCAACTCGGTGAGACGAATGCACAGATCAGAAAGAAGTTTTGCAGAATGCTTCTGTGTAGTTTTTATGGGAAGATATTTCCTTTTTCACCATAGGTGTCAAAGTGCTCCAAATGTCCACTTGCAGATTCTACAAAAAGAGTTTTTCAAAACTGCTCAATCAAAAGAAAGGTTCAACTCTGTGAGACGAATGCACAGATAACAAAATTTGCTCAGAATTCCTCTGTCTAGTTTTTATGTGAGGATATTTCCTTTTCCACTAAAGGCTGCAAAGCTCTCCAAATATCCAATGGCAGATTCTACAAAAAGACTATCAAAACTCCTCAGTCAAAAGAAAGTTTAAATTCTGAGTGAGGAATGCACACATAACAAGAAAGTTTGTCAGAATGCAACTGGGTAGTTTTTGTGGGAAGATATTTCCCATTTTACCATAGGCCTCAAAGCACTCCAAATGTCCACTAGCAGATTCTACAAAAAGAGTGTTTCAAAACTGCTCAATCTAAAGTAAGAACTCTTTGAGACAAATGCACACTTCACAAATTAATTTCACAGAATGCTTCTGCGTACTTTTTATGTGAATGTATTTCCTTTTTCACGATAGTCCTCAAAGCACTCCAAAGTCTACTTGCAGATTCTACAAAAAGAGTGTTTAAAAACTGCTCAATCAAAAGAAAAGTTCAACTCTGTGAGATGAATGCATACATCACTAAGAAGTTGGTCAGAATGCTTCTGTCTAGTTTTTATGTGAAGATATTTCCTTTTCCTGCATTGGATGAAAAGACCTCCGTTATACACTTGCAGAATCTAAAAGAGACTGTTAGAAAACTGCTCAATCAAAAGAAAGGTTTAACTCTGTGAGATGAATGTACAGGTCACAACGAAGTTTCTCAGAATGCTTCTGTCTAGTTTTTATGTGAAGGTATTTCCTTTTCCACTTTAGGCCGCAAACCTCTCCAAATATCCTATGCAGATACTACTAAAAGAGTGTTTCATAACTGCTCTATGAAAAGAAATGTTTAATTCTGTGTGATGAATGCACAGATGACAAGGAAGTTTGTCATAATGCTTCTGTGTAGTTTTTATGTGAAGATATTTCCTTTTTTAACATAATCCCCAAAGCACTCCAAATGTCCACTAGCAGAGTCTACAAAAAGAGTGTTTCAAAACTGCTCAATCAAAAGAAAGGGTCAACTATGTGAGATGAATCCACACATCCCTAAGAAGTTGCTCAGAAGGCTTCTGTCTAATTTTTATGTGAAGATATGTCCTTTTCCCTCATCGGATGAAAAGACCTCAGATATCCACTTGCAGATTCTACAAAAAGACTGTGTCAAAACTGCTCAACCAAAAGAAAGGTTCAACTCTGTGAGATGAATGCACACATCACAAAGAAATTTTGCAGAATGCTTCTGTGTAACTTTTGTGTGAAGTTGTTTCCTTTAACACTATGTGCCTCAAAACGCTCGAAAAATCCACTTGCAATTTCTACCAAAGGAGTGTTTCAAAACTGATCCATCAGAAGAAAAGTTCAACTCTGTAAGATGAATGCACGTCACTAAGTAGTTTCTGAGAATGCTTCTGTCTAGTTGTAATATGAAGGTATTTCCTTTTCCCGGATTGAATGAAAAGCCCTCAATTATCCACTTGCGGAATCTAAAAAAGACTGTTTCAACCAAAAGAAAGGTTGATCCCTGTGAGATGAATGCACAGATCACAAAGAAGCTTCTCAGAATTCTTCTGTCTAGTTTTTATGTGAAGACATTTCCTTTTCCACTATAGGCCACAAATCTCTCCAAATATCCAGTTGCAGATTCTACAATAAGAGTGTTTCAGAACTGCTCAATCAAAGGAAAGTTTAACTCCGTGTAATGAATGCACAGATAACAAGGAAGTTTTTCAGAATGCTTCTCTCTAGTTTTTATGTGAAGACATTTCCTTTTCCAGCCTTGGACAAAGAGATTTCAAATATCCACTTGCAGATTCTACAAAAAGACTCTTGCAAATCTGATCAAACAAAAGAAAGGTTCAACTCTGTGAGATGAGTGCACACATAACAAAGAAATTTCTCAGAATGCTTCTGTGTAGTTTCTTTGTGAAGTTATTTCGTTTTCCACTACGGGCCTCAAATTGCATCAAATATCAACTTGCATTTTCTACAAAAAGTGAGTTTCAAAACTGTTCAGTCAAAAGAAAGGTTCAACTCTCTAAGATTAATGCGCACGTCATTAAGAAGTTTCTCAGAATTCTTCTGTCTAGTTGTTATGTGAATATATTTCCTTTTCCCGTATTGGACAAAAAGCCATGAAATATCCACTTGCACAATCTAAAAAGACTGTTTTAAAACTGCTTAATCAAAGGAAAGGTTCAACTCTGCGAGATGAATGTACACATCTCAAAGAGTTTTAGTAGAATGCTTCTGTGCAGTTTTTATGTGAAGATATTTCCTTTTTTACCATAGGCCCCAAAGTGCTCCAAATATCCACTAGCTGATTCTACAAAAAGAGTGCTTCAAAACTGCAGAATCAAAAGTAAGGTTCAACTCTGTGAGATGAAGGCACACATCACAAAGAACTTTCACAGAATGCTTCTGTGTAGTTTTTATATGAAGATATTTCCTGTTTCACCAAAGGCCTCAAGGAGCTCCAAATGTCCACTTGCAGATTCTTCAAAAAGAGTGTTTCAAAACTGCTCAATCAAATGAAAGTTTCAACTCTCTGCGATGAATGTGCACATAATTAAGAAGTTTCTCAGAATGCTTCTGTCTAGTTTTAATGTGAAGATATTTCCTTTTCCCGCATTGGATGAAAAGATTTCAAATATCCACTTGCAGATTCTACGAAAAGACTCTTTCAAATCTGCTGAACCAGAAGAAAGGTTGAACTCTGTGAGATGAATGCACACATCATGAAGAAATTTCGCAGAATGCTTCTGTGTAGTTTCTATGTGATGTTATGTCCTTTTCCACTATGGGCCACAAGTTGCCCCAAATATCCACTTGCAGTTTCTACAAAAAGTGTGTTTCAAAACTGGTCCATCAAAAGAAAGGTTCAACTCTCTCGGATGAATGCACGTCACTAAGAAGATTCTCAGAATTCTTCTGTCTAGTTGCTTTGTGAAGATATTTCCTTTTCCCGTATTGGAAAAAAAGCCCTCAAATATCCATTTGCAGAATCTAAAAAACACTTTCAAAACTGCCTAATCAAAAGAAAGGTTCAACTCTGTGAGATGAATGCACAGATCAGAAAGAAGTTTTGCAGAATGCTTCTGTGTAGTTTTTATGTGAAGATATTTCCTATTTCACCGTAGGCCTCAAAGCTCTCCAAATGTCCACTTGCAGATTCTACAAAAAGAGTGTTTCAAAACTGCTCCATCAAAAGAAAGGTTCAACTCTGCGAAAGGAATGCACAAATCACTAAGAAGTTGTTCCGAATTCTTCTCTCTAGTTTTTTGTGAAGATATTTCCTTTTCTACTATAGGCCTCAAACCTCTCCAAATATCCAATGGCAGATTCTACAAAAAGATGGTTTCAAAACTTCTCAATCAAAAGAAAGGTTAAACTTTGAATGAGGAATGCACACATAACAACGAAGTTTGTCAGAATGCCACGGGGTAGTTTTCATGGGAAGATATTTCATTTTTCACCATAGGCCTCAAAGCGCTCCAAATGTCCTCTAGCAGATTCTATAAAAAGAGTATTTCAAAACTGCTCAATCTAAAGTAAGGTTCAAATCGGTAAGATGAATGCACACTTCACAAAGTAATTTCACAGAATGCTTCTGTGTAGTTTTTATGTGAAGGTATTTCCTTTTTCACCATAGGCCTCAAAGTACTCCAAATGTCCACTTGCAGAATTTACAGGAAGAGTGTTTCAAAACTGCTCAATCAAAAGAAAGGTTCAACTCTGTGAGACGAATGCACAGATCACAAAGATGTTTCTCAGAATTCTTCTGTCTAGCTTTTATTTGAAGATATTTCCTTTTCCACTATAGGCTGCAGAGCTCTCCAAATATCCAATGGCAGATTCTCCAAAAAGAGTGTTTCAAAACTGCCCAATCCAAAGAAAGTTTAAACTCTGAGTGAGGAATGCACACATAACAAGAAAGTTTGTCGGAATACTTCTGTGTAGTTTTTATGTGGAGATATATCCTTTTTCACCATAGGCCTCAAAGCGCTCCAACTGTCCAATTGTAGATTCTACAAAAAGAGTGTTTCAAAACTGCTCAATCAAAAGAAAGGTTTAATTCTGTGTGATGAAGGCACAGATGACAAGGAAGTTTGTCAGAATATTTCTGTCTAGTTTTTATGTGAAGATATTTCCTTTTTCACCATAGGACTCAAAGCACTCCAAATGTCCACTTGCAGATTCTACAAAAACAGTGTATCAAAACTGCTCAATCAAAAGAATGTTTCACCTCTGTGAGATGAGGGCACACATCACAAAGAAGTTTCTCAGAATTCTTCTGTCTAGTTTTTATTTGAAGATATTTCATTTTCCAGTATAGGCAGCAAAGCTCTCCAAATATCCAATGGCCAATTCTACAAAAAGACTGTTTCAAAACTGCTCAATCAAAAGAAACGTTAAACTCTGAGTGAGGAATGCACACATAACATGGAAGTTTGTCCAAATGCCACCAGGTAGTTTTCACGGGGAGATATTTCCTTTTTCACCATAGGCCACAAAGCACTCCAAATGTCCACTAGTAGATTATACAAAAAGAGTGTTTCAAAACTGCTCAATCTAAAGTAAGGTTCAACTCTGTTAGACGAATACACACTTCACAAAGTAATTTCACGGAATGCTTCTGTGTAGTTTTTATGTGAAGATATTTCCTTTGTCACCATAGGCCTCAATGTGCTCCAAATGTCTACTTGCAGAATCTACAGAAAGAGTGTTTCAAAACGGCTCAATCAAAAGATAGGTCTAACTCTGTGTGGTGAATGCACAGATGACAAGAAAGTTTGTTAGAATGCTTCTGTCAAGTTTTTATGTGAAGATATTTCCTTTTTCACCATAGGCCTCAAAGTGCTCCAAATATCCCCTTGCAGATGCTACAAAAAGAGTGTTTCAAAACTGCTCAATTGAAAGAAAGGTTCAACTCTGTGAGATGATTGCACAGATCACAAAGAAGTTTCTCAGAATTATTCTGTATAGTTTTTATGTGAAGATATTTCCTTTTCCACTATAAGCCACAATGGTCTCCAAATATCCAATGGCAGATTCTACAAAAAGACTGTTTCAAAACTGCTCAATCAAAAGAAAGATTAAACTTTGAGTGAGGAATGCACACATAACAATGAAGTTTGTCAGAATGCTTCTGGGTAGTTTTTATGGGGAGATATTTCCTTTTTCACCATAGGCCTCAAAGCGCTCCAAATGTCCACTAGCAGATTCTACAAAAAGACTGTTTCAAAACTGCTCAATCAAAAGAAAGTTTCACCTCTGTGAGATGAATGCACACATCACAAAGAAATTTCACAGAATGCTTCTGTGTAATTTTTATGTGAAGTTATTTCCTTTTCCACTATCGGCCTGAAAACACTCCAAATATCCACTTGCAGTTTCTCCCAAAAGAGTGTTTCAAAACTGCTCCATCAGAAGAAAATTTCAACTCTCTAAGATGAATGAACATGTCACTAAGAACTTTCTCAGAATGCTTCTGTCTAGTTGTAATATGAAGATATTTCCTTTTCCTGCATTGGAAGAAAAGCCCCCAATTATCCAATTGCAGAATCAAAAAAGACTATTTCAAAACTGCTCAATCTGAAGAAAGGTTCAACACTGTGAGATGATTGCACAGATTACAAATAAGTTTCTCAATATGCTTCTGTCTAGTTTTTATGTGAAGATATTTCCTTTTCCAACATAGGCCTCAAAGCACTCCAAATATCCACTACCTGAATCTACAAAAAGAGGGTTTCAAAACTGCTGAATCAAAAGTAAAGTTCAACTCTGTGTGATGAATGCACACATCACAAAGAACTTTCACAGAATGCTTCTGTCTCTTGTTTATGTGAAATTATTTCTTTTTCCACCATTGTCCTCAAAGTGCTCCAAGTGTCCATCTGTAGATTCTACAAAAAGTGCTTCAAAACTGCACAATTGAAAGTAAGTTTCAACTCTGTGAGATGAATGCACACATCACAAAGAAGTTTGTCTGAATGCTTCAGTCTAGTTTTTTTATTAAGATATTTCTTTTTCCACCATAGCCCTCAAAGCACTGCTAATATCCACTTACAGTTTCTATGAAAAGAGTGTTTCAAAACTGCTGAAACAAAAGTACGGTTCAACTCTGTTAGATGAAGGCAGACATCTCAAAGGAGTTTGTCAGAATGCTTCTGTCTAGTTTTTATATGAAGATATTTCCTTTTCTACCATAGGCCTCAAAGTGCTCCAAATGTCCACTTACAGATTCTACAAAAAGAGTGTTTCAGAACTGCTGTATCGAAACTAAGTTCAACTCTGTTAGATGAATGCACACATCACAGAGAATTTTGTCAGAATGCTTCTATTTTTTATGCCAAGATGTTTCTTTTTCCACCGAAGGTCTCAAACCACTCCAACTGCCTGCAGATTTTACAAAGGAGTGTTTCAAAACTTCTCTATCAAAAGTTATGTTCAGCTCTGTGAGATGAATGCACTCATCACAAAGAAGTTTGCCAGAATGCTTCTGTCTAGTTTTCATGTGAAGATATATCTTTTTCCACCATAGCCCTCAAAGCGCTCCAAATGTCCACCTGCAGATTCTACAAAAAGTGTGTTTCAAAACTGCTCAATCAAAAGTAAGGTTCAACTCTATGAGATGAATGCACACATCACAAAGAAGTTTGTCAGAATGCTTCTGTCTAGTTTTAATGTGAAGATATTTCCTTTTCCACCGTAGCCCTCAAAGCACTCCGAACGTCCACTTGCAGATTCTACAAAAAGAGTGTTTCAAAGCTTCTCAAAGAAAAGTAAAGTTCAACTCTGTAAGATGAAGGCACACATCACAAAGAAGTTTGTCAGAATGCTTTTGTGTAGTTTTCATGTGAAGATATTCCCTTTACCTCCATAGTGCTCATAGCGTTCCAAATGTCCACCTGCAGATCCTACAAAAAAAGTATTTCTAAACAGCTCAATCAAAAGTAAGCTTCAACTCTGTGAGATGAATTCAGACATCACAAAGGACTTTGTCAGAATGCTTCTGTCTAGTTTCTATGTGAAGATATATCCTTTTCCCCCAACATCTTCAAAGCATTCCAAATGACAACTTGCAGATTCTACAAAAAGTTTCCATGCTGCTCAATCAAAAGTAACGTTCAACACTGTGAGATGAATGCACACATCACAAAGAAGTTTGTCAGAATGCTTCTGTCTAATTTTTATTTGAAGATATTTCCTTTTCCAAGATAGGCCTCAAAGCACTTCAAATGTCCCCTTTCAGATTCTACAAAAAGAGTGTTTCAAAACTGTTCTGTCAAAAGTAAAGTTCAGCTTTGTGAGATGAATGCACACATGACAAAGAACTTTGTCAGAATGCTTCTGTGTAGTTTTAATGTGAAGATATTTCCTTTACCACCACAGCCCTCAAAGCACTCCAAATGTCCACTTGCAGATTCTACAAAAAGAGTGTTTCAAAGCTGCTCAAAAAAAAGTAAAGTTCAACTCTGTTAGATGAAGGCAGACAACACAAAGAAGTTTGTCATAATGCTTCTGTCTAGTTTTCATGTGAAGGTATTTCCTTTTTTACCATAGTCCTCAAAGCACTCCAAATGTACTCCTGCAGATTATATAAAAAGAGGTTTCAAAAGTGCTCTATCAAAACTAAGGTTCAACTCTGTGAGATGAATGCACACATCACAATGAAGTTTGTCAGAATGCTTCTGGAGAGTTTTTACGTGAAGATATGTCATTTCCCACCATAGGCCTCAAAGCGCTCAAACTGTCCACTTGCAGCGTCTACAAAAAGAGTGTTTCAAAACTGCTCCACCATAAAGTAAAGTTCAACAATGTCAGATGAATGCACACATCACAAAGTACTTTGTCAGAATGCTTCTGTCTACTTTTTATGTGAAGATGTTTCTTTTTCCAACATAGTCCTGAAAACTCTCCAAATATCTGCCTGCCGATTCTACAAAAAGAGCGTTTCAAAGATGCCCAAACAAAAGTAAGGTTCAACCCCGTTAGATGAAGGCACATATCACAAAGAACTTTTTCAGAATGCTTCTGTCTAGTTTTAAAATGAAGATATTTCCTTTTCCAAGAGAGGCCTCAAGGGGCTCCGAATGTCCCCTTGTAGATTCTACAAAAAGAGTGTTTCAGAACTGCTCTATCAAAAGCAAGGTTCAACTCTGTAGTATGAATTCACACATCAAAAAGAACTTTGTCAGAATGCTTCTGTCTAGTTTCTTTGTGACGATATGACCTTTTCCATGACAGTCCTCAAAGCACTACAAATGTCCACTTGCAGATTCTACAGAAAGAGTGATTCAAAGCTGCTCAATCAAAAGTAAGGTTCAACTCTGTGAGATGAATTCACATATCACAATGAACTTCATCACAATGCTTCTGTGTAGTTTCCATGTGAAGATATTTCCTTTTCCACCATAGGCCTCAAAGTGCTCCAAATGTCCACTTGCAGATTCTAAAAAAAAAGTGCTTCAAAGCTGCTCAATCAAAATAAGGTTAAACTCTGTGAGATGAATGCACACATCACAAAGACGTTTGTCAGAATGCTTCTGTCTACTTTTTAAGTGAAGATATTGCCTTTTGCAAGATAGACATCAAAGCACTCCAAATGTCCCTATGCAGATTCTGCAAAAAGAGTGTTTCAAAACAACTCTATCAAAAGTAAGGTTAAACTCTGTGAGATGAATGCGCACATAACAAAGAAGTTTGACAGAATGCTTCTGTCTAGTTTTTATTTGAAGATATTTTCTTTTCCAACATAGGCCTCAAAGTGCTACAAATATCCACTTGCAGATTCTACAAAAGGAGTGTTTCAAAACTGCTCAATTAAAACTAAGTTTCAACTCTGTTAGATGAATGCACACAACACAAAGAAGTTTGTCAGAATGCTTCTGACTACTTTTTATGTGAAGATGTTTCTTTTTCCACCATAGGCCTCAAAGCACTCCAAATGTCCACCTGCAAATTCTACAAAAAGAGGGTTTCAAACTGTTCTATCAAAAGTTAGCTTCAGCTCTGTGAGATGAATACACTTATCACAAAGAAGTTTGTCAGAATGCTTCAGTGTAGTTTTCATATGAAGATATTTTCTTTTCCACAATAGTCCTAAAGCACTCCAAATGTCTGCCTGCAGATTATACAAAAAGTGTTTCAAAACTGCTCAATCAAAAATAAGGTTCATCTCTGTGAGATGAATGCACACATCTCAAAGAAGTCTGTCAGAAGGCTTCTGTGTAGTTTTTATGTGAAGATATTTCCTTTACTACCATAGGCCTCAAAGTGCTCCAAATATCCACTTGCAGATTCTACAAAGAGACCATTTCAAAACTGCTCAATCAAAAGTAAGATTCAACTCAGTGAGACGAGTGCACACATCACAAAGTAGTTTCTCAGAATATTTCTGTCTAGTTTTAAAGTGAAGATAGTTCCTTTTCCAATGTAGGCCTCAAAGTACTCCAGACATCCACCTGCTGATTCTGCAAAAAGAGTGTTTCAAAACTGCTCTATCTAAAGTAAGGATCAACTCTGTGAGATGAATGCACACATCACAAAGAAGTTTGTCAGAATGCCTCTGTCTAATTATTATTTGAAGATATTTCCTTTTACAAGACAGGCCTCAAAGCACTTCAAATATCCCCTTGCAGATTCTACAAAAAGAGTGTTTCAGAACTTCTCTATGAAAACTGAAGTTCATCTCTGTTAGATCAATGCACACAGCACACAGAAGTTTGTTAGAATGCTTGTATCTAGTTTTTATGTGAAGATATTTCTTTTTCCACCAGAGGCCTCAAAACACTCCAAATGTCCGCCTGCAAATTCTACAAAAAGAGGGTTTCAAAACTGCTCTATCAAAAGTTAGGTACAGCTCTGTGAGACAAATGAACTCATCACCAAGAAGTTTGTCAGAATGCTTCAGTGTAGTTTTCATGTGAAGATATTTCCTTTTCCACAATAGTCCTCAAAGTGCTCCAAATGTCTGCCTGCAGATTCTACAAAAAGTGTTTCAAACCTGCTCAATCAAATGTAAGGTTCAACTCGGTGAGATGAATTCACACATCACAAAGAACTTTCTCAGAATGCTTCAGTCTAGTTTCTATGTGAAGATATGTCCTTTTGCACCATAGTCCTCAAAGCGCTCCAAATGCCCACTTGCAGATTCTACAAAAAGACTGTTTCAAAGCTGCTTAAGGAAAAGTAAGGTTCAATTGTGTGAGGTGCATGCGCACATAACAAAGAAGTTTGTCAGAATGCTTCTGTGTACTTTATATGTGAAAATATTTCCTTTTCCACCATAGTCCTCAAAGCACTCCAAATGTCCACTTGCAGATTCTACAAAAGGAGTGTTTTAAAACTGCTCAATTAAAACTGAGTTTCAACTCTGTGCGATGCATGCCCACGTCATGAAGAATTTTGTCATAATGTTTCTGTTTAGTTTTTATGTAAAGATATATCCTTTTCCAACATAGACATCAAAGCGCTCGAAATGTCCACTTGCAGATTCCATAAAAAGACTGTTTCAAAACTGCTCAATCAAAGGTAAGGTTCAACTCAGTGGGACGAGTGCACACATCACAAAGTAGTTTGTCAGAATACTTCTGTCTAGTTTTAAAGTGAAGATAGTTCCTTTTCCAACGTTGGCCTCAAAGTGCTCCAAATGTCCACCTGCAGATTCTGCAAAAAGAGTGTTTCAAAACTGCTCCATCAAAAGTTAGGTTCAGCTCTGTGAGATGAATACACTCATCACAAAGAAGTTTGTCAGAATGCTTCAGTGTAACTTTCATGCGAAGTTATTTCCTTTTCCACAATAGTACTCAAAGCGATCGAAATGTCGGCCTGTAGATTCTATAAAAAGTGTTTCAAAACTGCTCAATCAAAAGTAAGGTTCAACTCTGTGAGATGAATTCACACATCACAAAGAACTTTATCAGAATGCTTCAATCTAGTTTCTTTGTGAAGCTATTTCCTTTTCCGCCATAGTCCTCAAAGCGCTCCAAATGTCCACTTGCTGATTCTACAAAAAGACTGTTTCAAAGCTGCTTAAGGAAAAGTAAGGTTCAACTCTGTGAGATGAATGCGCACATAACAAAGAAGTTTCTCAGAATGCTTCTGTGTAGTTTTTATGTGAAGATATTTCCTTTTCCACCTTAGGCCTCAAAGCACTCCAAATATCCACTTGCAGATTCTACCAAAGGAGTGTTTTAAAACTGCTCAATTAAAACTGAGTTTCAACTCTGTGCGATGCATGCCCACGTCATGAAGAATTTTGTCATAATGTTTCTGTTTAGTTTTTATGTAAAGATATATCCTTTTCCAACATAGACATCAAAGCGCTCGAAATGTCCACTTGCAGATTCCATAAAAAGACTGTTTCAAAACTGCTCAATCAAAGGTAAGGTTCAACTCAGTGGGACGAGTGCACACATCACAAAGTAGTTTGTCAGAATACTTCTGTCTAGTTTTAAAGTGAAGATATTTCCTTTTCCAAGGTAGGCCTCAAAGTGCTCCAAATGTCCCCATGCAGATTCTACAAAAAGAGTGTTTCAAAACTGCTCATTCAAAAGTAAGGTTCATCTCTGTGAGATGAATGCACCCATGGCAAAGAAGTTTGTCAGAATGCTTCTGTCTAGTTTTTATTTGAACATATTTCCTTTTACAAGACAGGCCTCAAAGTGCTTCAAGTGTCCCCTTGCAGATTCCACAAAAAGAGTGTTTCAAAACTGCAGAATCAAAGGTAAGGTTCAACTCTGTGAGGAGAATGCACGCATCACAAAGATGTCTGTGAGAATGCTTCTGTGTGGTTTTTATGTGAAGATATTTCCTTTTCCAGTATAGGCCTCAAAGTGCTCCAAATGCCCAACTGCAGATTCTACAAAAAGAGTGTTTCAAAACTGCTCAATCAAAAGTAGGGTTCAACTCTGTGAGATGAATTCACATATCACAATGAACTTCGTCACAATGCTTCTGTCTAGTTTCTATGTGAAGATATTTCCTTTTCCACCATAGGCCTCTAAGCACTCCAAATGTCTATTTGCAGATTCTAAAAAAAGAGTGTTTCAAAGCTGCTCAATCAAAAGTAAGGTTCAACTCTGTGAGATGAATGCACACATAACAAAGAAATTTGACAGGATTCTTCTGTCTCGTTTTTATTTGAAGATATTTCCTTTTTCAACATAGGCCTCAAAGCGCTCCAAATTTCCCCTTGAAGATTCTACAAAAAGAGTGTTTCAAAACTGCTCAATCAAAAGTAAGGTTCATCTCTGTGAGATGAATGCACACATCTCAAAGAAGTCTGTCAGAATGCTTCTGTGTAGCTTTTATGTGAAGATATTTCCTTTACTACCATAGGCCTCAAAGCACTCCAAATATCCACTTGCAGATTCTACAAAGAGACTGTTTCAAAACTGCTCAATCAAAAGTAAGGTTCAACTCAATGAGACGAGTGCACACATCACAAAGTAGTTTCTCAGAATATTTCTGTCTAGTTTTAACGTGAAGATAGTTCCTTTTCCAACGTAGGCCTCAAAGCATTCTAAATGTCTGAGTGCAGATGCTACAAAAAGAGTGTTTCAAAACTGCTCTATCAAAACTGAGGTTCATCCCTGTTAGATGAATGCACACATCATAAAGAAGTTGGTCAAAATGCTTTGGTCTAGTTTTTATTTGAAGATATTTCCTTTTCCAACATAGGCCTCAATGTGCTCCAAATATCCAGTTACAGATTCTATAAAAAGTGTTTCAGAACTACTCATCAAAACTGGGGTTCATCTCTGTTAGATGAATGCACACATCACAAAGAAGTTTGTCAGAATGCTTCTATCTAGTTTTTATCTGAAGATGTTTCTTTTTCCACCAGAGGCCTCAAAGCACTCCGAATATCCACCTGCAAATTCTACAAAAAGAGGCTTTCAAAACTGCTCTATCAAAAGTTAGGTTCAGCTCTGTGGGATGAATGCACTCATCACAAAGAAGTTTGTCAGAACGCTTCACTACAGTTTTCATGTGAAGATATTTCCTTTTCCACAATAGTCCTCAAAGTGCTCCAAATGTCTGCCTGCAGATTCTACAAAAAATGTTTCAAAACTGCTCAATCAAAAGTAAGGTTCAACTCTGTGAGATGAATTCACACATCACAAAGAACTTTCTCAGAATGCTTCAGTCTAGTTTCTATGTGAAGATATTTCCTTTTCCACCATAGTCCTCAAAGCACTCCAAATGTCCACTTGCAGATTCTACAAAAAGACTATTTCAAAGCTGCTTAAGGAAAAGTAAGGTTCAACTCTGTGAGATGCATGCACACATAACAAAGAAGTTTGTCAGAATGCTTCCGTGTAGCTTTTATGTGAAGATATTTCCTTTTCCACAATAGGCCTCAAAGCGCTCCAAATGTCCACTTGCAGATTCTACCAAAGGAGTGTTTTAAAACTGCTCAATTAAAACTGAGTTTCAACTCTGTTTGATAAATGCACACGTCATGAAGAATTTTATCAAAATGCTTCTGTATAGTTTTTATGTGAAGATAAATCCTTTTCCAACATAGGCCTCAAAGCTCTCAAAATGTCCACTTGCAGATTCTACAAAAAGACTGTTTGAAAACTGCTCAATGAAAAGTAAGGTTCAACTCAGTGAGACGAGTGCACACATCACAAAGTAGTTTCTCAGAATACTTCTGTCTAGTTTTAAAGTGAAGATAGTTCCTTTTCCAACCTAGGCCTCAAAATACTCCAAGTGTCCACCTTCAGATTCTGCAAAAAGAGTGTTTCAAATCTGCTCTATGAAAAGTAAGGATCAACTCTGTGAGATGAATGCACACGTCACAAAGAAGTTTGTCAGAATGCTTCTGTCTAATTATTATTTGAAAGTATTTCCTGTTACAAGACAGGCCTCAAGTGCTTCAAATGTCCCCTTGCAGATTGTACAAAAAGAGTGTTTCAAAATTGCAGAATCAAAGGTAAGGTTCACCTCTGTGAGATGAATGCACACATCACCAAGAAGTCTGTGAGAATGCTTCTGTGTGGTTTTTATGTGAAGGTATTTCCTTATCCAGCATAGGCCTCAAAGCGCTCCAAATGTGTGATTGCAGATTCTACAAAAAGAGTGTTTCAAACTGCTCAATCAAAAGTAAGGTTCAAATCTGTGAGATGAATGCACACATCACAAAAAAGTTTCTCAGAATGCTTATGTCTACTTTTTAAGTGAAGATATTTCTTTTTCCAAGATAGACCTCAAGGCACTCCAAATGCCCCTATGCAGATTCTACAAAAAGAGTGTTTCAAAACTGCTCTATCAAAAGAAAGGTTTAACTCTGTGAGATGAATGCACACATAACAAAGAAGTTTGTCAGATGCTTCTGTCTAGTTTTCATTTGAAGATATTTCCTGTTCCACCACAGGCCTCAAAGTGTTCCAAATGTCCCCATGCAGATTCTACAAAAAGAGTGTTTCAAAACTGCTCCATCAAAAGTAAGGTTCAACTCTGTGAGATGAATGCACATATCTCAAAGAAGTTTGTCAGAATGCTTCTTTCTAGATTTTATGTGAAGATATTTCCTTTTCCACCGTAGACCTCAAAGCGGTCCAAATGTTCACTTGCAGATTCTACAAAAAGAGTGTTTCAAACCTGCTCAAACAAAAGTAAAGTTCAACTGTGTTAGATGAAGGCTCACATCACAAAAAGTTATTCAGAGTGCTTCTGTCTAGTTTTTATTTGAAGATATTTTCTTTTCCAAGATAGGCCTCAAAGTGCTCTGAATGTGCCCATACAGATCCTACAAAAAGAGTGTTTCAAAACTGTTATATCAAAGAAAGTTTCAGCTCTGTGAGACGAATGAACACATCACAAAGAAGTTTGTCAGAATTCTTCTGTCTAGTTTTTATGTGAAGATATTTCATTCTTCAAGACAGGCCTCAAAGTGCTCCAAATGTCCACATGAGATTCTGCAAAAAGAGAGTTTCAAAACTGCCCTATCAAAAGTAAGGTTCAAACCTGTTAGATAAATACACACATCACAAAGAAGTTTGCTTTTGTCTAGTTTTTATGTGAACATAGTTCATTTTCCACCGTAGCCTTAAAAGCACTCCAAATGTCCACTTGCAGATTCTACAGAAAGAGTGATTCAAAGCTGCTCAAACAAAAGTAAAGTTCAACTCTGTTAGAAGAAGGCCCACATCACAAAGACGTTTGTCACAATGCTTCTGTCTAGTTTCTATGTGAAGATATTTCCTTTTCCACTATAGTCCTCAAAGTGCTCCAAATATCCACTTGAAGATTCTACAAAAAGAGTGTTTGAAAGCTGCTCAATCAAAAGTAAGGTTCAACTCTGTGAGATGAACGCACACATCCCAAAGAAATTTGCCAGAATGCTTCTGTCTGGTTTTTAAGTGAAGATATTTCTTTTTCCAAGAGAACTCAAAGCACTCTAAATGTCCCCATGCAGATTCTACAAAAAGAGTGTTTCAAAACTGATCTATCAACCTTACTAGGTTCAAATCTGTGAGATGAATCCCCACATAACAAAGAAGTTTGACAGAATGTTTCTGTCTAGTTTTTATTGGAAGATATTTCCTTTCCCAACATAGGCCTCAAAGCACACGAAATGTCCACTTGCATATTCTACAAAAAGAGTGTTTCAAAACTGCTGTATCAAAAGTAATGTTCAACTCTGTGAGATGAATGCACACAAAACAAGTAAGTTTGACAGAATGCTTCTGTCTAGTTTTTGTTTGAAGATATTTCCTTTTCCAACATAGGCCTCAAAGCACTGCAAATTTCCCCTTGCAGATTCTACAAAAAGAGTGTTTCAAAACTGCTCATTTGAAGCTGTGTCAACTTTGTGAGATGATTGCACACCTCACAAAGAACTTTGTCATAATTCTTCTATTTAGTTTTTATGTGAAGATATATCCTTTACCACCATGGGCCTAAAAGCCCACGAAATGTCCACTTGCAGATACTACAAAAAGAGTGTTTCAAAACTACTCAATCAAAAAGAAGGTTCACCTAAGTGAGACGAGTGCACACATCACAAAGAAGTTTGTCAGAGTGCTTCTGTCTAGTTTTAAAGTGAAGACATTTCCTTTTCCAAGATAGGCAGCAAAGTGCTTCAAATGTCCCATTGAAGATTCTACAAAAATAGTGTTTCAAAACTGCTCTATCAAAAGTAAGGTTCAGCTCTCTGAGATGAATGGACACATCACATAGAAGTTTGTCAGAATGCTTCTAAGTAGTTTCTATTTGAAGATATTTCCTTTTCCACCAAAGGCCTCAAAGCATTCCTAATGTCCTCTTGCAGAATCTACAAAAACAGTGTTTCAGAACTGCTCTATCAAAAGCAAGGTTCATCTCTGTTAGATAAATGCACACTTCACAAAGAATTTGTCAGAATGCTTCTGTCTGGTTTTTGTCTGAAGATGTTTCTTTTTCCATCTCAGGCCTCAAAGCGCTCCAAATGTCCGCCTGCAGATACTACAAAAAGTGTGTTTCAAAACTGATCTATCAAAAGTAAGGTTCAACTCTGTGAGATGAATGCAAACATCAAAAAGAAGTTTGTCAGAATGCTTCTGTCTAGTTTTTAACTGAAGATACTTCCTTTTCCAAGATAGACCTCAAAGTGCCCTGAAAGTTGCCATGCAGATTCTACAAAAATAGTGTTTCAAAACTGCTCTACAAATGTAAGGTTCAAATCTGTGAGATGAATGCACACACAACAAAGAAGTTTGACAGAATGCTTCTGTCTAGTTTTTATTTGAAGAGATTTCCTTTTCTTACACAGGCCTCAAAGTGATCCAATTGTCCACGTGCAGATTCTACAGAAAGAGTGTTTCAAAACTGCTCTATCAAAAGTAAGGTTCAACTCTATGAGATGAATGTGCACATAACAAAGAAGTTTGACAGAATACTTCTGTCTAGTTTTTATTTGAAGGTATTTCCTTTTCAAACATAGGCCTAAAAGTGTTCAAAATATCCCCTAGCAGATTCTACAAAAAGCATTTTTCAAAACTGCTCTATCAAAAGTAAACTTCAACTCAATGAGATGAATGCACACATCACAAAGGAGTTTGTCAGAATGCTTCTGTCTAGTTTTCATGTGAAGATATTACTTTTTCCACCATAGTCCTCAAAGCGCTCCAAATGTCCACCTGCAGATTTTACAAAAAGAGCATTTCTAAACACCTCAATCAAAAGTAAGGTTCAACTCTCTGAGATGAATGCACAGAACACAAAGAAGTTTGTCAGAATGCTTCTGTCTAGTTTTTATCTGAAGATATTTCCTTTTCCACCATAGTCCTCAAAGCACTCCAAATGTTCACTTGCAGATTCTACAAAGGAGTGTTTCAAAGCTGCTAAATCAAAAGTAAGGTCCAACTCCGTGAGATGAATGCATACATCACAAAGAAGTTTGACAGAGTGCTTCTGTCTAGTTTTTATGCGAAGATATTTCATTTTCCAAGAGAATCCTCACAGCGCTCCAAATGTCACCTTGCAGATTTTACAAAAAGAGTGTTTCAAAAGTGCTCTATCAAAAGTAAGGTTCAACCCTGTGAGATGAATGCACACATCACAAAGAAGTTTGTCCAAATGCTTCTGGGTAGGTATAGGTGAAGATATCTCATTTTCCACCATAGGCCTCAAAGCGCTCCAACTGTCCACTTGCAGATTCTACAAAAAGAGGGTTTCAAAAGTGTTCTATGAAAACTAAGGTTCAATTCTGTTAGATGAATGCACACATGACAAAGACGTTTGTCAGAATGCTTTTTTTAGTTTTTATGTGACAATATTTCATTTTCCAAGATAGGCCTCAAAGTGCTCCAAATGTCCCCTTGCACATTCTACAAAAAGAGTGTTTCAAAACTGCTCTATCAAAAGTAAGGTTCAGGTCTGTGAGATGAATGGACACATCACAAAGAAGTTTGCCAGAATGCTTCTGTCTGGTTTTCATGTGAAGATATATCTTTTTCCAACATAGCCCTCAAAGCGCTCCAAATGTCTGACTGCAGATTCTACAAAAAGGGTGTTTCAAAACTGCCCAATTGAAAGTAAGGTTCAACTCTGTGAGATGAATGCGCACATCACAAAGAAGTTTGTCAGACTGCTTCTGTCTAGTTTTTATGTGAAGATATTTCTTTTTCCATCATAGCCTTCAAAGCGCTCCAAATGTCCACTTGCAGATTCTACAAGAAGAGTGATTCAAAGCTGCTCAAACAAAGGTAAAGTTCAATTATATTAGATAAAGACAAACATCACAAAGAAGTTTGTCAGAATGCTTCTGTCTAGTCTTTTTGTGAAGATCTTTCCTTTTGCAAGATTGGGCTCAAAGCGATCCAAATGTCCCCATGCAGATCCTACAAAAAGAGTGTTTCAAAACTGCTCTATCAAATGTAAGGTTCAACTCTGTGAGATGAATGCACATATCAGAAAGGTCTTTGTCAGAATGCTTCTGATTAGTTTTTATTTGAAGATATTTACTTTTCCAACATAGACCTCAAAGCATTCCAAATGTTCACTTGCAGATTCTACAAAAAGAGTGTTTCAGAAGTGCTCTGTCAAAAGTAAGGTTCAATTCTGTGAGATGAATGCACATATCAGAAACTAGTTTGTCAGAATGCTTCTGTCTAGTTTTTATGTGAAGATGTTTCTTTTTCCACCATATTACTCAAAGTGCCCCAAATATCCACCTGCAGATTCTACAAAAAGTGTTTTAAAACTGCTCTATCAAAAGCTGGTTCAGCTCTGTGAGATGAATGCACTCATCACAAAGAAGTTTGTCAGAATGCTTCTGTCTAGTTTTCCTGTGAAGATATTTCCTTTTCTACCATAGTCCTCAAAGCACTCCAAATGTCTGCCTGCACATTCTACAAAGTATCTCAAAACTGCTCAATCAAAAGTAAGGTTTCACTCTGTGAGATGAATTCACATATCACAAAGCACTTTGTCAGAATGCTTCTGTCTAGTTTCTATGTTAAGATATTTCCTTTTCCACCATACTCCTCAAACCGCTCCAAATGTCCACTTGCAGATTCTACAAAAAGAGTATCTCAAACTGCTCAATCAAAAGTAAGGTGCAACTCTGTGAGATGAATGCACACATCCCAAAGATGTTTGTCAGTATGCTTCTGTGTAGTTTTTAAGTGAAGATATTTCCTTTCCCAAAATAGACAAAGCGCTCCAAATGTCCCCATGCAGATTCTACAAAAAGAATGTTTCAAAGCTGCTCTATCAAAAGTAAGGTTCAACTCTGTGAGATGAATGCACACATCAAAAAGAAATTTGTCAGAATGCTTCCGTCTACTTTTTATGTGAAGATATTCCCTTTTCCGGCATAGGCCTCTAAGCCTTCCAAATGTCCCCATGCAGATTCTACAAAAAGAGTGTTCTGAAACTACTCTATCAAAAGTAAGGTTCAACTCTGTTAGGTGAATGTGCACATAACAAATAAGTTTGACAGAATTCTTCTGTCTAGTTTTAATTTGAAGATATTTCCTTTTCCAAAATAGGCCTCAAATCACTTCAAATTTCCCTTTGCAGATTATACAAAAATAGGGTTTCAAAGCTGCTGAATCAAAAGTAAGGTTCAACTCTGTGAGATAAATGCACACATCACAAATAAGCCAGTCAGAATGCTTCTGTGTAGTTTTTATGTGAAGATATGTGCTTTACTACCATAGGCCTCAAAGCACTCCAATTGTCCACTTGCAGTTTATACAAAAAGAGTGTTTCAAAACTGCTTAATTAAAACTGTTTCATCTCTGTGAGATGGATGCACACATCACAAAGAACTTTGTCATAATGCTTCTGTTTAGTTTTTATGCGAAGATATATCCTTTTTCACCATGGGCCTCAAAGCGCTCGAAATGTCCACATGCAGATTCTACAAAAAGAGTGTTTCAAAGCTGCTCAATCAAATGTAAGGTTCAACTCAATGAGACGAGAGCACATACCACAAAGAAGTTTGTCAGAATGCTTCTGTCTAGTTTTTAAGTAAAGATATTTCCTTTTCCAAGATAGGCATCAAAGCGCTTCAAATATCCCCTTGCACAAAGAAGTTTGTCAGAATGCTTCTGACTAGTGTTTATTTGAAGATATTTCCTTTTCCAAGATTGGCCTCAAAGTGCTCCAAATGTCCCCTTGCAGATAATACAAAAGAGTGTTTGCAAACCACTCTATGAAAAATTAGGTTCAGCTCTGTGAGATGAATGCAAACATCACAAAGAAGTTTGTCAGAATGCTTCCGTCTACTTTTTATGTGAAGTTATTTCCTTTTCCACCATAGTCCTCAAAGCACTCCAAACTTTTGCCTGCAGATCCTACCAAAAGAGTGTTTCAAAACTGCTCAATCAAAAGTAACGTCTAACTCTGTGAGATGAAGGCACACATCAGAAAGAAGTTTGTCAGAATTCTTCTCTCTAGTTTTCATGTGAAAATATATCCTTTTCCACCATAGTCCTCAAAGCACTCCAAATGTCCACCTGCAGATTCTACAAAAACAGTGTTTCAAAACTGCTCAATCAATGTAAGTTTAAACTCTGTGAGATGAATGCACGCATCACAAAGAAGTTTGTCAGAATGCTTCTGTCTAGTTTTCATGTGAAGATATTTCCTTTTCCACCATATTCTTCAAAGTGCTACAAAGGTCCACCTGAGATTCTACAAAAAGAGTATTTAAAAACTGCTCAATCAAAAGTAAAGTTCAACTCCGTGAGATGAATTCACACATCACAAAGGAGTTTGTCAGAATGCTTCTGTCTAGTTTTTATGTGAAGGTATTTCCTTTTGGATGATAGGCCTCAAAGCACTCCAAATATCCACTTGCACATTCTACAAAATAGTGTTTCAAAACTGCTCTATCAAAAGTAGGGTTCAACTCTGTGAGATGAATGCACACATCTTGAAGAAGTTTGTCAGAATGCTTCTGTCTAGTTTTCAAGTGAAGATATTTCGTTTTCCACCATAGGCCTCAAAGAGCTCCAAATGTCCCCCTGCAGATTCTACAAAAAGAGTGTTTCAAAGATGCTCAAACAAAAGTAGAGTTCAACTCTGTTAGATGAAGGCACATCTCACAAAGAAATTTGTCAGAATGCTTCTGTATAGTTTTTACATGAAGATATTTCCTTTTCCATGATAGGCCTCAAAGCTCTAAAAAGGTCCCCATGCAGATTCTACAAAAAGAATGTTACAAAAGTCCTCTATCAAATGCAAGTTTCAGCTCTGTGAGATGAATGCACACATCACAAAGAAGTTTGTCAGAATGCTTCTGTCTAGTTTTCATGTGAAGATATTTCCTTTTCCATCGTAGTCCTCAAAGCACTCCAAATGTCTGCCTGCAGATTCTACAAAAAGAGTATTTCAAAACTGCTCAATAGAAAGTAACGTTCAAATCCAAGGGTTGAATGCACACATCAAAAAGATTGTCAGAATACCTCTGTCTCATTTTTATGTGAAGATATTTCCTTTTCCAACGTAGCCCTCAAAGTGCTCCAAATGTCCTCTTGCCGATTCTACAAAAACAGTGTTTCTAAGGTGCTCAAACAAAGGTAAAGTTCAACTCTGCTAGAGGAAGGCACACACCACAAAGACGTTTGTCAGAATGCTTCAGTCTAGTTTGTATGTGAAGATATTTCCTTTTCGATGATAGGCCTCAAAGCGCTCCAAATGTCCCCATGCAGATTCTACAAAAAGAGTGTTTCAAAAGTGCTCTATCAAATGTAAGGTTCAACTCTGTGAGATGAATGCACACATCACAAAGGAGTTTGTCAGAATGCTTCTGCCTAGTTTTTATGTCAAGATATATCCTTTTCCATGATAGGCCTCAGTGGGCTCAAAATGTCCCCATGAAGATTCAACAAAAAGAGTGTTTCAAAACTGCTCTATCAAATGCAAGGTTGAACTCTGTGTGATGAATGCACACATCACAAAGAAGTTTGTCAGAATGCTTCTGACTAGTTTCTATTTGAAGATATTTCCTTTTCCACCGCAGGCCTCAAACTATTCCAAATGTTCACTTGCAGATTCTACAAAAAGTCTTTCAGAACTGCTCTATCAAAAGTAAGGTTAAACTCTTTTAGATGAATGCACACATCTCAAAGAAGTTTGTCAGAATGCTTCTGACTAGTTTCTATTTGAAGATATTTCCTTTTCCACCGCAGGCCTCAAACTATTCCAAATGTTCACTTGCAGATTCTACAAAAAGTCTTTCAGAACTGCTCTATCAAAAGTAAGGTTAAACTCTTTTAGATGAATGCACACATCTCAAAGAAGTTTTTCAGAAGGCTTCTGTCTAGTTTTTATGTTAAGATATTTCATTTTCCAAGATAGGCCTCAAAGCGCTTCAAATGTCCCCTTACAGATAATACAAAAAGAGTTTCAAAACTGCTCTATCAAAAGTTAGGTTCAGCTCAGTGAGATGAATGCACTCATCAAAAAGAAGTTTGTCAGAATGCTTCTGTCTAGTTTTCATGTGAAGATATTTCCTTTTCCACCATAGGCCTCAAAGCACTCCAAATGTCCACTTGCAGATTCTACAAAAAGAGTGTTTCAAAGCTGCTCAATAAAAAGTAAGATTCAACTCTGTGAGATAAATGCACACATCACAAAGGGGTTTGTCGGAACGCTTCTGTCTCAATTTTAATTGAAGATATTTCCTTTTTGAAGATAGGCCTCAAAGTGCTCTAAATGTCCCCAAGCAGATTCTACATAAACAGTGTTTCAAAACTGCTCTATCAAATGTAAGGCTCAAATCTAAGAGATGAATGCACATATCACAAAGAAGTTTGTCAAAATGCTTCTGTCTAGTTTTTATGTGGAGATATTTCCTTTTCCAAGTTAGGCCTAAAAGGGCTCCAAATGTCCCCTTGCAGATTCTTCAAAAAGAGTGATTCAAAACGTTCTATCAAAAGTAAGCTTATACTCTGTGAGGTGAATGCACACATAAAAAAGAAGTTTGACAAAATGCTTCTGTCTAGTTTTTATTTGAAGATATTTCATTTTCCAACATAGAACTCAAAGCACACCAAATGTCACCCTGCAGATTCTACAAAAAGAGTTTTTCAAAACTGCTCTATCAAAAGTAAGGATCAACTCTGTGAGATGAATGCACACATCACAAAGAAGTCTGTCAGAGTGCTTCCATGTAGTTTTTATGTGGAGATACATCCTTTTCCACCATAGGCCTCAAAACTCTCCAAATGTCCACTTGCAGTTTCTATAAAAAGACTGTTTCAAAACTGCTCAATGAAAACTAAGTTTCAACTCTGCGAGATGAATGCACACATCACAAACAACTTTGTCAGAATGCTTCTGTTTAGTTTTTATGTGAAGATATTTCCTTTTCCAAGATAGTCCTCAAAGCGCTCGAAATGCCCCCTTGCAGATTCTACAAAAAGAGTGTTTCAAAACTACTCAATCAAAAATAAGGTTCAGCTCTGTGAGATGAATGCACCCATCACAAATGAGTTTGTTGGAATGCTTCTGTCTAGTTTTTATGTGAAGATATTTCTTTTTCCATCATAGTCCTCAAAACACTCCAAATGTACACCGGCAGATCCTACACAAAGAGTGTTTCAAAACTGTTCAATTGAAAGTAAGATTCAAATCCGTCAGATGAATGCACACATCACAAAGAACTTTGCCAGAATGCTTCTGTCTACTTTTCATGTGAAGATATTTCCTTTTCCATCATAGTCCTCAAAGTGCTCCAAATATCCACCTGCAGATTCTACAAAAAGAGTGTTTCAGAACTACTTAATAGAAAGTAATGTTCAACTCTGAGGGATGAATGCACATATCAAAAATAAGATTGTCAGAATACTTCTGTCTCGTTTTTATGTAAAGATATTTCCTTTTCCAAAGTAGCCCTCAAAGCGCTCCAAATGTCCACTTGCAGATTCTACAAAAAGAGTGTTTCAAAGGTGCTCAAACAAAGGTAAAGCTCAACTCTGCTAGAGGAAGGCACACGTCACAAAGAAGTTTGTCAGAATGCTTCTGTCTAGTTTTTAGGATAAGATTTTCATTTTCCAAGATAGGCCTCAAAGCGCTCCAAATGCCCCCTTGCAGATTCTATAAAAAGAGTGTTTCAAAACTGCTCAATCAAAAATAAGGTTCAGCTCTGTGAGATGAATACACCCATCACAAATGAGTTTGTCAGAATTCTTCTGTCTAGTTTTTATGTGAAGATATTTCTTTTTCCACCATAGTCCTCAAAGCACTCCAAATGTACACCTACAGATCCTACACAAAGAGTGTTTCAAAACTGCTCAATTGAAAGTAAGATTCAAATCTGTGAGATGAATGCACACATCACGAAGAAGTTTGTCAGAATGCTTCTGTCTAGTTTTTATGTGAAGGTATTTCCTTTTGGATGATAGGCCTCAAAGCGCTCCAAATATCCACTTGCACATTCTACAAAATAGTGTTTCAAAACTGCTCTATCAAAAGTAAGGTTCAACTCTGTGTGATGAAGGCACACATCTTGAAGAAGTTTGTCAGAATGCTTCTGTCTAGTTTTCAAGTGAAGATATTTTGTTTTCCACCATAGGCCTCAAAGAGCTCCAAATGTCCCCCTGCAGATTCTACAAAAAGAGTGTTTCAAAACTGCTCAATCAAAAGTAAGTTTCAACTCTGTGAGATGAATGTACACATCACAAAGAAGTTTGTCAGAATGCATCTGGCCAGTTTTTACGTGAAGATGGTTCTTTTTCCACCATAGGCCTCAAAGAGATCCAAATGTCCATTTGCAGATTCTATAAAAAAAGTGTTTCAAAACTCCTCTATCAAAAGTAAGTTTCTGCTCTGTGAGATGAATGCACACATCACAAAGAAGTTGGTCAGAATCCTTCTGTCTAGTTTTTATGTGAAGTTATTTCCTTTTCCAACATAAGCCTCAAAGGGTTCAAAAAGACCACTTGCAGATTCTACATAAAGACTATTTTAAAGCTGCTCTATCAAATATAAGGTTCAACTCTGTGAGATGAATGCACACATAACAAAATAGATTGACAGAATGCGTCTGTCTAGTTTTTATTTGAAGATATTTCCTTTTCCAACATAGGCCTCAAAGCTCTCCAAATGTCCATTTTCAGATTCTATGAAAAGAGTGTTTCAAAACTGCTCTACCAAAAGTAAGGTTCAAATCCATGGGATGAATGCACACATCACAGAGCAGTTTGTCAGAATGCTTCTGTCTAATTTTTAAGTGAAGCTAATACCTTTTCCAAGATAGGCCTCAATGCGCTCCAAATGTCCCCAGGCAGAATCTACAAAAAGAGTGTTTCAAAACTGCTCTATCAAAGTAAGGATGAACTCTGTGAGATGAATGCATACATCACAAAGAAGTTTGTCAGAATGATTCTGTGTAGTTTTATGTGAAGATATTTGTTTTTCCAAGATAGACCTCAAATCATTCCAAATGTCCACTTGCAGATTCTACAAAAAATTTGTTTCAAAACTGCTCAATCAAAAGTAAGGTTCAACTCTGTGAGATGAGTGCACACATAACAAACAAGTTTGTCAGATTGCTTCTGTGTAGTTTTTAAGTGATGTTATTTCCTTTTCCACCATAGGCCTCAAAGCACTCCAAATGTCCACTTGCAGATTCTACAAAAAGAGTGTTTCAAAGCTGCTCAATAAAAAGTAAGGTTCAACTCTGTGAGATAAATGCACACATCATAAAGAGGTTTGTCAGAATACTTGTCTCTAGATTTTAACTGAAGATATTTCCTTTTCCAAGATAGCGCTCAAAGTGCTCCAAATGTCCCCTTGCAGTTTCTTCAAAAAGACTGTTTCAAAACTACTCTATCAAAAGTAAAGTTCAACTCTGTGAGATCAATGCACACATAACAAAGAAGTTTTACAGAAAGCTTCTGTCCAGTTTTTATTTGATGTTATATCCTTTTCCAACATAGGCCTCAAAGCGCACAAAATATCCCCTTGCAGGTTCTTCAAAAAGAGCGTTTCAAAACTGCTCTATCAAAAATAAGTTTCAACTCTGTGAGATAAATGCACACAGCCCAAAGAAGTCTGTCAGAATATTTCTGCGTAGTTTTTATGTGAAGATATTTCATTTTCCAACGTGGGCTTCAAATTGCTTCAAATGTCCACTTGCAGATTATACCAAAAGAGTGTTTCAAAAGTCCTCAATGAAAACTAAGTTTCAACTATGCAAGATGAATATATGCATCATGAAGAACTTTGTCATAATGCTTCTGTTTAGTTTTTACGTGATGATAATTCTTTTTCCACAATAAGCCTCAAAGCTCTTGAAACATCGACTTGCACATTCTAGAAAAAGAGTGTTTCAAAACTGCTCAATCAAAGGTAAGATTCAACTCTGTGAGACGAGTGGACACATCACAAAGAATTTTATCAGAATGCCTCTGTCTAGTTTATATGTGAAGATATTTCCTCTTCCAAGAGAGGCCTCAATGCGCTCCAAATGTCCCCTTGCAGATTCTACAAAAAGAGTGTTTCAAAACTGCTCTATCAAAAATAAGGTTCAACTCTGTGAGATGAATGCACACATCACAAAGAAGTCTGTCAGAATGCTTCAGGGTAGTTTTTATGTGAGGATATTTCCTTTTCCAACATAGGCCTCACAGTGCTCCAAATGACCACATGCAGATTCTTCCAAAAGAGTGCTTGAAAAGTCCTCAATGAAACCTAAGTTTCAAATCTGTGAGATGAATAAACACATCACAAAGAAGTTTGTCAGAATGCTTCTGTCTAGTTTTCATGTGAAGATACTTCATTTTCCACCATAGTCCTCAAAGTGCTCAAATGTCCACCTGCAGATTCTACAAAAAGAGTGTTTCAAAACTGCTCAATCAACAGAAAGTTTCAACTCTGTGAGATGAATGCACAGATCAGAAAGAAGTTTCATGGAATGCTTCTGTGTAGTTTTTATGTGAAGATATTTCCTTTTTCACCATAGGCCTCAAAGTGTTCCAAATGTCCACTTGTGGATTCTACAAAAAGTGTGTTTCAAAACTGTTCAATCAAAAGTAAGGTTCAACACAGTGAGACGAGTGCACACATCACAAAGAAATTTGTGAGAATGTTTCTATCTAGTTTTAATGTGAAGATATTTCCTTTTCCAAGAGAGGCCTCAAAGCTCTCAAAATGTCCCCTTGCAGAGTCTACAAAAAGAGTGTTTCAAAAGTGCTCTAAGAAAAGTGAGGTTCAGCTCTGTGAGATGAATTTACACATCAAAATGAACTTTGTCAGAATGCTTCTCTCTAGTTTCTATGTGAAGATATTTAATTTTCCACAATACGCTTCAAAGTGCACAAAATGTCTCCTTGCAGATTCTACAAAAAGAGTGTTTCAAAATACTCAATCAACAGAAAAGTTCAACTCTGTGAGATGAATGCACACACCACAAAGATGTTTCTCAGAATGCTTCTGTCTAGTTTTTATGTGAAGATATTTCCTTTTCCACAATAGGCCTCAAAGGGCTCCAAATGTCTAATTACAGATTCTACAAAAAGAGTTTTTTGAAACTAATGAATCAAAAGAAAGTTTCAACTCTATGAGATGAATGCACACACCACAAAGAAGTTTCTCAGAATGTTTCAGTCTACTTTTTATGGGAAGATATTTCCTTTGCCACAATAGGTCTCAAAGCACTCCAAATGTCCACTTGCAGATTCTACAAAAAGAGTGTTTTAAAAATGCTCTATCAAAAGAAATGTTGAACTCTGTGAGATGAACGCACTCCCCACAAAGAAGTTTCTCTGTATGCTTCTATCTAGTTTTTATGTGAAGATATTTCCTTCTCCACAATAGGGCTCAAAGTGCACTAATATTCACTTGCAGATTCCACAAAAAGAGTGTTTCAAAACTGCTCAATCAAAGGAAAGGTTCAACTCCATGAGATGAATGCACACACCACGAAGAAGTTTCTCAGAATGCTTCAGTCTAGTTTTTATGGGAAGATATTTCCTTTGCCACAATAGGCCTCGAAGCACTCCAAATGTCCACTTGCAGATTCTACAAAAAGAGAGTTTTAAAACTGCTCTATCAAAAGAAACGTTCAACTCTGTGAGATGAATGCACTCAACAAAAAGAAGTTTCTCTTTATGCTTCTCTCTAACTTTTATGTGAAGATATTTCCTTTTCCACAATAGGGCTCAAAGCGCACATAATATCCACTTGCAGATTCTACAAAAAGAGTGTTTCAAAACTGCTCAAACAAAAGAAAAGTTCAACTCCGTGAGATGAATGCACACACCACAAAAAAAGTTCCTCAGAATGCTTCTTTCTAGTTTTTATATGAAGATATTTCCTTTTTCACAGTAGGCCTCAAAGTGCTGTAACTGTCCCTTGTAGATTCTGCAAAAAAGACTGTTTCAAAACTGCTGAATCAAAAGAAAGGTTCAACTCTGTGAGATGAATGCACACAACACAAAGAAGTTTCTCACAATGCTGCTGTCTACATTTTATGTGAAGATATTTCCTGTTCCACAAGAGGCCTCCAAGTGCTCCAAATGTCCACTTGCAGATTCTACAAAAAGAGTGTTTCAAAACTGCTCTATCAAATGTAAGATTCAACTCTGTGAGATGAATGCATTCATCACAAAGAAGTTTGTCAGAATGCTTCTGACTAGTTCTTATTTGAAGAGATTTCCTTTTCCACCATTGCCCTCAAAGTGTTCCAAATGTCCACTTGCAGATTCTACAAAAAGAGTGTCTGAACTGCTGTATCAAAACTAAGGTTCAACTGTGTTAGATGAATGCACACATAACAAAGAAGTTTGTCAGAATGCTTCTGTCTAGTTTTAATGTGAAGATGTTTCTTTTTCCACCATAGGCCTCAAAGCACTCCAAATGTCCACCAGCAGATACTACAAAAAGTGTGTTTCAAAACTGCTCTATCAAAAGTAATGTTCAGTGCTGTGAGATGAATGCACACATCACAAAGAAGTGTCTCAGAATGCTTCTCTCTAGTTTTCATGTGAAAATATTTCCTTTTCCACGATAGTCCTCAAAGCACTCCAAATGTACACCTGCAGATTGTACAAAAAGAGTGTTTCAAAACTGCTCCCTCAAAAGTGAAGTTCAACTCTGTGAGATGAATTCACACATCACAAAGAACTTTGTCAGAATGCTTTTTCCTAGTTTCTATGTGAAGATATTTTCTTTTCCACCACAGGCTTCAAAGCACTACAAATGTTCACTTGCAGATTCTACAAAAAAAGTTTCTCAAAGCTGTTCAATCAAAAGTAAGTTTCAACTATGTGAGACTAATGAGCACATAACAAAGAAGTTTCTCAGAATGCTTCTGTGTAGTTTTATGTGAAGATATTTCCTTTTCCACCATAGGACTCAAAGCGCTCCAAATGTCCACTTGCAGATTCTACAAAAGGAGTGTTTCAAAACTGCTCAATTAAAACTAAGTTTCAACTGTGTGAGATGAATGAACTCACCACAAAGAATTTTGTCATAATGCTTACGTTAATTTTTATGTGAAGATATATCCTTTTCCGCACTAGGCCACCAAGCGCTCAAAATGTCCACTTGCAGATGCTACAAAAAAAGTGTTTCAAAACTGCTCTATCAAAAGTAAGGTCCAACTTAGTGAGATGACTGCACACTCCACAAAGAATTTTGTCAGAATGCTTCTGTCAAGTTTTTAAGGGAAGATATTTCCTTTTCCAAGATAGGCCTGAAAGCCCTCCAAATGTCCCCTTGTAGATGCTAAAAAAGAGTGTTTCATAACTGCACTATCAAAAGAAAGGTTCAACTCTTTCAGATGAATGTACACATCACAAAGAAGTTTGTCAGAAAGCTTCTGTCTAGTTGTAATTTGAAGATGTTTCCATTTCCAAGATAGGCCTCAAAGCGCTTCAAATGTCCCCTTGCAGATTCTACAAAAAGAGTGTTTCAAAACTGCTCAATCAAAGGTAAGGTTTTACTCTGTGAGATGAATGCACACAACTCAAATAAATCTGTCAGAATGTTTCTATGTAGTTTTTATGTGAAGATATTTCCTTTTCCAACATAGGCCTCAAACCGCTCAAAATGTCCAATTGCAGATTCTACAAAAATAGTGTTTCAAAACTGCTGAATCAAAAGTAAGGTTCAACTCAGTGAGACGAGTGCACACATCACAAAGAAGTCTGTCAGAATGCTTCTGTGTAGTTTTAATGTGAATATATATCCTTTTCCACCATAGGCCTCAAAGTGCTCCAAATGTCCCCATGCAGATCCTACAAAAACAGTGTTTCAAAACTGCTCTATATAATGGAAGGTACAACTCTGTTAGATGAATGCACACATCACAAAGAAGTTTGTCAGAATGGTTCTGACTAGTTTTTATTTGAAGATATTTCCTTTTCCAACGTAGGCCTCAAAGCGTTCCAAATGTCTACTTTCAGATTCTACAAAAAGAGTGTTTCAGAACTGCTCTATCAAAACTGAGGTTCATCTCTGTGAGAAGAATGCACATATCATAGAGAAATTTGTCAAATCCTTCTGTTTAGTTTTTATGTGAAGATGTTTCTTTTTCCACCATTGGCCTCAAATCACTCCAAATGTCTGCCTGCAGATTCCACAAAAAGAGTGTTTCAAAACTGCTCTATCAAAAGTTAGGTTCAGCTCTGTGAACTGAATGGACTCATCACAAAGTAGTTTGTCAGAATGCTTGTGTCTAATTTTCATGTGAAGATGTTTCCTTTTCCACCGTATGCCTCAAAGTGCTCCAAATGTCCATTTGCAGATTCTACAAAACAAGAGTTTCAAAGCTGCTCAAACAAAAGAAAGGTTCAACTATGTGAGATGAATGCACACATCAAGAAGTGTGTCCTAATGCTTCTGTGTACTTTTTATGTGAAGATATTTCCTTTTCCAGCATAGGCCTCAAACCGCTCATAATGTCCATATGCAGATTCTACAAAAAGAGTGTTTCAAAATTGCTGAATGAAAAGTAAGGTTCAACGCAGTAAGACGAGTGCACACATCACAAAGAAGTTTGTCAGAATGCTTCTTTCTAGTTTTAATGTGAAGGTATTTCCTTTTCCAAGATAGGCCTCAAAGTGCTCCAAATGTCCCCTTGCAGATTCTACAAGAAGAGTGTCACAAAACTGCTGTATCAAAAGTAAGTTTCAACTCTGTGAGATAAATGCACACATCACAAAGAAGTTTGTCAGAATCCTTCTGTCTAGTTTTTATTTGAAGATACTTCCTTCTCCAAGATAGGCCTCAAAGTGCTTCAAATGTCCCCTCCCAGATTCTACAAAAAGAGTGTTTGAAAACTGCTCTATCAAAAGTAAGGTTCAACTCTGTGAGTTGAATGCACACATCACAAAGAAGTTTGTCAGAATGCTTCTGACTAGTTTTTATTTGAAGATATTTCCTTTTCCACCATAGGCCTCAAAGCGTACCAAATGTCCACTTGCAGATGCTATAAAAAGAGTGTTTCAGAACTGCACTCTCAAAACTAAAGTTCGACTCTGTCAGAAGAATGCACACATCAAAAAAAGTTTGACAGAATACTTCGGTCTTCTTTTTATATGAAGATATTTCATTTTCCTAGATAGGTCTCAAAGCACTCCAAATGTTCTCTTGCACCTAATACAAAAAGAGTGTTTCCAAACTGATGTATCAAAAGTTAGTTACAGCTGTGTGAGATGAATGCACTCATCACAAAGAAGTTTGTCAGAATGCTTCTGTCTAGTTTTCACGTGAAGATATTTCCTTTTCCGACATACTCCTCAAACAGCTCAAAATGTCTGCCTGCAGATTCTACAAAAAGAGTGTTTCAAAACTGCTCAGTCAAAAGTAGGTTCAACTCTGTGAAATGAATTCACACATCACAAAGAACTTTGTCAGAATGTTTCTGTCTAGTTTCTATATGAAGATATTTCCTTTTCAACCATAGGCCTCAAAGTGCTCCAAATGTCCACTTTAAGTTTCTACAAAAAGAGTGTTTCAAAGCTGTTCAATCAAAAATAAGGTTTGACTCTCTGAGATGAATGCACACATGACAAAGTAGTTTGTCATAATGTTTCTGTGTAGTTTTTAGGTGAAGATATTTCCTTTTCCACCATAGGCCTCAAAGTGCTCCAACTGTCCACTTGCAGATTCCACAAAAAGAGTGTTTCAAAATTGCTCAATCAAAAGGAAAGTTAAACTCTGTGAGATGAATGCACACATCACAAAGAAGTTTGTCAGAATGCTTCTATCTAGTTTTTATGTGAAAATATTTCCTTTTCCAAGATAGGCCTCAAAGCACTCCAAATGTCCCCATGCAGATTCTACAAAAAGGGTGTTTCAAATGTAAGTTTCAACTCTATGAGATGAATGCACTCATAACAAAGAAGTTTGACAGAATACTTCCGTCTACTTTTTATTTGAAGATATTTCTTTTTCCAACATAGGCTTCAAAGTGCTCCAAATGTCCACTTGTGGATTCTACAAATAGAGTGTTTCAAAACTTCTCCATCAAAAGTAAGGTTCAACTGTGTGAGATGAATGCACATGTCACAGAGGACTTTGTCATAATGCTTCTGTTAAGTTTTTATGTGATGGTATTTCCTTTTCCACCATAGGCCTCAAAGTGCTCCAAGTGTTCACTTGCAGATTGTCCAGAAAGAGTGTTTCAAAACTGCTCTATCAAAAGTAAGGTTCAACTCTGTTAGATGAATGCACACATCACAAAGAAGTTTGTCAAAATGCTTCTGGCTAGTTTTTGTGCAAAGATATTTCCTTTCCCAAGAGATGCCTCAAAGCGCTCCATATGTCCCCATGGAGTTTCTACAAAAAAAGTATTTCAAAACTGCTCTATCAAATCTAAGGTTCAATTCTATGAGATGAATGCACTCATAACAAAGAAATTTGACAGCATGCTTCTGTCTAATTTATATTTGAAGATATTTCCTTTACCAAGATAGGCTTCAAAGTGCTCCAATTTTCCACTTGCAGATTCTACAAAAAGAGTGTTCCAAAATTGCTCTATCAAAAATAAGGTTCAACACAGTGAGATGAATGCACACATCACAAAGAAGTTTGACGGAATGCTTCTGTGTGTTTTTCAGATGAAGATATTTCCTTTTCCACCATAGGCCTCAAAGCGCTCGAAATGTCCACTTGCATATTCTACAAAAAGAATGTTTCAAAACTGCTCCATCAAAAGTAAGGTTCAACTGTGTGAGATGAGTGCACTCATCACAAAGAGGTTTGTCAGAAGGCTTCCGTCTTGTTTTTATGTGACGATATATCCTTTTGCAAGATAGGCCTCAAAGCATTCCAAATGTCCCTTTGCAGATTCTACAAAAAGAGTGTTTCATAACTGCTCTAACAAAAGTAAAGTTCAACTCTGTTAGATGAATGCACGCATCACAAATTAGTTTGTCAGAATGGTTCTGTCTAATTTTTATGTGAAGATATTTCTTTTTCCAAGATAGGACTCAAAGCACTCCAAATGTACCCTTGCAGATTCTCCAAAGGAGTGTTTCAAAACTGCTCTATCAAAAGTAAGGTTTACCTCTGTGAGATGAAAGCACACATCACAAAGAAGCTTATCAGAATGCTTCTGTCTAGTTTTTATGTGAAGATATTTCATTTTCCAAGATTGGCCTCAAAGTGCACAAAATGTCCCCTTGCAGATTCTACAAAAAGAATGTTTCAAAACCGATCTATCAAAAGTGAGGTTCACCTCTGTGAGATGAATGCACACATCACAAAGAAGTTTGTCAGA
This sequence comes from Nomascus leucogenys, assembly GCF_006542625.1. Lineage (NCBI taxonomy): Eukaryota > Metazoa > Chordata > Mammalia > Primates > Hylobatidae > Nomascus > Nomascus leucogenys. The sequence continues at coordinate 48,202,741 of NC_044388.1, read as the reverse complement.
ATGCTTCTGTCTAGTTTTCCTGTGAAGATATTTCCTTTTTCACCACAGTCTTCAAAGTGCTCCAAATGCCCACTTGCAGATTCCACAAAAAGAGTGTTTCAAACCTGCTCAATCAAAAGTAAGATTCAACTCTGTAAGATGAATGCCCACATCACAAATAAGTTTGTCAGAATGCTTCTGTCTTGTTTTTATGTGAAGATATTTCCTTCTCCAACACAGGCCTCAAAGTGCTCCAAATGTCCACTTGTAGATTATACAAAAAGAGTTTTCCAAAACTGCTCTATGACAAGTAAGGTTTAACTTCTTAAGATGAATGCACACATCACAAAAAAAGTTTATCAGAATGCTTCCGTCTAGTTTTTATGTGAAGATATTTCCTTTTCCACCATAGGACTCAAAGCGCTCCGAAAGTCCTCTTCCAGATTCTACAAAAAGGGTGTTTCAAAACTGCTCAATCAAAAGTGAGGTTCAACCCTGTGAGATGAATGCACACATCCCAAAGAAGTTCGTCAGAATGCTTCTGTCTAGTTTTTATGTGAAGATATTTAATTTTCCAAGATAGGCCTCAAAGCGCTCCAAATATCCCCTTGCAGATACTACAAAAAGAGTGTTTCAAAACTGCTCAATCAAAAGTAAGGTTCAAGTCTCTGAGACATATGCACACATCAAAAAGAAATTTGTCAGAATGTTTCTGTCTGGTTTTTATGTGAAGATATTTCCTTTTCCAACATACACCTCAAAAATCTCAAAATGTCCACTTGTAGATTCTACAAAAAGAGTGTTTCAAATCTGCTCTATCAAAAGTAAGGAACAACTCTATTACAGGTATGCACACATCACAAAGAAGTTTGTTACAATTCTTCTGCCTACTTTTTATGTGAAGATATTTCCTTTTCCACCATAGGCCTCAAATAGCTCCAAATGTCCAATTTCAGATTCTACAAAAAGAGTTTTTCAAAATTGTTCTATCAAAAGTAATGTTCAACTTCATGAGATGAATGCAGACATCACAAAGAAGTTTGTCAGAATGCTTCTGTCTAGTTTTTATGTGAAGACATTTCCTTTACCACCCTATGCCTCAAAGTGCAACATACGTCCTCTTGCACATTCTACAAATGAGTCTTTCAAAACTGTACAATCAAAAGTAAGTTTCAACTCTGTGAGATGAATGCACACATGGCAAAGACGTTTGTCAGAATGCTTCTGCCTAGTTTTTTTGTGAAGGTATTTCCTTTTCCAAGATAGGCCTCAAAACGCTACAAATATCCACTTGAAGATTCTACAAAAAAGAGTGTTTCAAAACTGCTCTATCAAACGAAATGTTCAACTCTGTGAGATGAATGTACAGATCAGAAAGAAGTTTCACAGAATGCTTCTGTGTAGTTTTTATGTGAAAATATTTCTTTTTTCACCATAGGCCTCAAACCGCTCAAAATGTCCTCATGCAGATTCTACAAAAGAGTGTTTCAAAACTGCTCAATCAAAAATAAGGTTCAACTCTGTGAGATGAATGCACTCATCACAAAGAATTTTGTCAGAAAGCTTCTGTCTAGTTTTTATGTGAAGATATTTAATTTTCCAAGATATATCTCAAAGCACTCCAAATGTCCCCATGCAGATACTACAAAAAGAGTGTTTCTAAACTGCTCAATCAAAAGTAAGGTTCACCTCTGTGAGATGAATGCACACTTCACAAAGAAGTTTGTCAGAATCCTTCTGTCGAGTTTTTATGTGAAGATATTTCCTTTTCCACCATGGGCCTAAAAGCACTCCACATGTCCCGTTGCAGATACTACAAAAAGAGTGTCTCAAATCTGATCTTTCAAAAGTAAGTTTCACCTCTGTGAGATGAATGCACACAACACAGAGAACATTGTCAGAATCCTTCCATCTAGTTTTTTTATGAAGATAATTCTTTTTCCACCATAGACCTCCAAGCACACAAAATGTCCACCTGCAGATTCTTCAAAAACAGTGTTTCAAAACTGCTCAATCAATAGTAACGTTCAACTCTGTGTGATGAATGCACACAACCCAAAGAAGTTTGTCAGAATGCTTCTGTCTAGTTGTTAGGTGAAGGTACTTCCTTTTCCAAATTGGCCTCAAAGCACTCCAAAAGTTCACTTGCAGATTCTACAAAAAGAGTGTTTCAAAATTGCTCTATCAAAAGTAAGGTTCAACTCTGTGATATGAATGCACACATCACAAAGAAATTTATCAGAATACTTCTGTCTAGTTTTTATGGGAAGATATTTCATTTTCCAAGATAGGCCTCAAAGCGTACCAAATGTCCCCTTGCAGATCGTACAAAAAGAGTGTTTCAAAACTGCTCTATCAAAGGTAAGGTTCAACTCTGTGAGATGAATGCACACATCACAAAGAATTTTGTCATAATTCTTCTGCCTACTTTTTATGTGAAGATATTCCTTTTTCCAAGACAGTCCTAAAAACGCTTCAAATATCCCCTTGCAGATTCTACAAAAAGAGTCTTTCCAAACTGCTCAATAAAAAGTAAGGTTCAACTCTGTGAGATGAATGCACACTTCACAAAGAAGTTTGTCAGAATGTTTCTGTCTAGTTTTTATGTGAAGATATTTCCTTTTCCACCATAGGCCTCAAATCCCTACCAATGTCCACTTTCAGATTCTACAAAAAGAGTTCTTCAAAACTGCTCTAACAAAAGTAAGGTTAAAATTCGTGAGCCGAATGTACACATAACAAAGAAGTATGACAGAATGCTTATGTCTAGTTTTTATGTGAAGATATTTCCTTTTCCACCCTAGGCCTCAAAGTGCTACATATGTCCTCTTCCAGATCCTACAAAAAGAGTGTTACAAAACTGTTCTATCAGAAGTATGGTTCATCTCTGTGAGGTGAATGCACACATCACAAAGTAGTTTGTCAGAATGCTTCTCTCTAGTTTTTATGTGAAGATATTTCCTTTTCCACCCTAGGCCTCAAAATGCTCCAAATGTCCTCTTGCAGATTCTACAAAAAGAGTGTTTCAAAGCTTCTCAACCAAAAATAAGGTTCAACTCTGTGAGATGAATACACACATCACAAAGAATTTTGTCAGCATGCTTCTGTCTAGTTTTTATGTGAAGATATTTCCTTTTCCACCATAAGATTCAAAGAGCTCCAAATGTCCAATTTCAGGTTCTACAAAAAGAGCGTTTCAAAACAGCTGAATCAAACATAATGTTCAACTCTGTGAAATGAATGCACACATCACAAAGATGTTTGTCAGAATCCTTCTGTCTAGTTTTTATGTGAAGATAATGCCTTTTCCATGATAGGCTTCAAAGCACCCCAAATGTCCACTTGCAGATTCTACAAAAAGAGTGTTTCAAAACTGCTCAATCCAAAGTAAAGTTCATCTCTATGAGATAAATGCATACATCACATAGAAGTTTATCAAAATTCTTCTGTCTAGTTTTAATGTGAAGCTATTTCCTTTTCCACAGTAGGCCTCAAAGCACTCCAAATGTCCTCTTGCAGATACTACAAAAAGAGTGTTTCAAAACTGCTCAATCAAAAGTAAGGATCAACTGTGAGATGAATGCACGCATCACAAAGAAGTTTGTCAGAATTCTTCTGTCTAGTTTTTATGTGATGATATTTGCTCAAAGTGCTCCAAATATCCCCTTGATGATACTACAAGAAGAGGGTTTCAAAACTGCTCAATTCAAAGTAAGGTTAAAATCTGTGAGATGAATGCACACATCACAAAGAAGTTTGTCAGAGTACTTCTGCCTAGTTTTTATATGTAGATAATTCCTTTTCCACCACAGGCCTCAAAGCACTCTAAATGTCCACTTGCAGATTATTCAAAGAGAGTGTTTCAAAACTGCTCAATCAAAAGTGCAATTCAACGCTGTGAGACTAATGCACACATCACAAAGAAGTTTGTCCGAATGCTTCTGTCTAGTTTTTATGTGAAGATATTTACTTTTCCAAAATAGACCTCAAAGTGCTCCAAATATCCACTTGCATATTCTACAAAAAGAGTGTTTAAAATCTGCTCAATGAAAAGTAACATTCAAATCTGTGTGATGAATGCACACGTCACAAAGAAGTTTGACAGAATGTTTTTGTCTAGTTTTCATGTGAAGACATTTCCTTTTCCACCATAAGCCTCAAAGTGCTCCAAATTTCCACTTGCAGATCCCACCAAAAGAGTGTTTCAAACCTGCTTTATGAAAAGGAAGGTTCAACTCTGTGAGATGAATGCAACCATCAGAAAGAAGTTTGTCTGAATGCTTCTGTCTAGTTTTTATGTGAAGATAGTTCCTTTTCCACCATAAGGCTCAAAGTGCTCCAAATGTCCCCTTGCAGATTCTAAAAAAAGAGTGTTTTGAAACTGCTCAATGAAAGGTAAGGTTCAACTCTGTGAGATGAATGCACACAACACAAAGATGTTTGTCAGAATACTTCTGCCTAGTTTTTATGTGAAGACATTTCCTTTTCAACCATACACCACAAAGCACTCCAAATGTCCCCTTGCAGATTCTACAAAAAGAGTGTTTCAAATCTGCTCTATCAATAGTAAGGTTTACCTCTGTGAGATGAATGCACACTTCACAAAGAAGTTTGTCAGAATGCTGCTGCCTAATTTTTTTGTGAAGATATTTCCTTTTCCAATAAAGTCCTCAAAATGCTACAAATGTCCACTTGCAAATTCTACAAAAAGAGGGTTTCAAAACTTCTCTATCAAAAGTAAGGTTCAACTCTGTGAGATAAATACACACATCACAAAGAAGTTTGTCAAAATGCTACTGCCCAGTTTTTATTTGAAGATATTTCCTTTTCCACCATAGGCCTCAAAGTGCTTCAAATGTCCACTTACAGATTCTACAATAAGAGTGTTTCAAACAATGCTATGAAAAGTAAGGTCAGCTCTGTGAGATGAATGCACACATCACAAAGAAGGTTGTCAGAGTGCTTCTGTCTAGTTTTTATGTGAAGATATTTCCTTTCCCACCATAGTCCTCAAAGCACTCCTTATGTCCACCTGCAGATTCTACAAAAAGTGTTTCAAAGCTGCTCAATCAAACGTAACGTTCAACTCTGTGAGATGAATGCACATATCACAAAGAAGTTTGTCAGGATGCTTCTGTCTAGTTTTTATGTGAAGATAATACCTTTTCCACCATAGGACTCAAAGCACTCCAAATGCCCACTTGCAGATTCTTCAAAAAGAGCTTTTCAAAACTGCTCTAGGAAAAGTATGGTTAAACTCTGTGAGATGAATGCACACATCATGAAGAAGTTTGTCAGAATGCTTCTGTCTAGTTGTTAGGTGAAGATACTTCCTTTTCCACCATAGGCCTTAAAGCACTCAAAATGTCCATATGCAGATTCTACAAAAAGAGTGTTTCAAAACTTCTCTATCAAAGTGATGTTCAACTCTGTGATATGAATGCACACATCACAAAGAATTTAGTCAGAATGCTCCTGTCTAGTTTTTATGTGAAGATATTTCCTTTCCCAGGATAGGCCTAAAAGTGCTCCAAGTGTCCCACTGTAGATTCGACACAAAGAGATTTTCAAAACTGCTCTATCAAAACTAAGGTTCAAATCTGTGAAATGAATGCACACATCACAAAGAAGTTTGTCAGAATATGTCTGTCTAGCTTTTATGTGAAGGTATTTCATTTTCCACCATAGGCCTCAAAGCGCTCCAAATGTCCACTTGCAGATTCTACAAAGAGTGTTTCAAAGCTGCTCAACCAAAAGTAGGGTTTAATTTCCTCAGTTGAATACACACATCACAAAGAAGTTTGTGAGAATGCTTCTGTCTAGTTTTAATGTGAAGATATTTCCTTTTCTACCATAGGCCTCAAAGTGCTACAAATGTCCTCTTGCAGATTCTTCAAAACAAGTCTTTCAAAACTGAACAATAAAAAGTAAGGTTTACCTCTGTGAGATGAATGCACACATCTCAAAGAAGTTAGTCAGAATGCTTCTGTCTAGTTTTTATGTGAAGTTATTTCCTTTTCCACCATAGGTCTCCAAACTCTTCAAATGTCCACTTGCAGATTCTAGAAAAAAAGAGTGTTTTGAAACTGCTCAATCAAAAATAAGGTTCAATTCTGTGAGGTGAATGCCCACATCACAAAGTATTTTGTCAGAATGCTACTGCCTATTTTTTATGTGCAGATATTGCCTTTTCCACCATAAGCCTCAAAGCACTCCAAGTGTCCACTTGCAGGTTCCACAAAAGGAGTGTTTCAAAACTGCTGAATCAAAACTAACTTTCAACTCTGTGAGATGAATGCACACATCACAAATAAGTTTTCCAGAATGCTTCTGTCTCATTTTTATGTGAAGATATTTTATTTTCCAAGATAGGCCTCATAGCGCTCCAAATATCCCCTTGCAGATACTACAAAAATTGTGTTTCTAAACTGCTCAATCAAAAGTAAGGTTCAACTCTGTGACATGAATGCACACATCACAAAGAAGTTTGTCAGAATGCTTCTGTCTAGTTTTTATATGAATATATTTCCTTTTCCACAATTGGAATGAAAGGGCTACAAATGTCCGCTTGCAGATTCTACAAAAAGAGTGTTTCAAAACTCTTCTATCAGAAGTATGGTTGATCTCTGTGAGGCGAATGCACACATTTCAAAGAAGTTTGTCAAAATGCTTTGGTCTAGTTATTATGTGAACATATTTCCTTTTCCAACATACGCCTGAAAGCACTCCAAATGTCCACGTGCAGATTCTGCAAAAAGAGTGTTTCAAAACTGCTCATTCAAAAGTAAGGTTCAACTCTGTGAGATGAATGCACACCTCACAAAGAAGTTTGTCAGAGTGCTTCTGTCTAGTTCTAATGTGAAGATATTTCCTTCAACATAGGACTCAAAGCGCTCCCAATGTCCACTTGCAGATTCTACAAAAAGAGTGTTTCAAAACTGCTCAATCAAAAGTAATGTTCAACTCTGTGAGATGAATGCACACTTCACAAAGAAGTTTGCCAGAATTCTTCTGTTGAGTTTTTATGTGATGATATTTCCTTTACCACCATAGGCCTAAAAGCGCTCCACATGTCCCGTTGCAGATACTACAAAAAGGATGTTTCAAAACTGCTCTATCAAAAGTAAGTTTCAAATCTGTGGGATGAATGCACACATCACAAAGGAGTTTGTCAGAATGCTTCTGTCTAGTTTTTATGTGAAGATATTTCCTTTTCCACGATAGGCCTCAAAGCACTCCAAATGTCCATTTGCAGATTCTACAAAAAGAGTGTTTCAAAACTGCTCAATCCAAAGTAAAGTTTAACTTTGTGAGATGTATGCACATATCACAAAGAAGTTCATCAACACTCTTCTGTCTAGTTTTAATGTGAAGATATTTTCTTTTCCACCATAGGCCTCAAAGCTCTCCAAATGTCCCCTTGCAGTCTACAAAAAGAGCGTTTCAAAATTTCTCAATCAAAAGTAAGGTTCAACTCTGTGAGATGAATGCACACCTCACAAAGAAGTTTGTCAGAATGATCCTGTCTAGTTTTTATGTGATGATATTTAATTCTCCAAGTTAGGCCTCAAAGCACTCCAAATGTCCACTTGTAGATTCTACAAAAAGAGTGTTTCAAATCTGCTCAATGAAAACTAAGAGTCAACTCTGTGAGATGAATGCACACATCAAAAAGTAGTTTTTCAGAATGCTTCTGTCAAGTTTTTATGTGAAGACATTTTCTTTTCCACCATAGGCCACAAAATGCTCCAAATGTCCACTTGCAGATTCTATAAAAGAGTATTTCAAATCTGCTCAATCAAAAGTATGATTCAACTCTGTGATATGAATAAGCACATCACAAAGAAGTTTGTCAGAATGCTTCCATCTCCTTTTTATGTGAAGATATTTAATTTTCTAAGATAGGCCTCAAAGCACTCCAAATGTCCCCTTGCAGATACTACAAAAAGAGTATTTCTAAACTGCTCAATCCAAAGTAAGGTTCAACTCTGTGAGATGAATGCACACTTCACAAAGACGTTCATCAGAATCCTTCTGTTGAGTTTTTATGTGAAGATATTTCCTATTCCACCATAGGCCTAAAAGCGCTCCACATGTCCCACTGCAGATACTACAAAAAGAGTGTTTCAAAACTGCTCTATCAAAAGTAAGTTTCAAATCCGTGAGATGAATGCACACATCACAAAGGAGTTTGTCAGAATGCTTCTGTCTAGTTTTTATGTGAAGATATTTCCTTTTCCACGATAGGCCTCAAAGCACTCCAAATGTCCATTTGCAGATTCTACAAAAAGAGTGTTTCAAAACTGCTCAATCCAAAGTAAAGTTTAACTTTGTGAGATGTATGCACATATCACAAAGAAGTTCATCAACACTCTTCTGTCTAGTTTTAATGTGAAGATATTTTCTTTTCCACCATAGGCCTCAAAGCTCTCCAAATGTCCTCTTGCAGATTCTACAAAAAGAGTGTTTCAAAATTTCTCAATCAAAAGTAAGGTTCAACTCTGTGCGATGAATGCAACCTCACAAAGAAGTTTGTCAGAATGATTCTGTCTAGTTTTTATGTGATGATATTTAGTTCTCCAAGATAGGCCTCACAGCGCTCCTAATGTCCCCTTGCACATAATACAAAGATTGTTTCAAAACTGCTCAATCAAAAGTAAGGTTCAAATCTGTGAGATGAATGCACACATCACAAAGAAGCTTGTCAGAGTACTTCTATCTAGTTCTTATGTGTAGATAATTCCTTTTCCACCACAGGCCTCAAAGCACTCCAAATGTCCACTTGCAGATTCTACAAAAAGGGTGTTTCAAATCTGCTCAATGAAAACTAAGAGTCAACTCCGTGAGATGAATGCACACATCAAAAAGTAGTTTGTCAGAATGCTTCTGTCAAGTTTTTATGTGAAGATATTTTCTTTTCCACCATAGGCCACAAAATGCTCCAAATGTCCACTTGCAGATTCTACAAAAGAGTATTTCAAATCTGCTCAATCAAAAGTATGATTCAACTCTGTGATATGAATACACACATCACAAAGAAGTTTGTCAGAATGCTTCCATCTCGATTTTATGTGAAGATATTTAATTTTCCAAGATAGGCCTCAAAGTGCTCCAAATGTCCCCTTGCAGATACTACAAAAAGAGTATTTCTAAACTGCTCAATCCAAAGTAAGGTTCAACTCTGTGACATGAATGCACACATCACAAAGAAGTTTGTCAGAATGCTTCTGTCTAGTTTTTACATGAATATATTTCCTTTTCCACAATTGGACTAAAAGGGCTACAAATGTCCACTTGCAGATTCTACAAAAAGAGCATTTCAAAACTGTTCTATCAGAAGTATAGTTGATCTCTGTGAGGCAAATGCAGACATTGCAAAGAACTTTTTCAGAATGCTTCTGTTTAGTTTTTATGTGAAGATATTTCTTTTTCCAACATAGGCCTCAAAGCACTCCAAATGTCCACTTGCAGATTCTACACAAACAGTGTTTCAAAGCTGCTCATTCAAAAGTAAAGCTCAACTCTGTGAGATGAATGCCCACCTCAAAAAGAACTTTGTCAGAGTGCTTCTATTTAGTTTTAATGTGAAGATATTTCCTTTTCCAATATAGGACTCAAAGCACTCCAAATGTCCACTTGCAGATTCTACAAAAAGAGTGTTTCAAAACTACTCTATCAAATGTAAGGTTCAACTCTGTGAGATAAGTGCACACATCACACAGAAGTTTGTCAGAATTCTTCTGTCTAGTTTTCATGTGAAGATATTTCCTTATCCACACTAGGCCCCAAAGTGCTCCAAATGTCCCCTTCCAGAAAGTACAAAAAGAAGGTTTCCAAACTGTTCAATCAAAAGTAAGGTTCACCTCTGTGAGATAAATGTACACATCACAAAGAAGTTTGTCAGAATGCTTTTGTCTAGTTTTTATATGAAGATATTTCCTTTTCCACAATTGCACACAAAGCACTACAAATGTCCACTTGCAGACACTACAAAAAGAATGTTTCAAAACTGTTCTATCAGAAGTATGGTTCATCTCTGTGAGATGAATGCATACATCACAAAGAAGTTTCTCAGAATTCTTCTATCTAGTTTTTATGTGAAGATATTCCCTTTTTCACCATAGACCTCAAAGTGCTACAAATGTCCAATTGCATATTCTACAAAAAGAGTGTTTCAAAGCTGCTCAATCGAAAGTAAGGTTCAACTCTGTGCGATGAATGCCCACCTCACAAAGAAGTTTGTCAGAGTGCTTCGGTCTAGTTTTAATGTGAAGATATTTCCTTTTCCAACATAGGACTCAAAGCACTCCAAATGTCCACTTGCAGATTCTACCAAAAGAGTGTTTCAAAGCTGCTCAATCAAAAGTAACTTTTAACTCCATGAGATGAATGCACACTTCACAAAAATGTTTGTCAGAATCTTTCTGTCAAGTTTTTATGTTGAGATATTTCCTTTTCCACCGTAGGCCAAAAAGTGCTACACATGTCCCCTTGCAGATACTATAAAAAGAGTGTTTCAAAACTGCTCTATCAAAAGTAAGTTTCAACTCTGTGAGATGAATGCACACATCACAAATAAGTTTATCAGAATGCTTCTGTCTAGCTTTTCTGTGTTGATATTTCCTTATCCAAAATAGGCCTCAAAGTGCTCCAAATGTCCACTTGCAGTTTCTACAAAAAGAGTGTTTCAAATCTGCTCTATCAAAAGTAAGTTTCACCTCTCTGAGATGAATGCACACATCACAAAGAAGGTTGTGAGAATGCTTCTGTCTAGTTTTACGTGAAGATATTTCCTTTTCCACCATAGGCTTAAAAGCACTACACATGTCCCCTTGCAGATATGACAAAAATAGAATTTCAGAAATGCTCTATCAAAAGTAAGTTTCAACTCTGTGAGATGAATGCACACATCACCAAGAAGTTTGTCACAATGCTTCTGTCTAGTTTTTCTGTGTTGATATTTCCTTTTGCACCATAGGCCTCAAAGCACTCCAAATGTCCACTTGCTGCTTCTACAGAAAGAGTGTTTCAAAACTACTCTATCAAAAGTAAGGTTCAACTCTCTGAGATAAATGCACACATCACACAGAAGTTTGTCAGAATGCTTCTATCTAGTTTTTATGTGAAGATATTTCCTTTTCCATTTTAGGCCTCAAAGCACTCCTATTGTCCCCTTCCAGAGAGTAAAAAAAGAGGGTTTCCTAACTGTTCAATCAAAAGTAAGGTTCAACGCTGTGAGATGAATGCCCACCTCACAAAGAAGTTTGTCAGAGTGCTTCTGTCTAGTTTTAATGTGAAGATATTTCCTTTTTCACCATAGACCTCAAAGTGCTACAAATGTCCAATTGCAGATTTGACAAAAAGAGTGTTTCAAAATGGCTCAATCAAAAGTGAGGTTCAACTCTGTGACATGAATGCACACATCACAAAGAAGTTTGTCAGAATGCTTCTGTCTAGTTTTTATGTGAAGATATTTCCTTTCCCAAGATAGGCCTCAAAGCGCTCCATTGCAGATTCTACAAAAAGATTTTTTCAAAACTACTCTATCCAAAATAAGGTTCAACTCTGTGCAATAAATGCACGCATCACAAAGAAGTTTGTCAGAATGCTTCTGTCTAGTTTTTATGTGAAGATATTTCCTTTTCCACAATAGGCCTCCAAACGCTCAAAATGTCCACTTGCAGATTCTACAAAAAGAGTGTTTCAAACCTGTTCAATGAAAGTTAGTTTCAACTTCATGAGATGAATACACACATCACAAAGAAATTTGTGAGAATGCTTCTGTCTAGTTTTTATGAAGATATTTCCTTTTCCACCATAGGCCTCAAAGTGATACAAAAGTCCTCTTGCAGATTCTTCAAAAAGAGTCTTTAATAACTGCACAATGAAAAGTAAATTTTAACTCTGTGAGATGAATGCACACATCACAAAGAAGTTTGTCAGAATGCTTCTGACTAGCTTTATTGTGAAGTTGTTTTTTTTTTTTCCACCACAGGTCTCAAAGGGTTCCAATTTTCCACTTGGAGATTCTACAAAAAGCGTGCTTCAAAATTGCTCAATCCAAAGTGACGTTCAACACTGTGAGGCGAATGCAGACATCACAAAGAAGTTTATCAGAATCCTTCTTCTAGTTTTTCTATGAATATATTTCCTTTTCCACCAAAGACCTCCAAGCGCTCCAAATATCCACCAGCAGATTATACTAAAGAGTGTTTCAAAACTGCTCAATCAAAAGTAACGTTCAACTCTGTGAGATGAAAGCACACATCCCAAAGAAGTTTGTCAGAATGCTTCTGTCTAGTTGTTAGGTGAAGATACTTCCTTTTCCACCATGGGCCTCAAAGCGCTCCAAATGTCCACTTGTAGATTCTACAAAAAGAGTGTTTCAAAACTGCTCTATCAAAAGTGAGGTTCAACTCTGTTAGATGAATGCAGACATCACAAAGAAGTTTGTCAGAATGCTTCTTTCTAGTTTTTATGTGAAGATATTTCCTTTTCCAAGATAGGCCTCAAAGCACTCCAAATGTCCCCTTCCAGATAGTAGAAAAAGAGGATTTCAAAACTGCTCAATCAAAAGTAAAGTTCAACTCTGTGAGATAAATGCACACATCACAAAGAAGTTTGTCAGAATGTTTTTGTCTAGTTGTTAGGTGAAGATATTACCTTTTCCACAATAGGACTCAAAGCTCTCCAAATATCCACTGGCAGATTCTACAAAAGAGTGTTTCAAAACTGCTCAGTCAAAAGTAAGGTTCAACTCCATGAGGTGAATGCACACTTTGAAACAAAGTTTGTCAGAATGCTTCTCTCCAGTTTTCATATGAAGATATTTTCTTTTCCACAATTGCACTCAAAGCGCTACAAATGTCCACTTGCAGATTCTACAAAAAGAGTGTTTCAAAACTGCTCAATCAAAAGTAACATTCAATTCTGTGAGACGAATGCACCCTTCACAAAGAAGTTTGTCAGAATCTTTCTGTTGAGTTTCTATGTGAAGATATTTCCTTTTCCTCCATAGGCCTAAAAGTGCTCCATATGTCCCCTTGTGGACACTAGAAAAAGAGTGTTTCAAAACTGTTCTATCAAAAGTAAGTTTGAACTCTGTAAGATGAATGTACACATCACAAAGAAGTTTGTCAGAATACTTCTGTCCAGTTTTTCTATGAAGATATTTCCTTTTCCACCATAGGCCTCAAAGCGCTCCAAATGTCCACTTGCAGATTCTACAAAAAAAGTGTTTCAAAACTACTCTATCAAAAGTAAGGTTCAACTCTATGAGATGAATACACACATCACAAAGAAGTTTGTCAGAATGCTTCTGACTAGTTTTTTTGTGAAGATATTTCCTTCTCCACCATAGGCCTCAAAGTGCTCCAAATGTCCACCTGCAGATTCTACAAAAAAAGTGTTTCAAAACTACCCTATCAAAAGTAATGTTCAACTCTATGAGATGAATACACACATCACAAAGAAGTTTGTCAGAATGCTTCTGTCTAGTTTTTTTGTGAAGGTATTTCCTTCTCCACCATAGGCCTCAAAGAGCTCCAAATGTCCACTTGCAGATTCTACAAAAAGAGTGCTCCAAACTGCACAAACAAAAGCAAATTTCAACTCTGTGAGGTGAATGCACACATGACAAAGAAGTTTGACACACTGCTTCTGTTTAGTTTTTATGTGATGATATTTCCTTTTCCACGATAGGCCTCAAAGCATTCCAAATGTCCACTTGCAGATTCTGCAAAACCTGTGTTTCAATACTGCTCAATTAAAAGTAAGTTTCAACTCTGTGTGATGAATGTACACATCTCAAAGTAGTTTGTCAGAATGCTTCTGTCTAGTTTTTCTGTGAAGATATTTTCTTTTCCACCATAGGCCTGAAAATGCTCCAAATGTCCACCTGTAGATTCTATAGAAAGAGTGTTTCAAAACTGCTCAATAAAAAGTACCATTCAACTCTGTGAAATGAATGCACACATCATGAAGAAGTTTGTCAGAATGCTTCTGTCTAGTTGTTATGTGAAGATCTCTCTTTTCCACCAGAGGCCTCAAAGCCCTCCAAATGTCCACTTGCAGATTCTACAAATGGAGTGTTTCAAAACTCCTCTATCGACAGTAAGATTCAACTCTGTGTGATGAATGCACGCTTCACAAAGAAGTTTGTCAGAATCCTTCTGTCAAGTTTTTAAGTGAAGATATTTCCTTTTCCTCCATAGGCCTAAAATCACTCCACATGTCCCCTTGCAGACACTATGAAAAGAGTGTTTCAAACTGCTCTATCAAAAGTAAGTTTGAACTCTGTGAGATGAATGCACACATCACTAACGAAGTTTGTCAGAATACTTCTGTCCAGTTTTTCTATGAAGATATTTCCTTTTCCACCATAGGCCTCAAAGCACTCCAAATGTCCACTTGCAGATTCTACAAAAAGAGTGTTTCAGAACTATTCTGTCAAAAGTAAAGTTCAACTCTTTGAGACGAATGCACACATCACAAAGAAGTTTGTCAGAATGCTTCTGTCTAGTTTTTCTGTGTTGATATTTCCTTCTCCACCATAGGTCTCAAAGTGCTCCAAATGTCCACTTGCAGATTCTACAAAAAGAGTGTTTCAAAACTGCACAAACAAAAGTAAAGTACAACTCTGTGAGGTGAATGCCCACATCACAAATAATTTTGTCAGAATGCTTCTGTCTAGTTTTTATGTGAAGATATTTCCTTTTCCATGATAGGCCTCAAAGCGTTCCAAATGTCCACTTGCAGATACTACAAAAAGAGTGTTTCAACACTGCTCAATTAAAAGTAAGTTTCAACTCTGTGAGATGAATGCACACATCACAAAGTAGTTTGTCAGAATGCTTCTGTCTAGTTTTATGTGAAGGTATTTTCTTTCCCACCATAGGACTCAAAGCACTCCAAATGTCCACTTGCAGATTCTACAAAAAGAGTGTTTCAAATCTGCTCAATCAAAGGAAGATTCAACTCTGTGTGATGAATGCACACATCTCAAAGTAGTTTCTCAGAATGCTTCTGTCTAATTTTTCTCTGAAGATATTTTCTTTTCTACCATAGGCCTGAAAATGCTCCAAATATACACCTGCAGATTCTATAAAAAGAGTGTTTCAAAACTGCTCCATCAAAAGTACTGTTCAACTCTGTGAGATGAATGCACACATCGTGAAGAAGGTTTAAATCTGAGAGATGAATTCACACTTCAAAAAGCAATTTCACAGAAAACTTCTTTTTAGTTTTTATCTGGGGATATTTAGTTTTGCCCCATAGGCCTCAAAGGGCTCCAAAATGTCCCATCACAGATTCTTCAAAAAAGTGTTTCTGACCTGCTGAATCAAAAGAAAGGTTTAACTCAGTAAGATGATTCCACATATTCCAAAGCAGGTATACAGATAGCTTCTTTCTAGTTTTTATCTTGTGCTATTTGGTGTTTCCCTGTAAACCTTAGTGGACTCCCAAAAGTCTCTTCTCAGATTCTCAAAAAAGAGTGTTTCCAACCTGCTGAATCAAAACAAAGGTTTATCTGTATGAGATGAATCCAGAAATCACAAAGCAATTTCACACATATCTTATTTCTAATTTTTATCTGGGGATACTTGCTTTTTTCTCTTAGGCCTCAATGGGTTCCAAATTGTACCCTCACATATTCTCCAGAGAGAGTGGTTCCAACCTGCTGAATGAAAGGAAAGATTCTACTTTGTGAGATGAATTCACACATCATAAAGCAGTTTAATGGATAGCATTTTTCTAGTTTCTATCCTGAGATATTTGCTTTTCTTCCCCCCACAGGCCTGAAAGTGCTCCAAAATGTCTCCTCACCGATTCTCTAAAAAGACTGTTTTCAACCTGCTGAATCAAAAGAAATGTTAAGCACTGTGAGATCAATCCACACATCAAAAAGCAGTTTCAAAGATACCTTATTTGTAGTTTTTATCTGGGGATATTCAGTTTTTCCCCATAGGCCTCAAATGGCTCCCAAATATCCCTTCTTAGGTCCTCCAAAAAAGAGTATTTCCAACCTGCTGGATCAAAAGAAAAGTTTAACTCTTTGAGATGAATCCACACATTGTAAAACAGTTTCACACATAGCTTCTTTCTAGTTTTCATCTGGGGATGTTTGGTTTTTTCCCATAGCCCTCAATGAGCTCTGACATTCCCCTTTGAAGATTCTCCAAAAAGAGTGTTTCCAATCTGTTGAATCAAAAAAAGCATTTCATTCTGTGAGAGTAATCCATACACCACAAAGCAGTTTCACACATTGTATCTTTCTAGTTTTTATCTTGGGATGTTGGAATTTTTGCCATAGGCCTCAATGGGCTTCCAAATGTCCCTTTGCAGATTCTCCAAATAGACTGTTTCCAACCTGCTGAATCAAAAGAAAGGTTTAACTCTGTGAGATGAATCAACACGTCATAAAGCAGTTTCAGAGAGAAGTTCTTTATAGTTTTTATCTGGGAATATTCTGTTTTTCCCTATAGGCCTCACTAAGCTCCCAAATGTCCCTTTGCAGATTCTCCAAAAAGAGTGTTTCCAATTTGCCAAATTGAAAGAAAAATTTAACTGTGTGACATGAATCCACACATCACAAAGCAGTTTCACAGAGAGCTTCTTTTTCTTTTTTTTATTATACTTTTTTTTAGGGTACATGTGCACAATGTGCAGGTTTGTTACATAGGTATCCATGTGCCATGTTGGTGTGCTGCTCCCATTAACTCGTCATTTAACATTAGGCATATCTCCTAATGCTATCCCTCCCCCCCTCCCCCCACCCCACAACAGGCCCTGGTGTGTGATGTTCCCCTTCCTCTGTCCATGTGTTCTCATTGTTCAATTCCCACCTATAAGTGAGAACATGTGGTGTTTGGTTTTTTGTCCTTGTGATAGTTTGCTGAGAATGATCGTTTCCAGTTTCAACTATGTCACTACAAAGGACATGAACTCATCCTTTTTTATGGCTGCATAGTATCCCATGGTGTACATGTGCCAAATTTTCTTGATCCAATCTATCACTTTTGGACATTTGGGTTGGTTCCAAGTCTTTGCTATTGGGAATAGTGCCTCAATAAACAGACGTATGCATGTGTCTTTATAGCAGCATGATTTGTAATCCTTTGGGCGTATACCCAGTAATGGAATGGCTGGGTCAAATGGCATTTCTATTTCTATATCCCTGAGGAATTGCCACACTGACTTCCACAATGGTTGAACTAGTTTACAGTCCCACCAACAGTGTAAAAGTGTTCCTATTTCTCCCCATCCTCTCCAGCACCATCTGGAGATATATAGTTTTGCCACATAGACTTCAAAGGGCCCTAAGTGTCGTTTCACATATTCTGCCAAAACAGTGTTTCCAAACTGCTGAATCAAAAGTATGGTTGAGCTGTGAGATGAATCCACACATCACAAAGCAGTTTCACAGACTGCTTCTTTCAAGTTTTTGTCTGGAAATATTCAGTTATGCCCTATAGGCCTCAAAGGGCTCTCAAATGTCCCTTCACAGATTCTCCAAAAAGAGTGTTTGCAACCTGATGAATCAAAAGAAAGGTTAAACTCTGTGAGGCGAATCCACATGTCACAAAGCAGTTTCATAGATAGCTTATTTTCAGTTACTATCTGGGAATATTCTGTTTTTCCTCATAGTCCTCAATGGGCTCTCAAATGTCCCTTTGCAGATTCTCCAAAAATAGTGTTTCCAATCTGCTGAATCAAAAAAGTTTTAACTCTGTGAGATGAATCCACACATTACAAAGCAGTTTCACAGATAGCTTCTTTCCAGTTTCTATCAGGGTTTATTCATTTTTTTTCCATAGGTCTAAATGTGCTCCCAAATGTTCCTTCACAGATTCTCCAAAAAGGGTGTTTCCAACCTGCTTAATTAAAAGATATTTTTAACTATGTGAGATGAACCCACACATCACAAAGCAGTTTCAGAGATAACTTCTTTCTAGTTTTTCTCTGGGAATATTCTGTTTTTCCCCATAGTCCTCAATGGGCTCCCAAATGTCCCTTTGCAGCTTCTCCCAAAAAATTTTTACCACCCTGCTGAATCAAAAGGAAAGGATAATTCTGTGAAATGTATCCACATATCACAAAACAGTTTCACAGGTAGCTTCTTTGTACTTTTTATCTGGGGATGTTCGTTTTTTCTCCATAGGCCTCAATAAGCTCCCAAATGTCTCTTCACAGATTCTCGAAAAAGAGTGTTTCCAACCTGCTGATTCAAAAAGTTTTAACTCTGTGAGATGAATCTACACATCACAAAGCAGTTTCAAAGATAGCTTCTCTCTAGTTGTTATTTGGAAATATTCAGTTCTCTCCACAGGCCTCAATCTGCTCCTAATTGTCCCTTTGCAGATCCCCCCCAAAAAAGTATTTTCAAACTGCTGAATTGAAGGAAATGTTAAACTCTGTGAGATGAATCCACACATGAAAAAGCAGTTTCAAACATAGCTTATTTGTAGTTTTTATTTGGGGATATTCAATTTTTCGCCATCAGCCTCAAAGGGCTCCCAAATGTCCCTTTGCAGATCCTCAAAAAGAGTGTTTCCAACCTGCTGGATCAAAAGAAAAGTTTAACTCTTTAAGATGCATCCACACATCAGAAAGCAGTTTCACAGATAGCTTCTCTCTAGTTTTCATCTGGGGATGTTTTTTTTTCCCCGTAGGTCTGAATGAGCTCTGAAATGTCCCTTCACAGATTGTCCAAAGAGAGTGTTTCCAACCTGTTGAATCAAAAGAAGTGTTTAACTCTCTGAGATTAAACCACACATCACAAAGCAGTTTCACACATTGCTTCTTTCTAGTTTTTATCTGGAGATGTTTGAATTTTCTCCAAAGGCCTCAATGGCCTTCCAAATGTCCCTTCACAGATTCTCTAACAAGAGTGTTTCCAACCTGGTGAATCAAAGGAAAAGTTCAACTCTGTGAGATGAATCAACACATCACAAAGCAGTTTCAGAGAGAGCTTCTTTCTAGTTTTAATCTGGGAATAGTCTGTTCTTCCCCATAGGCTTCACTAAGCTCCCAAATGTCCCTTCATAGATTCTCCAAAAAGAGTTTTTCCAACTTGCTGAATCAAGAGAAAAATTTAACTGTGTGAAATGAATCCATACAAGAAGCAGTTTCACACATAGCTTCTTTCTCGTTTTTATCTGGGGATATATGGTTTTGCCACACAGGCTTCAATGGCCCCCAAAATGTCTTTTCTCAGGTTCTGCAAAAAGAGTGTTTCCAACCTGCTGAATCAAAAAAAATGGTTTAACTCTGTATATGAATCTACACTTCACAAAGCAGTTTCACAGATAGCTTCTTTCTAGTTTTTATCGGGATATTCTGTTCTTCCCCATAGGCCTCAAATGGATCCCAAATGTCCCTTGCAGATTCTCCAAAAGAAGTGTTTCCAACCTGCTGAATCAAAAGAAAGGTTTAACTCTGTGAGGTGAATTCATATATCACAAGGCAATTTCACAGATGGCTTCTTTTCAGTTTTCATCTGGGAATATTTTGTTTTTCCCCATAGTCCTCAATGGGCTCCAAAAAGTCCCTTCACAGATCCTCCAAAAAGAATATTTCCAACCTGCTGAATCAAAGGAATGGTTTAACTCTGTGAGTTGAATCCATACATCACAAAGCAGTTTCACAGATAGCTTCTTTCTTGTTTTTGCCTGAATACATTTGGTTTTTCTCCATAGGCCTCAACTGGCTCCCACAGGTCCCTTTGCTGATTCTCCAAAAAGAGTGTTTTCAACCTGCTGCATCAGAAGAAAGATTTAACTCTGAGATGAAGCAACACAACACAATGCGGTTTCAGAGATAGCTTCTTTCTAGTTTTTATCTGGGAATATTCTGTTTCCCCCCATAGGCCTCAATAAACTCTCAAATGTCCCTTTGCAGCTTCTCCAAAAAGAGTGTTACCACCCTGCTGAATCAAAAGGAAGGGATAATTCTGTGAGATGTATCTTCACATCACAAAGCACTTTCACAGGGAGTCTTTTTCTTGTTTTTATCTAGTGATATTCAGTTTTTCGCAATAGACCTCAATAAGCTCCCAAATGTATCTTTGCAGATTCTCAAAATAGAGTGTTTACAATTTGCTGAATGAAAAAAAAACTTTAACTCTATGAGATGAATCCATACATCAAAAAGCAGTTTTGAAGAGAGTTTCTTTTGATTTTTTATAGGGGAATATGTGGTTTTGCCTCATAGGCATCAGTAATCTCCAAAATGTCTTTTCACAGATTCTGCAATAAGAGTGTTTCCAACCTGCTGAATCAAAATAAAGCTTTATCTCTGAGAGATGAGTTCACACATCACAAAGCAGATTCACAGACAGCTTCTTTCTAGTTTCAGTTTCTTTCTAGTTTTCATCTGGAAATATTTGGTTTTTCCCCATAGACCTCAAAGGGCTCCCAAAGGTCATTTTGCAGATTCTCCATAAAGAGTGTTTTCTACCTGTGAAATCAAAGGAAAGGTTAAACTCTGTAAAATGTATCCACACAACACATAGCAGTTTCAGAGATAGCTTCTTTCTAGTTTTTATCTGGGAATATTATCTTTTTACACATATGCTTCAATAGGCTCCCAAATGTCCCTTCCATATTCTCCAAATAGAGTGTTACTACCCTACTGAATCAAAACAAAATTTTAATTCTATGAGATGTATCCACACATCACAAAGTAGTTTCACAGATAGCTACATTCTAGTTTTTATCTGGGGATATTATGTTTTCCCTATAGGCCTTAATGTGCTCCCAAAAGTCCCTTCATAGATTCCCCAAAAAGACACAAAGCCAATTCACAGATAGCTTAATTCTCACGTTTATCTGGGGATATTCAGTTGTTTTTAATAGGCCAGAATGGGTTCCAAATGTTTCTTGAACGATATTCCCAAAAAAGTGTTTCCAACCTGCTGAATCAAAACAAAGGTTTAACTCTGTGAAATGAATCCACACATCACAAAGCAGTTTCACAGAAAAATTCTTTCAAATTTTCTTCTAGGAATATTTGGTTTTTCCCTATAGACCTCAATGGGCTCCCAAATGTTTCTTCACAAATCCTCCAAAAAGAGTATTTCCAACCTGCTGAATCAAAAGAAAGGTTTAACTCTGTGAGTTGAATCGACATATTACAAAGCAGTTTCACCAAATTCTTTCTAGATTTTATCTAGGGATAATTGATTTTTCACAATAGGCCTTAACGGGCTCCCAAATGTCCCATTGCAGATTCTCCAAAGAAGTGTTTCCAAAGTGCCAAATCAAAAGAAATGTTTAACTCTGTGAGATGAAACCACACATCACAAAGCAGTTTCCCAGAAAGCTTTTTTCTTGTTTTAATTTGGGAACGTTCTGTTTTTCCCCATAGGCCTCAATCAGCTTCAAATATCTTTTCACAGATTCTCCAAAAAAAGTGTTTCCAACGTGTGGAATCCAAAGAGAAGTTTAGCTCTCTGAGATGAATCCACACATCACCTAGCAGTTTCACAGATAACTTCTTTCTTGTCTTTATCTGGGAATATTCCATTTTGACTCATAGGCTTCAATGGCCTCTCAAATGTCCTTTCACAAAGTGCAAAAAAAGGGAGTTTCAAACTTGCTGAATCAAAAGAAAGGTTTAAATCTGTGAGATGAATCCACACATCACAAAGAATTTTAACAGATACCTTCTTTCTAGGTTTTTTTTACTTTTTCTCTGGGATAATCAGTTCTTCCCCATAGACCACAATGGGCTCCTAAATGTCCCTTTGCAGAATCTCTAAAAACACTGTTTCCAGCCTGCTGAATCAAAAGAAAGTTTTAACTCTGTGGGATGAATACACACATCACAAAGCAGCTTCACAGATAACTTCTTTCTAGTTTTTATCTGATGATAATTTTACCCAACAGGCATCAATGTGCTCTCTAATGTCCCTTCACAGATGCTCCTAAAAGAGTGTTTCCAACCTGCTGAATCAAAAGAAAGTTGTAACTCTGTGAGATGAGTCCACACCTCACAAAGCAGTTTCATGGATACCTTCTTTCTAGTATTTATCTGAGGATATTCAGTTGTTCCCCATTAGCCCAAATGGGCTTCCAAACGTCTTCTTGCAGATTCTCCAAAATAGTGTTTTCAACCTGTTGAATCAAACAGGTTTAACTCTGTGAGAAAAGTTCATACATCACAAAGCATTTTCATGGATAGCTACTTTCTAATGATGATCTGGGGATATTTGGGTTTTCCCCATAGACCTCAATAGGCTCCCAAATGTTTCTTCGCAGGTTCTCCAAAAACAGTGTCTGTAACTGATGAATTAAAAGAAAGGTTTAACTCTGTGAGATGAATCCACACATCACAAAGAAGCTTCACAGATAGCTTCTTTCTAGTTTCTATCTAGGGGTATTCACTATTTCAATATAGGCCTCAATGGGCTCCCAAATGCCCCTTGGCACATTATCCAAAAAGGGTGTTTCCAACCTGCTCAATTAAAACAAAGGTTTAACTCTGTGAGATGAATCCATAAATCACCTCAGTTTCACACATAGCTTCTTTCTACTTTCTATCTGGGAATATTCAGTTTTTCCCTATAGCCCACAATGGGCTCCAAATGCCCCTTCACACATTCTCCAAAAACAGTGTTTTCAACCTGGTGAATTAAAAAAAGGTTTAACTCTGTCAGATGAATCTACACAACACAAAGTAGTTTCACAGATACCTTCTTTCCAATTTTTATCTGGGGATATTTGGTTTTCGCCCATAGGCCTCAAAGGTTATCCAAATGTCCATTCGCAGATGCTCCAAGAAGAGTGTTTCCAACCTGCTGAATCCAAAGAAAGGTTTAACTTTGTGTGATGAACACACACCATAAAGCAGTTTCAAGGACAGCTTCTTTCTAGCTTTCATCTGGGGATATTGGGTTTTTCCCCATAGGCATCAATGGGCTCCCAAATTGTACCTTCTCAGATTCTCCAAAACGAGTATTTCCAGCCTGCTGAATCTAAATAAAGTTTTATCTCTGTGAGATGAATCCAAAAATCACAAAGCAATTTCACAGATAGCTTCTTCTAGTTCTTATCTGGGGAATCGTTTTTTCTATAGGCCTCAGAGGGCTACCAAATGTTGCTTTGCAGATACTCCAAAAAGAGTGTTTACAAAGTGCTGAATAAAAAAAGCTTGTCTCTGAGAGATGAATCCACACATCAAAAAGCAGTTTCTCAGATAACTTCTTTCTAGTTTTCATCTGGGGATAATCGGTTTTGCCCCACAGGCCTCAATGTGCTCCCAAATGTCTCTGCAGATTTTACAAAAAGAGTGTTTCCAACCTCCTGAATCAAAATAAAGGTTTAACTCTGTGAGATGAACCCACACATCAGAAAGCAGTTTCACAAATCGCTTCTTTCTACTTTTTATCTAGGGATATTTTTAGTTTTTCCCCACAGGCCTCCATGGGTTCTCAAATGTCCCTTTGCAGATTCTCCAAAAACTGTGTTTACAACCTGCTGAATGGGAAGAAAGGTTTAAATCTGTGAGAGAATTCCACACATTGCAAAGCTGTTTCACAGATAGCTTCGTTCTAGTTACCTGAGGACATTTTGTTTTTATCCATAGGCCAAAATGGGTTCCCAAATGTCCCTTTGCAGATTCTCCAAAAAAAGTGTTTCCAACTTGCCAAATCAAAAGGTAATTTTACCTTTGTGAAATTAATCCACAAATCACATAGCAATTTCACAGATAGCTTCTTTCTAGTTTTCCTCTGGAGATATTCAGTTTCTTTCCAGAGGCTTAAAGGGACTTTCAATGTCCCTTCACAGACTCTCCAAAAGGAGTGTTTCCAACCTGCTGAATAAAATTAAAAAAATGCCGAGGTCTGTGAGATGAATCCAGACATCACAAAGCAGTTTCACAGATAGCTTCCTTCTAGTTTTTATCTGGGGATATTCTTTTTTTTTTTTTGCATAGGCCTTAGTGGACTCCTAAATGACCCTTTGCAGATTCTACTAAAAGAGTGTTTCCAAGCTGCTAAATCAGAAGAAAAGTGTATCTCTGTGAGATGAACTTTCACATCACAAAGCAGTTTCACAGATAACTTCTTTCTAGCTTTTATTTAGGATATTCTGTTTTTCCCCATAGGCCTCAATAAGCACCCCAATGTCATTTTCTAGATTCTCCAATTAGAGGGTTTCCAACCTGCTGAATCAAAAGAAAGGTTTAACTCTGTGAGCTGAATCCACCCATCACAAGGCAGTTTCACAGATAGCTTCTTTTTAGTTTTTATCTGGGGATATTCAGTGTTTCCCCATAAGCCACAAAGGGGTCCCAGATGTCCCATCACAGCTTTTCCAAAAAGAGTGTTTCCAACCTCCTGGATCAAAAGTAAGATTTAATTCTGTGAGGTGAATCCACAAAAGACAAAGCAGTGTCACAAATAGCTTTTTTCTAGTTTTTATCTAGGGATATTCTGATTTTACTTACATGCCAAAAAAGCTCCAAAATATTTCTTCACAGAACCTCCAAAAGAAGTGATTCCAACCTGCTGAGTTAAAATAAAGTTTTAATTCTGTGAGATGAATACACATCACACAGCATTTTCACAACTAGCTTCTTTGTTTTTTTTATCTGGGTATATTCACTTTTTTCCCATAGGTTTCAATGTCTCCCAAATGTCCCTTTGCAGATTCTCCAAAAAGGGTGTTTCCAACCTGCTGAATCAAAAGAAAGGTTTAACTCTGGGAGATGAGTCCATATATCACAAAGCGGTTTCACAGATAGGTTCTTTCTTGTTTTTATCTGGGGATATTTTGTTTAGCCCTATATTCCTCAATGGTCTTCCAAATGTCTCTTTGCTGATTCTCCAAAAAGAGTGTTTCCATCCTGCTGATTCAGTAGAAAGTTCAACTCTGTAAGCTGAATCCATACATCACACAGCAGTTTCACAGATAGCTTCTTTCTAGTTTTTCCCACATATGCCTCAATGGGCTCCCAAACGACCTTTCAAAGATTCTACAAAATGAGTGTTATCAACCTGCTGAATTGAAACAAAGGTTTAAACCTGTGAGACTAAGCCACACATCACAAAGCAGTTCCACAGATAACTTCTTTCTAGTTTCTATTTTTGAATATTCTGTTTTTCCCCTTAGGCCTCAATGGGTTTTGAAATATTCTTTTGCAGATTCTACAAAAAGAGTGTTTCCAACCTGCCAAATAAAAAGAAAGGTTCAACTCTGTGACATGAATCCACCCATCAAAAAGCCAATTCACAGATAACAACATTCTAGTTTTTATCTGGAGATATTCAGTTGTTTTCCATTGGCCTGAATGGGTTCCCAAATATTTCTTTGAAGATATTCTAAAAATAGTGTTTCCAACCTGCTGAGTCAAAACAAAGGTTTAACTCTGTGAGATTAATTCACACATCACAAAGTAGTTTCACAGATAGCTTCTTTCTTGTTTCTATCTGGGGATATTTGGTTTTTATGTATATGCCTCAATGGGCTCCAAAATGTCACTTTGCAGATTCTACAAACAAAGTGTTTCCGACCTGCTGGATCAAAAAAAAAGTTTAACTCAGTGAGATGAATCCAGGCATCACAAAGCAGTTTCACATATAGCTTCTTTCTAACTTTTATCTGGATATATTCTGTTTTTTCTATAGGCCTCAATGGACTTACCAACATCCCTTTGCATATTCTGCAAAAAGAGTGTTTCCAACCTGCTGAATCAAAAGAAAGGCCAGCTCTGTGAGATGAATCCATGGGTCACAAAGCAGTTTCCCCAATAGCTTCTTTCAAGTTTTTACCTGAGATACTCAGTTTATCCCCATAGGTTACAATGGGCTCTCAAATTTCCCTTTGCAGATACTCCAAAAAGAGTGTATTTAAACTGCTGAATCAAAAGAGAAGTTGTAATCTGTGAGATGATTCCTCACATCACAATGCAGTTTCACAGATAACTTCTTTCTGGTTTTTATCTGGGTATATTCAGTTTTTACTTACAGGCCACAATAGGCTCCAAAATGTTTCTTCTCAGATCTTCCAAAAAAAAGTGTCTCCAAACTGCTGAATTAAAACAAAGTTTTAACTCTCTGAGATGAATACACATCATAAAGAAGTTTCACAGATAGCTTCTTTCTGGTTTTTATCTGGCTATATTCATTTTTTTCCGATAGGTTTCAATGGCTCACAAATGTCACTTCACAGATTCTCCAAAAAGGGTGTTTCCAACATGCTGAATCAGGAGAATGGTTTAACTCTGTGAGATGAATCCATATATCAAAAAGGAGTTTTGCAGATTGCTTCTTTCTTGTTTTTAACTGGGGTTATTCTCTTTAGCCCCATAGGCCTCAAAGAGCTCAAAAATGTCCCTTCACAGAATCTCCAAAAAGAGTGTTTCCAACCTGCTGATTCAATAGAAAGATTCAAATCTGGAGATGAATCCACACATCACAAAGCAGTTTCATAGGTAGTTTTTTCTGGTTTTTCTGTAGAGATATTCAGTTTTTTCCCAAACACCTCAATGAGCTCCCAAAAGACCCTTCGAAGATTCCCCAAAAAGAGTGTTTCTAACCTGCTGGATCAAAATAAAAGTTTAACTGTGTGAGACGAATCCACACATCATTAAGCAGTTTCACAAATAGCTTCTTTCCAGTTTGTATTTGGGGATATGTTTTTCACCATAAGACTCAATGGGCTCCAAAATGTCCATTTGCAGATTCTACAAAAAGAATGTTTTCAAGCTCCTGAATAAGAAGAAAGTTTTAAATCTGTGATTGAATCCAGACATCACAAAGCTGTTTCACAGATAGCTTATTTCTAGTTTTTATCTGCTGATATTCTTTTTTTTTAATAGGCATGAATGGGTTTCCAAATGTTTCTTTGCAGATCCTCCAAAAAGAGTGTTTCCAACCTGCTGAACCAAAAAAAAAGGTTTAACTCTGTGAGATGAATACACATATCAAAAAGCAGTTTCACAGATAGCTTCTCTCTTGTCTTTATCTGGGGATATTTGGATTTCCCCCAAAGGACTCAATGGGCTCAAAAACTTCCCTTTGAACATTCCCCAAAAAGAGTGCTTTCAACCTACTATATCAAAAGAAAAGTTTAACTCTGTGAGATGAATCCACACATCACAAAGCTGTTTCACGGGTAGCTTCTTTCTAAATTTAATATAGGGATATTTTGTTTTTCCACATTGGCTGCAATGGGCTCACAAATATCCCTTTGCATATTCTCCAAATAGAGTGTTTCCAACCTCCTTAATGAAAAGAAAGTTTTAACTTTGTGAGATGAATCTACACCTCACAAAGCAGTTTCACAAATAGCTTCTTTCTAGTTTTTATCTGGGAATATTTGATTTTTCTTGATAGGTTTCAATGGGCTCCAAAATGTCCCTTTGCAAATTCTCTGATTAAAATGTTTCCAACCTGCTGAATCAAATAAAGATTTAATTCTGAGAGATTAATCAAAACATGACAAAGCCATTTCACAGATAGCTCCTTTCTACTTTTCATCTGGGGAATATTCTGTTTTTCCCCATAGGCCTCAAAGTGTCCCAAATATCCCTTTGCAGATTCTGTAAAAAGGATGTTTCCAACCTGCTAATTCAAAAGCAAGGGTTAACTCTTTGAGATGAATCCACACATCACAAAGTAGTTTCAGAGATAGCTTCTTTCTAGTTATTATCTGGCAATATTTGGTTTTTCCACATAAGCCTCAGTGGGCTTCCAAAAGTCCCTTCACAGATACCCCAAAAAGAGTGTTTACAAACTGCTGGATCAAACGAAAAGTTTAGCTCTGTGAGGTGAATCCACAAATCATAAAGCAGTTTAACAGATAGCTTATTTATAGTTTTTATCTGGGTATATTTGGATTTATAGGCCTCAATGTTCTTCTGAATACCCCTTAGCAGATTCTACAAAAAGAGTGTTTCCAACCTGCTGAATCAAAGCAAAGTTTTAGCCCTTTGAGATGAATCCATGCATCACAAAGAAGGTTCACGGATAGCTTCTTTCTTGTTTTTATCTGGGTGTATTCAATTTATTTCCATAGGCTTCAATGGGCTCCCAAATATTCCTTTGCAGATTCTCTAAAAAAAAGTGTTTCCAATCTGCTGAATCAAAGAAAGGTTTAACCCATTGAGAGGAATCCACACATTGCAAGGCAGTTTCACAGATAGCTTATTTCTTGTATTTATCTGGAGATATAAGGTTTAGCCCCAAAGGCTTCAATGGGCTCATAAATATCTCATAGCAGATTGTCCAAAAAGAGTTTTCCAACCTACCAATTCAATGGAAAGGTTCAATTTTATGAGATGAATCCATACATCACAATGCATTTTCACAGATAGCTTCCAATAGAAAAACAGCTTCACAGATGGCCTCTTTCTAGTTTTTATCTGGGCATATTTTGTTATTCCCTATAGGGCTCAATAGACACAAATGTCCCTTCACAGACTCCCCAAAAAGAGTATTTCTATCTTGTTGAATCAAAAGAAAGGTTTAACTCTGTGAGATGAATCCACACATCACAAATCCATTTCACAGATAGCTTCCTTCTAGTTTTTATCTGTAAATATTCAGTTTTTCCTCATAGGCCTCAATGGGCCCCCAAATGCTTCTTTGCAGATTCTCTGGAAATAGTGTTTCAACCTGCTGAATCAAAAGAAACTTTTAACTTTGTGAGATGAATCCACATATCACAAACCATTTTCACAGACAATTTTTTTTGTTTTTGTTTTTATCTGGGGATATTTGGTTTTGCCCCATAGGCCCCAAAGTCTCCCAAATTTCCCATCACAGATTCTACAAAAAGAGTGTCTCCAACTGGTGAATCCAAAGGAAGTTTTAACTTGGTGAGATGAAACCACATATTGCAAAGCCATTTCATGGACATTTTCTTCCTAGTTTTATCTGGGGATATTCAATTTTTCCCCATGTGCCTCAATGATCTCCCAAATGTACCTTCACAGATCCTCCAAAAAGGTGTTTCCAAACAGCGTGTTTCCAAACTGCTGAATCAAATGACAGCTTTACCTCTGTGAGAAGTATCCACACATCACAAAGTGGTATCACAGATAACTTCTTTCTGGTTTTTATCAGGGGATATTTGTTTTTTCCCATAGGCTTCCATCTTCTCCCGAATGGTTCATCACAGATTTTCCAAAAAAAGTGATTCCAACCTGCCAAATCAAAAGAAAGTTTTAGTTCTGGTAGCTGAATGCAAACATCACAAAGCAGTCTCACAAATAGTTTCTTTCTACTTTTTATCTGAGCATATCCTGTTTTTCCACACAGGCTGCAATGAGCTCCAAAATGTCCCTTTGCAGTTTCTTCAAAAAGAGTGTTTCCAACCTGCTGAATCAAAAGAAAAGCTTAACTCTGTGAGTTGATCCACATCTCACAATGCAGTTTCAGAGATACCTTCTTTCAAGTTTTTATCTGGGGTTACACTCTTTTTTTTATAGGCCTCAGTGGTCTCCCAAATGTTTCTTCACAGATACAACCTGAAGAATCCAAAGAAAAGTTAAACTCTTTGTGATGAATCCATGCATCACAAAGCAGTTTCACAGATAACTCTTCTAGTTTTTATCTGGGGATATTCACTTTTTCACCATAGGCCTCAATAAGTTATAAAATGTCCCTTCACAGATTCTACATAAACAGTATTTCCAAACTGCTGAATCAAAAGAAAGGCTCAACTCTGTGAGATGAGTCCACACATCATAAAGCAGTTTAACAGATAGTTTCTTTCTTTTATCTGTGGATATTCTTTTTGTCATCATAGGCATCAATATATTCCTAAATATCCCTTTGCAGATTACAGATAACTTCTTTCTAGATTTTATGTGGGAATATTAGCTTTCTCACCCTAGGCCTCAATAAGCTCCCAAGTGTCCCTTCACAGATTGTACAAAAACAGTGTTTCCAAACTGCTGAATCAAAAGAGAGGATTAACTCTGTGAGAAGAATCCACACATCACAAAACAATTTCACAGATAACTGCCTCTTAATTTTTATCTTGGGATATTAGCTTTTTCACCATAGACCTCAATGAGCTCCCAAACGTCCCTTCGCAGACTCTACAAAAACAGTGTTTCCAAACTGCCGAATCAAAAGGAGGGTTTAAATCTGTGAGATGAATCACCACATTACAAAATGGTTTCACAGATACGTTCTCTTTTGTATTATTCTGGGGATATTCACTTTCAGACCATAGGCCTCACTGAGCGCCAAATGTTTCTTTGCAGATTCTACAAAAACAGTGTTTCCAAACTGCTGAATCAAAAGAAAAGTTCAACTCTATGAGATGAATCCACACATCTCAAAGCAGTTTCACAGATAGCTTCTTTCTACTTTTTATCTGGGGATATTCAGTTTGTCCCCATAGGCCACAATGTACTCTTAATTGTCCCTTCACAGATTCTACAAAAGAAATGTTTTCAACCAGCTGAATCAAAATAATACTTTAACTTGCTGAGACGAATCCAAACATCACAAAACAGTTTCACAGACATTTTTTTCTAGTTTTTATTTGGGGGATATTCAGTTTTTCCCCATACGCCTTAAAAAGTTCCCAAATGTCCCTTCACTAATTTTCCAAAAACAGTGTTTCTAACCTACTGAATCAAAAGAAAGGTTTAAGTCTGTCTGATGAATCCACACATCACAAAGCAATTTCACAGATAGCTTCTTTCTAGGTTTTATCTGGAGTTATTCCATTTTTTTTTTCCATAGAACTCAATGAGATCCCAAATGTTCCTTCGCCTACTCTCCCAAAATTGTGTTTCCAACCTGCTTAATCAAAGAAAGGCTTAACTCTGTGAGATTAATACACACATCAAAAGGCAGTTTCATGGATAGTGTCTTTCTAGTTTTCATTTGGGGATATTTGGTTTTTCCCATAGGCCTCAAAAAGCTCCCAAATGTCCCTTCACAGATTTTCCAAAAAGATTGTTTCCAACCTGCTGAATCATGAAAAATGTTTCACTCTGTGAGATGAATTTCCACATCACAAAGCAGTTTCACAGATGCCTTCTTTCTACTTTATACTTTTTATCATTGGATATCTTCTTTTTCCCCATAGGCCTCAATGGGCTCCCAAATGTTTCCTTGCACATCCTTGAAAAAGAGTGTTTCCAACCTGCTGAATCAAAAGAAATGTTTAACTCTGTGAGATGAATCTACACATCACAAAGTAGTTTCACAGATAGCATGTTTCTAGTTTTTATCTAAGGACATTCAGTTTTTCCCAATATGCCTCAATGGGCTCCCAAATGTCTCTTCACAGATTCTACAAAAAGCCGTTGCCAACCTGCTGAGTCGAAAGAAAGGTGTAACTTTGTGAGATGAATCTACACATCACAAAGCAGCTTCACAGATAGCTTCTTTCTAGTTTTTATCTGGGATATTCAGGTTTTCCCCAAAGGCCTCAACAGGCTGTCAAAAGTCCCTTCCCAGATGCTCCAAGAAGAGTGTCTCCAACCTGATGAATAAATAGAAAAGTTTATCTCTGTGAGATTAATCCACATATAAGAAAGCAGTTTCACGGACAGCTGTCTTCAAGTTTTTATCTGGAGACATTCAGTTTTTCCAAATAGGCCTCAATGGGCTGAGAAATGTCCCTTCGCAGATACTCCAAAAAGAGTGTTTCCAACCTGCTGAAGTAAAAGAAATGTTTACCTATGCGAGATGAATCTATACATCACAAAGTAGTTTCACAAATAGCCTCTTTCTAATTTTCATCAGGGGATATTTTTGTTTCCCCATAGGCTTCCATGGGCTCCCAAATGTCTCTTCGCAGATTCTACAAAAAGAGTGTTTCCATCCTGCTGAATCAAAAGAAAGGTTAACATCTGTGAGATGAATCCACACATTGCAAAGCATTTTCACAGATAGCTTCTTTCTAATTTTTATCAGAGGCTATTCAGTTTTTCCTAATAGGCCTCAATGGGCTCAGAAATGTGCCTTTGCAGATTCTCCAAAGATTGTTTCCAGCCTGCTAAATCAAAATAAAAGTTTAATTCTGTGAGATGAATATACACATCACAAAGCAGTTTCACAGATAGCATCTTTCTGGTTTTTATCTAAGGACATTCAGTTTTTCCAGATAGGCCTTAATGGGCTCCCAAATAGCTCTTCGCAGATTCTACAAAAAGTGTGTTGCCAAACTGCTGAGTCAAAAGAAAGATTTAACTCTGTGAGATAAATCTACACATCACAAAGAAGTTTCACAGATAGCTACATTCTTGTTTTTATCTGGGATACTCAGTTTTTCCCCATAGGCCTCAACTGGCTCTCAAAAGTCTCTGCAGATTCTCCAAAAAGAGTATCTCCAACCTGCTGAATAAATAGAAATGTTTATCTCTGTGAGATGAATCCACATATAAAAAAGCAGTTTCACAGACAACTGCTTTCAAGTTTTTATCTGGAGATATTCAGTTTTTCCCAATAGGCCTCAATGGGCTAAGAAATGTCCCTTCACAGATACTCCAGAAAGAGTGTTTCCAACCTGCTGAAGCAAAAGAAAGGTTTCACTATGTGAGACGAATCTACAAATCCCAAAATAGTTTTACAAATAACCCCTTTCTAGTTTTTTATCTGGGGATATTTATTTTTCCCCATAGGCTTTCATGGGTTCCCAAACATCTTTTTGCAGATTCACCAGAAAGAGTGTTTCCAACCTGCTGAGTCAAAATAAAGTTTTATCATCTTGAGATGAATCTACACATCACAAAGCAGTTCTCAGATAGCTTCTTTCTTGTTTTTATTTGTGGATATTCCTTTTTTCCCATGTGCCTCAATAAGTTCACAACTTTCCTTGCACAGATTCTACAAGAAGAGTATTTCCAACCTTCTAAATTATAAGAAAGGTTTAACTCTGTGAGATGAATCCACACATCACAAAGCAGTTTCTCAGATAGTTTCTTTCTAGTTTTTATCAGGGGATGCTATGTTTTTCACCGTAGGACTCAATGGGTTCATAAACCTTCTTTTGAAGATACTACAAAGTAGTGTTTCCAACATACTGAATAAAAACAAAGGTTTAACTCTATGAGATTAAGCCACACATCACAAAGCAGTTTCACAGATAGCTCCTTTCTAGTTTTTATCTGGGGATATTCCATTTTTCCTTATGGGTCTCAAAGGGTTTTGGAAATGCCCTTTTGCAGATTCTAGAAAAAGAGTGTTTCTAACCTGCTGAATCAAAAGAAATGTTTAACCCTGTGAGATGAATACACACATCACAGGGAAGTTTCAAGATAGCTTCTTTCTAGTTTTTATCTGGTTATATTCAGTTATTCCCCATAGGCCACAAAAGGGTTCCAAACGTCCCTTAGCAGGTCCTCCAAAAAAAGTTTTTCCAATATGCTGAATCAAAAGAATGGTTTAACTCTGTGAGAAGAATCCACACATCACAAAGCATTTTCACAGATAGCTTCTTGCTAGTTATTATCTGCAGATACTCAGTTTTCTCCTTAGGTATCAATGGGCTCCCAAATGTCCCTTTGAAATTTCTCCAAAAAGAGTGTTTCCAACCTCCTGAATCAAAAAAAGGTTTAACTATGTAAGATGAATCCACACATCACAAAGTAGTTTCACAGACAGCTTCTTTCTAGTTTTTATATGGGGATATTCAGCTTTTCCCCACAGGCCTCAATGGGCTACAAAATGTCTCTTCACAGATTCTACAAAAAGTGTGTTTCCAACCTGCTGAATAAAAAGAAACTTTTGAATCTTTGACATGAATCCACACATCACAAAGCAGTTTCACGGACACCTTATTTCTAGTTTTTACATGGAGAGATTCTATTATTCCCAATAGGCCTCAATGGACTCCCAAATGTCCCTTTGCAAATTCTACAAAAAAAGTGTTTACAAGCTGCTGAATCAACATAAAGGTTAAACTCTGTGAGATGAACCCACACAACACAAAGCAGTTTCACAGATAACTCCTTTCTAGTTTTTATCTGGGGATATTCTGCTTTTCCCCATAGGCCTCAACAGGGTGCAAAATATTTCTTCACAGATTCCCCAAAAAGAGTGTTTCCAACTGGCTGTATCAAAAGAAAGGTTTAATTCTGTGAGATGAATCCAATCATCTCAAAGTAGTTTCACAGATAGCTTCTTTCTTGTTTTTATCTGGGGATATAGGACTTTTCTCCATAGGCCTCAATATGCTCCCAACTGTAACTTTGAAGATTCTACAAAAAGAGTTTCCAACCTGCTGAATCACCAGAAAGGCTTAAATCTGTGAGGTGAATCTACATATCACAAAGCAGTTTCACTGGTAGCTTCTTCTTTGTTTTATCTTGGTATGTTCGCTTTTTCCCCAGAGGCCTAAATAAGCTCCAAATTTCCATTTGCAGATTTTTACAAAAAATAGTTTCCAATGTGCTGAATAAAAAGAAACATTTAACAATGTGAGATGAATCCACACATCACAAACCATTTTCACAGATAGCTTCTTTCTAGTTTTCATCTGGGGATATTCATCCCTTCCCCCTTAGACCTCAAAGGGCTCCAAAATGTCCCCTCACAGATTTTACAAAAACAGTGTTTTCTAAATTGTTGAATCAAAAGAAATGTTTGACTATGTGAGATGAATACAAACATCACACAACAGTTTCACAAATAGATTCTTTCTAGTTTTTATCTGGAAATATTCTCTTTTTCCCCCATAGGCATCAATGGGCTTTGAAAGGTCCCATCACAGATTCTACAAAAAGTGTGGTTCTAACCTGGTGAATCAAAGGAAAGGTTTAGCACTGTGAGATGAATCCACACATCACACAGCAGTTTCACAGAGATCTCCTTCCTGGCTTTTATCTGGGGATATTTTGTTTTTCTTCATAGGCCTCAAATGGCTTCCAAATGTTCCTTCAGAGATTATACAAAAAGAGGGTTTCCAACCTGTTGAATAAAAAGAAAGTTTTAACTCTCTGTGATAATTCCACAAATTTCAAAGCAGTTTCACAGAAAGCTCCTCTGTAGTTTTTATCTGGGAATATTTGTTGTTTCTTCATAGGCTTCTATGAGCTCCCAAATATCCTTTCACAGATTCTACAAAAAGTGTTTACAACCCGCTGAATCAAAAGGGGTTGAAATCTGTGAAGTGAATCCACACATCACAAAGCAGTTTCACACATAGATTTTTTTCTAGTTTTTCTCTGGGGATATTCAGTTTTTTCCCATAGGCCACAATGGGCTCAAAAATGTCCCTTAGCAGATTCTACAAAAAGAGTGTTTCCAAGCTGATGGATCAAAAGAAAAATTGACCTGAAGAGGTTAATCCACATATCAGAAGTCAATTTCACAGACAGCTTCTTTCTAGTTTTCATCTGAGGATATTTGGATTTTTCCAATAGGCCTCAATGGGCTCTGAAATGTACCATTGCAGATTCTCCAAAAAGAGTGTTTCCAACCTGCTGAATCAAAAGAAAGCTTTAACTCTGGGAGGCGAATGCACACATCACAAAGCAGTTTCACAGGTAGCTTATTTCAAGTTTTTATCAGGGGATATTCAGTTTTTCCCCACAGGCCAAAATGGGCTCCCAAATGTCCCTTCACAGATTCTACAAAAAGAGTGTTTGCAACCTGCTGAATGAAAAGAAACGTTTAAGTCTGGGAGATGAATCCACACATCACAAAGCAGTTTCACAGATAGATTCTTCCTAGTTTTTATCTGGAGTTATTTGGCTTTTCCCCATAGGCTTAATGGGCTCCAAAATGTCCCTTCACAGATTCTCCAAAAAGAGTGTTTCCAACCTGCTGAATAAAAGAAATGTTTATCTCCGTGAGGTGAAAAAACACATCACAAAGCAGTTTCACAGATAGCTTACTTCTAGTTTCATCTGAAGATATTAAATTTTTCCTTTTAGGCTTCAATAGGCTCCCAAATTTTTCTTCACAGATTCCACAAAAAGTATTTCCAACCTGCTGAATGAATGGAAAAGATTAGCTCTGTGAGATGAATCCAAGCATCATAAAGCAGATTCAAAGTCAGCTTTTTCTAGTTTTTATCTTGGGATATTTGGTTGTTCACCATAGGATTGAATGGGCTCCCAAATGTCCTTTCACAAATTCTACAAAAAGAGTGTTTCCAACCCGCTGAATCAAAAGAAAAGTTCAACTCTGTGAGATGAATCCACACATCACAAAGCAGTTTCACAAATAGCTCCTTTCTAGTTTTTATCTGTGGATATTCAGTTTACCTGCATAGGTCTTTTGGGCTCCAAAATGTCCTTTCACAGATTCTTCAGAAAGAGGGTTTCCAACCTGGTGAATCAAAAGGAAGATTAAACTCCATGAGATGAATCCACAAAGCAGTTTCACGGAGAGCTTCTTTCTACTTTATATCTGGGATATTCAGTTTTTCCTCAAAGGCCTCAATAAGCTCTCAAATATCTTTTCACATTTTCTGCAAAAAGAGTGTTTCCAACCTGCTGAATCAAAAGAAATTTTAACTCAGTGAGATGAATCCACACATCGCAAAACAGTTTCACAGATAGCTTCTTTCTAGCTTTTATCTGGAGATACTCAGTTTTTCCCCAAAGGCCTCATTGTTTTCCAAAATGTTTCTTCACAGATTCTCCAAAAAAAGTGTTTCCAACCTGCTGAATCAAAAAAAGGCTTAACTCTGTGAGGTGAATCCACACATCACAACGCAGTTACACAGATAGCTTCTTTCCAGTTTTTATCTGGGGATATTTGGTTTTTCCCTCAGGCCTCAATGGACTGCCAAATTTCCCCTAGCAGATTCTACAAAAAGAGTGGTTCCAAGCTGCTGAATCAAAACAAAATTTAACTCTGAGGGTTAATGCACACATCACAAAGCTGTTTTACAGATAGCTTATTTCTAGTTTTGTCTGTGGATATTCGCTTATTCTTTATATGCCTCAAAGGGGTCCAAAACGTCCCATTGCAGATTGTACAAAAAGAATGTTACAAGCCTGCTCACTCAAAAGAACAGTCTACCTTTGTGATATGAATCCCCACATCACAAAGCACTTTCACAGATAGCTTCCTTGTAGTTTTTTTTTTCATTTTATTTTATTTTATTTTTTATTATTATACTTTAGGTTTTAGGGTACATGTGCACAATGTGCAGGTTTGTTACATATGTATCCATATGCCATGTTGTTTTGCTGCACCCATTAACTCGTCATTTAGCATTAGCTATATCTCCTAATGCTGTCCCTCCCCCCTTCCCCCGACCCCACAACAGTCCCCGGAGTGTGATGTTCCCCTTCCTGTGTCCATGAGTTCTCATTGTTCAATTCCCACCTATGAGTGAGAACATGCGGTGTTTGGTTTTTTGTCCTTACGATAGTTTACTGAGAATGATGTTTTCCAGTTTCATCCATGTCCCTACAAAGGACATGAACTCATCCCTTTTTATGGCTGCATAGTATTCCATGGTGTATATGTGCCACATTTTCTTCATCCAGTCTATTTTTGTTGGACATTCGGGTTGGTTCCAACTCTTTGCTATTGTGAATAGTGCCGCAATAAACATACGTGTGCATGTGTCTTCATAGCAGCATGGTTTATAGTCCTTTGGGTATATACCCAGTAATGGGATGGCTGGGTCAAATGGTATTTCTAGTTCTGGATCCCTGAGGAATCGCCACACTGACTTCCACAATGGTTGAAGTAGTTTACAGTCCCACCAACAGTGTAAAAGTGTTCCTATTTCTCCACATCCTCTCCAGGACCTGTTGTTTCCTGACTTTTTAATGAAGGCCATTCTAACTGGTGTGAGATGGTATCTCATTGTGGTTTTGATTTGCATTTCTCTGATGGCCAGTGGTGAAGACCATTTATTCTTGCGTTTTTTGGCTGCATAAATGTCTTCTTTTGAGATGTGTCTGTTCATGTCCTTCACTCACTTTTTGATGGGGTTGTGTGTTTTTTTCTTGTAAATTTGTTTGAGTTCATTGTAGATTCTGGATACTAGCCCTTTGTCAGAAGAGTAGGTTGCAAAACTTTTCTCCCATTCTGCAGGTTGCCTGTTGACTCAGATGGTAGTTTCTCTTGCTGTGCAGAAGCTCTTTAGTTTAATTAGATCCCATTTGTCAATTTTGACTTTTGTTGCCATTGTTTTTGGTGTTTTAGACATGAAGTCCTTGCCCACGCCTATGTCCTGAATGTCATTGGGCAAAAACTAGAAGCATTCCCTTTGAAAACTGGCACAAGACAGGGATGCCCTCTCTCACCACTCCTATTCAACATAGTGCTGGAAGTTCTGGCCAGGGCAATCAGGCAGGAGAAGGAAATACATGGTATTCAATTAGGAAAAGAGGAAGTCAAATTGTCCCTGTTTACTGATGACACGATTGTATATCTAGAAAACCCCATTGTCTCAGCCCAAAATCTCCTTAAGCTGATTAGCAACTTCAGCAAAGTCTCAGGATACAAAATCAATGTACAAAAATCACAATGATTCTTGTACACCAATAACAGACAAACAGAGAGCCAAATCATGAGTGAACTCCCATTCAAAATTGCTTCAAAGAGAATAAAATACCTAGGAATCCAACATACAAGGGATGTGAAGGATCTCTTCAAGGAGAACTACAAACCACTGCTCAATGAATAAAAGAGGATACAAACAAATGGAAGAACATTCCATGCTCATGGGTTGGAAGAATCAATATCGTGAAAATGGCCATACTGCCCAAGGGAATTTATACATTCAATGCCATCCCCATCAAGCTACCAATGACTTTCTTCACAGAATTGGAAAAATCTACTTTAAAGTTCATACAGAACCTAAAAGAGCCCACATCACCAAGTCAATCCTAAGCCAAAAGAACAAAGGTGGAGGCATCACGCTACCTGACTTGAAACTATACTACAAGCCTACAGTAACCAAAACAGCATGATACTGGTATCACAACAGAGACATAGATCAATGGAACAGAACAGAGCCCTCAGAAATAATGCCACATATCTACAACTATCTGATCTTTGACAAACCTGACAAAAACAAGAAATGGGGAAAGGATTCCCTATTTAATAAATGGTGCTGGGAAAACTGGCTAGCCATATGTAGAAAGCTGAAACTGGATCCCCTCCTTACACCTTATACAAAAATTAATTCAAGATGGATTAAAGACTTAAATGTTAGACCTAAAACCATTAAAACCCTAGAAGAAAACCTAGGCCATACCATTCAGGACATAGGCTTCCTTATAGTTTTTATCTGTGGATAATCTGTTTTTTGTCATAGGCCTCAACGGGCTGCAAAATGCCCTTTCACAGATTCTAAAAAAAAATAGTGTTCAACCTACTGAATCAAAAGAATGGTTTACCTCTGTGCAATGAATTCACACATAAGAAAGCAGTTTCACAGATAGCTCCTTTCTAGTTTTTATGCAGGGATATTCTGTTCTCCCCATAAGGCTCAATGGCTCCAAAATATCCCTTCAAAGATTCTACAAAAAGTGTATTTCCAATCTGCTGAATCAAAGGATGGTTTAACTCTGTGAAATGAATCCACACATCACAAAGCAGTTTCACTGATATCTTCCTTCTAGTTTTTATATGAGGATATTCGGTTTTTCCCCATAGGTCCCAACAGGCTTCCAAATGTTCTTTTGCAGATTCTCCAATAACAGAGTTTCCAACCTGCTGAATCAAAAGAAAGATTTAACTCTGTGAGGAGAATCTGCATATCATAAAGCAGTTTCACGGATACATTCCTTGTAGTTTTGATCTGGGGATATTTGTTTTTTTCTTATAGGCTCAAAGGGCTCCCATATGTGCCTTTGCAGAGTCTACAAAAAGAGGGTTTCCAACCTGCTGACTCAAAAGAAAGGTTTCACACAGTGAGACAAAGTCACACATAACAAAGCAGTTTCACAGATTGCTTATTTCTGGTTTTTATCAGGAGATATTCAGTTTTTCCCCACAGGACTCTATTGGATCTCAAATGTCCCTTCACAGAGTCTACAAAAAAAGTGTTTCCAATCTGCTGAATCCAAAGGAAGGTTTATCCCTGGGAGATGAATCCACACATCACATAGTAGTTTCACAGATAGCTTCATTGTAGTTTTATGTGAAGATATTCCATTTTTCCCCATAGGTCACAATAGGCTCCCAAAAGTCTCTTCACAGTTTCTCTGAGAAGAGTGTTTCCAACTTGCTGAATCAAAAGAAAATTTTCACTTTTTGAGATGAATCCAAAAATCACAAAGCAGTTTCACAGACAGCTTCTTTCTGGTTATTACTTGAGATATTTGGGTTTTTTTCCTTATATTCCATAATGAGCTCCCAAAAGTCCCTTCGCAGATTTTACAACAGGATTGTTTCCAACCTGCTGACTCAAAAGAAAGATTTAACTCAGTAAGATGAATCCACACATTACAAAGCACTTTCACAGATAGCTTCTTTCTAGTTTTTACATTGGGATATTTTGTTTTATCCAGAGACTTCAATAAGCTCCCAAATGTCTCTTTGCAGATTCTCTAAAAAGAGTGTTTCCCACCTGCTGAATGAAAGGAAAGGTTTATCTCTGTGAGATGAATTCAAAAATGCAAAGCAGTTTCACAGATAGCGTCATTCTAGATTTTATCCGGGGGTATTTTGTTCAACTTGATAGGCCTCAATGAGTTCCAAGATGTCCATTTGCATATAGTTCAAAAAGAGTGTTTCCAACCTAATTATCTAAAGAAAAATTTAGCTCTGTGAGATGAATCCACAAAAACACAGCAGTTTAACAGACAGATTCCTCCTAGCTTTTATCAGATAATATTCAGTTTACCCTGATAGGCCTCAGTTGGCTCCAAAAAGCGTGTTTCCAATTCACTGAACGAAAAGAAAGGTATGCCATTGTGACAAATCCACACATCACAAAGCTGTTTCACAGATAGCTTCTTTATAGTTTTTATCTTGGGATATTCAGTTTTTTCCCATAGGCCTCAATGGGGTCTCAAATGTCCCTTTGCAGATTCTCCAGAGACAGTGGTTCCAACCTGCTGAATCAAAGGTTTAACTTTGTGAGATTAATCCACACATCACAAAGCAGTTTCACAGATAGCTTCTTTCTAGTTTTTATCTGGAGATAAATACTGCCTCTTTGCAGATTCTCCATAAAGGGCGTTCTTTACCTGCCAAATCAGAAGAAAGATTTAATTCTGTGAGAAGAATCCACACATCACAAAGAGCTTTCACATATAGATTCTTTCTCCTTTTTATTTGGGGATATTCAGATTTTCCCCCTAGGACTTAATGGTCTCCGAAATGTCCCTTCACAGATTCTTCAAAAAGAGTGTTTCAAAATTGATGAATCAAAAGAGAGGTTTAACTCTGTGAGATGAATCCACACATCACAAAGCAGTTTCACAAATAGTTTCTTTCCAGTTTTTATCTGGGGATATTGGTTTTTCCTCATAGGCCTCAAAGGGATTTCAAATGTCCCTTCAGAGATCCTCCAACAAGATGGTTTCCAACCTGTTGAATCAAAACAAAGGTTTCGGGGGGGGTGGAGCCAAGATGGCCGAATAGGAACAGCTCCAGTCTACAGCTCCCAGCCTGAGCGACACAGAAGACGGGTGATTTCTGCACTTCTGTTTAAGGTACGGGTTTCATCTCACTAGGGAGTGCCAAACAGTGGGTGCAGGACAGTCGGTGAAGCACAATGTGCATGAGCCAAAGCAGGGCGAGGCATTGCCTCACTCGGGAAGTGCAAGGGGTCAGGGAGTCCCCTTTCCTAGTCAAAGAAAGGGGTAACAGATGGCACCTGGAATATCGGGTCAGTCCCACCCTGCGCTTTTCCAATGGGCTTGGAAAATGGCACACTAGGAGATTGTGTCCCGCACCTGGCTCGGAGGGTCCTATGCCCACGGAGTCTTGCTGATTGCTAGCACAGCAGTCTGAGATCAAGCTGCAAGGCAGCAGCGAGGCTGGGGGAGGGGCGCCTGCAATTGCCCAGGCTTGCTTAGGTAAACAAGGCAGCCAGGAAGCTCAAACTGGGTGGAGCCCACCACAGCTCAAGGAGGCTGCCTGCCTCTGTAGGCTCCACCTCTGGGGGCAGGGCAAAGACAAACAAAAAGTCAGCCAGAACCTCCACAGACTTAAATGTCCCTGTCTGACTGACAGCTTTGAAGAGAGTAGTGGTTCTCCCAGCATGCAGCTGGAGATCTGAGAATGGACAGACTGCCTCCTAAAGTGGGTCCCTCACCCCTGAGCACCCTAATTGGGAGGCACCCCCCCCCAGTAGGGACAGACTGAAACCTCACTCGGCCAGGTACTCCTCTGAGACAAAACTTCCAGAGGAACTATCAGACAGCTGAATTTGTGGTCTCACGAAAATCCTGCAGCCACCGCTGCTGACACCCAGCCAAACAGGGTCTGGAGTGGACCTCTAGCAAACTCCAACAGACCTGCAGCTGAGGGTCCTGTCTGGTAGAAGGAAAACTAACAAACAGAAAGGACATCCACACCAAAAACCCATCTGTACATCACCATCATCAAAGACCAAAAGTAGATACAACCACAAAGATGGGGAAAAAACAGAGCAGAAAAACTGGAAACTCTAAAAAGCAGAGCACCTCTCCTCCTCCAAAGGAACGCAGTTCCTCACCAGCAACGGAACAAAGCTGGGTGGAGGATGACTTTGACGAGTTGAGAGAAGAAGCCTTCAGGCGATCAAACTACTCCGAGCTACGGGAGGAAATTCAAAACAATAGCAAAGAAGTTAAAAACTTTAAAAAAAAATTAGAAGAATGGATAACTAGAAAAACCAATGGAGAGAAGGGCTTAAAGGATCTGATGAAGCTGAAAGCCAAGTTTCGAAAACTACGCAAAGATTGCAGAAGCCACAGCAGCAGATGCGATCAACTGGAAGAAAG
Organism: Nomascus leucogenys; assembly: GCF_006542625.1. Taxonomy (NCBI): domain Eukaryota; kingdom Metazoa; phylum Chordata; class Mammalia; order Primates; family Hylobatidae; genus Nomascus; species Nomascus leucogenys. The sequence continues at coordinate 48,159,937 of NC_044388.1, read as the reverse complement.
GGTATCACTGATGGAAGATGAAATGAATGAAATGAAGTGAGAAGGGAAGTTTAGAGAAAAAAGAATAAAAAGAAATGAACAAAGCCTCCAAGAAATTTGGGACTATGTGAAAAGACCAAACCTACGTCTGATTGGTGTACCTGAAAGTGACAGGGAGAATGGAACCAAGTTGGAAAACACTCTGCAAGATATTACCCAGGAGAACTTCCCCAATCTAGCAAGGCAGGCCAACATTCAGATTCAGGAAATACAGAGAATGCCACAAAAATGCTCCTCGAGAAGAGCAACTCCAAGACACATAATTGTCAGATTCACCAAAGTTGAAATGAAGGAAAAAATGTTAAGGGCAGCCAGAGAGAAAGGTCGGGTTACCCACAAAGGGAAGCCCATCAGACTAACAGCTGATCTCTCGGCAGAAACTCTACAAGCCAGAAGAGAGTGGGGGCCGATATTCAACATTCTTAAAGAAAAGAATTTTCAACCCAGAATTTCATATCCAGCCAAACTAAGCACCAAAAGAGAAGGAGAAATAAAACACTTTACAGACAAGCAAATGATGAGTGATTTTGTCAGCACCAGGCTTGCCCTAAAAGAGCTCCTGAAGGAAGCACTAGACATGGAAAGGAACAACCGGTACCAGCCACTGCAAAAACATGCCACATTGTAAAGACTATCGAGGCTAGGAAGAAACTGCATCAACTAACGAGCAAAATAACCAACTAAGATCATAATGACAGGATCAGATTCACACATAACAATATTAACGTTAAATGTAAATGGGCTAAATGCTCCAATTAAAAGACACAGACTGGCAAACTGGATAAGGAGTCAGGACCCATCAGTGTGCTGTATTCAGGAAACCCACCTCACGTGCAGAGACACACATAGACTCAAAATAAAGGGATGGAGGAAGAACTATCAAGCAAATGGAAAACAAAAAAAGGCAGGGGTTGCCATCCAAGTCTCTGATAAAATAGACTTTAAACCAACAAAGATCAAAAGAGACAAAGAAGGCCATTACATAACGGTAAAGGGATCAATTCAACAAGAAGAGCTAACTATCCTAAATATATATGCAGCCAACACAGGAGCACCCAGATTCATAAAGCAAGTCCTGAGTGACCTACAAAGGGACTTAAACTCCCACACAATAATAATGGGAGATTTTAACACCCCACTGTCAACATTAGACAGATCAACGAGACAGAAAGTTAACAAGGATATCCAGGAATTGAACTCAGCTCTGCACAAAGTGGAACTAATAGACATCTACAGAACTCTCCACCCCAAATCAACAGAATATACATTTTTTTCAGCACCACACCACACCTATTCCAAAATTGACCACATAGTTGAAAGTAAAGCTCTCCTCAGCAAATGTAAAAGAACAGAAATTATAACAAACTGTCTCTCAGACTACAGTGCAATCAAACTAGAACTCAGGATTAAGAAACTCACTCAAAACAGCTCAACTACATGGAAACTGAACAACCTGCTCCTGAATGACTATTGGGTACATAACAAAATAAACGCAGAAATAAAGATGTTCTTTGAAACCAAAGAGAACAAACACAACATACCAGAATCTCTGGGACACATTCAAAGCAGTGTGTAGAGGGAAATTTATAGCACTAAATGCCCACAAGAGAAAGCAGGAAAGATCCAAAATTGACACCCTAACATCACAATTAAAAGAACTAGAAAAGCAAGAGCAATCACATTCAAATCTAGCAGAAGGCTAGAAATAACTAAAATCAGAGCAGTATTGAAGGAAATAGAGACACAAAAAACCCTTCAAAAAATTAATGAATCCAGGAGCAGGATTTTTGAAAAGATCAACAAAATTGATAGACTGCTCGCAAGAATAATAAAGAAGAAAAGAGAGAAGAATCAAATAGATGCAATAAAAAATGGTAAAGGGGATATCACCACCAATCCCACAGAAATACAATCTACCATCAGAGAATACTACAAACACCTCTATGCAAATAAACTAGAAAATGTAGAAGAAATGGATAAATTCCTCTACAAGTACACCCTCCCAAGACAAAAGCAGGAAGAAGTTGAATCTCTGAATAGACCAATAACAGGTTCTGAAATTGTGGCAATAATCAATAGCTTACCAACCATAAAGAGTCCAGGACCTGATGGATTCACAGCCAAATTCTACCAGAGGTACAATGAGGAACTGCTACCATTCCTTCTGAAACTATTCCAATTGATAGAAAAAGAGGGAATCCTCCCTAACACATTTTATGAGGCCAGAATCGTCCTGATACCAAAGCCTGCCAGAGACATAACGAAAAAGGAGAATTTCAGACCAATATCCTTGATGAACATTGATGCAAAAATCCTCAATAAAATACTGGCAAACCGAATCCAGCAGCACATCAAAAAGCTTATCCATAATAATCAAGTGGGTTTCATCCCTGGGATGCAAGGCTGGTTCAACATATGCAAATCAATAAATGTAATCCAGCATATAAACAGAACCAAAGACAAAAACCACATGATTATCTCAATAGATGCAGAAAAGGCCTTTGACAAAATTCAACAATGCTTCATGCTAAAAACTCTCAATAAATTAGGCATTGATGGGACGTATCTCAAAATCATAAGAGCTGTCTATGACAAATCCACAGCCAATATCATACTGAATGGGCAAAAACTGGAAGCATTCCCTCTGAAAACTGGCACAAGACAGGGATGCCCTCTATCACCGCTCCTATTCAACATAGTGCTCGAAGTTCTGGCCAGAGCAATCAGGCAGGAGAAGGAAATAAAGGGTATTCAATTAGGAAAAGAGGAAGTCAAATTGTCTCTGTTTGCAGATGACATGATTGTATATCTAGAAAACCCCATCATCTCAGCCCAAAATCTCCTTAAGCTGATTAGCAACTTCAGCAAAGTCTCAGGATACAAAATCAATGTACAAAACTCACAAGCATTCTTGTATACCAATCACAAACAGAGAGCCAAATCATGAGTGAACTCCCATTCACAATTGCTTCAAAGAGAATAAAATACCTAGGAATCCACCTTACAAGGGATGTGAAGGACCTCTTCAAGGAGAACTACAAACCACTGCTCAATGAAATAAAAGAGGATACAAACAAATGGAAGAACATTCCATGCCCATGGGTTGTAAGAATCAATATCGTGAAAATGGCCATACTGCCCAAGATAATTTATAGATTCAATGCCATCCCCATCAAGCTACCAATGACTTTCTTCACAGAATTGGAAAAAACTACTTTAAAGTTCATATGGAACAAAAAAAGAGCCCGCATCGCCACATCAATCCTAAGCCAAAAGAACAAAGCTGGAGGCATCACGCTACCTGACTTCAAACTATACTACAAGTCCACAGTAACGAAAACAGCATGGTACTGGTACCACAACAGAGACATAGATCAATGGATCAGAACAGAGCCCTCAGAAATAATGCCGCATATCTACAACTATCTGATCTTTGACAAACCTGACAAAAACAAGCAATGGGAAAAGGACTCCCTATTTAATAAATGGTGCTGGGAAAACTGGCTAGCCATATGTAGAAAGCTGCAACTGGATCCCTTCCTTACACCTTATACAAAAATTAATTCAAGATTGATTAAAGACTTACATGTTAGACCTAAAACCATAAAAACCCCAGAAGAAAACCTAGGCCATACCATTCAGGACATAGGCATTGGCAAGGATTTCATGTCTAAAACACGAAAAGCAATGGCAACAATGGCCAAAATTGACAAATGAGATCTAATTAAACTAAAGAGCTTCTGCACAGCAAAAGAAACTACCATCAGAGTCAACAGGCAACCTGTTGACTGGGAGAATGGGAGAAAATTTTCGCAACCTACTCATCTGACAAAGGACTAATATCCAGAATCTACAATGAACTCAAACAAATTGACAAGAAAAAAAAGAAAAAACCCCATCAAAAAGTGGGCAAAGTACATGAATAGACACTTCTCAAAAGAAGATATTTATGCAGCCAAAAAACACATGAAAAAATGCTCATCATCACTGGCCATCAGAGAAATGCAAATCAACACCACAATGAGATACCATCTCACACCAGTTAGAATGGTGATCATTAAAAAGTCAGGAAACAACAGGTGCTGGAGAGGATGTGGAGAAATAGGAATATTTTTACACTGTTGGTGGGACTGTAAACTAGTTCAACCATTGTGGAAGTCAGTGTGGCGATTCCTCAGGGATCTAGAACTAGAAATACCATTTGACCCAGCCATCCCATTACTGCGTATATACCCAAAGGACTATAAATCATGCTGCTATAAAGACACATGCACACGTATGTTTATTGTGACACTATGCACAATAGCAAAGACTTGGAACCAACACAAATGTCCAACAAAAATAGACTGGGTTAAGGAAATGTCACACATATACACCATGGAATACTATACAGCCATAAAAAATGATGAGTTCATGTCCTTTGTAGGGACATGGATGAAACTGGAAACCATCTTCCTCAGTAAACTATCGCAAGGACAAAAAAACAAACACCGCATGTTCTCACTCATAGGTGGGAATTGAACAATGAGAACACATGGACACAGGAAGGGGAACATCACACCTCAGGGACTGTTGTGGGGTGGGGGAGGGGGGAGGGACAGCATTAGGAGATATACCTAATGCTAAATGACGAGTTAATGGGTGCAGCACACCAACATGGCACATGGATACATATGTAACAAACCTACACATTGTGCACATGTACCCTAAAACTTAAAGTATAATAGTAAAAAAAAATTTAAAAAAAGTTGCTGAGAGTAAACCAAATTACCCACTAAACAGTGTTTTCTCACCAAAGATGTATGACAGCATACCTGTTGTAACCAATTATAATTTTAAAATCGTTCAAAAGAAGTACATGTATTTCTAGGGTGATTTGTACTGAATAAGCAATTCGAACAAAGTAGAGAGGGAAGAGAAATGGCTATCAGTAATGCAGGGCTGAATGGGTAACACTTGCTTCTTTCTAAAATGACTCTACTTGTAAGATTTGGAAGATTCTATTAGAAACACTTGTATTTAAAGGGTACCTATGTGACAAAATGAATATGTTAAGTTGTTTGACTATAAGAACAAGTTCACTATAAATAATTATATCAAAACATCTTGTTGTACTTCTTAAATAATATACATTTAAGAAACCTAAAATGAACCAAAAAAAAAAAACCGCTGGAAATACTTGTGTTTAGTAAACCAGTTTCAGGTTTCACCCTTGTACATTTCACCCATTATCTAGGAACAATTAAGCATTTGGCACTGATTTATAATTCCGAGCAACAACTCATAGTGGAGAAGTAGATGGCTCAGTTGGTGATCAAAAAGAACTAAAGCATCTCTGAAGACAATTAGCCCCTAACATTGTGACGAAGGCACTGGAGATGGGGTTTGTTCTTTCTGTCTTCCACACACTCCTTCAGGCTGAACAAGGTGTTATTTCGAAACCACTTTGTGAATTACACTTCCTTTCATTCCTGTCATAATTATTCCCTATTTCACAAGAATGCCTTTCTGTAGTTTGAAAATGTTACACAGAATAGTCTTTCTTATGGTGCCCTATAGTGATAACACTAAAGATCACAATCAAGGACAGTTCCATGCCTGAGGGCCAGGATGTACCCAGAGTAGCAGTAGTACTTGACACTTCAGGTTTAGGTTGTGATGTACCAAAAAGTAAATTAAATTCATTAATATTTCTACATAGGGAAATTCTGACAAGTAATTTTATAACAAGATCACTTTATTAATTATAAAGATTCAAAAATACTTAGTGAAAAAAACTAATAGATCAAGTTAACTACATGAGATTTTTTCAGCAAACAAAAAAGCCATACAAAAGAAAGAGAGACAGAGAGAGAGGAAGGAGACACAGAAACTGTCCTTGACTAACATTTTAAAGGTAAGATTATTTACTGACATTATTTTCCAAAATTATACTGTCAAGTTAGCATTCACTTTCTACTAATCTCCAGAAGGCATCTCACTAAATTATGCTTTCAAAACAAATTAATAAGCTTATTCCATTTTCTATGAGTGCATGTTTAGTAGTATTAATGCAATCTGGTCATTTAAAAAGTAATAGAATCCATTTATAATTTTATTTTATTTTATTTTACTTTCCTGCTTTGGATTTTTATTTATTTATTTTTTTTATTATACTTTAGGGTTTTAGGGTACATGTGCACAATGTGCAGGTTTGTTACATATGTATCCATGTGCCATGTTGATTTCCGGCAACCATTAACTCGTCATTTAGCATTAGGTGTATCTCCTAATGCTGTCCCTCCCCGCTCCCCCCACCCCACAACAGTCCCCGGAGTGTGATGTTCCCCTTCCTGTGTCCATGAGTTCTCATTGTTCAATTCCCACCTATGAGAGAGAACATGCGGTGTTTGGTTTTTTGTCCTTGCGATAGTTTACTGAGAATGATGTTTTCCAGTTTCATCCATGTCCCTACAAAGGACACGAACTCATCATTTTTTATGGCTGCATAGTATTCCATGGTGTATATGTGCCACATTTTCTTAATCCAGTCTATCGTTGTTGGACATTTGGGTTGGTTCCAACTCTTTGCTATTGTGAATAGTGCCGCAATAAACATACGTGTGCATGTGTCTTTATAGCAGCATGATTTATAGTCCTTTGGGTATATACCCAGTAATGGGATGGCTGGGTCAAATGGTATTTCTAGTGCGAGATCCCTGAGGAATCACCACACTGACTTCCACAATGGTTGAACTAGTTTACAGTCCCACCAACAGTGTAAAAGTGTTCCTATTTCTCCACATCCTCTCCAGCACCTGTTGTTTCCTGATTTTTTAATGATGGCCATTCTAACTGGTGTGAGATGGTATCTCACTGTGGTTTTGATTTGCATTTCTCTGATGGCCAGTGATGATGAGCATTTCTTCATGTGTTTGCTGGCTGCATAAATGTCTTCTTTTGAGAAGTGTTTGTTTATGTCCTCTGCCCACTTTTTGATGGGGTTGTTTTCTTCTTGTAAATTTGTTTGAGTTCATTGTAGATTCTGGATATTAGCCCTTTGTCAGATGAGTAGGTTGCAAAAATTTTCTCCCATTCTGTAGGTTGCCTGTTCATTCTGATGATAGTTTCTTTTGCTGTGCAGAAGCTCTTTAGTTTAATGAGATCCCATTTGTCGATTTTGGCTTTTGTTGCCATTGCTTTTGGTGTTTTAGACATGAAGTCCTTGCCCACGCCCATGTCCTGAATGGTATTGCCTAGGTTTTCTTGTAGGATTTTAATGGTTTTAGGTCTAACATATAAGTCTTTAATCCATCTTGAATTAATTTTTGTATAAGGTGTAAGGAAGGGATCCAGTTGCAGCTTTCTACATATGGCTAGCCAGTTTTCCCAGCACCATTTATTAAATAGGGAATCCTTTCCCCATTTCTTGTTTTTGTCAGGTTTGTCAAAGATCAGATAGTTGTAGCTATGCGGCATCATTTCTGAGGGCTCTGTTCTGTTCCATTGATCTATGTCTCTGTTGTGGTACCAGTACCATGCTGTTTTGGTTACTGTAGCCTTGTAGTATAGTTTAAAGTCAGGTAGCGTGATGCCTCCAGCTTTGTTCTTTTGGCTTAGGATTGACTTGGCGATGCGGGCTCTTTTTTGGTTCCATATGAACTTTAAAGTAGTTCTTTCCAATTCTGTGAAGAAAGTCATTGGTAGCTTGATGGGGATGGCATTGAATGTATAAATTCCCTTGGGCAGTATGGCCATTTTCACGATATTAATTCTTCCAACCCATGAGCATGGAATGTTCTTCCATTTGTTTGTATCCTCTTTTACTTCACTGAGCAGTGGTTTGTAGTTCTCCTTGAAGAGGTCCTTCACATCCCTTGTAAGTTGGATTCCTAGGTATTTTATTCTCTTTGAAGCAATTGTGAATGGGAGTTCACTCATGATTTGGCTCTCTGTTTGTCTGTTATTGGTGTACAAGAATGCTTCTGATTTTTGTACATTAATTTTGTATCCTGAGACTTTGCTGAAGTTGCTAATCAGCTTAAGGAGATTTGGGGCTGAGACAATGGAATTTTCTAGATATACAATCATGTCATCTGCAAACAGGGACAATTTGACTTCCTATTTTCCTAATTGAATACCTTTTATTTCCTTCTCCTGCCTGATTGCTCTGGCCAGAACTTCGAGCACTATGTTGAATAGGAGCGGTGATAGAGGGCATCCCTGTCTTGTGCCAGTTTTCAGAGGGAATGCTTCCAGTTTTTGCCCATTCAGTATGATATTGGCTGTGGGTTTGTCATAGATAGCTCTTATTATTTTGAGATACGTCCCATCAATACCTAATTTAATGAGAGTTTTTAGCATGAAGGGTTGTTGAATTTTGTCAAAGGCCTTTTCTGCATCTATTGAGATAATCATGTGGTTTTTGTCTTTGGTTCTGTTTATATGCTGGATTACATTTATTGATTTGCGTATGTTGAACCAGCCTTGCATCCCAGGGATGAAGCCCACTTGATCATGGTGGATAAGCTTTTTGATGTGCTGCTGGATTCGGTTTGCCAGTATTTTATTGAGGATTTTTGCATCAATGTTCATCAAGGATATTGGTCTGAAATTCTCTTTTTTGGTTATGTCTCTGCCAGGTTTTGGTATCAGGACGATGCTGGCTTCATCAAATGTGTTAGGGAGGATTGCCTCTTTTTCTATCGATTGGAATAGTTTCAGAAGGAATGGTACCAGTTCCTCCTTGTACCTCTGGTAGAATTCAGCTGTGAATCCATCAGGTCCTGGACTCTTTATGGTTGGTAAGCTATTGATTATTGCCACAATTTCAGAACCTGTTATTGGTCTATTCAGAGATTCAACTTCTTCCTGGTTTAGTCTTGGGAGGGTGTATTTGTCAAGGAATTTATCCATTTCTTCTTGATTTTCTAGTTTATTTGCATAGAGGTGTTTGTAGTATTCTCTGATGGTAGATTGTATTTCTGTGGGATTGGTGGTGATATCCCCTTTTTCGTTTTTTATTGCATCTATTTGATTCTTCTCTCTTTTCTTCTTTATTAGTCTTGCTAGCGGTCCATCAATTTTGTTGATCTTTTCAAAAAACCAGCTCCTGGATTCATTAATTTTTTGAAGGGTTTTTTGTGTCTCTATTTCCTTCAGTTCTGCTCTGATTTTAGTTATTTCTAGCCTTCTGCTAGCTTTTGAATGTGTTTGCTCTTGCTTTTCTAGTTCTTTTAATTGTGATGTTAGGGAGTCAATTTTGGATCTTTCCTGCTTTCTCTTGTGGGCATTTAGTGCTATAAATTTCCCTCTACACACTGCTTTGAATGTGTCCCAGAGATTCTGGTATGTTGTGACTTTGTTCTCGTTGGTTTCAAAGAACGTCTTTATTTCTGCCTTCATTTCATTATGTACTCAGTAGTCATTCAGGAGCAGGTTGTTCAGTTTCCATGTAGTTGAGCGGTTTTGAGTGAGTTTCTTAATCCTGAGTTCTAGTTTGATTGCACTGTGGTCTGAGAGACAGTTTGTTATAATTTCTGTTCTTTTACATTTGCTGAGGAGAGCTTTACTTGCAACTATGTGGTCAATTTTGGAATAGGTGTGGTGTGGTGCTGAAAAAAGTGTATATTCTGTTGACTTGGGGTGGAGAGTTCTGTAGATGTCTATTAGGTCCACTTTATGTAGAGCTGAGTTCAATTCCTGGATATCCTTGTTAACTTTCTGTCTCGTTGATCTGTCTAATGCTGACAGTGGGGTGTTAAAATCTCCCATTATTATTGTGTGGGAGTTTAAGTCCCTTTGTAGGTCACTCAGGACTTGCTTTATGAATCTGGGTGCTCCTGTGTTGGGTGCATATATATTTAGGATAGTTAGCTCTTCTTGTTGAATTGATCCCTTTACCATTATGTAATGGCCTTCTTTGTCTCTTTTGATCTTTGTTGGTTTAAAGTCTATTTTATCAGAGACTAGGATTGCAACCCGTGCCTTTTTTTGTTTTCCAGTTGCTTGATAGATCTTCCTCCATCCCTTTATTTTGAGTCTATGTGTGTCTCTGCACGTGAGGTGGGTTTCCTGAATACAGCACACTGATGGGTCCTGACTCCTTATCCAGTTTGCCAGTCTGTGTCTTTTGATTGGAGCATTTAGCCCATTTACATTTAACGTTAATATTGTTATGTGTGAATCTGATCCTGTCATTATGATGTTAGTTGGTTATTTTGCTCGTTAGTTGCTATAGTTTCTTCCTAGTCTCGATAGTCTTTACAATTTGGCATGTTTTTGCAGTGGCTGGTACCGGTTGTTCTTTTCCATGTTTAGTGCTTCCTTCAGGAGCTCTTTTAGGGCAAGCCTGGTGGTGACAAAATCACTCAGCGTTTGCTTGTCTGTAAAGTGTTTTATTTCTCCTTCACTTATGAAGCTTAGTTTGGCGGGATAGGAGATTCTGGGTTGAAAATTCTTTTCTTTAAGAATGTTGAATATCGGCCCCCACTCTCTTCTGGCTTGTAGAGTTTCTGCTGAGAGATCAGCTGTTAGTCTGATGGGCTTCCCTTTGTGGGTAACCCGACCTTTCTCTCTGGCTGCCCTTAACATTTTTTCTTTCATTTCAACTTTGGTGAATCTGACAATAATGTGTCTTGGAGTTGCCCTTCTCGAGGAGTATCTTTGTGGCGTCCTCTGTATTTCCTGAATCTGAATGCTGGCCTGCCTTGCTAGATTGGGGAAGTTCTCCTGGATAATATCTTGCAGAGTGTTTTCCAACTTGGTTCCATTCTCCCCATCATTTTCAGGTACACCAATCAGACGTAGGTTTGGTCTTTTCACATAGTCCCAGATTTCTTGGAGGCTTTGTTCATTTCTTTTTATCCTTTTTTCTCTAAACTTCCCTTCTCTCTTCATTTCATTCATTTCATCTTCCATCAGCGATACCCTTTCTTCCAGTTGATCGCATCTGCTACTGAGTCTTCTGCAATCTTCGCGTAGTTCTCGAAACTTGGCTTTCAGCTCCATCAGCTCCTTGAAGCCCTTCTCTCCATTGGTTATTCTAGTTATCCATTCTTCTAATTTTTTTTCAAAGTTTTTAACTTCTTTCCTGTTGTTTTGAATTTCCTCTCGTAGCTCAGAGTAGTTTGATCGTCTGAAGCCTTCTTCTCTCAACTCATCAAAGTCTTCCTCCATCCAGCTTTGTTCCGTTGCTGGTGAGGAACTGCGTTCCTTCGGAGGAGTAGAGGTGCTCTGTTTTTTAGAGTTTCCAGTTTTTTTGGTCTGTTTTTTCCCCATCTTTGTGGTTTTATCTACTTTTTGTCTTTGATGGTGGTGATGTACAGATGGGTTTTTGGTGTGGATGTCCTTTCTGTTTGTTAGTTTTCCTTCTACCAGACAGGACCCTCAGCTGCAGGTCTGTTGGAGTTTACTAGAGGTGCACTCCAGACCCTGTTTGGCTGGGTGTCAGCAGCGGTGGCTGCAGAACAGCGGATTTTCGTGAGACCACAAATTCAGCTGTCTGATAGTTCCTCTGAAAGTTTTGTCTCAGAGAAGTACCCGGTTGAATGAGGTGTCAGTCTGTCCCTACTGGGGGGGTGCCTCCCAGTTAGGCTGCTCAGGGGTGAGGGACCCACTTTAGGAGGCAGTCTGACCGTTCTCAGATCTCCAGCTGCATGCTGGGAGAACCACTACTCTCTTCAAAGCTGTCAGTCAGACAGGGACATTTAAGTCTGTGGAAGTTCTTGCAGAGTTTTTGTTTGTCTGTGCCCTGCCCCCAGAGGTGGAGCCTACAGAGGCAGGCAGGCCTCCTTGAGCTGTGGTGGGCTCCACCCAGTTCGAGCTTCCTGGCTGCTTTGTTTACCTAAGCAAGCCTGGGCAATGGCGGGCGCCCCTCCCCCAGCCTCGCTGCCGCCTTGCAGCTTGATCTCAGACTGCTGTGCTAGCAATTAGCAAGACTCCGTGGGCATAGGACCCTCCGAGCCAGGTGCGGGACACAATCTCCTAGTGTGCCGTTTTCCAGGCCCGTTGGAAAAGCGCAGTATTAGGATGGGACTGACCCGATATTCCAGGTGCCGTCTGCTTCCCCTTTCTTTGACTAGGAAAGGGAACTCCCTGACCCCTTGCGCTTCCCGAGTGAGGCAATGCCTCGCCCTGCTTCGGCTCACGCACAGTGCACTTCACCGACTGTCCTGCACCCACTGTTAGGCACTCCCTAGTGAGATGAAACCGGTACCTCAAGCAGAAATGCAGAAATCACCCGTCTTCTGTGTCGCTGGGGCTGGGAGCTGGAGACCGGAGCTGTTCCTATTCGGCCATCTTGGCTCCACCCTATAATTTTAAAAACTGAACAATGAACAATGTAGCTTAAGACCAATTCAAAAGTATCATATAATTTCTAAATCACAATCTTCTCTTTTCCTAATAGTCTTATGCCTACGGGTCTTAATAATCAAGTGAGTCTATAGTGAGAATCATTACCCTGAAAGATCAATTTTGTTGTAATAATGATGGAAATTTAAATATTTAAAAGAAAAACACAGATGCCACCTGTTTCTAGAACTCTACAAATTGCTATGAGAGGCAGAGTAAACACAATATATATAATATCTAAAATGTAATTTGCGGTGAAATAAATGAAAGCACATTACAGATAAACTTTCTTGACTTTAAAAGCTAACCTGTTAATGGATTTCTTCTATTTTTTTCTATTGCTGGCATTGCTTTTTCTTCTAGCTCCAATTTATATTCTCGTACTTTACCAAGTTCTACCATATTTTTCCATATGTGTCATAAGATTTATTATTCTTTCTTCCAACATCTTTTTATTTTCCTCAGGTTTTTCACATTCCTGTTGTAGTTTTTTCATAGATAACTCCTGTTGAGTAACTTGATTATTTTTAGCCAAATAGACACATTGTAAAGATACAGCTTCCAGCTCTGCTGTGAGATCATCAGACTGCATGAATGAAATAATACAGCTTGATAATGAAGTAGCTGAGAATAATCTAATAAAACCAATAAAAATTTTGGTTTAATAATAAACCAATAAAATTTTTGAAATACATTTACTTGGAATAAAATATTATCTGTAATGTAGCAGATTCCTCAAATGTTAACCCTTAAATTACTCAGAAATTCAAGAACAAAATTAAACCACCATGAGTCACAAAAACATATTCTTTACTATCATCATCTTTGACGCAGAACTTTTGCACTTGATCTTTTATTATTCTGATTGTTTCTTTTTGTTCCTCCTTAAATGGCTCTAAGTTATCTCTTAGGAGACATTGGCTGTGGGTTTGTCATAGATAGCTCTTATTATTTTGAGATACATCCCATCAATACCTAATTTATTGAGAGTTTTTAGCATGAAGAGTTGTTGAATTTTGTCAAATGCCTTTTCTGCATCTATTGAGATAATCATATGGTTTTTGTCATTGGTTCTGTTTATATGCTGGATTATGTTTCTTGATTTTCGTATGTTGAACCAGCCTTGCATCCCAGGGATGAAGCCCACTTGATCATGGTGGATAAGCTTTTTGATGTGCTGCTGGATTCCGTTTCCCAGTATTATATTGAGGATTTTTGCATGGATGTGAATCAGGGATATTGGTCTAAAAGTCTCTTTTTCTGTTGTGTCTCTACCAGGCTTTGGTATCAGGATGATGCTGGCCTCATAAAATGAGTTAGGGAGGATTCCCTCTTTTTCTATTGATTGGAATAGTTTCAGAAGGAATGGTGTCAGCTCCTTCTTGTACCTCTGGTAGAATTTAGCTCTGAATCCATCAGGCCTTGGACTCTTTTTGGTTGGTAAGCTATTAATTATTGCCTTAATTTCAGAGCCTGTTATTGATCTATTCAGTGATTCAACTTCTTCCTGGTTCAGACTTGGGAGGGTGTATGTGTTGAGGAATTTATCCATTTCTTCTAGGTTTTCTAGTTTATTTGCATAGAGGTGTTTATATTATTCTCTGATGGTAGTTTGTATTTCTGTGGGATCGATGGTGGTATCCCCTTTATCATTTTTTATTGCATCTATTTGATTCTTCTCTCTTTTCTTCTTTATTAGTCTTGCTAGTGCTCTATCAATTTTGCTGATCTTTTCAAAAAACCAGCTCCTGGATTCATTGATTTTTTGAAGGGTTTTTTGCATCTCTATTTCTTTCAGTTCTGCTCTGCTCTTAGTTATTTCTTGCCTTCTGCCAGCTTTTGAATGTGTTTGCTCTTGCTTCTCTAGTTCTTTTAATGGTGACGTTAGGCTTTTAATTTTAGATCTTTCCTGCTTTCTCTTTTGGGCATTTAGTGCTATAAATTTCCCTCTACACACTGCTTTGAATGTGTCCCAGAGATTCTGCTATGTTGTGACTTTGTTCTCGCTAGTTTCAAAGAACATCTTTATTTCTACCTTCATTTTGCTGTGTACACAGTAGTCATTCAGGAGCAGGTTTTTCAGTTTCCATGTAATGGAGCGGTTTTGAGTGAGTTTCTTAATCCTGAGTTCTAGTTTGATTGCACTGTCATCTGAGAGACAGTTTGTTATAATTTCTAGTCTTTTACATTTGCTGAGGAGTGCTTTACTTCTAACTATGTGGTCAATTTTGGAATAAGTGTGAGGTGGTGCTGAGAAGAATGTATATTCTGTTGATTTGGGTTGGAGAGTTCTGTAGATGTCTTTTAGGTCCACTTGGTGCAGAGCTGAGTTCAATTCCTGTATATCCTTGTTGACTTTCTATCTCATTGATATCTCTAATGTTGACAGTGGGTGTTAAAGTCTGCCATTATTATTGTGTGGGAGTCTGAGTCTCTTTGTAGGTCTCTAAGGACTTGCTTTATGAATCTGGGTGCTCCTGTATTGTGGGCATATATGTTTAGGATAGTTAGTTCTTCTTGTTGAATTGATCCCTTTACCATTATGTAATGGCCTTCTTTGTCTCTTTTGATCTTTGTTGGTTTAAAGTCTGTTTTATCAGAGACTAGGATTGCAACCCCTGCCTTTTTTTGTTTTCCGTTTGCTTGGTAGATCTTCCTCCATCCCTTTATTTTGAGCCTATGTGTGTCTCTGCACGTGAGATGGGTTTCCTGAATACAGCACACTGATGGGTCTTGACTCTTTATCCAATTTGCCAGTCTGTGTCTTTTAATTGGAGCATTTAGCCCATTTACATTTAAGGTTAATATTGTTATGTGTGAATGTGATCCTGCCATTATGATGTTAGCTGGTTATTTTGCTCCTTAGTTGATGCAGTTTCTTCCTCGCCTCGATAGTCTTTACAATTTGGCATGTTTTTGGAGTGGCTGGTACTGGTTGTTCCTTTCCATGTTTAGTGCTTCCTTCAGGGGCTCTTGTAGGGCAGGCCTGGTGGTGACAAAATCTCTCAGCATTTGCTTGTCTGTAAAGGATTTTATTTCTCCTTCACTTATGAAGCTTAGTTTGGCTGGATATGAAATTCTGGGTTGAAAATTCTTTTCTTTAAGAATGTTGAACATTGGCCCCCACTCTCTTCTGGCTTGTAGAGGTTTTGCTGAGAGATTGCCTGTTAGTCTGATGGGGTTCCCTTTGTGGGTAACCTGATCTTTCTCTCTGGCTGCCCTTAAAATTTTTCCTTCATTTCAACTTTGGTGAATCCGACAATTATTTATCTTGGGGTTGCTCTTCTCAAGGAGTATCTTTGTGGCGTTCTCTGTATTTCCTGAATCTGAATTTTGGCCTGCCTTGCTAGATTGCAGAAGTTCTCCTGGATAATATCCTGCAGAGTGTTTTCCAACTTGTTTCCATTCTCCCCGTCACTTTCAGGTACACCAATCAGATGTAGATTTGGTCTTTTCACATACTCCCATATTTCTTGGAGGCTTTGTTCATTTCTTTTTATTCTTTTTTCTCTAAACTTCTCTTCTTGCTTCATTTCATTCATTTGATCTTCCATCACTGATACCCTTTCTTCCAGTTGATCGAATCAGCTACTGAGGCTTGTGCATTCATCATGTAGTTCTCGTGCCTTGGTTTTCAGCTCCATCAGGTCATTTAAGGACTTCTCTGCCTTGGTTATTCTAGTTATCCATTCATCTAATTTTTTTCAAGGTTTTTAACTTCTTTGCCATGGGTTTGTACTTCCTCCTTTAGCTCAGAGTAGTTTGATCTTCCGAAGCCTTCTTCTCTCAACTCATCAAAGTCATTCTCCATCCAGCTTTGTTCCATTGCTGGTGAGGAGCTGCATTCCTTTGGAGGAGGAGAGGTGCTCTCATTTTTAGAGTTTCCAGTTTTTCTTCTCTGTTTTTTCCCCATCTTTGTGGTTTTATCTACCTTTGGTCTTTGATTATGGTGATGTACAAATGGGGTTTTGGTGCGGATGTCCTTTCTGTTTGTTAATTTTCCTTCCAACAGTCAGCACCCTCAGCTGCAGGTCTGTTGGAGTTTGATGGATGTCCACTTCAGAGGCTGCAGAACAGCGGATATTGGTGAGCAGCAAATGGTGCTGCCTGATCGTTCCTCTGGAAGTTGTGTCAGAGGAGTACCCAGTCATGTCAGGTGTCAGTCTGCCCCTACTGGGGGGTGCCTCCCAGTTAGGCTACTCAGTGGTCAGGGACCCACTTGAGGAGGCAGTCTGTCCATTCTCAGATCTCCAGCTGCATGCTGGGAGAACCACTACTCTCCCTAAAGCTGTCAGACAGGGACATTTAAGTTTGCAGAGGATTCTTCTGCCTTTCGTTTGGCAATGCCCTGCCCCCAGAGGTGGAGTCTACAGAGGCATGCAGGCCTCCTTGAGCTGTGGTGGGCTCCACCCAGTTAGAGTTTCCTGGCTGCTTTGTTCACCTACTCAAGCCTCTGCAATTGTGGGCATCCCTCCCCCAGCCTCTCTGCCACCTTGCAGTTTGATCTCAGACTGCTGTGCTCACAATGAACGAGGCTCCATGCGCGTAGGACCCTCTGAGCCAGGCACAGGATATAATCTCCTGGTATGCCGTTTGCTAAGACTGTTGGAAAAGTGTAGTATTGGGATGGGAGAGACTCAATTTTCCAGATGTATCCGTCACCCCTTTCTTTGAATAGGAAAGGGAATTCCCTGACCCCTTGCACTTCCCAGGTGAGGCAATGCCTCGCCCTGCTTTGGCTCATGCTAAGTGCACTCCACCCAATATCCTGCACCCGCTTTCCAACACTCCCCAGTGACATGAACCCGGTGCCTCACTTGGAAATGCAGAAATCACCCATCTTCTGTGTCGCTCACACTTGAAGCTATAGACTGGAGTTGTTCCTATTCGACCATCTTGGCTCCACCTCTCATGGGTTAAGATTCTTAAGGAGAAATCCTAATTATTATTCCAATTGGATAGACTTCAATTGAATTCACAATGTTAAAGATTTAAAATATGTCTATGAGAAGAATCAAATATTCTGGATAATATAGAATAATATTTTTTAAGGAGATAATAAAAGCATGGCTGATTGGAAGTAAATCTATTGTGTACATTAATAATTAATAATTGAGTGAGGTGACTATTTGAAGGTCTTTTCCAAATGCCTACTAAGTATTAAAACATCTTCAGAAGGTGGAAGCAATATATAACAAAATCTTTGAAGGTACTTCCGAATCAGTATTTTATATTCAGCTATCTCAGTAACTCATATACACTGATCTTGAAAGAACTTATTGTCTAGTGCAAGCAAACACATTTTGTGATAACATCTTTCAGAATTTTTTACAAGAAGTAAAATCATAGGTATTTACATAATGGCCTAAAAATCAAGTTTTAAATGACATGTAAGTAATTTTTATTAGAACTTTTTTTGAATATCTGGTTAGTCTAGAGTCTTTCTGCATAGTTTGTAGAAGTTTTGCAGTAGGCTGTCACTGAAAAACTTTTCAGGGACCCCAATATGAGCTGGCCTTTAAATATGGTACTAAAACTGCCATACTGATTCATTTAGGTCACTGCATCTTAAACTAATGGTCAAATAAATCATGTGGGGATCTTGTTAAAATGCAGTCTGTGATTTAGTAGATCTAGCATAGCCTGAGATTCTGCATTTCTAAAAGGCTCTACAGTATCCATTTAGAGTTTAGCAAGTGTTAACTATGAAGAAATTAGGCATGTGTAAGGAGGTGAGAGACACTGGAGTTATGACACATTCTGCTTGGAGTGCTAGTTGGGGAAAGCTATATTCATTATGGATAGAACAGAATGCCAAAACTAAGAGTTGTTCTGAATGGAAGCCATTTCCATTGAAGAGGATATTTCTTGTGGGACTGACTGTTGATAGGAACTACTGCTAAAACAAGCTGTCACCATTGAGGGAACCATCTACAAGGAATATAGGAGATACAATTAATGGGAGCTGACAGTGAATCATACAGACAGCACACCTGCGAAGGGAACCTGATTGCATGAAGATAACATTCTGAATCACTGAGGCACTTTGAGTTCCTTTTCTCGTCTCTTCTCAGGGTAGTGTGGTGTTTTTTCCATGTGCTATAAGATGAGAAGAAAAAGTAACATTTTCCTATTGAAAACATTTAGATTAAATAATCAAAATACAGGTTTGAGGTCTGATTCAATTATAGATGTCTAATTTTAATATACGAATATGGGCCAAATAAAAGTATCACCTGTTATTTTATTAAATACTAAGGAATAATTATAATAATTGACAATCTTTTCTCCAAACATGTAACTAAATTGAATACAAATTATATACTCCAAACTTTAGCATCTGACAATTAGCTTTAAAGTTAAACAAGAAGACAGCACCTTGCTAGTCTACCTTTGGAAACACTAAACATATTTTTCTGTGTTGACCTAATAAACAAAATCCACTTTTTGGATTTAGAATGCCTTTCTTGGTTCCTCAGTGTTCCCCAGTTGGTGATTCACAATTCACACATGGTCTTTAGATGTGTTTATTGTTGTTATGCTCATCTTTCCATGCTCTGAAGAGCTATTCACATTCTTGACCCTTTCCCACTGCCAATGCTTCAAGTAATTTTGGGCCACCACAAAACCTCTCACTGCATTTCCACTGACACCCAGTGAAAACTGCTCTCCAGTTCATATAAAATTTCTATGTAGTGTGAGGTATTTGAATTTATAAATGCCCTCAGTTATTGAGTGCCTTCATCATTCTAAACATTGTGTGAATATTTTAGGACAATGGCTTTTGAATTCAAGCTTTTGGATTTTAATCATGGATGAACAACTGTTTCAGCTTGGGCAGTTTGCATTCCCTTTTCTTTGCTCAACTTTTGAATCTTCCAAATGTAAAAAGCACCTCATTCTTTTTCTACTTATTATTTTGGAATAATATTATGTTTACAGAAAAGTTGCAAAGTTAATAAGGAGAATTCATGGGTACCCCTCACCTCACTGCTCCTCATGGTAGCAAATTCCATAACCAAGATACATTTAGGAAAATTAAATTGGTTCAGCACTGTTGACCAAGTAACATGTTGGAACAGGAATTAAAAGAAATTAAAGAATGTGTAAGCAAAAACTCAGTTGTGTGTAAGAAAACCCAATTCCCCCTGAAGAAGAGAAAGTGCTGGCATCCTTTAAAAGTAACTGCCTGCTTTTCTGTGGCTAGTGAGCCTTATCTCTCCCTTTCCCAGGCATTGTGAAGACCCTGTTTCTCTAGCTGTGCAGCTGCAAGGTCACTAGGCAGATAAACTCAAGTCATAAAACATGTTGTTCCTTGAAAAGTAAGAAATGATGTAATGCATGTCTTAATTGAATAACTGTCTTTGTTTCTTACTTCTGTAATATGCTTCCCCCTGCACAAATCTCCCACCACCACCACCACGAAATGCTTAAAAGGTAACCAGACTCTTTGTTCGGGGCTCAGTCCTTTGGATGTTAATCCAACTGAGTTGTTGCACATAAATAATTAAATAATTCCCCCTCAACCCCTCGGTCTCTCTGATTCCTTAATTATCCCACTGCAATATCTTATTTGAATTTTACCACTTTTTCCACTAAGATTTTTTCATGTTCCAGTATATAAATCAATACCCCATGTTGTGTTTAGTTGTGTCTCCTTAGTCTTATCCAATTCGTGACACAATCTCCAGGTTTTTTTCTTTTCTTTTTATGACTTGACTCATTTTATGGGTACTCTTCAGTTATTTTGTAAAATGTCTCTCAATTTGGGCTTCTCTGATGTTTTCTCATGATTATATTGAGATTATGTTTCTTGCTTTTATTTATTTACTTGTGGTTGGGATGATGATATGAGAATACAACAGAGGTGTTCCCTTTTCAGTGTATCATATTAGGATTTGTGAAATACAGATGTTTTGTTACTGTTGATGTTAAGCATCATTACTTGCTTATAGTTTTGTTTGCTGTATTTCTCTACTATAAAGTTACTTTGTTTTTTGAGATGGAATCTTGCTGTGTCACCCAGGCTGGAGTGCAGTGGCATGATTTCGGCTCACTGCAGCCTTCACCTCCTGGGTTTGAGTGATTCTCCTACCTCGACCTCTCAAGTACCTGGGATTACAGGTGTGCACCACCATGCCCTGCTAATTTTTGCTTTTTTAGTAGAGACCGGGTTTCACCATCTTTGCCAGGCTGGTCTCAAACTCCTGGCCTCAGGTGATCTGTCCACCTTGACCTCCCAAAGTGCTGGGATTACAGGCATGAGCCACCATGCCCAGCCTAAAGTTACTATTTTTCCCCTTGTGTAACTAATACATATCTTGAGATAGGTACTTTGAGACTATTCAGATATCTTGCTTTCCCTCATACTTCTGTTTACTCACATTAGCATTCAGCAGTGGATCTTGCCTGCATTAATGATTACTTAATGACGATTTCTGTATCTCCCTTGTGCCTTCTATATGTATTAGCTAGAATTCTTTTGTAGGATGAATTATTCATTTATTCCATTATTTATTTAAGTTATGACCAATTCATGGACCTCTATTTTATGAGTTATAATCCAATACTGTCATTACTTATTTTGTTGCTCAGATTGTGCCCGGTTTGGCCAGTGGGATCTCTGTCAGGTTTTGACATTTCCTTATTTTTTATGAACACTTAATTTCCAGGCTCATCTCATACTTTCCTAGTGCTAGGTCTAGATCAACCACTTCTCCACAAATCTCTGGTTTATTGTTGTTGTTTGTTTATTTTGAATTGGAGAACGATACTTAGAAACAAAGAGCTCTCTGTTTGGTGTCCTCATTGCTACCAGGACATCATTTTCCTAGGCCCTTTGAGCAGATAGACCTAGGAAATAGATAGATTATATGTAGATAGATAGAAAGATAGATACAGAGATAGAGAAATAGATAGATTCAATAGATAGAAACAGAGATATAAATACTAATCCACACATTGTTATACAGCTATATTTATTTCTATATCTACCTATCTATGTATGTGTATATTATAAACCAAGAGTTCATACTGACAACTCTAATTCCAATCCACCAAAATAGTGTTTTTTCTAACCTTCCCTTTCTTTTAATTCTTTCTTCAATATTGAGACACCTCGCTCTAATTACTTCCAATACATTTATTCTTTGATTAATCCTAGTCTACACATGGTTTCAGAATCACCTACACATAACCCTGTGAGAAAC
Organism: Nomascus leucogenys; assembly: GCF_006542625.1. Taxonomy (NCBI): domain Eukaryota; kingdom Metazoa; phylum Chordata; class Mammalia; order Primates; family Hylobatidae; genus Nomascus; species Nomascus leucogenys. The sequence continues at coordinate 48,138,356 of NC_044388.1, read as the reverse complement.
AACTTTACTAACTAGAGCTCAATGTTTATTTATAATTATTTTCATCTTTAGCATTATAATATCCAGTCAAAAACTATTGCTTCCTGAAGTTATTTAGGTTAGTTCACTTTTTCCTAAATTTTTGTGTGCTTATGTTTCCTTTTGTAATACAACTAGTTTCATTTTTATTATTTGTATTTAATTTTGTACTTCCCACACATTGTGGTTGGTTTTATTTATTCATTTATTTTTCAATTATGTGAACAACTACTATAGTTCTAAAAGTCAAAAATATACAAACATATTGTACTAGTCTATTACCATTTTGCTATAAAGAAATGCCTGAGACTGAGTAAATTACAAGAAAAGAGGTTTGATTGACTCATGATTCTATAAGCCCCACTGGATGCATAGTGGCATCTGCTTCTGGGAGGCCTCAGGAGGCTTACAATCATGGTAGAAGGCAAAGCGGGAACAGGCATGTCACATGGAAAGGGCAGGAGCAACAGCGAGAGAGAGAGTGTGGTAGGGAAGGCAGTGCCACACACTTTTTAAGCACTAGATCCCATGAAAACTCAGTCACTATCATGAAGACAGTATCACGCCATGAGGCATCCACCTCCATGATCCAAACACCTCCCACCAGGTCCTACCTCCAGCATTAGGGGTGAAAATTCAACATGAAATTTGGGTGAAGACAAAGATCCAAAGTATTTCCCATATCCCATGTATATTCAGAAGTGTGATACAGTTTCTTTTCATTCCTAATATTCTATATTTATTTCTCCCTTTGTTTCCACTCTTCTCCTGTATTTCCATCCCCTCAATAGGTAACCAATCTCTTTAAAGTGTGATTTTTCCTCCCTATATTTTTTGGCACAAAAAATCTGATACATGTATGTTTTCTTAAATCCTCTACTTTTTCTAAATTTTAGAACATTTATTAGTACTATATAATCTACATGTCATGAACTTTACTTCTGCAAAGTCTATACAATTCAGCTGGTTTTGTTGTATTAACAGAGTTGTCTAAGCGTCCCTATGATCTAATTAGAACATTTTCATCTTCCCCCAAAATGGCCTTGTAGCCATTTAACAGTCACTCCCCATCCCCTCCACTCCAGCTCTAGGTAACTACAAATCTACTTATTCTATCAGTGTGACTAATTTGAACACTTCACATAAATGGAACCATATAAATATATAAACTCCTTTTTTTTATATGAGAGGTAGCATACTGCAAACATTCTTTTGCATTTTACTTTTTTCACTTAATAATATATCCTATACATGAACCCGGCTCAGTGTGTAGAGCTTGCCCTCATGCCAAAAAAACTCTTTTGTGTAGATGTGCCATAATTTATTCAACCACTCTCCTAAGTATGGTCATTTAGATTGCCTCTAATATTTTGTGATTGTGAATAAAACACAAATGATCTTAGGCATATGTATTTCCATATTACTGGGGTATGTCTTTAAAGTAGATTCCTAGAAGTGGGATTCCTGGTCAGAAAGCAGGAATATCATCCATCTGTCTGTCTATCTATCTCTTTGTCTATCTATCTCTCTATCTATCTATCTATCTATCATCTATCTATCATCAAGAGAAAGAGAGAAGAGAGAAATACATGTATGTGTGTGTATTCAAATATCCCTTTTACACTTTTAGACTGAAGATAATTTCTACCAGCAAAATGTGAGAGTCTCTGTTTCTCCAGACTCACCAACAGGACACTTTAAATTTTCGCCTATATAATAAATAGAAAACGGTATCTTAGTTTGTTTTAAATAACATTTTCCTTACTATGATTTAGTTTTTATTTTTTACCTTTTTGAAGGTTATTTTAAAATATTTATTTATCAATTGTCTGATAATGTTTGGTTTTCCATTTTTCTATCTAAGCTTTACTATTCTGTCCCTTAACATTTAGGAATTCCTTATATAATGGGGATGTTAGCCCTTCAACCATGGTGTATGTTATATATACTTTCTGTTTTTCAGTTATCTTTTGACTGTTCTTGTGGTCTTTGGGGCATGCATTTTAAATAGTTTTATGTAGTAAAATACATTAATCTTTTATTTGATTGCTTCTGATTTTGAGTTATCCTTAGGAACATTTTCCCTATACCAAGTTCAGAGACAAATCCACCTATCTTTTTTTCCTCACACTTTAATGATTTTAATTTACATTTTATTCCTGATCCACTTGGAGTTAATTGTTGTCTATGATGTTAGATGTACATCTAACCTTATCATTTTCTAAATGGCTACCCAGTTGCTCCAGCACCCTTTATTAAATGCTCATCTTTAGGTTAGTGATTTGAAATGCCACTTATCCCTTATAAAAAAAAAAGTGACATATGCACATGAGCCTATTTACAGACTTCCTATTCTATTCCACTGGTCTGTTTATTTCTGCCCTGATACCACAGTGGCTTTATTATACAGATTTTATATTGATTTGTTTTTACCTTTTAGGGCAAATCCCCCTTCACAGATTTCTCTTACGGTGTTTTCTGAGCTATTCTTATCTGTTTTTACATATGAACTCTACTATCTACTTTTTAAAATCCCTAATATAGATTATTGGTATTTTACTGGTATTGGTTTTAATTCATTAAAGGAATTAAATATTCACTCCCATCTAATGGATGAGAAGAGGCACAATTAAGAAATGGCTCTAAAATATTTTCAGTGAAGATTATTTCCTGAAATACACACATTTTCTCAGAAATATTTAACCTCAGCGGGATTAAGGTAGCACATTTCCTATGTTGGCTTCATTAAAATAATGAAATCTTCCAAGTTTCTAATATCTGGATTAATTTTCCTTTTATATCCTCCACTACCCAAAATGAAATTCTCCTACTAGTAAAGCAGACCCATCATCCTTTCTTACCCTACATATTAGAAATCCCACTCCCATACCTTGGCTCTTATTATGGGACATAGAATATCTCAGGGTGCATTAAGACCAGTCAGCATTTAAGGAAATGGCCATTCCCCAAATCTTTACTGCAGATGTCACCCTAGGTAGCAAGTGGAAGGTCAATATCCTTTTGGAGTAATGTCTTTTCACAAAGATTCAATTAAAACAAGTATTTTTTGTGTCAATGTCATTAATATGTAAACAACCAAGTACAATATAAAAATATTCCTGATGTAATTTATGTTAAGTTAAATCATTCTGACACGCAGAATGTCAAATTGAAAGAACATAATTCAAGGAGATAGTATAAAGTTATGTGTATTTAAGATTTACTCTTGTTAACGACTGACAGGTTTTTGGAAACCATTTAGAAACAATTACAAAGTAGATTTTTGAATAAAAGGAGTTTTGTGACATTTTTGAATATTGTTAAGGATTAGATCATTGTCATTTTTGTTCAAACGGAAAATCTATAGGGATTAACATGCTGCATAAATTCTGAATTTTTGACTAAGAACATAAAGCAGTTAATATTTTCAGTTTATCTCCCAAGATTATTTCTTCTTTTACCACCTTCAATCACTTTCTTACTAGGAGAAGATTGACAATTTAATTCCACCAGCTACTTATTCTGTTGCCCAGGCTGGAGCGTTGTGACATGATCTCGACTCACTGCGACCTCCGCCTCCTGGGTTCAAATGATTCTCCTGCCTCAGCATCCCGAATAGCTGGGATTACAAGCATGTGCCACCATGCCTGGCTAATTTTTGTATTTTTAGTAGAGAAAGGTTTTTGCCATGTTGGCTAGGCTGCTCTTAAACTACTCACCTCAAGTGATCTGCCTGCTTCACACTCTCAGAGTGTTGGGATTACAGGCATGAACCACTGCACCCAGCAGGAATTGTTTCTTTTTATGCTAGGGAGTTTGAGAGTTATTTACATATACTATAAACTAGCCCATTTGTTAGATATGTGTTTTTTACGTATTTCTACGCATCTCTGGCTTGTATTTTCATCCTCTTGCCAGGATTTTTCACATAAAATTTGTTTAATTTTGATAAGGTCGAATTATAATCAGTTTTCCTTTATGAATCCTGCTTTTGTTGTCAAATTAAAAAACTCGTCACCTAATCTCATACCATGAAGATGCCTGTTTTTATCTAAAATGTTATAGTGTTGCATTTTACATTTAAGTCTATGATCCATTTCGTTTTAATTCTGTATAAAATGTGAGGCAAAATTTCTAAAAATTAATTCATTTATTTATTTCATCATGGATGTCCAGTCACCCCTACACTGTTTGTTTAAAATGTTATCTTTTTTCCTTTGAATTCCTTTTCACTTTTGCAAAAAAAAAAAATCACTTGAGCAGAATTTGCATAAGTCTATTTCTGGTTTTCTATCCTGTTCTCTTGATCTTTGTGTCTCTCTCTTCAAAAATTTCTTGCAGCTTTGGATACCACAACTATCTAATCAGTCTTAACACCAGATAGACTGACTCCTCCCACTTTATTTTTACACACCAAAATTGTTTCAGCTGTTCTAATATTTTGTCTCATACAGATATATTTTACAATAATATTACCTATATGTCAAAAAGTATTGCTGGGATTTTGATGAGAACTGTGCTAAATCAGTATATTAACTTGAGTGAGAATTTACATCTTCAATATGTTGATTCCTTCAATCTCTAAACACATATATCTTTCCATTTTGGTAGTTCTTCCTTGCTTGCTTCATCCGTATTTTGTATTTATCTGCATACAAGCCCTGTACATGGTTTGTTAGATTTATAGTTATTTCAAGTTTTGTTTAGTGATTGTAAGTAATATCACATTTTAAATATTGATGTCATGTATTTATTGCTAATATGTTTAAATATGATGTATAAATGTTTGTCTTATATCTGGTGACTTTACTGAAGGTTGCAGAAGATAAGATATTAGTTCTATAATTTATATTTGCATATTCCTTGAGATTTTCTTCCTAGAAACGCATGCCATCTGAAATTGAGAACAGTTTTGTTTCTTTTTTTCCCGTCTGTAGGATTTTTATTTCCTTATCTTTTGTATTGATTGTCCAACACTATTATGAATAAGAATTTCACAGTAGACATCCTTGCTACATTCCATATCTTAGGGGAAAAATAGTGTTATGTCATTAAGCATAACATAAGCTCCAGGCTTTCTGTAGATACTGTTCATCATGTTAAGGTAGCTCCCCTCAATTTCTATTTTCTGAGAGTTATCACAAATTTGTGTTAAATTTGTCCATTTTTTCTACATTATTTCATATGGTAATGTAATTTCTTTTTCTTTGGTTTATACTGTGGATTATATTGATTGATTTTCAAATATGGAACTAAGCTTACATTCATGAAAAAATCCCTGCTTGTTCATGGTGAATGTCTTTTTATGTATTACTAATTCCATTTACTAATATATTGTGAGAGACTGTTGAGTCCATTCTTTTAAGGCATATTGATATGTGTTTTCTATTTTTGTACTGTCTTTGTCTGATGTTGGTATCAGAGTAATATTAAATTCCTAACATTGTGGAGTGTTTAGTCTTCTATTTTCTAGTAGAAATTGTATAAAATTGTTAATTCTTAAATTGTTTGATAGAATTTTCCAGCAAATCCAACTTGGCCTGGATACTTCTTTCTTTAAAAATTGAAAATTATTAATTCAATTTTCTTAATAATCATAGCCCTGTTGAAATAATCTACATCATAGTAGGTGTAATGTTTATCTATTTTAACTAAGTTTTTGTATTTATGTGTTCATTATTATCCTTAGTATTATTATTTTGATACCTATAGAGCCAGTAGTGATAGCCTGTCTTTCATTTCTGATATTGTGTCTTCTCTCTTTTTTATTATGTTTTTCTAGAGGTTTGGAAATTTTAGTGATATTTGTATCAGATTTTTTCATTATGTTTGTTTATTGTTTTAGTATTTATGTTTTCTTAATTTTCTCTCTTAACTTTTTTATTTTTGTTCTGTGTCATGTGGTTTATTTTTCCCTAGGATCTTGAGATCGGAGCTTGGATAATTGATTGAATACATTTTCTCTTTCATTAAAGATGTACTCAATACTATAAATTTCTCTCTCGACACGGTTTAAGCTCTATCTTACAATTTATAATTTGTATTTTCATTTTCATTCAGTTCAGTGTGATTTTAGATTTCCTTGGAAGCTTCCTTTTAAACTCATGGATTATTTAGGATGTGCTGTTCTGCTTCCAAGTGCTTCGGATTTTTCTGTAATCTTCTATTATTCATTTCTACTTAGATTCCACTGTTGTTACAATATACATTACACTGAAAGATTGCAATTCCTAAAATGTATTAAAGTTTGTGTTACAATAAGAATATGGCTCAACTGGGTATCTCTTATATGGGCACTTGAAAAGAATATGGGACTTCTGGTGTCCAATTCTACATTTAAAAAGCTTGGAAGCCACCACTCTGTTGTAAAAACAAAGTAAAAAGCTGAACAAACAAAAAATAAATAAATAACAAATCTTCTTAGATCCACAGAGCAAACCACTGTGCCCAGAATAGAAGACACAAGCAGGCAAATACAGAGAATCACCACATATTAGAAGAGAGGCCTTAATGGGAACCATTGTCAAGGTAGGAAACCCTGAACTACGATTGATAACTCGCTGGAGACTAGGTTTGAACATGTCTCTGTTAATATATCCAGGGTGACCTAGTCAGAACAGACACCACCCTTTTCTAAGTTTTACCTCCAGGAGCTTAACCATAGTAAATATAGGAGAAAAATTTCCTCATGCTTCCAGCATGGGAAGAAAAAATGTAGACATTTTGAAATATACTAGAACACCCTGTTGTTGTTGTTGTTGTTTTTAATCTCTTGTCAGGGTAAATTAGTTAACCAGATACTAACCTACTGCAGTTTGATCAAAGGCTAACTAAACTGGAGGAACAAAATACTCAACTCCAGCCTGCTCTACCTTGTCATGAGGGAGAATGAAAATACCAAACTTCAGCCCACTCTAACCATCTTGTCTCACCTAAGATGGGAGAAAAGAAAACTGAAAAAGAGTTGTAAGGCTTGCAGTCCAGAAGCACAGGCTCCCTATAAGACTGAGATCTAATTATAGAACTACAGAAAACCTTTCATATCCTAAAACCTTACTGTCACAATACTAAAGAACTATTTACTGTGGTTTACTTAATACACTACATCATGTCCAGCTATCAAGAAAAATTATAAGGCATACTCCCAGACACAAAACACTTTAAAGAGAAAGAGCTAACATCAGAACTAGATGGCCTGGATTTTAGAATTATCAGATAGGAAATTTAAAAGAACTATGTTTAATATATTAAGGGATCTGATGGATAAAGCAGACAGTATACAAGATCAGATGGGAAATATAAGCAGAGAGATTGAAATCCCAAGAAAGAACCAGTGAGAAATACTAGAGATACAAACACTGTGAGTGTCCCTGATGGGCTTATTACTAGACTGGACACTGTTGAGGAAAGACTCTCTGAGTTGAAGATTTGTCAATAGAAACCTCCAAAACTGAAAAGCAAAGTGAACAAAGGTTGAAAAAAACAGAATATATTATCCAAAATCAGTGGGACAACTACAGAAAGTGTAAATATGCATAATGGAAATTCCAGACAGAGATGAGAGAAAAAAAAACAGAAAAAAATATTTGAAATAATGATGACACAATTTTCCTAAATTAATGTCAGACACCAAACTACAGCTCTAAGAAGCTCAAAGAACACCAACCAGGATTAATGCTTAAAAAGTTCACCTCAGCATATCATTTTCAAATTAAGGAAAAATCAGAGATTTAGGACAATTCTGAAAGGACACAGAGGAATAAAACACATCTTAACTACAGTGATGTAAACGTAATAACTGCATTTGACTTCTGCTCAGAAATCATGTGAGTAAGACTAGAGAGAGGGAAAATATTCAAAGTAAATTAATTTACTGAGAGGTAAAAGCAAACATCAACCTACAATTCCATACTCATGAAGTTATTCTTCAAAAGTGAAAGAGAAACACAAACTTTCCCAAACATCATCAGTGATATCACAATAGTTGATTTTGTTCTTTGTTATTTTAGTGATTGATAGTCTTAATAATGTGATTCTTTTTACACTGACAAAATTTTTGTTTTATATCAGTAGATATATAGAGAAAGCAAAATATCTCTTTCATTGCAAACATAGAGACCTCTGTTCTTCCTCCACCACTCCTGCTGTCATGTTTCAGCAGGCCTATCCAAAAACTCAATCTCCTATTCCACCCTCCAAGGACATTGTGAGCTTTGCTGATTCTCTAATAGTCTTATTAGACTTATAGTAAGTAGGTTATTTTCCTTCCTACAATAATTTCAACCTTTTTTTTTTAATTGAACTTCATCCCATGCTACAGGGATGCTTTCTATGAAAAACTCTATGATATGGTTTGGATATGTGTTCCTGCCCAAATCTCATGTTGAGTTGGAATCCCAATGCTGGAGGTGGGGCCTAGTGGTAGGTGATTGGATCACGGGAGCAGTTTTCCTGAATGGTTTAGCACCATTACCCCTTGGTACTGTATAGTGAGTCAGTTCTCACAAGATCTTTTTTTTTAAAGTATGTGGCACCTCCCAACTCTCTCTCCTGTTCCAGCCATGTGTAAATGCTTGCTTTAGCTTTGCCTTCTGCCATAAGTAAAAACTCCCTGATGCCTCCCTAGAAACAGATGTTGCCATGCTTCCTGTATAACCTGTGGAACCATGCACCAATTAAACCTCTTTTATTTAAGTTACCTAGTTTCAGGTATTTTTTATACAGATTAATACAGAACATTGGTATCAGGAGTGGGTCATAATTATAAAGATATGTAAAAATGTGAAAGTGACTTTGGAACTGGTTAGTGGGCAGAGGTTTATTGTGTGTGAAGGGCTCAGAAAAAGGCAGGAAGGTGAGAGAAAGCTTGGGAATTCCTAGGACTTGTTCAATTGTTATGACAAAAATACTGATAATGATATGAACAAAGAAGTCCAGGCTGAGGGGGTCTCAGATGGAGATGAAGAACTTACTGGAAACTGGAGCAAACATCACTTTTGTTATTCTTTAGCAAAATCTTGGAAGTAATGTACTAGACACCAAGTACACAAAGTAATTTACTTTGAATATTTTCCCTCTCTCTAGTCTTACTCACATGTACTCTAGAGATCTGTGAAACTATGAACTTGAGATTAATAATTTAGGATACCTGGCAGAAGATATTTCTAATTCACAGAGCAATCAAGATGTGCCTTGGCTGCCTTTAACAGCCTATGATCATATGCAGAAGTAAAGAAATGATCTGAAACTGGAACTTATATTTAAAAGAGAAGCAGAACATAAAAGTTTGAAAAATTTGCAACCTGGCCATATGGTGGCAAATAAAAGCCAATTTTTCAAGAAGGAATTCAAGCAGGCTGCAGAAATTGGCATAAGTAAAGAGGAACCCAATTATAGTAGCCAAGCAATGGGGAAAAAGTTTCAAAGGCATTTCAAAGACCTTTTTGGCAGCCTCTTCCATCACAGGCTCAGAGGCCTAGGAGGAAAGAATGGTTTTGTGGGCCAGGCCCAGAGTCCCACCACCCTGAAGATGATGCCATGCTTCCTGTATAGCCTGCAGAACTGTGAACTAATTAAACCTATTTTCTTGATCAATTACCCAGTCTCAGGTATTTCTTTATAACAATGTGAGCACAGACTAATATACTTTATTTCCATAAAAATTGCTTCTGCAATAGATATATGTCAAAAAGCCTAATATCCAAAACTCCATGTCACACACAACAAGAATCTAGCCTACTATATGGCCTTCCAATTCATTGCATATGCCAAATAACTAAGTAATCTGTTTTCACATTAATTCTGAGTGTATATTTTTCTATGAAATTACTGATAAAAATATATTAATAAAATGTTTTATTTATATTCTTAATTTGTCACTCATCTATAATATTTACTATTCTGACTAGGTCAAATCTCTATAGAATAGGATCTATAAACTATTTTTGTAAAGGGCCAGATAGAATGTATTTTAGGCTTTGTGAGCCAAAAGGCAAAATCAAATATATTGTGCAGGTACCCATATAACCATTTAATGCAATCCTTAAAAATTTAATAAACATTCTTAGTTTGTGGTCTACATGAAAATGGGTTGTAGATGAGATTGTCTATGAACTTTAGTTCACTGGCCCCAGATAGAAAAACTTATAATAATATTTATTTCTTATTTATACATTTATTACACTTATTTTTAAATTTAAATAATGTTCTTTACAAGAATCAGTCTCTATAAACTCAGGAATTATATATAATCCAAACACTTAACATAGTGTTTTGTTTATAGTAAATGTTTAATAGATTTTAGTCTCGTTTCAATTTCACTACTACTTTACAGCTTTAGACCTTTGAGAGTGGAGGTGGGGCTTATTCATGTTTTGTTGCTAATACTCTTACAAATATTTACCCATAACAGAAGCATAGGAGTGGGGTGTTTTGGAAAGATGAACAGTCACAATTAATTTTTCTTACTTTTAGAGGACACAGGCCTATGGCTAGAAGCATCTTTGCATTAGTTTTGTTATCAGACATGGTGAAACTGGGATGAGGTCCATGTAAAACTACTGTTTACACAGCTTTTCCTCTATGAAGAGAGCAGGAGGATTTAAAGCACAATTCAACTCAAACTGCTATGCACTGATTTATATTACCTTCATTTTTTTCTGGTAGGTTTCAAGTACTAAGCATTTTACTGAAGTAATATGTGTTTTACATATTTAAACTGAAAATATTCAATCACCATAAAACCCTGTCAACATGGACAAGAAGACATTTCTTATCACTTTATCAAAAATCCCCACAGCTGCATTGTGTAGAGACACAGGAAATTGCAAGGTGTTATATTTCAGAGGGATAGACGTTACATCACCAAGGGAAATTAAAATATTTCTTGAAGATTTTATATTTTAAACCAGTCTGTAATAATTAATATTAAATAATATATTTAAGCATGTTGTCTGTGAGATGGAACATACCAATTAAGCTTGAGTGGTTGAAGGTATTCTACTGTGTTTATGACCTAATGACATTTGTATTTTAAATCATGAACTGTGAGAAATAAATTTATGTTGTTTATAAGTGACCTAGTCCATGGTATTTTGGTATGGAAGTCCAAATGGGCTAAGATGACAATCAAAATATTCTTTTTATTTATGTATTTTATTATTGGAGAACTTTTGCCATACACTAAGTGGCCCATGACATTTACTAGAGGGGATTATTTTAGCAAGTGTAGTACCCATGAGGCCAAAGAAGAAATCTATTTGGTTGTTCAAGTCATAGACTATAAAATTGAGAACAATAAATGTTTATATTTTCCACAATATAAATACACTGAGTGTGATAAAAATTGAGCTGGTATTCTGACAGAAACGAATCAAAGAGAGATACAGACAGCATTGTTGGCATTTGAGTCCACAGTTCAAATCTTTACAAAATTTCTTTCTTTTTTTTTTTTGGAGATGGAGTCTCACTTAGTCGCCCAGGCTAGAATGCAATGGCACAATCTCAGCTCACTGCAAGCTCTGCCTCTCAGGTTCACGCCATTCTCCTGCCTCAGCCTCCTGAGCAGCTGGGAATACAGGCGCCTGCCACCACGCACGGCTAATATATTTTGTACTTTGTATTTTTAGTAGAGACAGGGTTTCACCATGTTAGCCGGGATGATCTTGATCTCCTGACCTTGTGATCTGCCCATCTCAGCCTCCCAAAGTGCTGGGATTACAGGCATGAACCACCGCGCCTGGCCACAAAATTTATTTTTATCATGGTTTCCCTGCTCATATTATTTAACCATTCCTGTGGACTCTACAGAGAAGTAAACTTCCCATTTGGTCTAAAGTAAATGTATTCAAAGGTTTGTCATTTGCAATGAAAAGAAACTTGGCTGGTGGAGCTAAGATGGCTGATTAGGAACAGCTTCAGTCTACAGCTCCCAGCGCCAGCAATGCAGAAGATGGGTGATTTCTGCATTCCCATCTGAGGTAATGGGTTCAACTCAGCATGGAGTGCCAGACAGTGGGTGCAGGACAGTGGGTGCAGTGCACCGTGTGTGAGCTGAAGCAGGAAGAGGCATTGCCTCACCCGGGAAGTGAAAATGGTCAGGGAGTTCCCTTTCCTAGTCAAAGAAAGGGGTGACAGATGGCAACTGGAAAATCGGGTCACTCTCACCCCAATACTGCGCTTTTCCAATGAGCTTCAAAAACGGCACACCAGGAGATAATATCCTGCACTTGTCTCGGAGGGTCCTACACCCACGGAGTCTCACTGATTGCTAGCACAGCAGTCTGAGATCAAACTGCAACGTGGCAGCGAGGCTGGGGGAAGGGCGCCTGCCATTGCCCAGGCTTGATTGGGTAAAGAAATCAGCTGGGAAGCTCAAACTGGGTGGAGCCTACCACAGCTCAAGGAGGCCTGCCTGCCTCTGTAGGCTCCACCTCTGGGGGCAGGGCACAGACAGACAAAAAGACAGCAGTAACCTCTGCAGACTTAAAAGTTCCTGTCTGACAGCTTTGAAGAGAGAAGTGGTTCTCCCAGCATGGAGCTGGAGATCTGAGAACAGGCAGACTGCCACCTCAAGTGGGTCCCTGACCCTGGAGCAGCCTAACTGAGAGCCCCCCCCCAAGTAGGGGCAGACTGACACCTCACACGGCCAGGTACTCCTCTGAGACAAAACTTCCAGAGGAACTATCAGACAGCAGCATTTGTGGTTCACCAAGATCTGCTGTTCTACAGCCACCACTGTTCTGCAGCCACCACTGCTGATACCCAGGCAAACAGGGTCTGGAGTGGACCTACAGAAAACTCCAACAGACCTGCAGTGGAGGGTCCTGTCTGTTAAAAAGAAAACTAACAAACAGAAAGGACATCCACACCAAAAACCCTTCTGTACGACACCATCATCAAAGAACAAAAGTAGATAAAACCACAAAGTTGGGGAGAAAACAGAGCAGAAAAACTGGAAACTCTAAAAAGCAGAGTGCCTCTCCACCTCCAAAGGAAAGCAGTTCCTCACCAGCAACAGAACAAAGCTGGACGGAGAATGACTTTGATGAGTTGAGAGAAGACGGCTTCAAACAATCAAACTACTCCAAGCTACAGGAGGAAATTCAAACCGACGGCAAAGAAGTTAAGAACTCCAAGCTACAGGAGGAAATTCAAACCAATGGCAAAGAAGTGAAAAAAGATTAGATGAAAGGATAACTAGAATAAGCAATGCAGAGAAGTCCATAAGGAGCTGATGGAGCTGAAAGCCAAGGCATGAGAACTACGTGATGAATGCACAAGCCTCAGGAGCCGATGCAATCAACTGGAAGAAACGGTATCAGTGATGGAAGATAAAATGAATGAAATGAAGCAAGAAGGGAAGTTTAGAGAAAAAAGAATACAAAGAAACGAACAAAGCCTCCAAGAATTATGGGAGTGTGTGAAAAGACCAAATCTACGTCTGATTGGTTTACCTGAAAGTGACGGGGAGAATGGAACCAAGCTGGAAAACACTCTGCAGGATATTATCCAGGAGAACTTCTGCAATCTAGCAAGGCAGGCCAACATTCAGATTCAGGAAATACAAAGAACACCACAAAGATACTCCTCAAGAAGAGCAACTCCAAGACACACAATTGTCAGATTCACCAAAGTTGAAATAAAGGAAAAAATGTTAAGGGCAGCCAGAGAGAAAGGTCGGGTTACCCACAAAGGGAAACCCATCAGACTAACAGTGGATCTCTCAGCAGAAACTTTAAAGCCAGAAGACAGTGGGGGCCAATATTCAACATTCTTAAAGAAAAGAATTTTCAACCCAGAGTTCATAACCAGCTAAACTAAGCTTCATAAGTGAAGGAGAAATAAAATCCTTTACAGACAAGCAAATGCTGAGAGATTTTGTCACCACCAGGCCTGCCCTAAAAGAGCTCCTGAAGGAAGCACTAAACATGGAAAGGAACAACCGGTACCAGCCACTGCAAAAACATGCCAAAATGTAAAGACCATTGATGCTAAGAAGAAAGTGCATCAACTAAGGAGCAAAATAACCAGCTAACATCATAATGACAGGATCAAATTCACACATAACAATATTAACTTTAAATGTAAATGGGCTAAATGCTCCAATCAAAAGACACAGACTGGCAAATTGGATAAGGAGTCAGGACCCATCAGTGTGCTGTATTCAGGAAACACATCTCACGCGCAGAGACACACATAGACTCAAAATAAAGGGATGGAGGAAGATCTACCAAGCAAATGGAAAACAAAAAAAGGCAGGGGTTGCAATCCTAGTCTCTGATAAAATAGACTTTAAACCAACAAAGATCAACAGAGACAAAGAAGGCCATTACATAATGGTAAAGGGATCAATTCAACAAGAAGAGCTAACTATCCTAAATATATATGCACCCAACACAGGAGCACCCAGATTCATAAAGCAAGTCCTGAGTGACCTACAAAGAGACTCAGACTCCCACACAATAATAAAGGGAGATTTTAACACCCCAGTGTCAACATTAGACAGATCAACAAGAGAGTAAGTTAACAAGGATAACCAGGAATTGAACTCATCTCTGCAACAAGCAGACCTAATAGACATCTATAGAACTCTCCACCCCAAATAAACAGAATATACATTTTTTTCAGCACCACACCATACCTATTCCAAAGTTGACCACATAGTTGGAAGTAAAGCTCTCCTAAGCAAATGTAAAAGAACAGAAATTATAACAAACTGTCTCTCAGACCACAGTGCAATCAAACTAGAACTCAGGATCAAGAAACTCACTCAAAACCGATCAACTACATGGAAACTGAACAACCTGCTCCTGAATGACTATTGGGTACATAACGAAATGAAGGCAGAAATAAAGATGTTCTTTGAAACCAATGAGAACAAAGACACAACATACCAGAATCTCTGGGACACATTCAAAGCAGTGTGTAGAGGGAAATTTATAGCATTTAACCCCCACAAGAGAAACCAGGAAAGATCTAAAATTGACACCTTAACATCACCATTAAATGAACTAGAGAATCAAGAGCAAACACATTCAAAAGCTAGCAGAAGGCAAGAAATAACCAAAATCAGAGCAGAACTGAAGGAAATAGAGACACAAAAAACCCTTCAAAAAATCAATGAATCCAGGAGCTGGTTTTTTGAAAAGATCAACAAAATTGATAGACTGCTAGCAAGACTAATAAAGAATAAAAGAGAGAAGAATCAAATAGATACAATAAAAAATGATAAAGGAGATACCACCGATCCCATAGAAATACAATCTACCATCAGAGAATACTACAAATACCTCTACGCAAATAAACTAGAAACTCTAGAAGAAATGGATAAATTCCTCGACAAATACACCCTCCCAAGACTAAACCAGGAAGAAGTTGTATCTCTGAATAGACCAATAACAGGTTCTGAAATTGTGGCAATAATCAATAGCTTACCAACCAAAAAGAGTCCAGGACCTGAAGGATTCACAGCTGAATTCTACCAGAGGTACAAGGAGGAACTGGTACCATTCCTTCTGAAACTATTCCAATTGATAGAAAAAGAGGGAATCCTCCCTAACACATTTTATGAAGCCAGCATCATCCTGATACCAAAGCCTGGCAGAGACATAACCAAAAAAGAGAATTTCAGACCAATATCCTTGATGAACATTGATGCAAAAATCCTCAATAAAATACTGGCAAACCGAATTCAGCAGCACATCAAAAAGCTTATCCACCATGATCAAGTGGGCTTCATCCCTGGGATGCAAGGCTGGTTCAACATACGCAAATCAATAAATGTAATCCAGCATATAAACAGAACCAAAGACAAAAACCACATGATTATCTCAATAGATGCAGAAAAGGCCTTTTACAAAATTCAACAACCCTTCATGCTAAAAACTCTCAATAGATTAGGTATTGATGGGACGTATCTCAAAATAATAAGAGCTATCTATGACAAACCCACAGCCAATATCATACTGAATGGGCAAAAACTGGAAGCATTCCCTTTGAAAACTGGCACAAGACAGGGATGTCCTCTCTCACCACTCCTATCCAACATAGTGCTGGAAGTTCTGGCCAGGGCAATCAGGCAGGAGAAGGAAATAAAGGGTATTCAATTAGGAAAAGAGGAAGTCAAATTATCCCTGTTTGCAGATGACATGATTGTATATCTAGAAAACCCCATTGTCTCAGCCCCAAATCTCCTTAAGCTGATAAGCAACTTCAGCAAAGTCTCAGGACACAAAATCAATGTACAAAAATCACAAGCATTCTTACACACCTATAACAGACAAACAGAGAGCCAAATCATGAGTGAACTCCCATTCACAATTGCTTCAAAGAGAATAACATACCTAGGGATCCAACATACAAGGGATGTGAAGGACCTCTTCAAGGAGAACTATAAACCACTGCTCAATTAGATAAAAGAGGATACAAACAAATGGAAGAACATTCCATGCTCATGGGTTGGAAGAATCAATATCGTGAAAATGGCCATAGTGCCCAAGGTAATTTATAGATTCAATGCCATCCCCATCAAGCTACCAATGACTTTCTTCACAGAATTGGAAAAAACTACTTTAAAGTTCATATGGAACCAAATAAGAGCCCACACCGCCAAGTCAATCCTAAGCCAAAAAAACAAAGCCGGAGGCATCACGTTACCTGACTTCAGACTATACTACAAGGCTACAGTAACCGAAACAGCATGGTACTGGTAACAAAACAGAGATATAGATCAATGGAACAGAACAGAGCCCTCAGAAATAATGCCACGTATCTACAACCATCTGATCTTTGACAAACCTGACAAAAACAAGCAATGGGGAAAGGATTCCCTATTTAATAAATAGTGCTGGGAAAACTGGCTAGCCATATGTAGAAAGCTGAAATTGGATCCCTTTCTTACCCCTGATACAAAAATTAATTCAAGATGGACTAACAACTTACATGTTAGACCTAAAACGTAAAAACCCTAGAAGAAAACCTAGGCAATACCATTCAGGACATAGGCATGGGCAAGGACTTCATGTCTAAAACACCAAAAGCAATGGCAACAAAAGCCAAAATTGACAAATGGGATCTCACTAAACTAAAGAGCTTCTGCACAGCAAAATAAACTACCATCAGAGTGAACAGGCAACCCACAGAATGGGAGAAAATTTTCACAACCTACTCATCTGACAAAGGGCTAATATCCAGAATCTACAATGAACTCAAACAAATTTACAAGAAAAATCAAACAACCCCATCAAAAAGTGGGCGAAGGATATGAACAGACACTTCTCAAAAGAAGATCTTTATGCTGCCAAAAAACACATGAAAAAATGTTCATCAACACAGGCCATCAGAGAAATGCAAATCAAAACCACAATGAGATACCATCTCACACCAGTTAGCATGGTGATCATTAAAAAGTCAGGAAACAACAGGTGCTGGAGAGGATATGGAGAAATAGGAACACTTTTACACTGTTGGTGGGACTGTAAACTAGTTCAACCATTGTGGAAGTCAGTGTGGCGATTCCTCAGGGATCCAGAACTAGAAATACCATTTGACCCAGCCATCCCATTACTGGGTATATACCCAAAGGATTATAAATCATGCTGCTATAAAGACACATGCACACGTATGTTTATTGTGGCACTATTCACAATAGCAAAGATTGGAACCAACCCAAATGTCCAAAAACCACAGACTGGATTAAGAAAATGTGGCACATATACACCATGGAATACTATGCAGGATGAAACTGGAAACCATCATTCTCAGCAAACTATCGCAAGGAGGAAAAACCAAACACTGCATGTTCTCACTCATAGGTGGGAACTGAACAATGAGAACACATGGACACAGGAAGAGGAACGTCACACTCCAGGGACTCTTGTGGGGTGGGGGGAGGGGGGAGGGATAGCATTAGGAGATATACCTAATGCTAAATGACGAGTTAATGGGTTCAGCACACCAATATGGCACATTTATTCATATGTAACAAACCTGCACATTGTGCACATGTACCCTAAAACTTAAAGTATAATAATAATAATAATAATTAAAAAAACAGAAAAGAATCTTCCTAATACAATGATTTATATATCGGTAAATTCTACGTGGACATTTTAATTCCTAACCTGCTATTTGTCTTTGCTTTCTAAAAAGCCATACGCTTCTTTCTTAGTTTTGGTTGGGCTTCTCTAAAAAATTGTACTGATTAAAATAAAAATTGAACATGAGAAAGTATAAATAAACTGAACAGAAAGGCCACTGTCAAACTACATTTCCTGGTTGTGGAGAATGAATAATGCTAACCAGGGTGCAGCTAATGTGTCATGAATCTGAAATCAGTCACTGTCCCTTGGTGCCATATCTGTTTCTCCTAGGAAGATTTTTATAGTGCTTTGAGTATGGTAAGCCTTCACTAAATGCTTTCTGAGTAAACATGCAGGTGAGGGATGCACTGGCTTTTATTATGTTTGAAGCCACAAAATTAGCATTGTCATCCTGCACTTCAGGTTAGATGTAGCAACCATGCTTCAGCTTCATCTTTCGTTGCATCATCTATAATTGCAATCTTCTCGTGATATACAGTTACACCCCAACATATCTCTCTGATTTCCATCATAACAAGCACAAATTCAGCTCTCCATTCTGCTTTAATTTTTTGTCTGAGTGACATCAGAAAATAATAAAATGTGCCATCCATACATTAAAATTCATCAAGAGCTTCTCTTGTCAAGAGCACTCACCAGTACTCATCTCCAGCCTATGTTAACTTTCCCTTTTATTCACTTTTGTGTGTTGTGTGACATTGGGGCATGCTTGTTTTATTTATCCAACAGAAAATCAAATCACCTAAAAGGTTATCTTGAGAATTCAGAATAGCTATGTATTACTTTGTTAGATTAACTCCATAAGTAGAGTAGTTTTATTTAGTTTCTTTTAGCCCTTCTGGGTCAAAATAGCAAACAGTTGTGAACATTTTATGGGTTTAGAAGGAGAAGCTTTTTAGTACTAGACTCTTAAATTTCTTCCTTCTCCTGTTATGTAAATTTCCTTGTTGATGGTTTAAAATTCCATATCTCTTCCTGCCTGAAATTTCTGTGCATGGTGATGTGACATTCTTCCTAACGGATGAAGCATTGCCATTAATGAAAGGTTTTTGAGAAGAGAAGAAAGAAAACAAGCAAAATAAAAAGTTGTGTAAGATATGGAAAGTCCCTGAAAGCAGAGAACTGGAAAAAACCCATCCTTCATGAGAAAGCCTGAGTGGCTAACTGGGCCTAACTTTAAGAAGAAGCCAATGGCCATTTGCTAAATAGAGGTCACACATTACTCTGAGTTACCAGAAAATCCACACACTCGCCTAACTTTGAGAATTTTATACCTGACTATTCCTGTTTATGTCACCTAAACCAACAGATAGGCTGTGGCCTGCATCTTCCAATCAGAACCCAACTGTGCTGAACAACCAGAATTAAGCAAATCTGGACCCTTTATTTGCTTAAAAGGACCTAATTTGGAATCTGAGTGGGAACTTTCTCTATAAAAGCCAAACCCTTCATTTGTCCTCTGGAACACACCTTTATTTTACACAGAAGATTGCATCTCCCCAGTTTGCAAAATGTTCATTGGAATAGTCTCTTTCCTCCAAATTGCTTTTTAGATAACTTCTTTTCACAATGTTTTAGGATATTCACATACTGTTTCTGTGTTTAGAAGATAATTTTTTACATAAATTGTATGCTCTTGAAATTTTTCCTTGAAGTTCTTTGAAATTCTCTTCATTAACTGATATTAATATTTGTGTTATTTCTTTTTGAATGTTTTAATTATTTCTACAAACTTGAAATATTTTTGCAATATTCAGATCTGCCAAGAAGAAAAACTAAAATTTCTGTTTGCTTTGAAGTTGCAATATTTTAACGCATACTTTTCTCTTTATTAATTTCTGGTTATTTCCAACTCTTAAATGATCTAAATTTTCACATATATTAAGTCTGTTTTCTAAAAAAGAACTTTATTTTTTCCAGAAAAATCTGAACAAATATATGTTTCTTTATTCTGAAGTAGAACAAAATATAAATATTAAATGAGCTTAAAAATATGTAAGGGAGAAATTTTTGTATCATTTTAACACAAGGTCTAGAGAAAAAAATTGTTCATAAATGGGAAACAAGATTGTGTTCCCATGAAAAATGGAGTCTGATTTAAGTATTAAAGGAAGATTGTGGACACTCTGATTGCAGATGTTAGTGGGAGATGACCAGTAAATTTCATACTATACTTAATATACTTTGCTAATCTGTTGGTGTAAATGCTGAGTGCTTTAAAAAAGAGCACAGATCTCCCACTGTTCCCAAATAAGTTCTGCTTATTCACTCTTTTCTCCCCTGGAAAACATCCTCTTTTGCTCATTCTGTCTTATATCCTCTTGTATAATGCAGGGGAAGCATCATGTTGGAGTGGAAAGGACATCTGGATAAGGTCCGTAGCTGTGATTGTAGTGGTGGGTCTGTTACACCTGTCTATGCAACACATCATTTAACTTTTGTTGACTCCCTTAAATAAGGGGAATGGTGTATATGATCTCTTAATCCTTCATGTACTCACTAATGACAAGTGCTATTCACTGGTGTATTCCAATGGTCAATACAGTCCCTGTCCCTGTGTAGAAGACACTCATACCAGAAGATGTACATTGAAAAAATTGCAAAAATAAAAAACATAAAAATTCAGAGAGGTATGTTAACACACTGTTGTAACATCTACCCTGAGGAACTAGATAAGGTCTTCCAGAAAAAATGATGTTTCAAGCCCAAAGTTGAAAATCTAGTTTAAAGTTAAATAAGGATAAAGTGGAGAGGTAAAATGGGAGATGCAGAAATATGTATTTTTATGTAGGGCAAATAACATGGTTGAGAATCACAGACATGCCTTATCAAATTATTTCACACATGTATGTCCTCCATTCCTAGATATTTTTAATTTCAGAATAAATAAGATTTTGCTTTGCACTTTTTTGGTATGTGCCATGATGTCTATCATGGTGCTGGGCACCTGGCATTCATTAAAAAGCATTCTCGTTGAATGCATTTTGCCCTTTTAGTCTTATTGCAGACTTACTCTTTCAGTACTGAGGTCAAGAATAATTCATGGGTGAAAAAAGTTTGTGCAAGGAACAATAGTAAATGTCTTTTCAAATTGTAGGGTCTTGTCATTATTCACCTGAATCCAGAAAATAAAAAAATTTCCTGGGGCTCTGGGTTCCAAGATGGCCGAATAGGAACAGCTCCAGTCTACAGCTCCCAGCATGAGCGACACAGAAGATGAGTGATTTCTGCATTTCCAACTGAGGTACTGGGTACATCTCACTTGGGCTTGTAGGACAGCAGGACAGTGGGTGCAGCCCACTGAGCATGAGGCAAAGCAGGGTGAGGCATTGCCTCACCCAGGAAGCACAAGGGGTCAGGGAATTCCCTTTCCGAGCCAAGGGAAGTGGTGATGGATGGCACATGGGAAATCGGGTCACTCCCACTCTAATATTGCGCTTTTCCAATGGTCCTGGCAAGCAGCACACTAGGAGATTATATCCTGTGCCTGGCTCGGAGGGTCCTATGCCCACAGAGCCTGGCTCATTGCGAGGATGGCAGTCTGAGATCAAACTGCAAGGTGGCAGCAAGGCTGGGGGAGGGATGCCCACCATTGCCGAGGCTTGAGTAGGTAAAAAAAGCGGCCAGGAAGCTCAAACTGGGTGGAGCCCACCGCAGCTCAAGGAGGCCTGACTGCCTCTGTAGATTCCACCTCTGGGGACAGGGCATTGCCAAACAAAATGCAGCAGAAACCTCTGCATATATAAATGTCCCTCTCTGACAGCTTTGAAGAGAGTAGTGGTTCTCCCAGCATGCAGATGGAGATCTGAAAATGGACAGACCACCTCCTCAAGTGGGTCCCTGACCCTCAAGTAGCCTAACTGGGAGGCACCCTCCAGTAGGAGCAGACTGACACCTCACACGGCCAGGTACTCCTCTGAGACAAAACTTCCAGAGGAATGATCAGGCACCAACATTTGCTGTTCACCAATATCCGCTATTCTGCAGCCTCCGCTGCTGATACCCAGGCAAACAGGGTCTGGAGTGGACCTCCAGCAAATTCTAAGAGACCTGCAGCTAAGGGTCCTGACTGTTAGAAGGAAAACTAACAAACAGAAAGGACATCCACACCAAAACCCCATCTGTATGTCACCATGATCAAAGACCAAAGGTAGATAAAACCACAAAGATGGGGAAAAAACAGAGCAGAAAAACTGGAAACTAAAAATCAGAGTACCTCTCCTCCTCCTCCAAAGGAATGAAGCTCCTCAGCAGCAATGGAACAAAGCTGGATGGAGAATGACTTTGACAAGTTGAGAGAAGAAGGCTTCAGATGATCAACCTACTCCGAGCTAAAGGAGGAAGTTCGAACCCATGGCAAAGAAGTTAAAAACCTTGAAAAAAAATAGATGAATGGCTAACTACAATAACCAATGCAGAGAAGTCCTTAAAGCACCTGATGGAGGTGAAAACCAAGGCAAGAGAACTACATGATGAAATCACAAGCCTCAGTGGCTGATTCAATCAACTGGAACAAAGGGTATTAGTGATGGAAGATCAAATGAATGAAATGAAGCAAGAAGAGAAGTTTAGAGAAAAAAGAATAAAAACAAATGAACAAACCCACCAAGAAGTATGGGACTATGTGAAAAGACCAAATCTATGTCTGATTGGTGTACCTGAAAGTGACGGGGAGAATGGAACC
Source organism: Nomascus leucogenys (assembly GCF_006542625.1). Taxonomy (NCBI): domain Eukaryota; kingdom Metazoa; phylum Chordata; class Mammalia; order Primates; family Hylobatidae; genus Nomascus; species Nomascus leucogenys. The sequence continues at coordinate 48,115,553 of NC_044388.1, read as the reverse complement.
AAGTTGAAAAACACTCTGCAGGATGCTATCCAGGAGAACTTCCCCAATCTGGCAAGGCAGGTCAATATTCAAATTCAGGAAATACAGAGAATGCCACAAAGATACTCCCTGAGAAGAGCAGCTCCACGAAACATAATTGCCAGATTCACCAAAGTTGAAATAAAGGGAAAAATGTTAAGCGCAGCCAGAGAGAAAGGTCAGGTTATGCACAAAGGGAAACCCATCAGACAAAAGCGGATATCTCGGCAGAAACTCTACAAGCCAGAAGAGAGTGGGGGCCAATATTCAACATTCTTAAAGAAAAGAACTTTCAACCCAGAATTTTATATCCAGCCAAACTAAGCTTCGTAAGTGAAGGAGAAATAAAATCCTTTACAGACAAGCAAATGCTGAGAGATTTTGTCACCACCAGGCCTGCCCTAAAAGAGCTCCTGAAGGAAGCACTAAAGGTGGAAAGGAAAAACCGGTACCAGCCACTGCAAAAATGTGCCAAATTGTACAGACCATTGATGCCAGGAAGAAACTGCATCAACTAATGAGCAAAATAACCAGCTAACATCATAATGACAGGATCAAATTCACACATAACAATATTAACCTTAAATGTAAATGGGCTAAATGCTGCAATTAAAAGACACAGACTGGCAAATTGGATAAAGAGTCAAGACCCATCAGTGTGCTGTATTCAGGAGACCCATCTCACCTGCAGAGACACACATAGACTCAAAATAAGGGGATGGAGGAAGATCTACCAAGCAAATGGAAAACAAAAAAAGGCAGGGGTTGCAATCCGAGTCTCTGATAAAACAGACTTTAAACCAACAAAGACCAAAAGAGACAAAGAAGGCCATGATATAATGGTAAAGGGATCAATTCAACAAGAAGAACTGACTATCCTAAATATATATGCATCCAATACAGGAGGACCCAGATTCATAAAGCAAGTCCTTAGAGACTTACAAAGAGACTTAGACTCACACAATAATGGGAGACTTTAACATCCCACTGTCAACATAAGACAGATGAACGAGACAGAAAGTTTACAAGGATATCCAGGAACTGAACTCAGCTCTGCACAAAGTGGACCTAATAGACATCTACAGAACTCTCCACCTCAAATCAACAGAATATACATTTTTTTCAGCACCACACCACACCTATTCCAAAATTGACCACATAGTTGGAAGTAAAGCTCTCCTCAGCAAATGTAAAAGAACAGAAATTATAACAAACTGTCTCTCAGACCACAGTGCAATCAAACTAGAACTCAGGATTAAGAAACTCACTCAAAACAGCTCAACTACATGGAAACTGAACAACCTGCTCCTGAATGACTACTGGGTACAAAACAAAATGAAGGCAGAAATAAAGATGTTCTTTGAAACCAGCGAGAACAAAGACACAACATACCAGAATCTCTGGGACACGTTCAAAGCAGTGTGTAGAGGGAAATTTATAGCACTAAGTGCCCACAAGAGAAAGCAGGAAAGATCTGAAATTGACACCTTAACATCACCATTAAAAGAACTAGAGAAGCAAGAACAAACACATTCAAAAGCTAGCAGAAAGCAAGAAATAACTAAGATCAGAGCAGAACTGAAGGAAATAGAGACACAAAAAACCCTTCAAAAATCAATGAATCCAGGAGCTGGTTTTTTGAAAGGATGAACAAAATTGATAGACTGCTAGCAAGACTAATAAAGAAGAAAAGAGAGAAGAATTAAATAGATGCAATAAAAAATGATAAAGGGGATATCACTACCAATCCCACAGAAATACAAACTACCATCAGAGAATACTATTAACACCTCTATGCAAATAAGTTAGAAAATCTAGAAGAAATGTATAATTTCCTCGACACATACACCCTCCCAAGACTAAACGAGGAATAAGTTGAATCCCTGAATAGACCAATAACAGGCTCTGAAAGTGAGGCAATAATTAATAGCTTACCAATCAAAAAAAGTCCAGGACCAGATGGATTCACAGCCAAATTCTATCAGAGGTACAAGGAGGAGCTGGCACCATTTCTTCTGAAAATATTCCAATCAACAGCAAAAGAGGTAATCCTCTCTAACTCATTTTATGAGGCCAGCATCATCCTGTTACCAAAGCCTGGCAGAGACACAACAAAAAAAGGGAATTTTAGACCAATATCCATGATGAACATCAATGCAAAAATTCTGAATAAACCAAATCCAGCAGCACATCAAAAAGCTTATCCACCATGATCAAGTGGGCTTCATCCCTGGGATGCAAGGCTGGTTTGACATACAAAAATAACAAACATAATTCAGCATATACACAGAACCAAAGACAAAAACCACGTGATTATCTCAATAGATGCAGAAAAGGCCTTTGACAAAATTCAACAACCCTTCATGCTAAAAACTCTCTATAAATTAGGTATTGATAGGATGTATCTCAAAATCACAAGAGCTATCTATGACAAACCCACAGCCAATCAATATCATACTGAATGGGCAAAAACTGGAAGAATTCCCTTTGAAAACTGGCACAAGACAGGGATGTCCTCTCTCACCACTCCTGTTCAACATAGTGTTGGAAGTTCTGGCCAGGGCAATCAGGCAGGAGAAGGAAATAAATGGTATTCAATTAGGAAAAGAGGAAGTCAAATTGTCCCTGCTTGCAGATGACATGATTGTATATGTAGAAAACCCCATTGTCTCAGCCCAAAATCTCCTTAAGCTGATAGGCAACTTCAGCAAAGTCTCAGGATACAAAATCAATGTGCAAAAATCACAGGCATTCTTATATACCAATAACAGAGTGCCAAATCATGAGTGAACTCCCATTCACAATTGCTTCAAAGAGAATAAAATACCTAGGAATCCAACTTACAAGAGATGTGAAGGACCTCTTCAAGGAGAACTACAAACCACTGCTCAATGAAATAAAAGAGGATACAAACAAATGGAAGATCATTCCATGCTCATGGGTTGGAAGAATCAATATCAATTCCCTATGGCCATACTGCCCAAGGGAATTTATAGATTCAATGCCAACCCCATCAAGCTACCAATGACTTTCTTCACAGAATTGGTAAAAACTACTTTAAAGTTCATGTGGCACCTAAAAAGAGCACACATCGCCAAGTCAATCCTAAGCCAAAAGAACAAAGCTGAAGGCATCATGCTACCTGACTTCAAACTATACTACAAGGCTACAGTAACCAAAACAGCATGGTACTGGTACCACAACAGAGATACAGACCAATGGAACAGAACAGAGCCCTCAGAAATAATGCCGCCTATCTACAACTATCTGATCTTTGACAAACCTGACAAAAACAAGAAATGGGGAAAGGATTCCCTATTTAATAAATGGTGCTGGGAAAACTGGCTAGCCATATGTAGAAAGCTGAAACTGGATCCCTTCCTTTCACCTGATACAAAAATTAATTCAAGATGAATTAAAGACTTACATGTTAGACCTAAAACCATAAAAACCCTAGAATAAAACCTAGGCAATACCATTCAGGACAGAGGCATAGGCAAGGACTTCATGTCTAAAACACCAAAAGCAATGGCAACAAAAGCCAAAATTGACAAATGGTATCTAATTAAACTAAAGAGCTTCTGCACAGCAAAAGAAACTACCATCAGAGTGAACAGGCAACCTACAGAATGGGAGAAAAGTTTAGCAATCTACTCATCTGACAAAGGGCTAATATCCAGAATCTACAATGAACTCAAACAAATTTAAAAGAAAAAAACAATCCCATCAAAAAGTGGGCAAAGGATATGAACAGACACTTCTCAAAAGAAGACATTTATGCACCCAAAAGACAAATGAAAAAATGTTCATTATCACTCGCCATCAGAGAAACACAAATCAAAACCATAATGAGATACCATCTCACACCAGTTAGAATGGCAATCATTAAAAAGTCAGGAAACAACAGGTGCTGGAGAGGATGTGGAGAAATAGGAACACCTTTACACTGTTGGTGGGACTGTAAACTAGTTCAACCATTTTGGGAGACAGTGTGGTGATTCCTCAAGGATCTAGAACTCGAAATACCATTTGACCCAGCCATCCTATTACTGAGTATATACCCAAAGGATTATAAAACATGCTACTATAAAGACACATGCACACGTATGTTTATTGCAACACTATTCACAATAGCAAGGACTTGGAACCAACCCAAATGTCCAACAATGATAGACTGGATTAAGAAAATGTGGCACATATACACCATGGAATACTATGCAGCCATAAAAAATATTGGTTCATGTCCTTTGTAGGGACATGGATGAAGCTGGAAACCATCATTCTCAGCAAACTATTGCAAGGACGAAAAACAAAACACCACATGTGCTCACTCATAGGTGGGAACTGAACAATGAGAACACATGGACACAGGAAGGGGAATATCACACACTGGGGCCTATTGTGGGGTTGGGGGAGGGAGGAGTGATAGCGTTAGGGGATAGACCTAATGTTAAATGACAAGTTAATTGGTGCAGCACACCAACATGGCACATGTATACATACGTAACTAACCTGCACGTTGTGCACATGTACCACAAAACTTAAAGTATAGTAAAAAAAAAAAAAGAAAGAGAAAATATTTTATAATTTTCCCAATTGTTAGTGCAGAGTAAAAATAAAACTGTTAGGATACAAGAGATTTATCTCAGTTTCTGATCAATGGGCTTTCCATAAGTAAGAATTTCTTAAAGCAATGAACATGTCATATAACCAAGAAATAGTGTAAAATATGAAAGAATTAATGCCAAGTATACCCAGATTCTAAGTAAGCCTCTGCCTTCTAACATCAATTGCTTGTGGTTACACACTAATATTAACTGTTGTTAAAAAAATTATTTACTACCCTATCAATGTCTCTTCTAAAAAGTTCTTTAATAATTTTTTTATTTAATTAATTTAATATTTACAACCATAAAAATTCGACATTATTTTTACTCATATTTTAGGGTTGAAAACAGTGATGTTCCTGGCCAAAGATAACACATTTAGGAATGGCTGATACAAGAAGTCATTTTCTGGAAGTTTGTATATCTGAAATCTCTGTCTACCCCTACCAGCCAAATGATGCCAGTAGTTGTCAAATTGTTTCACAGCAAACTAGAATTCTGATGTGTCTCAGGGACCAGTACAAGGAGGGAGAGAAAGAAGAAAACATACCTGCCCCTCTAGCTCTGGGTTTTCTACTTGAGTTTCAACCATAGCATTTCTATTATATGTATTAGGGTTACTTGTAATGGTTTGTTCAATAAAAGCACCAAATCTTAGTACTATAGCATGCTGCCACCAAACTTTAAAGCTGGAACCCTTCTTTTAAATTCATCTTTTAGTTCTCGGATGGAGGAGGTAGGAGACCAAATAATGCTTGGAGTGATACATACCACTAATACATTTCTTATTCCCACTATATTGTTCATATACATTGACCTATTAGCAGATTTTCTAAGAAAGGATGAGAAGCCCTGGGACCCAGTGACCCAGGTCAGAGGCTACCTTTACTTTAGCTGCTATGCTTCAGGAACACTCTTGCCCCAGCATCTTCACAGACATGTGTCTATTTCTCTCGAAAACCAACCTAATTATTCACAAAAAGCAATCCAATTATTCACAATACCTGAGGCATTCTCCCCAGTGTCACATCTCACTGGAACCTCTCCCAAGAGAAAAGTGATTTTTTCTCCAAATATTATACAACAATTTTCAATCGGAAATTGTATAATCAGCAATACTGTACAAAAAAAGAATAAGTGAAGTATTACTTTTCACATTAGGTTTATAAATCCCTTTTCATTTATGAATCCTAATTTTAACAGCAAAAAAGCAAACGTACTCAGAAAAAAATTATATCTGTTTAAAAGTACATGAAACACTTTCCCCAAAAAAATCTATGATATTCTCAAAGGTAGTTTGCGCATATAAATTTAATTAGTGGACTAAAGTTTTTACTTCTGGCCTTGGCTTAATGCTATAATTTTGTACCAATGGCTCTGTCTTTAAAATTTGGATATAAGTGTTCTCCATAGGGTGTTTGGGGTAAATAAATATACTGTGTTATTAATGTTTATAAAGCGTCATTAGACAAAGCCTTATGAAAAGTATTCCTTATGTAAAGGGCAGGTTGTCATAAACTTGGGAGGAGGGCTCATCGTGAAAAAGGGTGCATCGTGAAAAAGAAAGACAGCTAGGAAGAAAACTTGTATTTTCCCTGTCTAGTCTCTACCCACGCATGCATTGGACTGACTGGTCTACCCCTGTGCGGCATTTCACTAGACTCCCTAACTAGTGGCACTTGGGGGAGAAGTCAGAGATTACTAGGGATATTGTGTGCCTCCACTGAGATGCACTGGAACTTTCTGTAGTTTCTGTGCTCCAGGACTGGGGCCAAAGGGCAGGAGAAACATTGAGTGCAAAGGCAACTGATATCTTCAAGCTCCTTATTAACTGTCAGGCACTGCAAAACTGTGATTTCAAGTAACTACTCTATTATCACCAATCCCATTTTTTTTTTCAGATAACACTTTAGGTCAATGTAACGAATTATGTCCAAGATTGTACACCTGGCAAGAAGTGGGACTGAGAATTGAACCTTGGCTGGCCTAACTCCAAAGTTCTCTTGTTTTTTGAATCTGAAAACTCATATCAACTGTTTTATCACTTTATGATTAAGTTACTCTTAGTGTTTAGACTCCTTAAAGGCAAGAGAGAAGTAACCTGATTGTGATCACTTTTCTACTTAACAAATCACTTTCCTATAGTTTATCAGTAAAGTCAAATTTAGAAGAAGTATGTGTACTTAAGTTATGTAAGAAATCATCTTTCAGAATTGATACTCTGGATTTCAGTTTCAAAATGGGGGCTCAGTCCCCCAAGGCATAAAAGTGAAAAACTTTATTACTTTTCTTTTAAATTCATCTTTTAGTTCTCGGATGGAGGAGGCAGGAGAACAAATAATGCTTGGAGTGATACATACCACTAAATTATATGCATTCATGTGATTTATTGAGGATGGTTGCTCAATATTGTGTCATATACCAAAGAGATACCTTAGGCTAACAACATTGGCACTCAGAAGCTGGTCTCATAGCGTAAAAAAAGAAAAATGCACTCTTTCAGCAAGATGTTTTATTTAAAAACTTGCAAAGGCATGCAATTTTCACTTTGCATGGGGAACAGTGCAAATCAACAACATGGTTCATATATGCAGAAGTTTCAGTTAACATGATACCACACAAGTGAGGACTTTCTGGACCGAAAGAAAAAATAAGCACTGGGAATTTTTTTGTTTTTGTACACTGTCTTCACAACGCAAAGATGTAAAATAATGCAGAAAATGCCTCATAAAAATGATGCCTGAACTATTTCCCTGAAACTAGTACAATGCATTTAAACTTAGGTCAACCCTATAACATTTCAGAATATTAACAACTAAAACCCACAAAAAGCTTTCTGATCAAATTAGACAGCAATGAAATTTAAAGTGTGCCTTTATTTCCAAGCAGTAACCCAGAAATGCTGTCTTGGAAAGAATCGAAATCTTAAGGTCAATTTTGTCCTAAATCTGTCTTATTGTACCATTTTCACATATGAGTTGCTTGTGGTATTATATTTTCTACAATTCTCATTTTGTAGTTGATAAGGGATTTTGAAATGGTCACTCACTAAAAATGATTACTACTATTTCAACATATATATGTATACGTGTGTGTGTATATACATATATGCTTGTGTGTGTATGTGTGTGTGTGTATGCTGATATTGATGACTGTTCTTTTTTTCAATAAAAACCTGCAAGCTAGGGCAAACAAGATAGTCTGAATAATGCTCCACAAATAGCAGACAGGCCTTTTCCAGTACAATGGGCTAACAATGAATATAGTTTTTGTAAGGATAAATTATGAAAGACTTTGAAATAGAACAAAAAAATTACTGGGTGTATTCAACGGAAAATAAGACATCTAGCATAAGCTTCTGGGGCCCTATGCTTCTTCAGAAGAAGAGCTATTTTATAACTTTACAAGTTATAGATTACTGACAGCAGCGCATCTAACACTGGTCTAATGATGTGAAAAGTATGTATGGTGAAGAGACAAGTGATTTAGCTGCATGTACCCCTGCCCTGGTTGAAAAGGCCAGTTTTGTTTGTATCAATTTGTAAACTTACTTTAGCATTTTTTGTTTGTTTGTTTTGGGAGTTTTTTTTTTTTTAATGGAATTTCACTCTATCACCCAGGCTGGAGTGCAGTGGCATGATGTTGACTCACTGCAGCCTCCCAGGTCCAAGCAATGATCTAACCTCAGCTTCCCAAGTAGCTGAGATGACAGGCAGGCACCGCCCTGCCCAGCTAATTTTTGTATTTTTTGTAGAGATAGAGTTTCACCATGTAGGCCAGGCTAGTCTTGAACTCCTGACCTCAGGTGATCCACCCACCTAAGCCTCCCAAAGTGCTGGGATTACAGGCATGAGCCACCGTGCCTGGCCCCACATTTTAGCACTTCTGATTCAACTATATATATAATATTTCAACTTTGAAATCTCCTTTGAACTGGTTGTAACATCTTACTGGTTCCCTCATAGATGATTTAAATGAAATCTTTCATGTGTTTATTTTACATTTGTATGAGAGTCATAATTTTACTTTAAAAAATCCTTTAACAGCTCATAGGATATATAAGGTTTTAGACAATTAGAAATAAAGTATGGAATTTGATGCTCACTATCTGAATGACTTACACCAAACTATAATGTAAGTGAAGATAGTGTTTTGATAAATGCCTTTGGTTTCTGGTGTCCTCAGCAGCTGTACGATGTTCTCCTACTGATGAAAGATGTAGATAATTCATATTTGAAAATTGCTCAAGAAAAAGAACACTCTGTACTAAATAAGAACATGCAAGTGAATAATATTGAGTTTTCATTGAACTAGAAGTATTGCTTTTTGTTAATGGATATTTCTTTCCTATTCTTTTATAATGCAGGAAATATTTAGGCATGGGGTCCTAAGTTCTACCAGCATTTTTTTTTTTGCATGAGTAGAGAAAGTAGCAATCCCCCTTTTCCTTGACACTTTTTAAGTAGCTAACTGCCTCTCTACCATGCTTCCACAGCACTCTCCAAATATCTCTTACAGCACTGATTATACTGCATCGTAATTGTAATTCTTGGTCATCTATCTACTTTACCAGACTGTGAGTTCCCTGAGAAGAGAGAATAAGTCATAATCTCTATGACTTCACCTGGTGAATGAAATATATGATGAGTTGTCTGGTTAAATAGGTACCAAAATTACAATCATAAACTGTAGAATGGGCCTACAGTTTTAGCTAGTAGACTAATGAATATCAACTCCTATCAGATTCGGATATACAGAAGGTATACAATGCTTAAATATTTCGTGTTAATAAGCTAAAGGAGAAAAACAATAACAATGATAAGCCAGCATAAATATATTGTAATCTGGTCCCCATGGATATGACTTTGATATTTCTCATTATTTTAATAAACAAGCTTATAAAATCTTCTTAAAAGTATTTTTGAGACATGACCAAATTAGACTAATTACATTTGAACAGAATTTATTTTCTTTTCATCATTTTCCTCATCCATTACACAGACCCAGTGATCACATCGATCTGACAAAAAACACTTCCTGGAATACTTCACAGAAAATCTTTACATTGATGGAAAAACAGGTATTTTAAATTATTATTCTCATGCGAAGTATGTGTTAGATAAATCAGAAAGTATTTTCTTGAAAAGTTCACTTAAGTACTCTCTTCAGGGAACTACACAGACCTCTGTGCCAACTCTCCGCTGACTTGTGGAAACAAATATTTTTTGTTTTTTTCTAAGAAAAATTATAGAAATAATTGAAGTCTGCATTATGATGGGAAAGGCAAAGAACAACCTATTTGGCTGAAACCTCCTGTTTGCATACATTTTAGCAAACTAGTCAAATCTGACAGGGTCTGGCAGTAAACTATCCTAAATCATTTTTTTTCTCTTTCCTTAGATGGCTAGTTCATGGAAATGCACTAAGGTATCTATGAGGTTAATAATTTGGTGGTCATTCAGTCAATCATTCTATGTGCATTTATTCTTGTGTGCCAACCACTATTTGAGTCACTAGGGATAGAGTAGTAAATAAAACACAGTTCCTATTATCTTAGAACTTTATATGCAGCAGTATTCCACAGTTGCATCATGAGGCATGTAAGCTTTCTCCCTATATTCCCCATAGAAAAGTTCTCTTACATTTGGAGAGAGAAAGCATTCCACATGATGGCTGTATTTGGAAGCATGGGGGCAGCACTCTCACGCTTGATGTACACTAAATAACATGTCCACAGTATATTCTTTTCTTGGAGATTCTATTATGCTGAGACCACTGGCAGGGCTGAGTGTGATGAAACCAAACTATGACACAAAAAGATATGACCAATGGCATTTGTTTTTTGGCTTTTGTTTACAAAAAGCTTAAAAATAACTAAATTCAATTCTTGTCCTGATCCTAGAGAGTTGATTTTAGGCCAGCTCTCTCTATTGCTGTTGGCACGACATTACCAAGATCAAGCTTGCAGTCTGTTCTCCACCTCAGTAAACTTTAGGCAGAGTAAACTCAATATCATATTTAAGCACTGTACCCGTGGTTGTTTGCCTTCTTGCAATTTCCTGATTACAACATGGGGACAGGTAAAAGTCTGCAATTGGGCAATTTTAACTCTTGCTGGAAAACCAAATCAATAACTTTCTCTATGTGTCTTATGAAAGGCAACACACCATGTTTTACTTAAATATCATGTTTCTAACATGAATATGGAAGCTGTGATAACTTATTGTTACAGTTGGCTGATTGTGTGGGCATCTTTCCCACTTGCTTATGAGCTCCTCCAGGGTAGGAGCAGACTCTTAACCTTCTTTGTACATGTCAATGTCAAGCACAGTCCCAGCCATAGTGGAGGTCATTAGTGAACTGCTGTCATATGTCATATGGCCAAATATTAATGAGAGCCAAGAAAAAAACAATCAACGAGAACTGAGATTCTAAAACAATTTGAAGAAACTCTTTGTAGTGGTATCAATTTATTGCTACACTTTTTTTAGAAAGAAAGAAGAAGACTGATTCAAACTCTTCCGTTGTTCTATTATATCTTCCAGTAGTAAAAATGTACCTGAATATTTGTGATTCAGGGATATAATTACAAAAGTTACCTCTTTGGAGATACAGCTATTAAATTTTCATAGTTCCAAACTAATTTTAGCTGCTGTATGCACATTAGAAGTCCAGTTTAGAAGCAGCAAAATCTGTTATTTCAAAACGGGATAGTGACAATAGCTTTCCTTTTAAATCTCAGTGAAAAACATACTTATGATCTGTCTTAAAGAAAAACACCACTAAATCTTAAACCTACACTTGAAAGAAAGTAACTCATAACATCTCAGTGAACTCTCCCACAGATGAAATAACAAGTTTTGAAATTCAGCCACCATCACAGCTGAGAAGGATGTGAAAGCTGGCTCTGAAATGCAATCACCAACTCACAGCATGTAACTGAAAGTCTCCTCTCCTCCAAAACCAGAGCCCAGATCATCGGCAGAATTCCCAAACTCGTGAGTTGAGATAGTGCAGGATTAAATATGAACTTTTCTTCAAAATCTGATGGATCCAAGCTATAGTATCTCAAGCATTTTTGTCCAATTATAGTTTGAAAAGTCAAGGTGAGGCTTAAACTAAACTTATATCTAAGCATAACCAGTGCATAAGTGAAAAATTACAAGAAAACTTAAGTGCCACTTCAAAATAGACTTTAAAACAAGAAACAAAACAAAAACTCCAAAACTTTGGCAAAAATTATCTCCCTTCCTGCAACCACTTGGAAGAAAAGGGGGTAAAACCTACTTATATGATAAAATGTCATTTACTTGGAACCCATTTAAACAGACTCTTCAATCATTTGGATCATTTTTTGTCTTTTCATTATTTTTGTAGAAATATTTCTCCAATTTGAAACACATTTAACCTTCAAGAATCATGCTTCTTTGCAATAGCATCAATAGCACAAAATTTTAAGAAGTATGGTGCTATGAAAAATAGCATAGTAAGATAAATTTTTGCAGACATTTTTGGTTTTCAAAAAATTATTCCATGAAACAGAGGCTTTACCTTTGTAAACTAAGAAATAGAAGAAAACCTAATTATACAGAAAGAAAAAAGAAAAATTCATTATGCATAAAAACCCTTGGCATATATATCTGGAGCTAAATAAATCAAACATGTCTTTATTGGCCGGGCGCGGTGGCTCACGCCTGTAATCCCAGCACTTTGGGAGGCCGAGGTGGGTGGATCACGAGGTCAGGAGATCGAGACCACCCTGGCTAACAGGTGAAACCCCATCTCTACTAAAAATACAAAAAAAAAAAAAAATTAGCCGGGCGTGGTGGCGGGAGCCTGTAGTCCCAGATGCTGCGGAGGTTGAGGCAGGAGAATGGCGTGAACGTGGGAGGCGGAGCTTGCAGTGAGCAGAGATCGCGCCATGGCACTCCAGCCTGGGCGACAGAGAGAGACTCCGTCTCAAAAAAAAAAAACAAAACAAAACAAAAAAAAGTCTTTATTGTTTTGCAGGATTGAAGAGTAATCACAAACCCTCTGCAAACAGGTTAGATGACCTTAGCTCAAGCCCTTCAGTTCTCTTGCCTAATATTTAATTGCAAAAGTCTACGGCAGGGTTTAAGAAAAGACATGGCTCTTTTATCAAAAAAATGTCTGATTGTACATAAAGTCATGACATAAGATTCTGTCGGCATCTAGCCACTCAGCTGAAGTAGGCGTATGCAAGAGTCTTCTTCACCATATTTTCCTTAATTTGGTTTTTACGCTGTAGGCCCTGAGATATGGGCTGGGGCCTTGTCTCTACTCCGGGCTCTGGTGCATTTCAGCCCTTTAGGAGATGGGAGCCTGAGGCAGGTCTGCAGAAGATACTGTAGGGTCAAAATCTCTGCTTTAAGCTAGTTTTGACTTGAGGTTTTCCAAAAAGGTAGGGCATTTGCAAGAACGTGGGGCAGAAAAAAAATTAGAACTCTACCTCCGTAACTATATTTGTGACTTTTGTAGCCATGGCTAAAGGGTAAGAACCACAAAGAGTATCAAATGTGGTAAAGGTAAAAGGAACTCAGATGCTGAGATTGTTCCTACTCCACTTTTAAAGTAAAAGGCATTAGGGAACAAGGAAAGGAGTATTTTCAGGCATGATGGTTGTGTAAACAAAAATTTCAATGATCTCAGCAATTTTTTTTGTTTCAGTTGTGAGGCAAATGTTTATTATGGCAAACCTCTGTAACTATTTTCAAACATGTAACAAAAGTTTAGTTTTGAAAACTGCCTTTACGTTATGAAGGTAGTGAGACAGAATTTTTTTTTTTTTTTTGAGACGGAGTCTTGCTCTGTCACCCAGGCTGGAGTACAGTGGTGTGACCTCAGCTCACTGTTACCTTCCTCTCCAAGAATCAAGCGATTCCCAGGCCTCAGACTCCCAAGTAGCTGGGATTACTGGCGTGAGCCACCACACCATGCAAATTTTTGTATATTTAGCAGAGATGGGGTTTCACCGTTATTGGCCAGGCTGGTCTCAAACTCCTGACCTCAAGTGATCTGCCCCTCCTCAGCCCCTCAAAGTGCTGGGATTACAGGTGTGAGCCACCATGCCTGGCCAAGACAGAAAATACTAATAAGCATGATGTTTGTTCTGGTACATGTGTGTGTCTTTCTATTATTTTAACAAAGTTTTATTTTTTACGTGGGGTGGCAGAAGTAAAGATGAGGTTAGTGTGGAAAAAAAAATTTTTAAGCATATTTGATATGTCATATCATTGGTAGTAGTTTTTAAAGTCCAATGTTGACTTTATAAAAGTGTTTGTAACACTCTTTTAATGTTAAAATTATAAATTGATTATGGGTCTTTGCAAATATGAATAATCTTCATAAAAAAATAAAAACACCTTTTTCTTGCTCCAGAGCTATACCATCAAGTAGATTAAAAGAAAATTTTTCTTACCTTCAATACAGAGGCTATCTCAAAAATAGATTCACAATCTAGGTTTACTTCACTTCCAGAATTCAATTTCTCATTTTCTGCAGGATTTTAAACTGGCTGCTTTCCTGAAGACACCTTTGGTGAGGGGTCCTTTTTGATTAAGAAAGAAAAGTACATCCTATAGGGAAACAAAGGAAAATAAGAAAAATGGCACTTCACACATACAGACAAGGGAATACTTATCCTCTTTGGCACATACTTACCCCCTTTGGCTACCAGAGGCTATGGGGTTGTGCTAGGGTAAAAGTACCAAAAGATTGGGACTAAAAGAACAGCTAGAAAGATTCAAGTCAATTCTGGGGGGAGTGCAATGGTGGTTACCAGGGGCTGGGGTGGTGGTGAGGTTGGGGAGATATTGCTCAAAGGATACAAAAGTTCAGTTAGACAGCAGAAATAAGGTCAGGTGGTCTATTAAATAACATGATTACTATACTCAATAACAAGGTACTGCATTTCTAAAAACGGCTGAGAGAGTGGATTTTAAGTGTTCTCTAATTTTGCTTTCTTTCTATCAGTATGTCCTCTGCTTACAGTGCAGGAAGAGAATGGGTTTTGGAGACAAGCAATCTGTAGGATTTAAAGCCTAGTTAGGCCACTTAGCTACTGTGTATCCTTGAGTAAAGTACTGAGGCTTTTGAAAACACAAGCCACGAAGTAGAGATGGTGACATAGTAAAAACCACCTCCTACATTTGCTGTGAAGGATAAATAATAAGGTGGCTAGATGAGTGTCTGGCACTTATAGATGAACAATATAGCATTAAATGCCACACATCTAGTATAACACTTGAAGGATAATGAATACTCAATAAATGCTGCTTAGTAGTGATTCTTTAATATGTCAACTGGAAATAACTCAGTGGCTTTCATCTGACCCATTCTACAGACAAAAGATAAATGAATGCCAGGGAACGTACCTTTATGCTTAAGTACTTGACATATAAGTAATAAAAGTTTTTAAAACTTAAGCATAACATTGAGTAGTCTCTGCTGCTACAGTGATAAAAGAGGACTTTCATAACAATGTGGAGTTGAAGAAAGGATTTGTGTGAAAGAATGTGAATTCTCTGTCTAAAGAGAAAATTCTAATTTATCTGAGTAGGTTTATGTGGGTCTTTCCTGAAATCAGGAGACTACATGATCTCTCCCTATATGTCTTCCTTATGATTCTACAGTAGTTAAATCAGATTTTTAGCCAAAGACAGTGGTGTCTATAATTTTTCCATTTGGTGACATATTTACGTCTCAGAGCTCTCCTTTCCCAAACCCCCTTTCCCATTAGCTAACAGGTCAAAGTGAGCCTTACCAGGACAGGTTTGAGCAGATTGTCATTCTCACAAATATTTGGCAGAAAAACTCCAAAGAGCTGTCCAGACATAGATGATGTTGATGGTGCAGACACATTGTCCAGGTGAGTGCTAGAACCCCAGCAACAGCCCCAGTTTATGATAGATCCTCTTCTTTTAAATGTCTTCTGACCTGAATCTAAGGAAGAAGTGAACTTATTACAAAACCTAGTTTAATTCACTTAACCTTATTTCTATAACTTCCATTTTATGGCATGTTTGTTGCTATGACTAAAAGAGGAAAAAGAATGCTTGTAGATGGCTTTTGTTATTGACAATTCAACCTATAATATTTCACTAAAATATCTTATAAATGAAAGAAAAATCAACAAAGGAAGAATCAAATGTTTGGGTTCTTCTCCCATCAACTTTTGGAACATCACTGGTTTGTCTGAGTTTTGGCACTACATTTTCAAAGATGAAGAAAAAAGACTCCCTTACTGATCTTTAACAATTTAAAGCAAAAAACATTTCATAATGACACATACATGTTTCCCCATTTTAAAGATGAGACTAAGCATACAAAAAAAGTTTAAATGAGACTATAATTAGTGAGAAAAAGAAAGTGAGAAGAGAGGAGGAAGAAAGGAAGATAAAGGGGGAAGGGGATGTAGGAGGAAGAGGACAAGATGAAAAAAAGGAGGAAGAAAAAGGAAGAAGGAAGAGGAGGAAGAAGAAAGGAAAAGAAGCGAGGAGAAGGGAAAAGAGAGTTTTCTCTGTCTAGATGTTCACTAAAAATAAAGAATGCATTGTTAACTGATGTCTAATCTTACTATTGAGAACACAGACAGGAAGCTAATGTCCTATTTTCTTTTCTTTCTGAGCAGCTGCAAAGATATTCTTTCTTTTTATTTTTTAGTTCCCTACTTTAGAAAGCATGTTTAAGGCAGCATGGATGGATGCAAATATGAGTCAGACTTGCCCTTACTGATGAAGTGTATAATCTAATAGGGACAAAGAACTGATTGTGGTGGGGATAAAGCAAGTATATTAATAAATTTAATGTCATAAGTTAAAAACAAAGTACCAAAGGCATTCAGAGAAAAGTAAATCACGTCTGCTCAGGAGGAGGCAAGGGAGTGATCCTTGGAGGGTGTTTGCATTTGATTTGGATTTTGAATGAGCAATATTTCAACAGATGGAGAATCTAGCATAGTGCTTTCTATCTGGTAAGTACTCAATAACTCATTAGAAAACAATAATTAAAACTGAGGAGGGATTTAAGTAAATAAATAGTAAGTATGAACAAATTAGGCAAAAGAAAGGTCAACAGTAAGGTATGGTTTTATACCATAGTGCTGAAATGTTTTTGGTGTCATTCATGTCTAATTTTAACATGAATTCTAACAGGTTTGCACATGATATGACACACAAAAACTCTTTAAGTTTCCACTTCTAAAAGTGACTGACCTCTCTGTCCCCTGTTCTCAACACATACACACAGGTAACAACTATAAACTCTGGACAAACCAACCAAAATAAACCTTCCTGAAGGCACTAAAGAGTAACCAAAAGAAGACAGATACTAAGGCAAATTGGTCCCTGGTGCCCCGTTTAGTTCGTTTGATGAGGTAATGTTTTCCTAAATGATACTGATGCAAGTAGATGTTAGTTTGTGTCTGGGCATTGAAGAGTTAGGTATTTATTGTAGTCTTCACTGTCTGGGCTTATTTGTAGCCATTTTACTTTGGAAGGCCTTCCAGATATTAGAAAGAACTTGGGTGTCGTGATCTAAGCTGTATCTGCTTTAGGGGACACCCCAAGCACAGTAACACCATGGTTCTTGTAGACTCAGAGAGGTACCACCTTGATGGTCTTAAACAAAATCTGTGGGAATTCTTTGGATTACCAGACAGAGGCTTTTGTTAGCTTTTCTTACTTTCTGCTAATCAAACAATCTCTCTCTCTTCTGAACCACCTAATGCTGAAGGTGGAGTGACACAAGCACCCCTATGGCCACCAACACTATGACTCTCCCTGCTCTTACTGTGACTGTGCTGGGTCAACTGAAGCCCACAGAGCACTGGGTCTCACCCAAGGTCTGCTGTGACCACTTTCTGGCTACTGCTTATACTCACTCAAGGCCCTAGGGCTCTATAATCAGCTGACGGCAAAGCCAGTCAGGCCAGTGTTCTTCCCTTCAGGACAGCCAGCTCTCCCAGGCCCCATGTGGGTCCAGAGTTGCCATGTGGGTGTCAGAGACTAGAGTAAAAAACCTTAGAGGTCTGCGTGGTGTTCTATTATACTGCAGCTGAGGTGGCACTCAAAGCACAAGATGCAGTTCTTCTCACTCTCCCTTCCCCTTTCCAAAGGAAGAAAAGTTTCACCTCACAGCCACCACCACACCAGGCCATGTGGAGTACTGACAGACTACCACCAGTGTTCCCTCAAGGCCCATGGGCTCTTCAGTCAGCTTGTGGTAAATGTTGCCTGGTCTGGGACTAGCCCTTCAGGACAGTGGGCTCCCCTCTGGCCCAGGGCAGATCCAGAAATGTAATTCAAAAGTGAAGTCATGGAACAGGGACCCCATGAGCCTTCTTGGTGCTCTGCAACCCTGTGGCCATGCTAGTACCTAAGGTGCAAGCCAAAATCCGTTTTATTTTTTCTGCTGTTTTTCTCAAGCAGGAGTTTTGCCTCATAGTCAACACAGTTGGCAATGTGCTGGATCTCACCTGAAGCCAGTAAGTCTCAGAGGATCACCAAATGTCCTCAACAGAGTACCTGGGAATTGCTGCTGGTTATTCATGGCCCAAGAGCTCCTCAGTTACCAGGTGATGAATGCTGCCAAAACTTGATTCTTTCCTTCAAGGCAGTGGGTTCCCTTCTGGCCCAGGGTGTGTCTAGAAATGTCATTTGGAAGCTAGGGCCTGGAATTGGGGTCTTATGACTGACCACTTCCTGTCCTGCTGTGGCTAAGCTGATATCCAAGATGTAAGACAAAGTTCTCTGTGCTCTTCTCTCTTCCTTTCCTCAAAAGGAAGGGGTCTCTTTTGGAGCCATGAGCTGTGCAAACTAGCATTACAAGAGGAGTTGACACAGCATTGTTTAGGGTAATAACTGAGGTTCGTTTCCTCATGCCAAGAAAATCAAGGACGCAGACATGCAAGGAGTGGGTTAAAGAGCAGAAGTTTAATAGTTGAAAGAAAGAAGAGAGCTTCCTCATTCAGAGAAGGGGGTCCCAAACTGGTTTCTGGGTTGGTTTTATATATGAGCTTGAGGAAGCTGTGTCTGATTTATGTAGGGCACAGAGGATTCCTTGGATCAGGTGTGCTATTTACATAGCAGATAAAGAGACTGGCCACCACACTCTAATCTTTTATTATGCAAATGGGGTCTCTACTGGACTGGTACCATGCTGTCTGCTTTTTACTGCACATGTGGTGAAAAAGGGGAAAAGGAAACTCCATGCTGACTATTCCCAGCTTCCAGGTATCCATTTTCTATTGGCAGAGCTGCCAGCATTTACTTGTGCAAGCTTCCAGCTTGCTTATGTATGCCTGCAGCTTGATTTTTCAGGCTGCTTTTTGTTAGAAATAATTTTGGGGTTGCTATTTGTTAAAAGGAAACCTTACTGAGGACTCTTTTGTCCTCACAATCTGCCTAAATAATTTCTGTTTAGCTCCTGTATCATTTCCCCCTCAGGAGTGGTATCCCTAACTGCTGTTAGGGGGTGTTGGATGATGAGTCTTTCTGGTACTTACTGCTGAAAAGGAGTGCTGTGTAGGGAACAGCAGTTAGGGCTCCTCCTGGGGTCAATCTAAGGGTCCTCAGAAGAAAGGCGTGTCCATGGATGGTTCTGTCTGCAGCACCATTTGGAGTTTGATTGCTTCTAGATGAAAAGAGATAAATTTTACAAGAAGGTTTAGAATATAGGGTTTGAATATAAGTATTGAGATTACCATTATTATTGGAGGTACTATAGGTGATAACCATGGCAGTAGAGTTTGATATCTGTTAGCTATTCTAATGGATTATACTACTAGTTTGCCTCCACCAAATGTTGCTGTACCTTAGCAGAAACATTAATATAAAAGTAACATTCTTTGGCCGGGTGCAGCGGCTCACACCTGCAATCCCAGCACTTTGGGGGGCTGAGGCAGGCCAATCACCTGAGATCAGAAGTTCAAGACTAGCCTGGCCAACATGGTGAAACCCCGTCTCTACAATAATACAAAAATTAGCTGGGCATGATGGCAGGTACCTGTAATCCCAGCTACTTGGGAGGCTGAGGCAGGAGAATCTCTTGAACCTGGGAGGTGGAGGTTGCAATGAGCCAAGATCACGCCATTGCACTCTAGGCTGGGCAACAGAGCAAGACTCCATCTCAAAAAAAAAAAAAAGGAACATTCTTTTTAGGATAAGTGGCATTGGATTTGGGTGGCTAGAGTAACTTTAGTGTTAACTTTAGCTAAATTTTTCCAGCAACTATTAATACTTTCACAACCTCCACAAACTATCTGTGACATGCTTAAACTTTCTGATTTGTGCTAAACATCCCTCTTTGAACTACCAGTTATTTCCTTTTAGGACAATAATTTACCATAGAAGATCCTTTCTTATATAAAATCATCTTTCTTTATAACCTTTGAATAACAAGGGTGTGACATATTGACAAACCCAACAAAATGTCCTAGCAGACTTAGTGATAGTAAAACTTTTATGTTTACTTCCTGTCAGGTAACTATTATGCCTGCTATAAGGATAATAATTCAGCAAAATATTACAGTAGTTGAGACTATCCAACATTCCACTCTGGGCATGCTACAGTATATAGTCCTACTGCAAAGAGAGTGAGTATACAATTCTGCAAAGGTGGTGTAGTAGATAATTTCCATTGAAAATTTTTACTTGCCACTACATAGAATTTCTGTTTGGGGGTCTATGAAGTTATACATGTAATCCCAAGGATAATTAAAATCTTTCTGCAAATATGCATTAAAAAGAAGTTCTAATATCTGGTGGCAAATCTAAACAGAAAAGTAGAAATGACTGAAAATATTTCATGAGGTAAAGGTGGGACTGAGTGAGACGGGTAGCCCTCACTTACCTTTTATGGTTTGTAGCTTCAGATCTCCTATTTATTCACATTGATATTCAGGATGTTCCTCTGGGCTGTGAGGGGTTGCTTCCACGGCTTTCCAGGCTTTGACTCCAGTGTGATGTATCCAGGAGTTGATGCCTGTAACTTTTACCACTGAGGGGGTTGAAAGAAGAACAGTGTAGAGCCCTTCCTAGCTTGGGCTCAGGAAGAAAGAAAGAGAAGGGAGAGACTTCACCAATACCAAATCTCCAGGGTTAAATAAAGGTGGTCCTATTTCTTGGGGTTGGGCTTTGGCTAACTGTGTTACTTCCTGTTGAAAGTGAGCCATGGAGGTTACATGCTTAACTAACTCAGATATTTCCTGATCTAACAGAAAATAATTGGTAAGAAAAAGCCATCCATACAGCATCTTAAAAGGGCTCAAACCTAACTTTGAAGGGGTATTTCTTACCCACAATAAGACCATGGGAAGAAGAGTAGTGCAAGGAAAGTGAGTTTCTTGGGACGGTTTTCTGAGGTGTCTTTTGACAGTATCATTTGTCTTCTCTACCTTTCCTTAGGACTGGGGTCTCCAGGCACAACAGAGATGACACTGTATGCCTAGTGTGTTTGAGATCCACCCCCCTCTCCCCGCCAGTGACACCTGCCTTAAATGAGGGGCCATTTCCTCTTTGGAGGTACTTAAGTAGACCAAAGTGACGACTTACTTCATTAACAATTTTATTGCCTCAGAGGCCTTTTCTATATGGCATAAAGCTTCCCATGCTTTGGGTTTGAGGAGAAAAAAGCCACCTTCGCAAGTGTTAACAACCAGTTTGACTGTTCTTAATAAATTCTCTCTTGAAAATAATTTCTGGACACACTGATAAACTTTATCCCTTCCTAAGTGAAATGCTTGGTGGATTTAAGGACTTTCCATTAGCTGGAGGCTGGCAAGTTGAGTTTGCCATCCTCTGAGTGTAGCTGCCCTGAGGGCTGGAAAGTGTACGTTTGAGAAGTGATGCATTCTATTTCTGCAGGGGAGTACTGAGGTTTAATTTTTCTTATGGAGCCTTTCCAGATTAGAGGGTCTTGAAGTATATTGATGTGCTAAGGCTTCTTTGCCACTGACTTAGCTACCTGATCAGTAAACCTATTTTATTTGTCCACTTTATCTGCTCTCTTTTGATGTCCCTTTATAATGCATTACTGCTATTTCTCATGGAAGGAAAACTGAGGATAATAACCAGTTAATTTTGGTGTGGTATTTTATAGGCCACCCATTATCTGCAAGACAGTGTCTTTCCTTACAAATGACAGCATGAGCATGGAGAACTAAGAAAGCATACTTCAAATTAGTGTAAATGTTACCTACCTTTCAATTGCTTAATTCAAGTGGTCTTTTAAGATCTGTCAGTGCAGCTAATTGAGCGCTCGTGCCTGGAGAGAGAGACACATTTTCAATGATGTCATTTAGAGTGACTACTGCATAATCCTGCCATACTGATTACTTGCTCTACAAAGGAGCTCCCATTTTTGAAGAGGATCCAGTCTGGATTTTCTAGGGGAGTTTCCCTGAGATCTTCCCTGGCTGCATAGGTCTGTATTATAACTTGTTCACAGTCATGTTCATTTTCCCCACTTTCCTTGGGGAGGAAAGTGGCTGGGTTTAGGTGAGAACAAGTTTTTAACTGGATTGTGGAACCCTCTAACAGCAGAGCCTAATATTTAAGGAGCCGACTATTAGCCAAAGGCTCCCCCTAGAGGACAGTAATCCTTCCATATTATGTGAGGTGTAAACATTTAAGTCATTTCTGAGGTTAATTTGTGGCATCTAGGACCAGTAGGGCCACTGTGACAATGGCTTGGAGGTATTTGTAAATAATAGGTCCCCTAGCTGCAACTAGGGGGTTGAGAAAAATGTTAGAGTTTTTCCTGAGATGGCCCTTATGGTGGTGCTACAAGAAGTGGGAAGGCCTGGATTAGAAAGAGAGAGAGGCTGGCTCCAGTGTCCAGGAGGAGGTCTTCCTTCCTTTCTTCAATTTTCAGAATCACCTGGGGTTTCTGTGCTGTAATGGCAGTTTGAGCCACTGGAGCCACGGGTTTGAGCCCCAGAACCCATCAGTCTTGTTGGACCATCTGTGAGACTGGTTCTGAACCCAGTGACCTCCATCTCTGGGGGCAGTCTGATCTCTAGTGGTCTTTGCCACAGGCTGGACAAGATTGAGGTGGCTTTTCCTTGCTGCCTGAGCACTCCTTCTTAAAGTGCCCTGACTTGCCACATTGATAGCCACTAGCAGATGTACCTTGGGGATCCTGAATTTTGCAAGCCTGCAAAGCAGATAGATACTAGAGCCTCTGTCATTTTCTTGTGCTTCCTCTCTTTCTGCTGCTGGGCCTCCTCATGATATCTATTATAAAAGACTGAAGTGGCCACCCTCAGGAGGTTTTCCAAGGTGGTATATCCTCCTATAGCTTCCTTTCACGTTTCCTTCTAATATCAGGAGCGGCCTGTGTGATAAACTTGTCCTTTAGGATGAGCTGTCCCTCAACTGAATCAAGGGATGAGGAGGGGTGGTTTGTTAGTGGCTCTCTCAGCCTTTCCATAAAGGCCGTGTAATTCTTATCTGGCTACTGGTCTACCAAGGACAGCTTAGAGTAACTAAGAGGTTTAGCCCTAGTTCTTTGTAAGCCCTCTCATAAGCACATTAAAAAATGTTGCCTTTAATACAAAAAATTAGCTAGGCATGGTGGTGGGTGCATGTAGTCCCAGCTACTTGCGAGGCTGAGGCAGGAGAATGGTGTGAACCTGGGAGGTAGAACTTGAAGTGAGCCGAGATTGCACCACTGCACTCCAGCCTGGGCGACAGAGGGAGACTCCGTCTCAAAAATAAAAAAGTGTTGCCTTTTCCATTCTTTTGCAGAGCTACCAGAGTTTCCAATCGGCATTGTCAAGAGGGACTGTTTCCCTCCCTATTGGGAAAGGTGTTTCCATTATTTCTTTGTGTTTTGTATTAGTGTGTTTTCACACTGCTGATAAAGACATACCTGAGAGAAGGGGAAAAAGAGACGTTTAAATGGACTTATAGTTCCACATGGCTGGGGAGGCCTCAGAATCATGGCGAAAGGTGAAAGGCACTTCTTACATGGCAGTGACAAGAGAAAATGAGGAAGATGCAAAAAGAGAAACCCCTAATAAAACCATCAGATCTCATGAGACTTATTCACTACCACTGGAACAGTATGGGGGAACCGCACCCATGATTCAAATGATCTCCCACCGAGTCCCTCTCACAACACGTAGAAATTGTCGGAGTACAATTCAAGATGAGATTTGAGCCAAACCATATCATTCTGCCCCTGGCCCCTCCAAATCTCATGTCCTCACATTTCAAAACCAATCATGCCTTTCCAACAGTCCCCCAAAGTCTTAACTCATTTATGCATTAACCCAAAATTTCACAGTCCAAAATGTCAACTGAGACAAGGCAAGTCCCTTCTGCCTATGAGCCTGTAAAATCAAAAGCAAGTGAGTTACTTCCTAGATACAATGGGGTACAGGTATTGAGTAAATATAGCCATTCCAAATGGGAGAAATTGGCCAAAACAAAGAGGTTACAGGGCCCATGCAAGTCTGAAATCCAGAGAGGCAGTCAAATTTTAAAGCTCCAAAATAACCTCCTTTGTCTCCAGGTCTCAACTCCAGGTCACGCTGATGCAAGAGGTGGGTTCCCATGGTCATGGGCAGCTCCACTCTTGGGGCATTGCACAGGACAGCCTACCTCCCAGATGCTTTAACGGGCTGGCATTGAGTGTCTGTGGCTTTTCCAGACGAACAGTGCAAGCTGTCAGTGGATCTACCATTCTGGGGTCTGGAGGATGGTGGCTTCTTCTCACAGCTCCACTAGGTGGTGCCCCAGTAGGGACTCTGTATGGGACCCCACATTTCCCTTCTGTACTGCCCTAGCAGAGGTTCTCCATGATCACTCTGCCCCTGCAGCAAACTTCTGCCTGAGCATCCAGGTGTTTCCACACATCTGAAATCTAGGTGAAGCTCGCCCAGGCTGGAGTGCAGTGGCGCAATCTCTGCTTACTGCAACCTCTGCCTCCCAGGTTCATGCCATTCTCCTGCCTCAGCCTCCCGAGTAGCTTGGACTACAGGCGTCCGCCACTATGCCCAGCTAATTTTTTTGTATTTTTAGTAGAGACGGGGTTTCACTGTGTTAGCCAGGATGGTCTTAATCTCCTGACCTCATGACCCGCCTGCCTCAACCTCCCAAAGTGCTGGGATTACAGGCATGAGCCACCATGCCCAGTCAATTCTTAACTTCTGTGCACTCACAGGCTCAACACCACATGGAAGCTGCCAAGGCTTGGGGCTTGCACCCCTGAATCCATGGCCCAAGCTCTATGTTGGCCCCTTTCAGACACAGCTGGAGTGGCTGGGATGCAGGGCACCAAGTCTTTAGGCTGCACACAGCACAAGGACCCTGGGCCCCAGGCCACAAAACCATTTTCTCCTGGGCCTCTGGGCCTGTGATGGGAGCAGCTGTCATGAAGACCTCTGACATGCCCTGGAGACATTTTTCCCATTGGCTTGGGGATTAACATTTGGCTTCTCATTACTTATGCAAATTTCTGCAGCTGGCTTGAATTTCTCCTGAGAAAGCAGGTTTTTCTTTTCTATCACATTGTCAGGCTGCAAATTTTCCAAACTTTTATGCTCTGTTTTCCTTATAAAACTGAATGCCTTTATCAGCACCCAAGTCACCTCTTGAATGCTTTGCTGCTTAGAAATTTCTTCTGCCAGATACCCTAGATCATCTCTCTCAAGTTCAAAGCTCCACAAATCTCTAAGGCAGGGGCAAAATGCCACCAGTCTCTGTGCTAAAACATAATGAGAGTCACCTTTGCTCCAGTTCCCAAGTTTCTCATCTCCATCTCAGACAACCTCAGCCTGGACCTTATTGTCCATATTGCTATCAGGCTTTTGGTCACAGCCATTTAGCAAGTCTCTACAAAATTTTCAGACTTTCCCACATTTTCCTGTCTTCTTCTGAGCCCTGCAAACTGTTACCCAATTCCAAAGTCTCTTCCACATTTTTGGGTATCTTTTCAGCAACACCCACTCTACTGGTACCAATTTACTGTATTAATTTGTTTTCATCCTGCTGATAAAGACACAACTGAAACTGGGAAGAAAAAGAGGTTTAATTGGACTTACAGTTCCACATGGCTGAGGAGGCCTCAGAATTATGACAGGAGGTGAAAGGCACTTCTTACATGGTGGTGGCTAGAATAAGTGAGAAAGATGCTAAAGCGGAAACCCCTGATAGCACAATCAGATCTCATAAGACTCCTTCACTATTATGAGAATGGTATAGGCGAAACCACCCCATGATTCAAATTATCTCCCACTGGGTCCCTCCCACAACACATGAAAATTATGGGAGTACAATTCAAGATGAAATTTGGGTGGGAACACAGAGCCAAACCATATCACCTTCCCTATCTCCTTTTTTCCTTTTTGGCCTATTATAAGAGATATATTATTCATCTCCAAAATTTTCTACTGCCTACAGAGCTGCCTGTTTTTGAGTAGCAGTGAGGGTTTGGCTTAGGAGCAGCATGGCCTAAGTCCCCCTTTATTTGCCTAAGGTTCTGTAATGAGAAGGGAACTTAAAGGGGTCTCAGATCAGGGGAATTCTCAGATGGTTCCCTCAAAATTTGCTTCTCTTATTTTGGGAAATCATTCTCTATAGACCTGCCTGATATGACTGCTAAAAAAGCTGGGTTGCTTTTGCAGTGCTTGCAAAGGTCTAGAAAGAATGTCATCCCCTTGTACAAAGAAAAATGAGCTGCTTTTTTCTTCAAAGTTTTGGGGTTAAATAAGTCCCAGTGCTTTAGAATACACTTGAGAGGAGTACAGGCCAAAGATGGTCTGTTACCCATCTAGAAAGAGAACTGAGAAAAAAAGGATCCTTTCCTTGGGATGGCCCAGGGTGGAGGGGAAGACAGTGGGGGCATTCCCCCTACTGTTTTATCTCTTTGGTTCCTGGGCTCCTGGCACCTTGCTAAACATGCTACCCATGGTTGTAGGCATGATTCCCCAGCCATGGAACCACAGGAATTAAGTGATGAGTTTAGTCATGTATACCCATGCAGCCCTAGTTCTCTGTTTTTGATTACCCTGACTTCCTAGACTTGTATGATCTTCATGGATCCCTGAAAAATGGATCTCAGGAAAGACTATGTAATAGTTGAATTTGGGCATGGCCCCTTTAATGGAGGGGGTGTACCAGATTGAACTCTGTATCCTGCTATTGTGGGTCGTGCTAAAGGATTTACCCTTAGAGAATGGTTCTGGTTAACTTCTGGACTTAAAATTTGCTTACTATTTAAGTACTGTTTTAACTGTAAGCAGGATTGGTGCCTTAAAAGAACATAGGGATCAAATGGTGGTTTTCCTGCTGATGGGACAGTGTTCAGACTAAAACGGTTTCAGAGGACATTTTCCTCCTGATCTTTCATGGCATAGTTTTTCCCATTTACAGAAAGGCATAAACCCTGGAATCTGGTAGAGGGGCACAAAAAGGGAGGAGAATTGGGAAGCTAGAGTGTCTCAGCAAAGGACCAACAATGTGACTCATGGTAAGGATATTCCACTAGTTGATGCTGCTGACCTAGAAATACCGTATGTTTGCCAGAGGAAGGGTAGAAACACTCGCTGGGGGAGACCTCTGCTCCTAGAAAGTTACAAAAGTGGCATTTTCTTGAGCTATATTTGTAGTTACTATAGCATTTTCTGATCTTTCCTAACAGGACTATTTCTCTGAACTGTAAAAATTCCGATGGTATTGCATACAGAGAGTGGATAGGAGACATGATGGTGGTGGATAGGAAAGGAGAACATTTGCAATAGAAAAGCTGGAGATTCTGTTGCTGATCCGATTGAGCAGCTGGAGGCCGAGGTCAGTCCTCACAATTCTGTGAGTAACATCAGGGTTTACCCCTGGCCAGAAATCCTCAGTTGCTCCAGGACTTCTTCAAGCTCCATGAGATGGCTAGTTCCTCCATGAAGGAAAACTGGTTTGAAACATAACCAACAAGCCCAGCAACCTAAGGGCACTAGTGGATTCACTATCATGACAGCCCAACAAGCCTGTCATCTGAGCCTTGAGAAGCATGGCTCACACTAGGGGTATCTAGATGGCCATCAGACACACAGTATATGGTTTGATTTGATTTTAAAATGGAGGTTAAGGGCCAGGTGTGGTGGCTCACACCTCATCCCAGCACTTTGGTGCCAGCCTGCCTAATATGGCAAAATCCCATCTCTACTAAAGAATACAAAAATTAGCCAGGTGTGGTGGCACATGTCAGTAATTCCAGCTACTTAGGACCCTGAAAAATGAGAATCACGTAAACCTGGGAGGTGGGTTGCAGTGAAGCAAGATAATGCCACTGCACTCCAGCCTGAGTGATACAGTAAGACTCTCTCTCAAAAAAATAAAATAATAATTAAAATGGAGGCTGAGAGCCCTGAAATAAAATGACAGAGTTGAGGTCCACTCCTATACTCACTCTTTTGATAATCCTGGACAAGCCAACACAATGAAGCTGCCTCATCTGTCTGGGGTAATATACAAGGTTCATTGCTTCACATCGAGGAAATCAAGGACACAGACACAGACACAAAGAGTGAGTTTAAGAGCAGAAGTTTAATAAGTGAAACAAAGAAGAGAGCTTTCTGGTGCAGAGGAAGAAGTCCCAAATGGTTCCCAGATTCACAGTGAGATGCAGCTGGTTTATAGATGAGCTTGAGGAAGTCATGTCTGCCTTACATAGGGCACAGAGGATTGGTTAAACCAGGTGTGCCCTTTATATAGTACTTGAACAGGCTGGCCACCCAACCCTGATCTTTTATTATGCAAATTGGGTCTTTAACATCTAACAGGCTGTCACTATGTTGCCTTCTTTTATATATATATATAAAAAAGAAGTGTATATATATATATATATATACACTTTTTTTTCTTTTTATTATACTTTAAGTTCTAGGGTACATGGGGACAACATGCAGGTTTGTTACATAGGTATACATGTGCCACATTGGTGTGCTGCACCCATTAACTCCTCATTTACATTAGGTATATCTCCTAATGCTATCCCTCCCCCATTCCCCCACCCCACAACAGGCTCCAGTGTGTGATATTCCCCTTCCTGTGTCCATGTGTTCTCATTGTTCAATTCCCACCTATGAGTGAGAACATGCGCTGTTTGGTTTTTTGTCCTTGCGATAGTTTACTGAGAATGATGTTTTCCAGTTTCATCCATGTCCCTACAAAGGACATGAACTTATCACTTTTTATGGCTGCATAGTATTCCATGGTGTATATGTACCACATTTTCTTAATCCAGTCTATCGTTGTTGGACATTTGGGTTGGTCCAACTCTTTGCTATTGTGAATAGTGCCGCAATAAACATACGTGTGCATGTGTCTTTATAGCAGCATGATTTATAGTCCTTTGGGTATATACCCAGTAATGGGAAGGCTGGGTGAAATGGTATTTCTAGTTCTAGATCCCTGAGGAATTGACATACTGTCTTCCACAATGGTTGAACTGGTTTACAGTCCCACCAACAGTGTAAAAGTGTTCCTATTTCTCCACATCCTCTCCAGCACCTGTTGTTTCCTGACTTTTTAATGATCGCCATTCTAACTGGTATCTCATTGTGGTTTTGATTTGCATTTCTCTGACGGCCAGTGATGATGAGCATTTTTCACAAGTCTGTTGGCTGCATAAATGTCTTTCTTGAGAAGTGTCTGTTCACATCCTTTGCCCACTTACTGATGGGATTGTTTGGTTTTTTTGTTGTAAATTTGTTTGAATTCATTGTAGATTCTGGCTATTAGCCCTTTGTCAGATGAGTAGATTGCTAAACTTTTCTCCCATTCTGTAGATTGCCTGTTCACTCTGATGGTAGTTTCTTTTGCTATGCAGAAGCTCTTTAGTTTAATTAGATCCCATTTGTCAATTTTGGCTTTTGTTGCCATTGCTTTTGGTGTTTTAGACATGAAGTCCTTGCCTATGCCTCTGTCCTGAATGGTATTGCCTAGGTTTTCTTCCAGAGTTTTTATGGTTTTAGGTCTAACATGTAAGTCTTCAATCCATCTTGAATTAATTTTTGTATAAGGTGTAAGGAAGGGATCCAGTTTCAGCTTTCTACATATGGCTAGCCAGTTTTCCCAGCACCACTTATTAAATAGGGAATCCTTTCCCCATTGCTTGTTTTTGTCAGGTTTGTCAAAGATCAGATAGTTGTAGATGTGTGGTATTATTTCTGAGGGCTCTGTTCTGTTCCATTTGTCTAGATCTCTGTTTTGGTACTAGTACCATGCTGTTTTGGTTACTGTAGCCTTGTAGTATCACTTGAAGTCAGGTAGCATGATACCTCCAGCTTTGTTCTTTTGGCTTATGATTGACTTGGCAATGTGGGCTCTTTTTTGGTTCCATATGAACTTTAAAGTAGTTTTTTCCAATTCTGTGAAGAAAGTCATTGGTAGCTTGATGGGGATGGCATTGAATCTATAAATTACCTTGGGCAGTATGG
This sequence comes from Nomascus leucogenys, assembly GCF_006542625.1. Lineage (NCBI taxonomy): Eukaryota > Metazoa > Chordata > Mammalia > Primates > Hylobatidae > Nomascus > Nomascus leucogenys. The sequence continues at coordinate 48,085,469 of NC_044388.1, read as the reverse complement.
CCATTTTCATGATATTGATTCTTCCTATCCATAAGCATGGAATGTTCTTCCATTTGTTTGTATCCTCTTTCATTTTGTTGAGAAGTGGTTTGTAGTTCTCCTTGAAGAGGTCCTTCACATCCCTTGTAAGTTGGATTCCTAGGTATTTTATTCTCTTTGAAGCAATTGTGAATGGGAGTTCACTCATGATTTGGCTCTCTGTCTGTTATTGGTATATAAGAATGCTTGTGATTTTTGCATATTGATTTTGTATACTGAGACTTTGCTGAAGTTTCCTATCGGCTTAAGGAGATTTTGGGCTGAGACAATGGGGTTTTCTAGATATACAATCATGTCATCTGCAAACAGGGACAATTTGACTTCCTCTTTTCCTAATTGAATATCCTTTATTTCCTTCTCCTGCCTGATTGCCCTGGCCAGAACTTCCAATACTATGTTGAATAGGAGTGGTGAGAGAGGGCATCCCTGTCTTGTGCCAGTTTTCAAAGGGAATGCTTCCAGTTTTTGTCCATTCAGTATGATATTGGCTCTGGGTTTGTCATAAATAGCTCTTATTATTTTGAGATACGTCCCATCAATACCTAATTTATTGAGAGTTTTTAGCATGAGGCTCTGTTGAATTTTGTCAAAGGCCTTTTCTGCATCTATTGAGATAATCATGTGGTTTTAGTCTTTGGTTCTGTTTATATCCTGGATTACATTTATTGATTTGTGTATGTTGAACCAGCCTTGCATCCCAGGGACGAAGCCCACTTGATCATGGTGGATAAGCTTTTTGATGTGTTGCTGGATTCGGTTTGCCAATATTTTATTGAGGATTTTTGCATCGATGTTCACCAGTGACATTGGTCTCAAATTCTCTTTTTTTGTTGTGTCTCTACCAAGCTTTGGTATCAGGATTATGCTGGCCTCATAAAATGAGTTAAGGAGGATTCCCTCTTTTTCTATTGATTGGAATAGTTTCAGAAGGAATGGTACCAGCTCCTCCTTGTACCTCTGGTAGAATTCGGCTGTGAATTCCTCTGGTCTTGGAATTTTTTGGTTGGTAAGCTATTAATTATTGCCTCAATTTCAGAGCCTGTTATTGGTTTATTCAGAGATTCAACTTCTTCTTTGTTTAGACCTGGGAGGGTGTTTGTGTTGAGGAATTTATCCATTTCTTCTAGATTTTCTAGTTTATTTGTGTAGAGGTGTTTATAGTATTCTCTGATGGTAGTTTGCATTTCTGTGGGATCGGTGGTGATATCCCCTTTATCATTTTTTATTGCATCTATTTGATTCTTCTCTCTTTTCTTCTTTATTAGTCTTGCTAGCAGTCTATTAATTTTGTTGATCTTTTCAAAAAACCAGCTCCTGGATTCATTGATTTTTTGAAGGGATTTTTGTGTCTCTATTTCCTTCAGTTCTGCTCTGATCTTAGTTATTTCTAGCCTTCTGCTAGCTTTTGAATGTGTTTGCTCTTGCTTCTGTAGTTCATTTAATGGTGATGTTAAGGTGTCAATTTTAGACCTTTCCTGCTTTCTCTTGTGGGCATTAAATGCTATAAATTTCCCTCTACACACTGCTTTAACTATGTCCCAGAGATTCTGGTATGTTGTGTCTTTGTTCTCGTTGGTTTCAAAGAACATCTTTATTTCTGCCTTCATTTCGTTATGTACCCAGTAGTCATTCAGGAGCAGGTTGTACAGTTGCCATGTAGTTGAGCTGTTTTGAGTGAGTTTCTTAATCCTGAGTTCTTGTTTGATTGCACTGTCATCTGAGAGACAGTTTGTTATAATTTCTGTTCTTTTACATTTCCTGAGGAGTGCTTTACTTCCAACTATGTGGTCAGTTTTGTAATAGGTGTGGTGTGGTGCTGAAAAGAATGTATATTCTGTTGATTTGGGGTGGAGAGTTCTGTAGATGCCTATTAGGTCTGCTAGGTGCAGAGCTGAATTCAATTCCTGGATATGCTTGTTACCTGTCTCGTTGATCTGTCTAATGTTGACAGTGGGGTGTTAAAGTCTTCCATTATTATTGTGTGGGAGTCTAAGTCTCTTTGTAGGTCACTAAGGACTTGCTTTATGAATCTGGGGGCTCCTTCATTGGGTGCATATATATTTAGGATAGTTAGCTCTTCTTGTTGAATTGATCCCTTTACCATTACGTAATGGCCTTCTTTGTCTCTTTTGATCTTTGTTGGTTTAAAGTCTGTTTTATCAGAGACTAGGATTGCAACTCCTGCCTTCTTTTTGTTTTCCATTTGCTTGGTAGATCTTCCTCCATCCCTTTATTTTGAGCCTATGTGTGTCTCTGCACGTGAGATGGGTTTCCTGAATACAGCACAGTAATGGGTCTTGACTCCTTACCCAATTTGCCAGTCTGTGTCTTTTAATTGGAGCATTTAGCCCATTTACATTTAAAGTTAATATTGTTATGTGTGAATTTGATCCTGTCATTATGATGTTAGTTGGTTATTTTGCTCATTAGTTGATGCAGTTTCTTCCTAGCCTCGACGGTCTTTACAATTTGGCATGTTTTTGCAGTGGCTGGTACTGGTTGTTCCTTTCCATGTTTAGTGCTTCCTTCAGGAGCTCTTTTAGGGCAGGCCTGGTGGTGACAAAATCTCTCAGCATTTGCTTGTCCGTAAAGGATTTTATTTCTCCTTCACTTATGAAGCTTAGTTTGGCTGGATATGAAATTCTGGGTTGAAAATTCTTTTCTGTAAGATGTTGAATATTGGCCCCCACTCTTCTTCTGGCTTGTAGAGTTTCTGCTGAGAGATCAGTAAAGCTGGAATTTCACTTCTGTTCTATTTCCTATCTTAAATTGTATCCAGCCATATTACCTAATATATCCTCTCAAAGCTTCTGCAATGATATTAAATAATGACCATAAGATAGTCCAATAATCATATGTCACCATATATTGATACTCCAAAATTAAATATAATTTCCCTCTCATTAATAATTTCCCAGGAATTATAATTAAATTCAAAGATTAAAAGCTTTAAAAAATTCAACTTCTTACCTTTAAAATCCATAAAAGCTAATGTCTGAAAAATTCCTGCTGTCTTTGTGGTGCAGCATGAATCCAAAGAAATTGAAGTCTCAAATCCCAACTTACATTCTAAACTTATTCTCTCCAACTTCTCATTCTATTCAGTTTCAGTTAGATGAATTTTCTCCATGTCTGCATTCTTTCAGCAGCCACAGCCTGACTCTTCCTCAGGAGTGGCTGCAGTTTCTTCAGGACCTCAGAAATTGTGTTTGTTCACTCCTAAGTCAACTCAGGAGCCTCATTTTTAAGGATCCAATGCATTACTAGAACATACAAAACCGAACATCATGTTTTCCACATCCACACGTTTTAGAAAATAAAGCAATCCCATTAGCTACTAATGTTATCCTAAACATAATTATGTTCTATAACCTAGTATATACTGTTTTCAAAGGTCATTATAGAAACTCAAATGTACCTGAAAAAGAAATATTAGTTTCAACTTTACTAAATAGCTGATCAACTCATCCCTTTATAATAAAAACCCTCAATGAACTAGGCATCATACCTCAAAATATTAAGAGCCATCTCTGACAGACCTGCAGCTGACATCATACTGAAGAGACAAATTTAGAAACATTCCCTCTTAGAACTGGAATAAGACAAGGATGTCCACTTACACCACTCCTATTCAACGTAGTACTGGAAATCCTAACCGCAGCAATCAGCCAAGAGAAAGAAATAAAAGGCATCCAAATAGAAAAAGAAGTCAAACTATCTCTCTTCACTGAAAATATAATTCTATACATAGAAAACCCAAAGGATTCCTCCAAAAGACTCCTAGGTTTGACAAATGATGTGGTGAAGTTTCAGGATACAAAATCTACATATAAAAATCAGTATTTCTCCATACACCATCAATATTCAAGCTGAGAACCAAATCAAGAATGCAATCCCACTTATAGCCAAAATGAACACTAAAACAAACAAAAACCTAGGAATACATCTGCCCAAGGAGGTAAAAGATCTCTAGAGGAGAGGCTTGTCTGGGGTATATCAGCATTAGCCTAAAAATCCATTAGAGTTGTACAGAAAACTTCATAGCAGCATTATGCATAATTGCTAAAAAACTGAAACAATTTTTTTTTTATTATTATACTTTAGGTTTTAGGGTACACGTGCACAATGTGCAGGTTTGTTACATATGTATCCATGTGCCATGTTGGTTTGCTGCACCCATTAACTCGTCATTTAGCTTTAGGTATATCTCCTAATGCTGTCCCTCCCCCCTCCCCCCACCCCATAAAAGTCCCCAGAGTATGACGTTCCCCTTCCTGTGTCCATGAGTTCTCATTGTTCAATTCCCACCGATGAGTCAGAACATGCGCTGTTTGGTTTTTTGTCCTTGCGATAGTTTACTTAGAATGATGTTTTCCAGTTTCATCCACGTCCCTACAAAGGACACGAACTCATCACTTTTTATGGCTGCATAGTATTCCATGGTGTATATGTGCCACATTTTCTTAATCCAGTCTATCGTTGTTGGACATTTGGGTTGGTTCCAACTCTTTGCTATTGTGAATAGTGCCGCAATAAACATATGTGTGCATGTGTCTTTATAGCAGCATGATTTATAGTCCTTTGGGTATATACCCAGTAATGGGATGGCTGGGTCAAATGGTATTTCTAGTTTGAGATCCCTGAGGAATCGCCACACTGACTTCCACAATGGTTGAACTAGTTTACAATCCCACCAACAGTGTAAAAGTGTTCCTATTTCTCCACATCCTCTCCAGCACCTGTTGTTTCCTGACTTTTTAATGATGGCCATTCTAACTGGTGTGAGATGGTATCTCATTGTGGTTTTGATTTGCATTTCTCTGATGGCCAGTGATGATGAGCATTTTTTCATGTGTTTTTTGGCTGCATAAATGTCTTCTTTTGAGAAGTGTCTGTTCATGTCCTTTGCCCACTTTTTGATGGGGTTGTTTGTTTTTTTCTCGTAAATTTGTTTGAGTTCATTGTAGATTCTGGATATTAGCCCTTTGTCAGATGAGTAGGTTGCAAAAATTTTCTCCCATTCTGTAGGTTGCCTGTTCACTCTGATGGTAGTTTCTTTTGCTGTGCAGAAGCTCTTTAGTTTAATTAGATCCCACTTGTCAATTTTTGACTGTGTTGCCATTGCTTTTGGTGTTTTAGACATGAAGTCTTTGCCCATGCCTATGTGCTGAATGCTATTGCCTAGGTTTTCTTCTAGGGTTTTTATGGTTTTAGGTCTAACATGTAAGTCTTTAATCCATCTTGAATTAATTTTTGCATAAGGTGTAAGGAAGGGATCCAGTTTCAGCTTTCTACATATGGCTAGCCAGTTTTCCCAGTACCATTTTTTAAATAGGGAATCCTTTCCCCATTTCTTGTTTCTGTCAGGTTTGTCAAAGATCAGATAGTTGTAGATATGCGGCATTATTTCTGAGGGCTCTGTTCTGTTCCATTGATCTATGTCTCTGTTGTGGTACCAGTACCATGCTGTTTTGGTTACTGTAGCCTTGTAGTATAGTTTGAAGTCAGGTAGCGTGATGCCTCCAGCTTTGTTCTTTTGGCTTAGGATTGACTTGGTGATGCGGGCTCTTTTTTGGTTCCATATGAACTTTAAAGTAGTTTTCTCCAATTCTGTGAAGAAAGTCATTGGTAGTTTGATGGGGATGGCATTGAATGTATAAATTCCCTTGGGCAGTATGGCCATTTTCATGATATTGATTCTTCCAACCCATGAGCATGGAATGTTCTTCCATTTGTTTCTATCCTCTTTTATTTCATTGAGCAGTGGTTTGTAGTTCTCCTTGAAGAGGTCCTTCACATCCCTTGTAAGTTGGATTCCTAGGTATTTTATTCTCTTTGAAGCAATTGTGAATGGGAGTTCACTCATGATTTGGCTCTCTGTCTGTGATTGCTGTACAAGAATGCTTGTGATTTTTGTACATTGATTTTGTATCCGGAGACTTTGCTGAAGTTGCTAATCAGCTTAAGGAGATTTTTGGGCTGAGGCAATGGGGTTTTCTAGATATACAATCATGTCATCTGCAAACAGAGAAAATTTGACTTCCTCTTTTCCTAATTGAATACCCTTTATTTCCTTCTCCTGCCTGATTGCCCTGGCCAGAACTTCCAATACTATGTTGAATAGGAGTGGTGAGAGAGGGCATCCCTGTCTTGTGCCAGTTTTCAAAGGCAATGCTTCCAGTTTTTGCCATTCAGTATGATATTGGCTGTCAGTTTGTCATAGATACTCCTTTTATTTTGAGATACGTCCCATCAATATCTAATTTATTGAGAGTTTTTAGCATGAAGGGTTGTTGAATTTTTTCAAAGGCCTTTTCTGCATCTATTGAGATAATCATGTGGTTTTTGTCTTTGGTTCTGTTTATATGCTGGATTAGATTTATTGATTTGCGTGTGTTGAACCAGCCTTGCATCCCAGGAATGAAGCCTACTTGATCATGGTGTATAAGCTTTTTGATGTGCTGCTGGATTCGGTTTGCCAGTATTTTATTGAGGATTTTTGCATCAATGTTCATCAAGGATATTGGTCTAAAATTGTCTTTTCCTATTGTGTCTGTGCCAGTCTTTGGTATCAGGATGATGCTGGCCTCATAAAATGTGTTAGGGAGGATTCCCTCTTTTTCTATCGATTGGAATAGTTTCAGAAAGCATGGTACCAGTTCCTCCTTGTACCTTTGGTAGAATTTGGCTGTGAATCCATCAGGTCCTGGACTCTTTTTAGTTGGTAAGCTATTGATTGTTGCCACAATTTCAGATCCTGTTATTGATCTATTCAGAGATTCAACTTCTTCCTGGTTTAGTCTTGGGAGGGTGTATTTGTCGAGGAATTTATCCATTTCTTCTAGATTTTCTAGTTTATTTGCATAGAGGTGTTTGTAGTATTCTCTGAGGGTAGATTGTATTTCTGTGGGATCGGTGGTGATATCCTCTTTTTCATTTTTTATTGCATCTATTTGATTCTTCTCTCTTTTCTTCTTTATTAGTTTTACTAGCAGTCTATCAATTTTGTCAATTTTTCAAAAAACCAGCTCCTGGATTCATTAATTTTTTGAAGGGTTTTTTATGTCTCTATTTCCTTCAGTTCTGCTCTGATTTTAGTTATTTCTAACCTTCTGCTAGGTTTTGAATGTGTTTGCTCTTGCTTTTCTAGTTCTTTTAATTGTGATGTTAGGGTGTCAATTTTGGATCTTTCCTGCTTTCTCTTGTGGGCATTTAGTGCTATAAATTTCCCTCTACACACTACTTTCATTGTGTCCCAGAGATTCTGGTATGTTGTGTCTTTGTTCTCGTTGGTTTCAAAGAATATCTTTATTTCTGCCTTCATTTCATTATGTACTCAGTAGTCATTCAGGAGCAGGTTGCTCAGTTTCCATGTAGTTGAGCGGTTTTGAGTGAGTTTCTTAATCCTGAGTTCTAGTTTGATTGCACTGTGGTCTGAGAGACAGTTTGTTATAATTTCTGTTCTTTTACATTTGCTGAGGAGAGCTTTACTTCCAACTATGTGGTCAATTTTGGAATAGGTGTCGTGTGGTGCTGAAAAAATGTATATTCTGTTGATTTGGGGTGGAGAGTTCTGTAGGTGTCTATTAGGTCCACTTTGTGCAGAGCTGAGTTCAATTTCTGGATATCCTTGTTAACTTTCTGTCTCATTGATCTGTCTAATGTTGACAGTGGGGTGTTAAAATCTCCCATTATTATTGTGTGGGAGTTTAAGTCCCTTTGTAGGTCACTCAGGACTTGCTTTATGAATCTGGTTGCTCCCATGTTGGGTGCATATATATTTAGGATAGTTAGCTCTTCTTGTTGAATTGATCCCTTTACCATTATGTAATGGCCTTGTCTCTTTTGATCTTTGTTGGTTTAAAGTCTATTTTATCAGAGACTAGGATTGCAACCCCTGCCTTTTTTTGTTTTCCATTTGCTTGATAGATCTTCCTCCCTCCCTTTATTTTGAGTCTATGTGTGTCCCTGCACGTGAGGTGGGTTTCCTGAATAAAGCACACTGATGGGTCTTGACTCCTTATCCAGTTTGCCAGTCTGTGTCTTTTAATTGGAGCATTTAGCCCATTTACATTTAAAATTAATATTATTATGTGTGAATTTGATCCTGTCATTATGATGTTAGTTGGTTATTTTGCTCGTTTCTTCCTAGTTGATGCAGTTTCTTCCTAGCCTCAATGGTCTTTACAATTTGGCATGTTTTTGCAGTGGCTGGTACCGGTTTTTCCTTTCCATGTTTAGTGCTTCCTTCAGGAGCTCTTTTAGGGCAGGCCTGGTGGTGACAAAATCACTCAGCATTTGCTTGTCTGTAAAGTATTTTATTTCTCCTTCACTTATGAAGCTTAGTTTGGCTGGATATGAAATTCTGGGTTGAAAATTCTTTTCTTTAAGAATGTTTAATATCGGCCCCCACTCTCTTCTGGCTTGTAGAGTTTCTGCTGAGAGATCAGCTTTTAGTCTGATCAGCTTCCCTTTGTGGGTAACCCGACCTTTCTCTCTGGCCACCCTTAACATTTTTTTCCTTCATTTCAACTTTGGTGAATCTGATAATTATGTGTCTTGGAGTTGCTCTTCTCGAGGATTATCTTTGTGGCATTCTCTGTATTTCCTGAATCTGAATGTTGGCCTGCCTTGCTTAGATTGGGGAAGTTCTCCTGGATAATATCTTGCAGAGTGTTTTCCAACTTGGTTCCATTCTCCCCATCATTTTCAGGTACACCAATCAGATGTAGGTTTGGTCTTTTCACATAGTCCCAAATTTCTTGGAGGCTTTGTTTGTTTCTTTTTATTCTTTTTTCTCTAAACTTCCCTTCTCACTTCGTTTCATTCATTTCATCTTCCATCACTGATACCCTTTCTTCCAGTTGATCACATCGGCTACTGAGGCTTCTGCAATCTTCATGTAGTTCTTGAAACTTGGCTTTCAGCTCCATCAGCTCCTTTAAGCCCTTCTCTTCATTGGTTATTCTAGTTATCCATTCGTCTAATTTTTTTTCAAAGTTTTTGACTTCTTTGCTATTGTTTTGAATTTCCTCCCATAGCTTGGAATAGTTTGATCGTCTGAAGCCTTCTTCTCTCAACTTGTCAAAGTCATTCTCCATCCAGCTTTGTTCCATTGCTGGTGAGGAACTGTGTTCCTTTGGAGGAGGAGAGGTGCTCTGCTCTTTAGAGTTTCCAGTTTTTCTGCTCTGTTTTTTCCCCATCTTTGTGGTTTTATGTACTTTTGGTCTTTGATGATGGTGATGTACAGATGGGTTTTTGGTGTGGATGTCCTTTCTGTTTGTTAGTTTTCCTTCTACCAGACAGGACCCTCAGCTGCAGGTCTGTTGGAGTTTGCTAGATGTCCACTCCAGACCCTGTTTGGCTGAGTGTCAGCAGCGGTGGCTCAAACGGAAATGCAGAAATCACCCGTCTTTTGTGTCACTCATGCTGGGAGCTGTAGACTGGAGCTGTTCCTATTCGGCCATTTTGGCTCCACCAAAAACTGAAACAATTTAATGCCCATCAACTGATGCATAAATGAATAAAATGTGGTATATATCCAAAACATATTCAGCTATAAAAAGGAATGAATATTGCTATGTGATACAATATAGATGAATCTTGAAAACACTGTGCTAATTGAAAGAAGCCAGTCACAAAATGCTACATATAACATGATTCAATTGAAATGAACTATCCAGACTATTTAAATTTGTAGATGCAAAAAGTAGATTTCTAGTCATTAGGAGATGAGAGAAGGGAAGAATTGAGACTCACTGCTAATTGGTACAGGGTTTTTTTTTGGGGGGGTGGCAGAAATACTCTAGGGTGAGACAATAGTGATGGTTGCACTACATAGATAATATTCTGGAAATCACTGAATTCTATGCTTTTAAACAGTGAATGTTATGTTATATAGATTATGCCACATTAAAAAAAGCAATTACATTGAGAGAAACCCATCATAAGAGATTAAATTTGACCCTGTGGGATTTATCATAACTATGGGACCAGAGTGAGTTAAAGGCTCGGATTCACTTATCTTCTTTCCCAATTATTGTCATCTGAGATATTCCTGGCCTTTTAATCTCTAAAATTTGCAATTAAATCACCCCCCACCCCACCCACTGGGCATCAGGTCCTACCTGAGAAGTTCTTCCCGTTCAGTATTTTCTCAGCCTTTTAGTCTCAATCTCCCCACTGAGTACCCTTCTAATGCTATACTAAGTGTGGACTCCGTCTGGCCAGATAGCTAACACTGTATCCCAGGAACTGGTAGTTTTGGTCCTGAGCCACAGTGGCTGCTGTCACTCACTACAGAATTGTTTGGACCTGTGAAACCTGCCTCCCAGTGAAGATCCTCCTGCCCCTCAGTCCCTAGAAGTGTTCCAGCTGGACAATCACCTTCAGCAATTTCCTTAAATAAAGCTGTTTCTGTTGAATTGCACCCCTAGCACCCTCACAGAAAAAAGTTCCCTCATGATTACTCCCCAAGAAATGACATTTCCTCTGGTTTCGGATGCTACCAGCTCTGAACATTTCTGTATGCCATGTCTTTTATGCTATATGCCTCAAGTGTTTTCATTTTCCCCTCTAGTAGTTTCAAGAAGACTTAGCTGATTAACCTATCTCAGAGGTTTCTTTTCTTCTGTCAAGTAGGATCATAATGTTGGTAGGATCCAAGTTCTTTCTTTTTACCTTGACATTGCTCTCAGGCCCAGACATTTTACTAGTGTATTTTTTTAAATTGTGGTTATAGAGTTTTTCCATGGTGAGATATATGAAAACATTAGGTTCTGGGTCTGCCAAAAATATCTGCTGTTTAAACACATTTTGTGTACATTCAAGCTCCTAGGAAGATTATCCATCCCAGAAGATACCCTTCCATCACTCAACATCTATAATGGGCTCAGTACATATTATAGTTCTTCTGCCCCTCCAATATAACTCATCTTTTCTGTGCTTTACCTTGAGTCCTAACCAAAAATTTCTTGGGGATGTTTCTTCAAGGAACAGCATATAATACTGTTAATACAGCATATAATACTTAAGTCACCTCCTATGTTTTGAGTTTTTCTCTGCTCTGCCCCACCTTTACCCCTCAAATTTGTCCTAACATTCTGGAACCAAGTCATACAGTTGTCCCAATGTATGCTTGGAGAATTGGTTTCTCCTAACACTTATGAGAGAGTCTGCAGCATTTGGGCACACCCTCTCAGGGGTCACTCTAGTCTATGAGATCCTGCCTTGCTTCCTCTCTAAATTTTGTCAGGCTCCAGTCATTCTTTCTGATATAGCAACAGTGAAAGCACAACCCCTTTTCTGAAACCTTCTGAGAACAGGTAGACCATCTACATCTATCTGTCCTTACAGTTCTTGCTTCCCCTTCACATCTGTTGATCTTAACCAGTAAAACCTCAAACTTTCTCATAAGGAAATCCTTTGCTTCCTTCAGTTAAATATTCCTAAATGTCTTTATTCTGTTATTCTCGATATTCTGTTGCACTTGTTCTTGTAGTAAGGTTGAAGCATACTCTTCAAACTAATCTCTGGTTTCCTCAGCAAAGATGATTCTTGAGATGTAGTCCTCCAGGCACAGGCTTTCTAGACTTTGGTGTGGTAATGGCTTCATTGAGGTGTTTTTCTACTTCAACCCAAAAAGGGACCATTTTTAATAATAATTCTCATGTCTTTTTGCATGATTGTTAATAAAATTCTACCACCCTTCTGTGGGCAAGGGTGCATTGTAGGTCTCAGAATGGTCTAATACTAAGATCACAGTTGACTTTGATTAACAAATCCATGGCCAACGTGAAACTACAGAGTGGGGAGTGGCTTTTAAAAGCCTATGTGGAAGCCATGTATATCCATGAATTAGCCCATCTTTAGGTCATTAATTCAGCCAAAAATAGTGCAAAAAGTGAGTGCCAGCCTACATCTGCACATATAACATAAAGCTCACTTACACTCTAGTTCTTTATAAATAAAATTTAGCTGCACTAAATTCCCAGCCTGCAGCCCTGGTTGATAAAGCAGATTGTAAAAGCTGTGGTCGATAATTACCTTGACACCTCCCATCATGATGCTCCTGTACTTATAAGTGAATCTTTTCCTCAGCTGTACTGTTTATGGAGGCCCTAAATGCCCATCATCTACTGATGCTCTATGTTCTTCAAAATAAAACTGTAGCAATTCATATTCTAAATCCAGCCCACACTGGATGCCATGACCTGCCCACCTTTAGCTTAAGACCAGCAGCTGTTTGACACTGGCTGCATAAAAACCTGCAGGAAAAGTGGCCATAAATTAAGAGACTCATCAATGTCAAATAGCACATTGCCTAATGCTGAAAGATGTTTTCCAGGGAAAAGAGATAATAGGGAAAACAAAACAAAAAACAATCACCACAGTTACACGGCCCTAGATAGGCCACTGCTAACTTCTAAGGACAGGAACACTTGTGGCACTGCCCTACAAAAACTTCAGTCTCTGAATATTATTTTTCTTTTGATACATGAACAGAAACATTATCTGTAACTTCCTACATAAACTCTGAAGCCTTTCAAACCTTAAGCAAATATAAAGCTCTCATGTAAAATAATCTTAACAGTTTCCATAATATACATGAGGCCAGGCACAATAAATCATGCCTTTAATCCTAGCACTTTGGGAGGCTGAAGTGGGAGGATAGCTTGAGCCCAGGAGTTCAAGACCAGCCTGGGCAATGTGGCAAAACCTCATCTCTATTTATTTAATCTAAATTATAAGTTAAAAAAATACATGAAAATTTTAAACTCTAAAGTAAATTATACAAACATGGTAATAACAATTGCTTTTGAGTGATGGAGTAATTTTAATTTCTATTTTCAATCTCCAAAATTTTTCCATAAAATTACAATTATTTATACAACCAAATAACTGCCTACCAGGCAACTGTATGTCAAGGAAAAGCCACACTTCCTCCCCTTTCCTCCAGAAGTCAAAACATGGCTATAATTATGACACACTTTCTAAACACTGCTGCAGCTTCCTTACACTGAAGTGAGTCTGAATCTCACAGTGGCATCACCCCTAACCTAGGGGCCTCCATTTATCCCATGAATTTATGAGACTTAATAAATTCCCTAAAATTAACAACAGAACAAGAAACAACAACAAAGTGGCCAAACATTAGGTTTTTATCTTCATATATCAGACAGCCCTTATGAGTCAGAAAAGCCTTTCCCATTTTCCAATGAGAGTTGTAGCTAACATGTCGCAGCTGCAAAAAGCTCACCATTTCAGCTTTCTACATATGGCTAGCCAGTTTTCCCAGCACCATTTATTAAATAGGGAATCCTTTCCCCATTTCCTTACACCTTATACAAAAATTAATTCAAGATGGATTAAAGACTTAAATGTTAGACCTAAAACCATTAAAATCCTACAAGAAAACCTAGGCAATACCATTCAGGACATAGGCATGGGCAAGGACTTCATGTCTAAAACACCAAAAGCAATGGCAACAAAAGCCAAAATTGACAAATGGGATCTAATTAAACTAAAGAGCTTCTGCACAGCAAAAGAAACTACCATCAGAGTGAACAGGCAACCTACAGAATGGGAGAAAATTTTCACAACCTACTCATCTGACAAAGGGCTAATATCCAGAATCTACAATGAACTCAAACAAATTTACAACAAAAAAACAAACAACCCCATCAAAAAGTGGGCAAAGGACATGAACAGACACTTCTCAAAAGAAGACATTTATGCAGCCAAAAAACACATGAAGAAATGCTCATCATCACTGGCCATCAGAGAAATGCAAATCAAAACCACAGTGAGATACCATCTCACACCAGTTAGAATGGCCATCATTAAAAAGTCAGGAAACAACAGGTGCTGGACAGGATGTGGAGAAATAGGAACACTTTTACACTGTTGTGGGACTGTAAACTAGTTCAACCATTGTGGAAGTCAGTGTGGCGATTCCTCAGGGATCTAGAACTAGAAATACCATTTGACCCAGCCATCCCATTACTGGGTATATACCCAAAGGACTATAAATCATGCTGCTATAAAGACACATGCACACGTATGTTTATTGCGGCACTATTCACAATAGCAAAGAGTTGGAACCAACCCAAATGTCCAACAACGATAGACTGGATTAAGAAAATGTGGCACATATACACCATGGAATACTATGCAGCCATAAAAAATGATGAGTTCGTGTCCTTTGTAGGGACATGGATGAAACTGGAAAACATCATTCTCAGTAAACTATCACAAGGACAAAAAACCAAACACCGCATGTTCTCACTCATAGGTGGGAATTGAACAATGAGAACTCATGGACACAGGAAGGGGAACATCACATTCCAGGGACTGTTGTGGGGTGGGGGGAGGGGGGAGGGACAGCATTAGGAGATATACCTAATGCTAAATGATGAGTTAATGGGTGCAGGAAATCAACATGGCACATAGATACATATGTAACAAACCTGCACATTGTGCACATGTACCCTAAAACCTAAAGTATAATAAATAAATAAATAAATAAAAAAGCCCACCGTTAATGGCTCCATAAATTTCCAAGATGGGGATGAGATTTTTCAATTTAACCTTTCTCATCCCTCTTTGCAGATGACATAAACTTATATTTAGAAAAACCAAAGAACTTCACCAAAAAGAACCCTCTAAGAGCTGAGAGCAAATTCAGTAAAGTTACAGGATACAGCAAAATTAACATAAAAAACAAAAAAATCAGTAGCATTTCTATACACCAATAATGGTCAAACTGAAAACCAGTCAATAACTCAATCCTCTTTGTAATAGAAACAAAACATAAAATTCAGAGGACTATATTTAACGAAGGAGGTGAGAGATCTCTACAAGAAAACACTGTAAAACATTGATGAAAGGAATTATATATGATACAAAGAAATGGAAAAGAAACAATCACAGCACAGAAAAAGAAACAATCAATAGATGGAAGATACAGCCTGTTGAATGGAAGAAAATATTTAAAAACTATTCATCAAATAAGGGACTAATATCCAGAATATACAAGGAACTCAACAATTTTTTAAAAATCCTATTTAAAAGTGGGCTAAGGGCATTAATAAATAATTATCAAAAGAAAACATACTAATGACCAATAGTTACATAAAAAACGCTCAACATCACTAATCATCAGGGAAATGCAAATTGAAACCACAATGAGACATCATCTTATCCCAGCTAAAATGATTAGAAAGACAAAACAAACAAGAACAACAACAAACAAAAACAGATACTGGCAAGGATGCGGAAAAAGGGAATGCTTATACACTGTTTGTGGGAATGTAAATTAGTACAACTACTATGAAAAATAGCATAAACATTTCTTTAAAAGCTATAAGTAGAACTATCATACAATCTAGCAATGCCACTATGGGGTATTTATCCATAAGAGAAGAAAACAGTATATCAAAGAGATACCAGCACTCAATTGTTTATAGCACTCCACAACAGCAAAGCTACGAAATCAACAGAAGTGTCAATAAAACATAGATAAAGAAAATGTGGTATATATGCACAATGGATTATTATTCAGTAATTGAAAAAATAAGATGTCATTTACAATGACATGGATGTACCTGGAGGTTACCATGCTAAGTGAAACATGCCAGGCAGAGAAAGACAAATCTTGTATGTTCTCACTCATTTGG
The DNA here is from genome assembly GCF_006542625.1 of Nomascus leucogenys. NCBI lineage: Eukaryota > Metazoa > Chordata > Mammalia > Primates > Hylobatidae > Nomascus > Nomascus leucogenys. The sequence continues at coordinate 48,069,753 of NC_044388.1, read as the reverse complement.
AGGAGCTAAAAAAGTTGATCTCATGAAGACAGAGAATGATAACTACCTGAGGCTGGGAAGATGTGAGGGTAGAAGGGAGGATGAAGAGAGGCTGGCTAATGGATACAAACACAGTTAGAAGAAATAAATTCTACTGTTTGATAGCAGAGTTGGGTGACTACAGATAGCACAGTGTATTTCAAAGTAGCTAGAAGACTTGAAATGGTACCAACATAAAAAAATGACAAATACTCAAGTTGATGGATACCTCAAATACTCCTTGCTTTATTACACATTCTATGCATGTAACAATCACATGTACCTGATAAATATGTAAAATGTTACGAATAAATAAAACAAAAAAGCATTATCAGTACAAGTAAATGAAATCTGAGCAGGTCAGACATTAAAGAGGTGTTTACTGCATGGTGAGGTATGTACATTTTAAACTTTAAGGAATATTTTCCTGAACCAACTCAACTCCTTGCATGATAAAAAGAAAAATGAAACATGCTGAGGTATATAAGTACACCTTCTCCATCCCTCAAACCCCTGCTGACAATGTTCACAAATGTATGCATTTAAACAAAACATGAAGGACTTCCATGTGCTGGGCAGCTGTAGCAAAGCATAATTTTGGTGCCCATCCCTGAAGGCTTTGCATCCTACTTTGCGGTGATGCTGCTGTTGCCTGTCAGGCCAGGGAATAGGTGGGGCCCAAGGCACTCTCTTGCTTCCTAAACAGGTTCCACCACCATTGCGGTGGGACTGAGGTACATTCAAGCCACACATCCCATGCCTGCCAGTTCGTCCCAAGACTGCCTGCCTTCTCATTCTCACAGGAAGTTGAGATATGTGGCACATTTGCTGTTGCCACACCTGAGTGTTTTGTTGGTGGCCTGGAAGCTGTTTACCCCTTCTGATCACAGCAGGTGCTACAGCCTGAGTGGCCAGGGGACAAAACTACTGACCTTATCCCAGTTCCCCAGGACTCAACACAATCACTCAGGTGCATGAAGATGAGATGTGTGATGTGACCTCCAGCAGGGGAGGAATTCCCACTGACAGAACACAGAGAAGACTGTGGTGTGAAATGTATGCTGTGGCATAGGAGCTGGGCCCCTTTCATCATGAGACTAGTCCTAAGAGGGTGTGGCCTCATAGCTACAATTTCTGGAACTGTTCAGCAATCTGAATGTAGACTCTTTGGGACCAGTCTAAGCATTCTGGCATGCTGGCAGCAGCTAGCGCTTGGAGGGAGAACTTTCAGGTCAGGGGTGTGGGAGTTAGGTGGATCCCACAGCCACCTACTATGCTGAACACTCTGGGCCACGCCCTTCTTCCTCTCAGTAGGCTCTGTGGTGGAGAGACACCTCTATTCCTCCCTGAAGAGTTGCTCCAGCAGCCTGGGAGCTATGCCTAGATTGCTGCAAAGGTTGGTACTTATGCCTGCCTTGAAGAGCCTGCTCACTGACATACCAACCCAGCCATGACCAGCATTGCCCACTCTAGTCACCTTGGTAGCAAAGAAGTGGACAGGGATCCCCAGGAGCGCCACAGCCCTGCCCATCACTGAGATACCCTGGCACTTCTCCTGGTTTTAAACGGCCAAGTAAAAATCTCACTGCCACCACTGAAGCTGCCTCTTTCTTGCAAGTACAACCTACTGACTTTGATGCCAATCTGCAAAAATGATTACAGCTTATGCTGACACATCTGTGCAGCATTCAGCTAGCTCTTACAAGTGCCACCTACTGGTCTATAGGATGGACGGCAGAATTCAAAATAATTCCTGCTGACAGAAGTTCACACTGCTGTAAAAAATGATGAGCCTCCTACCCATCTGTGCAGAAGACAGCAAGCCTACTCACATGCACAGTACACCACTACTGCATGCTACAAACAACTGGCATTTGAGAACACCACTACACAAAGGCTATCTACTACCAAGGAATTCAAACAAAGCTTTGCCCTCTAATAGCATAAAGAAGCAAAGCCAAAAAAAATGCTACTCAACATATGAAATAGACCCTTGAGGGGGTAAAATCCCCATATGAACAGAAGTAAATTCAAAAATAATAAATGACAGCTTCTCCAGATGAAAAAAAATCAGAATAAGAACCCTGGCATCATGAAAAACAGAGTGTTGCAGCACCCATAAGGATCACACTAGTGGTCTGGAAATGGGTCCTAAGCAAAATAAAAATTCTGAAAGGACAAATTCCACCAATTCCACAAATGGCAAACTATGGCTTGTAAGAAAGCCCAATGAGATCCAAGAGAGTTGAAAACCACCACAAAGAAATCAGATAAACAATTTGGAAAGGGAGCCCCCCACCCCCAGCCAAGAAAAGCAGTGAGTCAAGGTGCAACCCCAGGGAAACCACACTTCTCCCCCAGATCTTTGCAACCCTCCAATCAGCAGATTACCTTGTGAGCCCACACCAAAGGGGCCTTGGGTCCAACACACAGCTGTGTGGAGTCTTGGCAGAGTAACTGCTCAGGCATGCACAGAAACCCAGGAGCTTTATAGACTCTGAGCCCAGGATCCCTGACAAAGGTGACTGCAACTCAGGCAAGGTCAAAGGTCCATACATACCCCTAGGAAGGGGACAGAATTGAAGGAGCTGAGCAGCACCAGTCTGTGGGCCCCACTTCCATGGCACCTCACAAGATAAGACCCATTGGCTTGGAATTCCAGCCAGCCACTAAAAACAGGGTGGAGCCTGCCTGAGATGGGATGGAACCACCAAGACAAGGGGCACACTATCATCTTTGCTGTTTGGTCAACCCAGCTGTTCCAGCCAGCAGGATTTGGAGAGTCCAGATGGTCCAAATGAGAAAAGGTACTCAGAGTGCAGCATAGCTGCTTTGCCAGAACATGGCCAGACTGCTTAAGTGAAACCTCAATCCATTCCTCCTCACTGGGTGAGACCTCCCAACTTGGGTCTCCAGCCACCCGCTCCTACTCATATTCTATAGACAGAGTTCTGATCTCTCCTTAGGATGGGCTGCCACCTTGATTGTTTGGACAACTCAGTCATTCCAGCCTTAGGCTTAGGGAGAGTCCAACACCAACAGCGCAAAGGTGGTTCCACAGCCTGTCATGACTGTTTTGTTGAGGCATGGCCAGACTGCTTCTTTAAATGGGTCTCTGATCCGCTCCTTCTCACAAGGTCAGTCCTCCCAGCCAAGGCCTCTGGCCACCCTCACCTGTATACTATGGACAGCGTTCTGATATCTTTCTGCCAAAAAGTGCTTGTGGGGAGGGGTGGGTCATCATCTTTGCTTTTTGGGTGACTCAGCCATTCAAGCCTGTGGGCTTTGGAGAGTATAAACAGACCAGGCAAAAAGCAATTCCACAGCATGGTATAGCTGTTTTGTTGAGAAGTGGCCAGACTGCTTCTTTAAACAGGACTCAGATCCATTCCTCCTTGCTGGCTCTCCCAGCCAAAGCCTCTGGCCACCACTGCTCATGTTCTATTGCAAACAAAGTTCTAATTTCTCCCTGGGATGGGGTGCCTGATGGGGTGCTATTTGGGCATCTGAGATGGTCCAACCTGTGGACCTTAAAGAATCCAAACCAACTGGGAGGCTGAAGGGATCCCCAATACAGCACAGCTGCTCTGCAAAATGCAGCCAGACTGCTTCTTCAAGTTGGTCCCTGATCCCTTTCCTTCTGACTGGGTGGGGTATTCCAACCCAGGTCTCCAGCCACCTCCTACAGGTGCATTCAGACCCCCTGGGATGAAGCTACCAGAGGAAGGAGCAGGATGCCATCTTTGCTGTTTCACAGCCTTCTCTGGTAATACTTCCAGGTACTGGGAAAACTGAGGCAACAAGGGTCTAGAATGGAACCCCAACAAACTGCAGCACCCCTATGAAACAGTGGCCAGACTGCTAAAAGAAAAGCACCCAAGCAGATAAACAACAACATCAAAAAAAAAAACAAAAAAAACCTAAGATCAGGAAAGGAACCTCAAAGATCAAAGGTAGATAAGTCCACAAAGATGAGAAAGAATCAGTGCAAAAATAATAATAATTCAAAAAGCCAGACACACCAGTAAGAATGGCCATCATTAAAAAATCAGGAAACAACAGGTGCTGGAGAGGATGTGGAGAAATAGGAACACTTTTAAACTGTTGTTGGGACTGTAAACTAGTTCAACCATTGTGGAAGTCAGTGTGGCGATTCCTCAGGGATCTAGAACTAGAAATACCATTTGACCCAGCCATCCCATTACTGGGTATATACCCAAAGGACTATAAATCATGCTGCTATAAAGACACATGCACACGTATGTTTATTGCGGCACTATTCACAATAGCAAAGGGTTGGAACCAACCCAAATGTCCAACAACGATAGACTGGATTAAGAAAATGTGGCACATATACACCATGGAATACTATGCAGCCATAAAAAATGATGAGTTCATGTCCTTTGTAGGGACATGGATGAAACTGGAAAACATCATTCTCAGTAAACTATCACAAGGACGAAAAACCAAACACCGCATATTCTCACTCTTAGGTGGGAATTGAACAATGAGAACTCATGGACACAGGAAGGGGAACATCACACTCCGGGGACTGTTGTGGGGTTGGGGGAGGGGGGAGGGACGGCATTAGGAGATATACCTAATGCTAAATGATGAGTTAATGGGTGCAGGAAATCAACATGGCACATGGATACATATGTAACAAACCTGCACATTGTGCACATGTACCCTAAAACCTAAAGTATAATTAAAAAAAAAAAAAGCCAGAGTGCCCCCTTTTCTCCAAATGGCCACAACACCACCTCTCCAGCAAGGATTTAGAACTGGACTGAGGCTAGAGATAGCTGAAATGACACAAATAGCCTTCCAATGTGGGTAAAAATGAACTTCACTGGGCTAAAAAAGCCACTTGTAACCCCTTGTAAGGAAGCTAGGAATCATGATAAAACAATGCGAGAGCTGATAGCCAGCACAGAGAGAAACATAACTGACCCAACAGAGCCGAAAAACACACTAAAAACTTCATAATGCAATCACAAGTATTAGTAGCAGAATACACCATGCAAAGGAAAGAATTTCAGAGCTTGAAGACTGACCTTCTGAAGTAAGACAGGCAGGCAAGAATAAAAGCAAAGAACAAAGGAATGAACAAAACCTCACAGAAATATGGGATTATGTAGAGACTGAATCTACAACTGACTGAGGTACATGAAAGAGATGAGGAGAATAAAACCAATTTGGAAAACATTTTGGGATACCATCCAGGAGAACTTCCCCAATCTACCTAGACAGGCCAGCATTCAAATTTCAGAAATGCAGAGAACCCCAGTAAGATAATCCACAAAAAATCATCCTCAAGACACATAATCATCAGATTCTCCAAGGCCCAAATGAAGGAAAAAATGTTCAGGGCAGCCAGAGAGAAAGGCAACATCACCTACAGAGGGAAGCCCAGCACACAAATAGTGGACCTTTCAGCAGAAACCCTAAAGGCCAGAATAGATTGAAGGCCAATATTCAGCATTCTTAAAAGAATTTCCAACCCAGAATTTCATATCTGGCCAAACTAAGCTTTATATGCAAATAACATATAAGATCCTTTTCAGACAAACAAATGCTGAGGGAATTTGTTACCAGCAGACCTGACTTATAAGAGCTCCTGAAGAAAGCACTGAATATGGAAAGGAAAAACCATTACCAGCCACTATAAAAACACACTGAAGTACACGGACCAGTGTTACTATGAAGTGACACTGTAGACCACATAAACAGTTCTACAAAATAACCAGGCAGGATCATGATGACAGGATCAAATCCACACATAATAATTCTAACCTTAAATGTAAATGGGCTAAATGCCCCAATTAAAAAACACAGAATAGCAAGCTGTATAAAAAAACAAGAACCAATGGTATGCTGTCTTCAAGAGACCCATCCCATGTGCAAAGACACACATAAGCTCAAAATAAAGGGATGGAGGAAAATTTACTAAACAAATAAAAAGCAGGTGTTGCAATCCTAGTTTCTGAGAAAAACAGACTTTAAACCAACAAAGATCCAAAAGACAAAGAAGGGCATCACATAATGGTAAAGGGCTCAATTCAACAAGAAGAGCTAACTATCTGAAGTATCTATGAACCCAATACAGGAGCACCCAGATTCATAAAACAAGTTCTTAGAGACCTACAAACAGACTTAGACTCCCACACAATAATAGTGAGAGACTTTAACACCCCACTGACAATATTAGACAGATCATCAAGACAGAAAATTAAGAAAGATATTTAGGGCCTGAACTCAGCTCTGAATCAAGTGAACCTGATAGGTACATAACTCACCACCCCAAAACAACAGAATATACATCCTTCTCATCACCACATGGCACTTAGTATAAAATTGACCACATAATTGAAAGTAAAACACTCCTCAGCAAATGCAAAAGAACTGAAATAATAATAACAGTCTCTCAGAGAACAGCACAATCAAATTAGAACTCAAGATTAAGAAATACATGCAAAACCATATAACTACATGGAAGTTGAACCACCTGCTTCTGAATGAGTAAATAATAAACTTAAGGCAGAAATCAAGAAGTTCTTTCAAACTAATGAGAATATACACGATAGACTGGATTAAGAAAATGTGGCACATATACACCATGGAATACTATGCAGCCATAAAAAATGATGAGTTCGTGCCCTTTGTAGGGACATGGATGAAACTGGAAAACATCATTCTCAGTAAACTATCGCAAAGACAAAAAACCAAACACCGCATGTTCTCTCTCATAGGTGGGAATTGAACAATGAGATCTCATGGACACAGGAAGAGGAACATCACACTCCGGGGACTGTTGTGGGGTGGGGGGAGCGGGGGAGGGACAGCATTAGGTGATACACCTAATGCTAAATGACGAGTTAATGGGTGCAGGAAATCAACATGGCACATGGATACATATGTAACAAACCTGCACATTGTGCACATGTACCCTAAAACCCTAAAGTATAATTAAAAAAAAAAAAGAGAATATACAACACATCTGGGAATCTCCTTGATGCAGCTAAAGCAGTGTTAAGAGGGAACGTTGTAGCACTAAAATGCCCACATCAAACACCTAGAAAGATCTCAAGTTAATAACCTAAATAACAACTAAAAGAACTAGAGAACCAAGAGCAAATAAACCCCTCAGCTAGCAGAGGGCAAGAAGCAGTCAAGATCAGGGCAGAATGGAAAGAGATAGAGACATGAAAAACCCTTAACAAAAATCAACGTATCCAGGAGTTGGCTTTTTGAAAAAAATTATTAAAATAGAGACTACTAGCTAGACTAATGAAGAAATGAGAGAAAATTCAAGTAGACAAAACCAGAAATAATAAGTGTATCACCACTGACCTGAAAGAAATATAAATATCAGAGAATACTACAAAAACCTCTATGCACATAAACTAGAAAATTGAGGAGAAATGGATAAAATGATGGACACATACATGCTCTGAAAACTGAAGCAGGGAGAAACTGAATCCTGAATAAACCAATAATGAGTTCTGAACTTGAGGCAGTAAAAAATACTCTACAAACAAAAAACAAAGCCCAGGAACAGATGAATTCACAGCTTAATACTATCAGAGGTACAAAGAAGAGCTGGTACCATTCCTACTGAAACTATTCCAAAACATTAAAAAAGAGGGACTCCTCCCTAACTCATTCTATGAGGCCAAACATACCAAACTCTGGCAGAGATATAGCAAGAAAAGAAAACTTCAGTCCAATATTCTTGATGAACATCAATGCAAAAATCCCCAACAAAATACTGGCAAACTGAATCCATCAGCACAGCAAAAAGCTTATCCACCATAATTATCGGGCAAAATTCACCCCCAATATTTCATGTAGGTTCTTTTCTATTTTCCCTAAGTGTCAGCCAGTCTGAGAACTAAAGGGACAGAGTACAAAAGAGAGAAATTTTAAAGCTGCGTGCCGGGGGAGACATCACATGTTGGCAGGTTCCATGATGCCCCTGAGCTGTAAAACCAGCAAGTTTTTATTAGGAATTTTCAAAGGGGAAGGAGTGCATAAATAGGGTGTGGGTCACAGAGGTCACTTGTTTCAAGGACAACAAAAGATCACAAGGCAGAAGGTCAGGGTGAAACTAGAATCACTAATGAACTACTATGTCCCACTGTGCTCACACTGTCAGGCTTCAAGAGCAGAGAACAAGTCTGACTAGAATTCACCAGGCTGGAATTTCCTAATCCCAGCAAGCCTGGGAGCACTGCAGGAGACTAGGGCATGTTTCATCCCTATCTACATCTGCATAAAGCAGACACCCCCAGAGTGGCCATTTCAGAGGCCTCCTCTGGGAATGCATTCTTTTCCCAGGGCTGTTAATTATCAATATTCCTTACTGGGGAAAGAGTTCAGTGATATTTATCTTACCCATTTTCGGTAATAAGAGAAATATGGCTCTGTCCTTCCTGCCCACAGGCAGCCAGACTTTAAGGTTATCTCCCTTGTTCCCTGAAAATCACTGTTATCCTGTTCTTAAGGTGCCCAGATTTCATATTGTTCAAATACTCGTGCTCTACAAACAATTTGTGCAGTTAACGCAATCATCACAGGGTCCTGAGGCATCATTTATACTCAGTTTACAAAGATGTCAGGATTAAGAGATTAAAGACAGGCAGAGGAAATCACAAGACTATTGATTGGGGAAGGGATAAATGTCCATGAAATCTTCACAATTTATGTTCAGAGATTGCAGTAAAGACAGGCATAAGAAATTATAAAAGTATTAATTTGGGGAACTAATAAATGTCCATGAAACCTTCACAATTTATGTTTTTCTGCCATGGCTTCAGCCAGTCTCTCCGTTTGGGGTCCGTGACTTCCCGCAACACATAATCAGGAAGAATTTATTCCCAGGATGCAAGGCTGGCTCAATACATGCAAATCAAATGTGATTCATCACATAAACAGAACTAGAGACAAAACTACATGATTATCTCAATAGGTGCATAAAATGCCATTGACAAAATTCAACATCCTTTCATTTTAAAAACTCTCAATAAACAGGTATTGAAAAAACAAACCTCAAAATAATAAAAGCCATACACGACAAACCCACAGCAAATATCATATTGAATAAGCAAAAGATAGAAGCATTCCCCTTGAGGGCCAGGTGCGGTGGCTCAGGCCTGCAATCCCAGCACTTTGGGAGGCTGAGGTGGGTGGATCACCTGAGGTCAGGAGTTTCAGACCAGCCTGACCAACATGGAGAAACCCCGTCTCTACTAAAAATACAAAATTATCCAGGCATGGTGCCTCATGCCTGTAATCCCAGCTACCTAAAACACCAGGAGGCTGAGGCAGGAGAATATCCTGAACCCTGGAGGCAGAGGTTGTAGTGAGCTGAGATAGTGCCATTGTACTCCAGCCTGGGCAACAAGAACAAATCTCTGTCTCAAAAAAAAAAAAAAGAAGAAGATGAAGAAGAAGCAATTTCCTTGAAAACTGGCATAAGAGAAAGTTTCCCTCTCTCACCACTCCTATTCAACACAGTATTGGAAGTTCTGCGCAGGGCAATCAAGCAAAAGAAAGAAATTAAGCATATTCAAATAAAAAGAGAAGTCAAACTATCTTTGTTTGCAGATGACATGATTCTATTCCCATTTCAACAGAACCCCGTCATATCAGCCCAATAGCTTCACAGAAGAAACTGAAAAGCAACTTCAGCAGAGTCTCAGAACTCAAAATCAATGTACAAAAATCACCAGCATTCCTATACACCAACGGGCAAGCCAAGAGCCAGATAATAAATGAATTCTCCTTCACAACTGCCATACAATAAAATACCTAAGAATACAGCTAACAAGAAAAGTGAAGAACCTCTTCAGGAACTACAAAACACTACTCGAGAAAACCAGAGAGGACACAAATGAATGGAAAAACATTCCATGCTCATGGATAAAGAATCAATATCATCAAAATGGCCATACTACCTGATATGGTTTGGCTCTATGTTCACACCCAAATCTCAAGTCGAATTGTAATCCCTACATGGAGATTGGAACTTGGTGCAAGGTAATTTTATCATGGGAGCAACCCCCCCGCACCCCCCACATGCTGTTTGCATGATACCGAGTTCTCATGAGATCTGATGGATTAAACATTTGTGGCAGTTCCCCCCTCACTCTCTTGCCACTGTGTAAAATGTGCCTTGCTTCTCTTCACCTTCTGCCACGATTGTACATTTCTTGAGGCTTCCCCAGATGTGTGTAACTGTGAGTCAACTAAACATCTTTTCTTTATGAATAACCCAGGCTCAGGTAGTTCTTTATAACTGTGTGAAAACAGACTAATATAAAAAAGTAGTACTGGGAGTAAGGCACTGCTATAAAGGACCTGAACATGTGGAAGCAACATTGAAACTGAGTAATGAGCAGAGGTTGGAGCAGTTTGGAAGGTGCCTCATGCCTGTAATCCCAGGTACCCAAAACACTGTCAAAAGAAGACAGGAATATTGGGGAAAGTTTGGGACTTCCTACAAACTTTTGAATGGATTTGACCAAAATATTGATAGTGATATGGACAATGAAGTCCAGGCTGAGGTGAACTCAGACAGAGGTGAGGAGCTTATTGGGATGTAAAGTAAAGGTCACTCTTGCTATGCTTAAGCAAAGAGACTGGCAGCATTTTGCCCCTAAACTAGAGAACTGTGGAACTTTGAACTTCCGAGAGATGATTTAGGGTATCTTGCAGAACAAATTTTTTTTTCTGAGAGGCTAGAGTACAGTGGTGTGATCATGGCCCACTGCAACCTCTGCTTCCTGGATTCAAGCAATTCTCATGTCTCAGCCTCCTGAGTAGCTGGAAATACAGGCACATGAAACCACACCCAGCTAATTTTTGTATGATTTGTAAAGATGGGATTTCACCATGTTGGCCAAGCTGGTCTCAAACTCCTGACCTCAAGTCATCCCCACCTTGGCCTCCCAAAGTGCTGAAATTACAGGCAGAAGCCACCATGCCCATTTCAGAAGAAATTTCTAAGCAGCTCAGCAAATAATTCAAGATATGACCTGGCTGTTTCTGAATGTGTATAGTCATGTGTGTTCACAGGGATGGTCTGAAATTGGAACTTATGTTTTAAAGGAAAACAGCATAAAAGTCTGGAAAACTTGCAACCTGACCATGTGTTAGAAAACAGAAATGGATTTTCTGGGGAGATATTCAAGCTGCTGCCTGTAGAAATTTGCATAAGTAAAGACAAGGTGAATGTTAATAACCAAGACAATGGGAAAAATATCGCCAGGGCATTTCAAAGATCTTCATGGCAGCCCCTCCCATCAAAGGCCTCAAGGCTTGGGAGAGAAACATAGTTTTGTGGGCTGGGCCCAGGACCTCTCTGGTCTGTGCAGCTTTGGGATATGGTGCCCTATGTCCCAGCTGCTCCAGCTCCAGCTGTGACCAAAAGGGGCCAAGGTACAGCTCAGACAGTGGTTTCAGAGGGTGCAAGTCCCACGTCTTGGTGGCTTCTACATGCTGTTGAGCCTGTGGGTGCACAGAAGGCAACAGTTTGGGAGCCTATGCCTAGATTTCAGAGGACATATGGAAACGCCTGGATGTCCAGGCAGAAGTCTGCTGCAGGGGCAAAGCCCTCATGGAGAACCTCTACTAGGGCAGTGCAGAGGGGAAATGTGGGGTTGAAGGCCCCACACAGGGTGCCTACTGGGGCACTGCCTGGTGGAGCTGTGAGAAGAGGGCCACCATGCTCCAGAACCTGGGATCATGTCTTTTGCAGGGACATGGCTGGAACTGGAGGTGAGTGTCCTTAGCAATCTAATGCGGGAACAGAAAACCAAATACTGCATGTTCTCACTTCTAAGTGGGAGATAGATTATGAGAACACAAGGAAACACATTGGGCAGGGGGACACACTGGAACCTGTAGGAGGGCAGGGGGTGGGAAAAGGGAGAGGATTAGGAAAAATAGCTAACAGATGCTGGGCTTAATACCTGAGTGATGGGATGATCTGTGCAGCAAACCAACATGGTATATGTTGGTACAGGATGATAGATCCACTGACAGCTTGCACCATGCACCTGGGAAAGCCAAAGGCACTCAATGCTAGCCCCAGAAAGCAGCCACAGGGACTCTACCCTGTGGAGTCACTGGAGTGGATCTGCCCAAGGCCTTGGGAGGCCATGCATTGTGTCAGTGTGGCCTGCATATGAGACATGGAGTTGAAGGAGATTATTTTGGAGTTTTAAGATTTAATGACTGCCCTGCTGGGTTCTGGATTGCATGGGGCCTGTAACTTCTTTGTTTTGGCCAATTTCTTGCATTTGGAATGGGATCATTTACCCAATGCTTGTACTCCCATTGTATCTAAGAAATAACTAACTCATTTTTTATTTTACAGGCTCATAGGTGAAAGGAACTTTCATAGTGTCACATGAGACTTTGGGCTTGAACGTTTGAGTTAATGCTGGAATAAATTAAGAATCTGGGGGACTGTTTGGAAGGTGTGATTGGTTTAAAAATGTGAGAAGGACATGAGATTTAGGAGAATCCAGGGGTGAAATGATAAGGTTTTGCTCTGTGTCCCCACCCAAATCTCATGTCCAATTGTAATTCCCACATGTCAAGAAAGGGACCTAGTAGGAAGTAACTGGATCATGAGAGTGGTTTTCCCATGCTGTTCTCATGATAGTGAGTTCTAACAAGGTCTAATGGTTTAAAAGTGTATGGCCATTCCCCCCTTGCTATCTACCTCCTGCCACTAGATAAGATGTGCCTTGCTTCCCCTTCAGCTTCTGCCATAATCATAAGTCTCCTAAGGCCTCCCCAGCCATGCATAACTGTGAATCAATTAAACCTCTTTTTTTTATAAATTACTATGTCTCAGGTAGTTCTATATGGCAGTGTGTAAACAGACTAATATGCTGCCCAAAGAAATTTACAGATTCAATTCTATTCCCATTACACTACCACTGATGTTCTTCACAGAATTAGAAAAAACTATTTTAAAATTAATATTAAACCAAAAAAGAGCCTGAATAACCAAGGCAATCCCAAGCCAAAGAAAAAAAAAAAGCTCAAGGCATCACACTACCTGAATGCAAACTATACTACAGAGCTACAGTAACCAAAATAGCATGGTACTAGTACAAGAACAGACACACAGACCAAAAGAACAGAATAAAGAACCCAGAAATAAGACCACACACCTACCACCATCTGATCTTTGACAAACTTAACAAGAATGTGCAATGGGGAAAGAATTCTCTATTTAACAAATAGTGCTAGGAGAACTGGCTAGCCACATGCAGATAATTGAAACTGGAATAGTTCCTTCAACCATATACAAAAATCAACTCAAGATTAAAGACTTAAATGCAAAACCACAAACTGTCAAAACTCCAGACTCTAGAAGAAAACCTAGGCAATACCATTCAGGAAATAGGCATGGGCAAAGACTTCAGGATGAAGACACAAAAGCAATTGCAACAAAAGCAAAATTGAAAAATGGGATCTAATTAAACTAAAGAGCTTCTGCACAACAAAAGAAACTATCAACAGAGTAAACAGGAAACCTACAGAATGGGGAAAAAAATTTTGCAATCTACCCATTTGACAAAGGTCTAATATCCAGCATCTATAAGGAACTTAAAGAAATTTATCAGAAAAAAACCGTACAACCCCATTCAAAAGTGGACAAAGACACTTCTCAAAAGAAAACATACACGTGGCCAATAAACATATGAAAAAAATCACTAGTTATTAGAGAAATGCAAATCAAAACCACAGTGAGATACAATCTCACACCAGTCAGAATGGCTATTATTAAAAAGTCAAAAAAACAACAGATGCTGGTGAGGTTGTGAAGAAAAAGGCATGATTTTCCACTGATGGTGGGAGTATGAATTAGTTCAACCATTTTCAAAGACAGTGTGTGGATTCCTCAAAGGTCTAGAGGCAAAAATACCATTCAACCCAGCAATCCCATTACTGGGTATATACCCAAAGGAATATAAATTGTTGTATTATAAAAACACATGCATGCATACATTCATTGAAGCACTATTCACAATAGCAAAGGCGTGGAAGAAACATATATGCCCATCAATGACAGACTAAATGAAGAAAATGTGTTAAGTATGCACCATGGCATACTATGCAGCCATAAAAGGAATGAGATCATGTCCTTTGCAGGGACGTGGATGGAACTGGAGGTAAGTGTCCTTAGCAATCTAATGCGGGAACAGAAAACCAAATATTGCATGTTCTCACTTCTAAGTGGGAGATAGATTATGAGAACACATGGAAACACATTGGGCAGGGGGCACACTGGAACCTGTAGGAGGGCAGGGAGTGGGAAAAAGGAGAGGATTAGGAAAAATAGCTAATGGATGCTGGGCTTAACACCTGAGTGATGGGATGATCTGTGCAGCGAACCAACATGGTATATGTTTATCTATATAACAAACCTGCACATCCTGCACATGTACCCCTGAATTTAAAATAAAAGTTAAAATTTAAAAAAATATCAAAACACTAAAAACAATTTAAAATGTAAAAGGAAAGACAAATTTGAAAAAGCAGAAATTCTGAAAATGAAAAGTTAAATACAGTCAAAAGTTTTCACACTATCCTAGGACCAAGCACAAGAAATAATTTTAGAACATAAAGAGTGGGATTTCAAATCCACCTACTCATATAAAAATAAAAAAAGAAGAATTTTCAAAAATGAACAAAGCCTTTGAAAAATATGGGATTACGTAAAGTGACCAAACCCACCAGTTACAAGCATGCCTGAGGGAGAAAATGTTAAAGGCTTGGAAAACGTATTTGAGGAGACACTTAGGAAAGTTTTCATGGTCTTGATAAAGATGTAGGCATGCAAATGCAAGATGCTCAGAGAATAACTAGAAGATACTTTACAAGGTGAACATCACCAAGGCATGCAGTCATCAGCCTATCCAAAGTCAACATGAAAAAAATCTTAAGAGCACATAGAGAAAAGCATCAAATCATCTATAAAGTAAATCCCATTGGACTAACAGCAGATTTCTCAGCAGTCTACAGACCAGTAAATTAAAGACCTATTTAAGCCTTCTTAAAGGAAAAATGCCAGCCCCAAATTTTATATCCTGCCAAATGAAGGAGAGAGAAAGTATTTCAAAGTCAGGTAAATGCTAAGTGAATTTGTCACCACTAGACCAACCCTACAAGAAATGCTCAAAAGAATACTAAGCATGTAAACAAAAGAATCATAACACCATA
Source organism: Nomascus leucogenys (assembly GCF_006542625.1). Classification (NCBI taxonomy): domain Eukaryota; kingdom Metazoa; phylum Chordata; class Mammalia; order Primates; family Hylobatidae; genus Nomascus; species Nomascus leucogenys. The sequence goes on along the minus strand of NC_044388.1, from coordinate 48,054,489 downwards.
AAAGCACATACAAGTGGCCAAAAATATTTAAAAAACTGCTCAGCATCAGTAATCATAAGAGAAATCCAAATCAAAACCACAATAAATACCATCACACACCAGTCAGTATGGCTATTACCAAAAAGTCAAAAAACAACAGACACTGGTGGGGCTGTAGAGAAAAGGGAATGTTTATGCACTGTTGGTGGGAAAAGCAGTTTTGAGATATCTCAAAGAATTTAAAACAGAGAGACCATTAGACCCAGGAATCCCATTACTGGGAATATACCCAAAAGAAAATAAGTTATTGTACCAAAAGCAACTTGTGCTTATATGTTTATTACTGTGCTATTCACAATAGCAAAGGCATGGAAAATCAACCCAGGTGCCCATCAACAGTAGATTGGATAAAGAAAATGTGGTCCACATACACCATGGAATACTACACAACCATAAAATGAATAAAACCATGTTCTTATCAGCAACATGGATAAAACTGGAGGCTATAATCTTAAGCAAATTAACACAGAAACAGGAAATAAAATGCCACATGTTCTCACTTATAAGTGAGAGCTAAACATTCACCACAATGAGACATAAACATGGGAGCAACATATATATACTACTAGAGTGAGGAGAAAGAAAGAGGAGTATGGATTGATAAACTACCTACTGAGTACTATTCTCACTAACTGGGTGCAATATACCCTTGCAATGATCAAGCACATGGACCTCTGCATCAGAAATCATTGTTAGCCAGGAGCAGTGGCCTGTAATCCCAGTGCTTTGGGAGGCTGGGGTGGGTGGATCATTTGAGGTCAGGGGTTTGAGACCAGCCTGGCCAACACAATGAAACCACATCTCTACTAAAAATACAAAAAAAAAATTAGCCAGGTGTGGTGACATGTCTGTAATCTTAGCTACTCGAGAGATTGAGGCAGGAGAATCGCTTGAACCCAGGAGGTGGAGGTTGCAGTGAGCCGAGATCGTGCCACTGCACTCCAGCCTGGGTGACAGAGTAAGACAATGTCTCACATAAATATATAAATAAATAATTTTTAAAATTTTAAAAAACATATCAGTACAAACCTCACAAATCCTATGAAGTGGTTGAGACTCCAAAGAAACTAGGTAACAACACTATGACACAATTGAGACTCTGAAGAAACTAGGTAACAACATTATGACAGGAACAAAATCTCAAGTATCAATGAAAACCTTGAATGTATATGGCCTAAGTGCTCCACTTAAAAGATAGAGAATGGCAAATTGAATGTAAGACAACAAGATTCAGCCATTTGCTGCCAAGAAGAGAATCACCTAGTGAATAAACACACTTACACTGAAAGTTAAGGGGTAAAGGTGTACCGTGCAAACAGAAAACAAAAATGAGCAGAAGCAGTTGTACTTTTGTCAGATAATACAGATGTTAAATTAACAACAGTGGGAAAAAAAGGTTATTATGTAATGATAAAGGATTCAATCCAACAATTCAACAAGAAGATATAACTATTCTTAAAATATATACACCCCAAACTGGAAACCTAGGTTCATTAACCAAATACAAATAGACTGAAGGAAAGACATAGACAGCAATACAGTAATAGCAGGGCACTTCAACACCCATTGAGAGCAGTAGACAAATCATCAAGGATAAAAATCCACAAAGAAAGTCTGCACTTAAAATGAACTTTACACCAAATTTTAAAAGACCAAATCATATCAGATATCTTCTCAGACCACAGTAATCTTATTCTAATTTTGAATAAAATTAGAAATCAATACCAAGAGGAAACCTCAAAACTACACAAATATATGGAAACTAAACACCATTTCTGAATGATCTTTGGGTAAACAAAAAAAAAAATAACACAGAAATTAAAAAAAAAGGATGCAAGGATGGTTCAACATATGCAAATCGATAAATGTGATTCACCACACAGAGAACTAAGAAGAAAAACCATATGATCATCTCAATAGATGTAGAAAAAGTATTGGATAAAATCCAATATCCCTTCATGACAAAAATTCTCAATAAACAAGCCATTGAAGGAACATTTCTCAAAATAAAAAAATGTCACATATGCTAAACCCACACCCTACATCATATTTATGGGCAAAAGTTAAAAGCATTCTCCCTAAGAACTGGAACATGATATGGATACCCAATTTTACCACTCCTATTCAAGATACTACTGGAAGTCCTAGACTGAGCAAGTAAGCAAGGGAAAGAAATAAAAGGCATCCAAGTTGGAAAAGAGAAAGTCAGATTATCTCTGTTTGCTTATTGATCTTCTACCTGGTAAACCCTAAAGACTCCTACAAGAAACTCCTAGACTTAACAAATGACTTCAGTAATGTTTCAGGATACAAAATCAATGTGCAAAAAGAAGTATCATTTCTATACACCATAATGTTCAAGCTGAAAATCAAATCAAGGACTCAATCTTATTTACAATAGCCACACAAACATGAAATACCTAGAAGTTCATTTTAGTCAAGGAGGTGGAAGATCTGTGTTAGGAGAGCTACACTCCGGGCAAAGACAAAACACTGATGAAAGAAATCATAGATGAAACAAACATATAAAAAATATCCTATAACCATGGATTTGGAAGAATCAATGTCATTAAAACAACCATACTGTCCAAGGCAATATACAAATTCAATGCATTCTGGTCAAACTATTACCATCATTTTTCAAAGAATTAGTAAAATAATTTAAGATTCACATGGAAGAAAAAAAAAGCCTAAGCAAAAATAACATAGATGAAGGCATCCTATTATCTGATTTCAAATTACAACTGTAGTAACCAAAACAGCATGATGACAGTACAGATTTATACCCACAGGATAATGGAACAGACCAGGGCCCTCGTATGTACAGCCATGTAATCTTCAACATGGTCAACGAAAGTATACAATGGAGAAAAAACAATCTATATAACTTGTCCTAAAATAAATTAAACAGCCACATGTAGAAGAATAAAACTGAATCCCTGTACCCACCATATACAAAAATTAACAGAAAATGGATTAAAGACTTAAATTTAAGACTGAAAACTACAAAAATTCTAAAAGAAAACCTGAAAAAAACCTCTTCTGGACATTGGCCTATGCAAAGAATTTATAACTAAGTCAATGCAACAACAGTAAAAAATACACAAATGGGATTATATTAAACAAAGAGCTTCCGCACAGCAAAAGAAATAATTAACACAGCAAACAGACTACCTGAACAATGGGAGAAAATACTTGCAAAGTATGCATTTGACAAAGAAATAATATCTAATATCTATAGGGAACTTAACAACAACAAAAAACATTAAAAAGTAGGCAAAGGAGGTAATCAGATATTTATCAAAAGATGACATACAAGTGGGCAGCAAGCTTATGAAAAGATGCTCATCACTAATCATTAGAGAAGTGCAAATTTAAGCTGCAGTAAGATATCATCTCACATCAGTTGGAATAGCTATTTTTAAAATTTAAAAAAAAAAACTAATGTTGGTGAGGATCCAGAAAAAAGTGAATGCATAAACAATATTGTTTGCAATGTAAATTAGTACTACCTAGTTGGAATCAGCTTCAGTTAAGGGGGGAATGTTGCATAATCCAAGGTTCTTCTCATGTAGATGAAGCCTCTAGATAGCAGGTTTCAGAGAGAATAGATATGAATATCTCTTACCAGAGGTGTCAGACTGTGTGGAGAGACCTAGTGAGGGAGGGAGATTCTTTACAGAATGCAAATTTCCCCAAGAGACAGACTTGCAGGGCCATTTCAAAATATGCCAAAGAAATATATTTTGGCTTAAAATACTTTTTCTTTTAGGGCCTGTTATTTGTCATGTGAAGTTATACCACAGTCGGGTTGGAGTTGGTCTTACTGTTACAAAGAGTCTGTTATGTCAGTTATAATTGTAATGTTAATACTGTTTACTTGTGCCTCAACTCCAAGGATAGAAGGGTACAATGAGGCATGTCTAACCTCACTTCCCATCATGGTCTGAACTAGTGTTTCAGGTTTGTTTGGTCCTCCTTGACTGAGAGGTCCAGTCAGTCAGTTTGGGAACTTAGAATTTTATTTGTGGTTTACATCCTACTCTTTCTGGCAAATATCTGCAAGGCAACATCAATAGTCAAATTTTGGCTGGGCTTAGTGGCTCACACCTGTAATCCCAACACTTCAGGAGGCTGAGGCAGGTGGATCTCTTGAGACCAGGAGTTCAAGACCAGCCTGGCCAACATGGCAAAACCCTGTCTCTACAAAAAACACAAGAATTAGCCAGGTGTGTTGGTGGGCATCTGTAATCACAGCTACTCGAGAGGCTGAGGCATAAGAAATGTTGGAACCCGGGAAGCAGAGGTTGTAGGGAGTCAAGATCATACCACTGCACTCCAGCCTAAGCAACAGAGCAAGACTCTGTCCCAGAAAAACAAACAAAAGAGTCAAAGTTTAATTTTGTCCCTGTTGTCAGGGTGGTGCAGCTCCCTGTCCTGGAATCATTCTGTTCCTTGATGGGGCCACTGTGACCAACAGACTTAAAGCCAAAAGGCTTATAGCCACTTTAAATGTTTGAGGGCTAAACTCTAATTTTACCTTGCCCAAATTCCTATCTAAGGGGTCTGGGGAGTCATGCCCTACAAAACATAAATTCTCATCAGAAGGGTTTTATTTAAACTTGTATGTCATGACTTATTTTCCAACCTGACTCTGGCATAACATTATGACACAAGCAAAAAAATCAAAATATTTTACCCCAAAACACGTTTCTTTGCCATATCTTGAAATGGCCCTGAAAAGCTGTTATTTGTAGGGGAGAATTTACATCTGTAAAGAATCTCTATTAATATAGCTGGATCATTTTCTTCCAGACCCCCCCAATCCTAAAGAGATTAACTAAATCTGAATAGAAAACATTTGTCATCTATTGTCTGTAAGGGCATGGAAGCCACTATAAGACTTCAAAAGAACTTTGGTCTCCACAACCTTTATCTTAACCTGAATATTCCCTTTCTATGAATTCCAGGTCTTTAGACAAACTCCACCAATTCTCAACCAGAAAATGTTAAATTCGCCTATACCTATGGTTTTATAAAATAGAAAAATGTAGGCCCCCCAGGCTATGGTGCAGTGAGCAGTTTGCTAGGAACCCTAAGGGAAAGGAAGCCCAGAAGCCTGACATGCCTCCAAAAGGGTATCCTCAGACTTCTGACCTCTCTCTCTGTGTGTGAACTAGTTGTAGAAATGGTAAAAATCAGTCTCCTCTGCAAAGTTTTAAATAACGAAAACAAGGATATGTGCGACTAGTCTTAAACTGTGGCAAATCTGCTGTACTTTGTGCTACCAATTTGTCTGTGTCATTCTGTCAAAAAGAGGGGTACCATTGGATAGAATGCAGGCCTAGGACCCCCAAAAGCTCTATGTTCAAGCCAGCCCAGCAAACTTGTCATTTACAAACTTTGCTGCAGGTCCCTGAAACATAAAAAAATAAGATAAGTAAATAAATAAATAAGGGGTTTCCCTTTCATCTAGTTTTATGTCCTTGGGAGCTTGACCTTGTTACCACATGGTAGTACTTTCTCTTGGTCTCCATCATCTGGAGGGCAGGAATTTTGGAGTTTGTGTCATAGTTCTAAAAATTATCTTGAGCAGTTAAAAGCCTCTGCAAGTTCAAAATCAGCTGCTCTAGGCTCCTTCTGGGAAGAACAATGGAAACTACCCAATACTGTGGCTTAGTGGCTAAGGTTTTGCCTTTTTACAATGGCAACCTGGTTTCAATTCTTGGCTCAGGGAATCAGTCCTTTCTGGTTTGATATCTGTGTTGACCTTTGCCATTTATTGATTCTCTTTCTCTCCATAAACAATTTCGGGCATCCATCTTGAATTTTTCTTTCTTCGGGCTACCTTTGGAGATTTTAGATTTTGTAAAAATTGCTTACTACCTCTTTGAAAATACCTCATCACTCTGGTTAAGTCATAACCTTAGTTAAGGCTTATTGGTTTCACCTGGGAGATTAATTTTGTAAAAGTTCAAAAGCCAGAAATATTGGCTGTTTGGCCTAGGTAAAGTCATGTAATAAGAGATTTAAAAAATTTTTTTAAAGAGCACTATAGTTAAAAGTCGGCTTAATTAAAATAGGATATCAAAGATATAGGTGTACTTAAAAGACCTTCATGATTTTTTCTCTTCTTGGATCTCTTTTTTCTCTTCAGTCAACTCAATTGTTTTTCTCCATTTTGGCTTGCCAAACTTGATGCATGCATGAGAGGACCTATGATTAACTTCTAACAGCCTAGGACTCCTTGGGAAAAACAGAGGAGGCACCATAGACCCCATTTTGGGAAAAACCTGTTTTCCTCATGAGACCCCAGGAATTGAAAGCAGATAGATTCCTCACAAAGTCTAAGGCTAAATATATTTTTGGGGGTTGGCAAATGGCAGTTATCGGGGGATATTTGGCTCCTTGCACATCTCAATCAGAGAAGCATGTTCTCGGTTACCTAGAAAGTATGGCAACGTCCCCCCACCACAGAGAAATAAGGCTCCCATAGGGATGAGCTGATCACAAAATGAACTAATTGGCTTTCTATTGCTCTGCAACAAAATGCATGGTAAGGATCATTGCACTGTCTTGTTCCATAGCATTTCTCTTTGGGGATCCAGTATAAAATGGGACCCTAAATTTTTGGGGATCTGTTTTGCCTTTCAGCTGTGCCTGTTTATTAGGTCCTAGAAACTGCATATTTTCCTAACCTTCTTCCTCAGGGGACTCCACCCTGAAGCCAGTAATCCAACTAAGAAACTTAAAAACTGGCAAATGAAAAATCTTACAACTACTGGGTCTACTTCTGTGTATGTGTTGTGTGTGATGTTTCTAAATAAAAAAGCTCTAATTGGCTTAAAAATAATGAGTGCTTAAATCAAATATTTTTTTCAGAGAAATAAAAACTGTAATGCCTTTTAGTTCACAAGACTTTAGTAAGCTTTGGAAAATAAAGATAGCTTTGAAGTTTATTGGTAAAATAAAGACATTTGGTCTAAATTAGGCAGGTCAGATATTAGGTCTGTAAAATTCTTTAAAGTAATAAAATGCTTTAAAGTAATAAATTGTTCAACTTACCTGCTTTGGAGCTATTAGATTCTAGGTAATGCCCGGAGACATGTGGAGTTAGCCATGCCCCTGGCTATGCTTGAAAGAGTCAGACTTTATCTGCACTTCTGTCTGGTGTCCTAGGCTCCACACCTAGCACATAATTAAAATCACTTACTTGCCAGATTTTTCACCAAAAATAAAAATTGCTAAGGGTTAACACTGTAACATGTAACTCAGACTACTGAATAAAGTTATCTATGGAAGCTATGTGAGGAAAGTGAAATGTGCTTTCAGTAAAAGATTATAAGAAGGCATTAAAATGTAAATTTTTGCCTAGTTTAGAGGGTTAAAGGATTGTTTTAATTTAGACAAAATAAAGCTAAAGGTTTGAGTAAGTTGTGGAAGGTTTGTGAAAAAAAGAATCTTTTAATAGAAGTACTGTGTGTGAACATATTAGCTAAATTTAAAGGAGTATTATTCAGCTTTTCCATAAATTGAACATTGGAATGAAAGCATAACAGGATTTTCTTGGAGCACTGATCTGCTCTTTAATGCAACTTTGTAAAAGATTATCAAAAGTTTTTGAGAATCTCACCTTATGGTCAAACTGATAAAGACTGGATAAATTTGTCTATAAGGTTTTACTAAAAATTGGAGTTGACATTAAGAATACACTAATGCAAGGGTGAAATTTGGCTTTCTCTCTTGAATAAGATTTTCATGTAATACTAAAGGATAATAAAAGATTTGTTTCCCTCCAAATAAACTACAGGAAAAAGAGGGGAAAGACACAGATTGCTTGAAAAGCTAAGTCATCTATCAATGAGTAAAGGTTTTTGCCTTTAAATATTTTTTGAGTTACCATTTTGGCTTAAATGAATGACTTATTGTGATCTGGAATTCCATTTTATAATATCAAGTGTTTTAAACTTTTAATATATTTTATGGGCTTCCCAAAATCAAATTTCAGTTTCAAAATTAAGTCTTTTTGACTTCTAACTTTGGGATGCTACAGAGGGCCCTGAAGAATTCAAAACAGGGGTAAACAGGATTATCTGACACATCAAGTTACATGGGAAACACTGTCAAAATAAGAAATGTTTAACCTTCTTCAGGTTATATTCTAATGAATGTTAATATATGTTCCAAAATTATATGGAATTTCTAAAATTCCAATATGTATAAACATATGCTATCAATTATAATAATGGTTATCATGATAAATTGTAGACCACAGAAATAACCAAATTTTCCTGTCAGTTGTGTAACTATGACTATTTAACATCATTTCCACAGTTAATTGCTTAATACTGATGCAGTTTCTGAAAACTTCACAAGCCCAAAATGTCCCAGAATATGGTGTCTTTTGGGAGGTTCCTGAAAGGATGGAAAGACCCTGAAAAGAGCTCTGGAATACAGATTTCTGGAAATTTTAGAATCATATCATTTGGACTGTGTCAGAGTTCCTGGAACTTTAATGAAAAGACTTACTTGTTTTTAAAAGTAGAACGAAAATTAACTGAATACCAAGAAAACACATTGTCAGACTTTCATGCTAAATTAACCAATACTGAAATTGTTTAGATATACAGTTTGAATGAACTCCATGGTCTAAGTCAAATTACCTATGATAACCCATCAGTTGTTACTGCTATAAACCTAAATTGGAGAAACAACTGGAATTCAAGGCCACATAAGTTCAATGTTAAGCATGGACTCATGGAGAACCAGAACAGCTGCCTTATTCTTCCTGAGTCCATCCTTAAAGTTTTCATTATTAAAATTTCTGCATTCCATGACTTATCATAGAAAAGACAAAATGACCCAAGTTAAATATATATTGGTGTCGTGAATTCTAAATTGCTAAAATAGCTTATGACCAATATTTGGTTTGTCAAACTCATATTCCTAGAAGGACATTCAAAGTTTCAGATGCAATCCATTACCTGATGGGCCATTTAAACATTTATAAAGGGATTTCTTTGAATCGTCATTTTCAGTGCATGTTTTCTGGTTGTGCAAAAGCTTTCCCATGCAAGAGAGCTGATGTTATAACAGATTATTACACCACAGTGTATTTTCACCAGGTAAAAAAAGCTTTTTGTGATTCACTGAGATCAACACCCCTTCACAGTCTAGAGCCTATAGATTGGATCTTCTGAGAACATCAGAGAAAGATTGCCCTTGACATCCACACTACAGCAAAGCTTTGGAACCTTGAACTCTGGGTTCATAATCTTACAGCTAAGAAGGGTCCCTCCACAGTCTTGGAACTATACACCCACTATAACCCTTAAGGTAAAGCTAACCAGAGAAGCTTCTCCCCAGAAGATGGCATACTTGATGTGAACGATGGATCAAGACTTCTCTACTATCATTAGATTCTGAATATTTTTTCCCTTGCTTATGCTTTTATGAACAATGGATGTGAAAAGGGGGGTCTGTTGTGCACACTCATGGGATACGCTTTTGTGAAAGATTTTGTAGCCAGTCTTATACATATACAACTTTATAACTTGAAAGCTTGTTTGGAGGTTCTACCAGGGGAGTGCAGCTACTCGTATACCCTTGACCAAAGAATGGTCCTCCTCTAACAGAGATGGTCATCCTCTTGGACTGAGCATGCAGCTTCAGGAGGGATGCACATGGAGTGGTGAGGGAGGAAGGGAACGCGTGCCTGGCCACCTGGATCAGCCGAATCAACCCTGGAGATCAACTAAGTGACAGATGTCACAGCCAGATTACCCTCACATCTGGATAACCTTATTCTTTGATGGAAGATAGAGGCCAAATATGAAAAATTTTAATGGTACATATGTTGCCTCATAGTCAGAAACAGAATATTTGTTCACTCCTCTTAACCTACATCATGGGTTTAAGAGAATATTGGGAGGAGGCCTTCACTCTTCTAGAAGGGCATCATTTGTTAGGCCCTATTTTCTCCATGGTTTGAAGTAAAAGAGGGAATAATTACAAACATATCCCTAATGATAGGTGTTATAGCAGATTCTACTGTAAAGGCTAAATTTACACAACAGACTTTATCTTGGGAAAGTTATGCTCAATAATAGAATTGCTCTAGATTACTTACTGGCTAAACAGAGAAATTATCTGTGCAGCTGCTGGTATGTGTGGCCTATGGAGAAATACATCACACCAGGTATTATATTGATTTGTGGAGTTTTAATGAAGAGACTGCTTAGTTAATTGAGCAGACTCTTTAGCTCATTCTTTTGATTTTAGGTGGTTTGGTTTATGAGGACACTAAGTAAGGAACTACTCCAAAATCATGTTATTATCCTTCTGATAGTAACAATAGTCTTGCTGCTATGCTGTATTCTCTTTAAAGTTTTGAATGTTTCCATGCAGCCATCTCTGGAATGTCAAATGATCTCTCTTCAACTGGAATGACAAGAGCTGAAACACAATATGTGTGACCATGAGGACACTGTAACCTATAAATGGCATGCTGAGACCAGAAACCCAAAGTGATGGCAACTAAGAGTGGCACTCAGACCCTAAGTTTTGGTCACAATCTAAATCACCTAAGTGAGAACCTGACCAAAAGGGGAGAATTTTTAAACAAAATTATGAGAGGCCATTTTTTTGGAGTCAGCTCATGCATCAGTCCTCAACAAACCAGACCAAACCAAAACTGAGTCACTCATGACATAAACTAAGACTTTAAGGAAACACACAGATCCTAGAATGGACCAGGTTTTGTTTTTTCTCCTATAAAAAGGATGTTCCAGCATAAGGAGGTACCCTCTACTATAAACCTTACAAAAACAAAAATAAAATAAAATAATCTCAAGTCCTTGTTCCCACCTTACAAAACCAACTGTTCTGCTACTACCCAGTGGGTTTCAAGACCAAGTAAGTACATGCTAATAATGACATCAATGACTAAAGTTTCATCAATCTCTCAAAATTGAGAAGATAACCAAAGAGGGAAATTGTTAAGTTTAACCTAAAGCTGCCTCCTTACAAATGTTAAGTTTGGCCTAAAGGTTTAGGCCAAAGGTTTCCCTGTCCTTGAACTATAACAAGTAAATGTGTAAACAGACTGTAGCCTACATTTGTGCCAATCACTGAGATTTGGCCAATCAAATGTAGAAACCGTGTCCAAATAAAGCAAACATTGAGCTGTAACCAACCCAGTTGTTTCTGTACCTCATTTCAATTTTTTGTTTATCACTTTCCTTTTTCTGTCCATAAACCTTCTTCCACCACACAGCTTCACTGAGTCTCTGAGTCTACTCTGGCTCAGGAGGCAGACCAATTTGCAAATTATTTATTGTTCAATATTCTTTGAAGTTTAATTTGACTGAATTTTTTCTTTTAACAACTTCTGTGTGTTGAGCTAGCATAATTTTGGTTTTAGTTATAGACTGTAGTAATTAGCTATGTGAAACACAAACATTTTATTAAAACCATTTAAGTTAAGGAATTTAGACACTTCTGTTATTCCACAAAGTTTTTTGGTGTGTGGTCTTTTTAGTAATTTGTACTAAGATGGCTGATTTAAAACAGCTTTCTATATGTATCTGTATAAATTTCATAACTTGGAGCACTCTACCCAGGAGGCTTTGTCACTAAGTATCTTAATATCCTCTCAGTAATTCTCTTTTAATTTTATGGAGAGTAGGTAATTCTTTATAGTTGGGATGGATGGAAAGAACCCAGGAGGCAAAGTTTCTTATTTTGTCAGCTCTTTAGGTATGTGTGCCTGTCCTTTATTTGAAGGGGCTAAACTAATTTTATCCCTCAAAACTGGCCCTTACAGTTCCACATGCTCAACTTTTCTACATGAGTGCCTGCACCTGTAAGAAAAAGTGTTTATATAGTTTTAGCAGTGGGACATTAGCAATAAAAATAGATTGAGCCCAGTGGGATTTAAAATAGTTTTAAATTTTGGAAATACCACATAGAAAGAGAAAGGTAAGTTTTGTTGTTTCACTCAATTTTATAAGCTATATATAGAATTGGCATTTTTTTTGGACAGTCTTGCTCTGTCACCCAGGCTGGAATGCAGTGGCAGGATCTCAGCTTTCTGCAACTTCTGCCTCCCAGGTTCAAGTGATCCTCCTATCTATGCCCCCCAAGTATCTGGAGCTACACACGTGTGCCACTGCGCCTAGCTAGTTTTTGTATTTTTAGTAGATACAGGGTTTTACCACATTGGACAGGCTGGTTTCAAACACCTGGCCTCAATTAGTCCACCTGCCTTGGCCTCCCAAAGTGCTGGGATTACAAATGTGAGCCACCGCACATGGCCCAGAGTTAAAAATGTTTAAACACAAAGGACATAAGCCCTGCCTGGCTCTGACAATGACAGAAAAAAAAACCTACAGGTAGCTAAACATTTAAATTATCTAGTTTTAAGGCATAGAACAAATTATATTAAAATAGAGGAAAATGATTTAGTATTTATATCTTTGTATATAGGCCTATCACAGTATCACATGAAAGTATATATATAGAGAGAGACAGGGTCTCACTTTGTCACCCAAACTACAGTGCAGTGATGCCATCTCCACTCACTGCAGCCTTGACCTCCTAGGCTAAAGCAATCCTACCACCTTGGCCTCCCAAGTAGCTGGGACTACAGATATATTCCAACACACCCAGCGACTTTAAATTTTTTGTAGAGATGGGGATTTGCCATGTTGCCCACAGGCTGATCTTGAACTCCTGAGCTTAAGTGATCCACTTGCTTTGGCCTCCCAAAGTGCTGAGATTAAAGGTGTGAACCACCATGCCCAGCCTGGATATTTTTTTTTAATTTTTTTAATTTAAAAAACCACTCTGACTGCATCCACTCCCTCTTACACTCCTAGAGGAAGTGATGCATTGCCATCAATGGCAAATGGTAGTTGCGTCAAAGCAATGCCAGAAGCTGGCTTCCCATTCAGGACAGAATGCTGCATCTCCTCATGGTTTCTGGTGCTCGACACATTCAGAGAAACTTCTCTAGTAACAAACTATAGAAATGACCCCTGAAAGTATAGCATTAGCAAGTTGTTTTGACTGTCATCTTCTCCCAGGTTTGATGGTGGGGCTTTCATTAACTAGAATTTGGTGCCAGATATCAGCATTAATGTTTAAGATTCAGCAGGAGCCAGTGCTACCTTTTAGATGAGATAGAAGTACTCAGGAGTCAAAGCCCTGCAACTTAACAGCAAAAAGGTTAATTTACACTATTTGATAAAGACCCTTTTCAATGGGGCTGGAGGAGTCTCTCAGCTGATGCCCAATCATCAGCCTGGAGAGGGTGATACTGGAGTTCATGACTTAACTGGAAGCTGTAAGAAGATTTTACGACCTTGTAGTGGTTAATTTTTATAGTTTTTATAAGCCACCAGCCATAAGTTTAAGTCAGAGACTTTATTCAGTATTTGATATTTGAGGATGTTTTGTCAAAAGATATTATAAAATTCAAAATGTTTGATTACAACAGAATCACGGGCCATTATAAAATCATAGTTCTTCATTTAAGCAGAGTGAAATGAAAAGACCTTAGCAATATAGGAAGTTACATGGACGTAAGGACCTTAACCCTGTAAAAGTTTAGTTTTGAAATAATTTTTAAAAACTAATTAAAACAACACAGGAATTATCTTAAAGTGTTTGTTGACTAGTTACCAATAAAGAAAAAAGTAACTTTCTTCAGTGACTGTTTTTCCTTATGGGAAGCCTATTTGGATAACCTGACAGTCAAACTTGATGAAAAGAAAACGTGAACTAGTCACATACAGAAAGAGTATGCCCAGTGTAACATGCAAACACTATATCATAGAAGTCTTGAGCAGAATATGTGACTCTTAGCCACAGCATGGGAAGTTGCCTAATTGTATTGAACATTTTGGACATATGTTGGACTGAAAAAAACAATACCCCAAAATGAAACCTTCAGAAGCACCCTCAGAAATAAAACTTTTTATTTGGCTTTCTCCTGTCCTTGTGTTCCTCAGTTCCAGTTTCCCTCAAGCCTGGCCATAGAAACTAGAATCTTCATTTTCCTGGTGGGCCCTAGAATCTATAACATTTTGTTCAGAGCCAGCCATAAAACTTTTGAAGTATTAATCTAATTTTTTCTTCAAATTTCTGTCTAAGAACTGGCCATAAAGAACTTATCTGACCTTCCTTGTTGTACTATAGGTTATAGGTGCCCCATAGCTAAAAGGAAGAAATGCTAACTCAGAAAGGTTTAGAAGAATCTAGACAGACAGGCCTTCTTGGATATTCCCTCAAAGTCCACTAGAACTACATTATAAACTTTTTTTCAAACATATTGTTTACAAGGCTGTCCATACTTTGTTGAAACTAAACAATGAAAAATAGACAATTTCTCCTATATATTGGTCCTCTATTTTGAAAACTTTCATGTGTATATTCCAAAACAAATCTGCCTGTCCTCTCTTTAATCAATTGGTCTTTTGTGAGTTGATTTTTAAGCTAAACTTCAGAGGGCTCAAGGCCCATAAACATATTAAGAAAAGCCAACAGTATAGAATTAACTTATACTGGAGGAAAACATTGCCTTAAAAAAAAAAAACTTTTCAAGATAAAACATTTCATCATTGGGCCATAACAACAGATTTAGAATTGGAGGAAGGAAAAAAAATGCTACTGGAGTCAAGAAAAGTTGAAGAAGAGAGTTACTATCCCAGGTTTCTCAAAGGAAGAATAAGCTTAGTAAGCTGTAAGCAATGGGGTTCAGCAAAAATTAAACTTTTGAGATATTCATCTGAGAAACCTTTTAGAAATAAATTGTAGAATTAAACATTTTAAAATCTTACAATTTCATTAAATTAATGCTTAAAAACATCTTGTGGTTCTAATCAATTTTTTGTGTTCTTTTAGTGTATTTTAAAAATCAAAGCTGGGCCAGGCGCCATGGCTCATGCTTGTAATCCCAGCACTTTGGGAGGCCGAGGCGGGTGGATCACGAGGTCAGGAGATCGAGACCACAGTGAAACCCCATCTCTACTAAAAATACAAAAAAATTAGCCGGGCGTAGTGGCGGGCGCCTGTAGTCCCAGTTACTTGGAGAGGCTGAGGCAGGAGAATGGCATGAACCTGGGAGGCAGAGCTTGCAGGGAGCCGAGACTGCACCACTGCACTCCAGCCTGGGTGACAGAGTGAGACTCCGTCTTAAAAAAAAAAAAAAAATCAAAGCTTAATTTTTCAGAAAGGCTATTATGAATAATTTTCCTTCCATTCTAGCCAACTGAATCACACATAAAATCCTTAAAAAATTTTTCTTTTTAATGAAGCGTATTATTACACAGATGAATTATAACATGCTTGGACTTTCTGTTTTGTCCTAAACATCCTCTTTCTTAAATAACCAGCCATTTCATTTTAGGATAAAAAGCTACCATACAAGATTTCTTTTTTATACAAAATTATTTTCCTTGTAATCGTTCCTTTTTTTTTTGAGATAGAGTCTTACACTGTCACCTAGGCTGGAGTGCAATGGTGCAATCTCGGCTCACTGAAACCTCCACTTCCTGGGTTCATGTGATTCTCCTGCCTCAGCCTCCCAAGTTTCTGGGATTACAGGTGCACAACACCACACCCACCTAATTTTTGTATTTTTAGTAGATACGAGGTTTCACTATGTTGGCCAGACTGGTCTCAAACTCCTGACCTTGTCTGCCTGCCTCAGCCTCCCAAAGTGCTGTGATTACAGGCATAAGCCACACTGCCTGGCATCTTTGTAGTATTTCTTACCAAATGTATCTCTTTATAACTTTCTTTAAATCTCTCTGTCACTTACTGGCTCCCTTTACCTTGTTTCATAAGGAATCCTTCAATAATCTTTGAAGTGGACAACAATTATTTTCATTTTATTTCTTATCACTTCTTTATTTCATTTTTATTTCTCACAATTTTTCTTTTTTCATCAGAAAAAAACTTATTTTGGCACACTTTATATGTAAAATCACATATTAACTAAAATTTTGATTTTTGGTAATAAATTTTTTGTGAAAACCTAAGAAGTAAGAAATATTTATTGTCACATCAGCATTTTATAGATGAGGACTATCTTATAATTATTTTGAAAATGTTTCAAATAATATAGTTTAAAAATTGATAATGACCCAGACATCTAATATCTATTATTTGATTTAATATAATGTTAAGATTTAACTTATATGACAAGTTCATTTATAAGCTTTTATTCTATTACATTTACCTAACTTATTATTAATAGTTTTTTTTACTGATAACTCTGGATTGAGCTGTTTTCATTAAATCAACAATATTAAATATCTTATCAAAAATTACATGAACAAAAATTATTGTTTGGGGCTGGGTTTATAGTTTGTAACTTTCTGGCAAATTTTGACATGTTATAGTAGCTAGCAGATTTAAATAAAACCACTTGACCAGAAAATAAAAAAAAAAGAAAAAAGAAAAAACCCACTGGACCAATACATCTAAACAATAATGTATGCTAACAATTGCAAAGACATTTTGAAGTTTCTTTTTAACCAAAACTTGAAAAAGTATTTGGGAATGAGTTTCTAATTTCTCATTGCTGATACAATACTTAAGAACTTTTTAAAAACCCAATTAGAGCCTTTTCACATATTTTTGCTATTCAAACATTACATGCACAATTCATATAAATATTTAGACATATAGACACACAGAAGTAGATCTTAGGGATTCAAAAGATTTTTCATTTGCCAGTTTTTCCTCTCCACTTTAGAACATCTGTCTTTTGATTACTTGTTCCCTACTGTAAACAGTTATTAGTGAGGCAACTCTAAATTTGCATTTTTAAAGAGATGACTCAGGTGAAACAAGATGGAGTATTTATATTTTACTAAAGCCAAAAAAAAATGGTGTAAAAGTTCAGTTAAGATGGCCAGGGAAAGCAGACACCCTTAAATGTGATTTCCTTGAAGATTTTTAAAAATTGGCTTACCGGTTTTAGGCTGGAGCCTTTTAAGAAACAGGGCCAAGGAAGCATGCAGCTTCTAGGGCCTAACATGAAGGCACAGCTATAAGGCAGAACAGATATCCAAAAATCAAGTATTTGATTTTTACATAAAATCCTCAGGCCCTGAAAAGAGGAAAACATTATGGGATGAGACAATGCCATGTTTTTAACATGCATTTCACTACAAGTACGTTTCCCCTGAGGTTGGTGGCTAACAAAAGCCAATTAGCTCATTCAATAATCAGCCCATATCCCATGGTAGTCTCACTATTCAGTGGAGGGTTGGGATGTTTCCATACCTTCCAGGCAGCCAAAGGCATACAAATATCTCTTCTAATAGCCAGCCCTAAAAATATATCTCCTACCTAGCTGTTACACACACCAAGGTCAAAAACTTCCTCATTGTGCAAAGTGATTTTTGAAACCCTCAAAAGTCATTAAGGTCCAGTAATGCAATTTAAAAAGTGAGCAGTTTAAGAGCTGCAAAAAACTTGTCTGTTTACAACTCTTCGGATTTGATAAACAAAATCAGTGATTTCGTGATTTGGAGAAAAAGAAGTCTGATGCCCTTTCTGTTTTAAGCAATCCCCAGTTATCAGAAATTATATCTTTTAAGGGGGCATCAAGGGTGGTGAGAGAAAAAAGGAACAGGCATAAGTAAAATAAAGAGACAGAATTTAGTTGACTGAGAACAAAAACAAATATTTCTCAAAAAACAAGATCCAAAGAGAGAAAGGCCTTTTAGATACACACAAACACAAAAAAATTTATATATTAAAAATATAATGTATAAACATATTTCTAACATATATGTGTACATTTATGTTTATATATAAATGTCATATATTTATATATTTCTGACATATATGTAATTATAGATATAAATTTACATATATTTGAAAGTTGCTTTAACTAAGCTTTTAATCATAGAGCTGTTAAAAAAAACTTTTGAATCTCTTACTAACACACCATAACTAGGACAAACTGCTGTTATTTTTAAAGTAACACAAATACCAAACCAGAAAGCACTAGACTTAGGAACCAAACTCAAGTTGCTGTAGTGAATAGGACAGAATCTTAGCATTGGGTAGCCACCACTGCTCCTTCAGTTTGCCCATGGCTAACAAAAGATGGCCTTGTTATGTAGATGAAACCTCTTAGGTTAAAAAAAAATGTTTTACAACATCATTCTTGCTAACTGGAACTTTTTTTTTTTTTTTGCAGCCACAGAAGATTTGGCCAATTCAGATGCCTTGTTCCCCACAATTTGGAACTTTCCTTTGGATTTGACCAAGTCAGGAAGAGATGACCATACTTGATGGGAGAAAAGTGAAACAACAATAAAACACCAAACATAAACAAACAAAAACATTTAAGCAAAACAAACAAATGCACAATTCACATGATTAGTGATTGTTCTAATGGTAAGGAGAAATAGAAACCAGCTGATTGGTAATCTTAACTTTTAGTCATTAAGGAAAAATTTTAAGACAAAATTCTAATTCAGCGACTTACCTGGAAATAAGGCTCAGGCTGATGATGGCTCTCTACCATCTTACAAGGAGGAAAAATCTCACACTCACCCTCCCTGTCAGAAGCACACTGAAACTCAAGAAAGGATATGCCTGTTCTCCATCATCATGGAAGCAGGAAAACATGCCTTCTTATTGGAAATGAGTAAAACTTCAGAAAAAAAGTCATACAGCAAAATCAACCTTGGATCTCAACCAAATTTTGGAAGATCAAGGACTCTCTGGAGGAGAGAAACTCCCCAACCTCAGCAAATTATCCTACTGTTTCCAGCAATAAAGATAGCTCAGGTTGCCCAGGCACAGTGGCTCATGACTGTAATCCCAGCACTTTGGAAGGCCAAGACGGGTGGTTCATTTGAGGTGAGAAGACCAGCCTG
This sequence comes from Nomascus leucogenys, assembly GCF_006542625.1. Lineage (NCBI taxonomy): Eukaryota > Metazoa > Chordata > Mammalia > Primates > Hylobatidae > Nomascus > Nomascus leucogenys. The sequence continues at coordinate 48,035,545 of NC_044388.1, read as the reverse complement.
GCCAACATGGTGAAACCCAGTCTCTAACTGTAATTGTGTTCCTTTTGCCTCAGATAGCTCCTTTTGTAGTACACAAACCATATTTTCCATTTCTTCAATTTCTACTGTAAGTTGCTCATAGTGGCTATTTTCATCCATACATACACAAAACAAACATGCACTGAGTTCCTACCATGGGGAAGACAGTCTGCTGAGCTCTGCAGATAAAACAAACAGTAACTCTGCTCTTGTTTAGCCTTAAATGTAGTGAAGAAAAAATACAAAGTAGTGAAATTACAAATTCAGATAGATGCTGCAAGAAAACAGTTCTATGATCACATAGGATTTGATCTATACTGGGCTCAGGAAGATTTCCCTGGGGAAGAGATGGCTACACTGAGAAATGAAGGGTGAGAAGGAAGCCGTTAAGTAAAGGGGGTAGAAAAGCATTGTAGCTGGTCTATGTCATGTGCTGAAGCTCTGCTGCAGTCTGCTTCTGGCCACGATGGAGCAGCAGATACTGATTTACCTTCTCACGTAAAACAAAAACAAAAAAAGACAAAATACATAATACCACGATTTTCAAGAACATGGATTTCAGATAATGAAGACAATGATCCCTGTAAGATAGGAAAGAAGTGAAATAAGCCTTACAAACACCCCAGCACCCTGAGTTGACAAAGTTTCCAGGCCATGACAATGGAAGAAAAAAAACTGAGGTAGAGTCCACCAAAAAGGGAGGTAGATGGCCGAATAGGAACAGCTCCGGTCTACAGCTCCCAGCCTGAGCGACACAGAAGACAGGTGATTTCTGCATTTCTGTTTGAGGTACCAGGTTCATCTCACTAGGGAGTGCCAAACAGTGGGTACAGGACAGTTGGTGGAGCACACTGTGTGCGAGCCAAAGCAGGGCAAAGTATTGCCTCACCCGGGAAGTGCAAGGGGTCAGGGAGTTCCCTTTCCTAGTCAAAGAAAGGGGAAACAGATGGCACCTGGAAAATCGGGTCTGTCCCACCCTAATACTGCGCTTTTCCAACGGGCCTGGAAAACAGCACACCAGGAGATTGTGTCCCGCACCTGGCTCGGAGGGTCCTAGGCCAAAGAGTCTTGCTGATTGCTAGCACAGCAGTCTGAGATCAAACTGCAAGGTGGCAGCGAGGCTGGGGGAGGGGTGCCCGCCATTGCCCAGGCTTGCTTAGGTAAACAAAGCAGCCAGGAAGCTCGAACTGGGTGGAGCCCACCACAGCTCAAGGATGCCTGCCTGCCTCTGTAGGCTCCACCTCTGGGGGGCAGGGCACAGACAAAAATTCAGCAGGAACCTCTGCAGACTTAAACACCCCTGTCTGACTGACAGCTTTGAAGAGAGTAGTGGTTCTCCCAGCACGCAGCTGGAGATCTGAGAATGGACAGACTGCCTCCTAAAGTGAGTCCCTGACCCCCGAGCAGCCTAATTGGGAGGCATCCCCCAGTAGGGACAGACAGACACCTCAATCAGCTGGGTAATCCTCTGAGACAAAACTTCCAGAGGAACTATCAGACAGCTGAATTTGTGGTCTCATGAAAATCCACTGTTCTGCAGCCACTGCTGCTGACACCCAGCCAAACAGGGTCTGGAGTGGACCTCTAGCAAACTCCAACAGACTTGCAGCTGAGGGTCCTGTCTGGTAGAAGGAAAACTAACAAACAGAAAGGACATCCACACCAAAAACCCGTCTGTACATCACCATCATCAAAGACCAAAAGTAGATAAAACCACAAAGATGGGGAAAAAACAGCAGAAAAACTGGAAACTCTAAAAAGCAGAGCACCTCTCCTCCTCCAAAGGAACGCAGTTCCTCACCAGCAATGGAACAAAGCTGGATGGAGAATGACTTTGACGAGTTGAGAGAAGAAGGCTTCAGACGATCAAACTACTCCGAGCTACGGGAGGAAATTCAAAACAATAGCAAAGAAGTTAAAAACTTTGAAAAAAAATTAGACAAATGGATAACTAGAATAACCAATGGAGACAAGGGCTTAAAGGAGCTGATGGAGCTGAAAGCCAAGTATCGAGAACTACGCGAAGATTGCAGAAGCCTCAGTAGCAGATGTGATCAACTGGAAGAAAGGGTATCGCTGATGGAAGATCAAATGAATGAAATGAAGTGAGAAGGGAAGTTTAGAGAAAAAAGAATAAAATGAAACGAACAAAGCCTCCAAGAAATTTGGGACTATGTGAAAAGACCAAACCTATGTCTGATTGGTGTACCTGAAAATGATGGGGAGAATGGAACCAAGTTGGAAAACACTCTGCAAGATACTATCCAGGAGAACTTCCCCAATTTAGCAAGCCAGGCCAACATTCAGATTCAGGAAATACAGAGAATGCCGCAGAGAAACTCCTCAGGAAGAGCAACTCCAAGACACAAAATTGTCAGAATCACCAAAGTTGAAATGAAGGAAAAAATGTTAAGGGCAGCCAGAGAGAAAGGTCGGGTTACCCACAAAGGGAAGCCCATCAGACTAACAGCTGATCTCTCGGCAGAAACTCTACAAGCCAGAAGAGAGTGGGGGCCGATATTAAACATTTTTAAAGAAAAGAATTTTCAACCCAGAATTTCCGATCCAGCCAAACAAAGCTTCATAAGTGAAGGAGAAATAAAATACTTTACAGACAAGCAAATGCTGAGTGATTTTGTCACCACCAGGCCTGCCCTAAAAGAGCTCCTGAAGGAAGCACTAAACATGGAAAGGAACAACCGGTACCAGCCACTGCAAAAACATGCCAAATTGTAATGACCATCGAGGCTAGAAAGAAACTGCATCAACTAACGAGCAAAATAACCAACTAACATCATAATGACAGGATCAGATTCACATATAACAATATTAACTTTAAATGTAAATGGGCTAAAAGCTCCAAATAAAAGACACAGACTGGCAAACTGGATAAGGAGTCAGGACCCATCAGTGTGCTGTATTCAGGAAACCCACCTCACGTGCAGAGACGCACATAGGCTCAAAATAAAGGGATGGAGGAAGATCTATCAAGCAAATGGAAAACAAAAAAAGGCAGGGGTTGCAATCCTAGTCTCTGATAAAACAGACTTTAAACCAACAAAGATCAAAAGAGACAAAGAAGGCCATTACATAATGGTAAAGGGATCAATTCAACAAGAAGAGCTAGCTATCCTAAATATATATGAACCCAGCACAGGAGCACCCAGATTCATAAAGCAAGTCCTGAGTGACCTACAAAGGGACTTAAACTCCCACACAATAATAATGGGAGATTTTAACACCCCACTGTCAACATTAGACAGATCAACGAGACAGAAAGTTAACAAGGATATCCAGGAATTGAACTCAGCTCTGCACAAAGTGGACCTAATAGACATCTACAGAACTCTCCACCCCAAATTAACAGAATATACATTTTTTTCAGCACCACACCACACCTATTCCAAAGTTGACCACATAGTTGCAAGTAAACCACTCCTCAGCAAATGTAAAAGAACAGAAATTATAACAAACTGTCTCTCAGATGACAGTGCAATCAAACTAGAACTCAGGATTAAGAAACTCACTCAAAACAGCTCAACTTCATGGAAACTGAACAACCTGCTCCTGAATGACTATTGGGTACATAATGAAATGAAGGCAGAAATAAAGATGTTCTTTGAAACCAATGAGAACAAAGTCACAACATACCAGAATCTCTGGGACACATTTAAAGCAGTGTGCAGAAGGAAATTTATAGCACTAAATGCCCACAAGACAAAGCAGGAAAGATCCAAAATTGACACCCTAACATCACAATTAAAAGAACTAGAAAAGCAAGAGCAAACACATTCAAAAGCTAGCAGAAGGCTAGAAATAACTAAAATCAGAGCAGAACTGAAGGAAATAGAGACACAAAAAACCCTTCAAAAAATTAATGAATCCAGGAGCTGGTTTTTTGAAAAGATCAACAAAATTGATAGACCGCTAGCAAGACTAATAAAGAAGAAAAGAGAGAAGAATCAAATAGATGCAATAAAAAATGAAAAAGGGGATATCACCACTGATCCCACAGAAATACAATCTACCATCAGAGAATACTACAAACACCTCTATTCAAATAAACTAGAAAATCTAGAAGAAATGGATAAATTCCTCGACACAAACACCCTCCCAAGACTAAACCAGGAAGAAGTTGAATCTCTGAATAGACCAATAACAGGCTCTGAAATTGTGGCAATAATCAATAGCTTACAAACCAAAAAGAGTCCTGGACCTGATGGATTCACAGCCGAATTCTACCAGAGGTACAAGGAGGAACTGGTACCATTCCTTCTGAAACTATTCCAATCGATAGAAAAAGAGGGAATCCTCCCTAACACATTTTATGAAGCCAGCATCGTCCTGATACCAAAGCCTGGCAGAGACGTAACCAAATAAGAGAATTTCAGACCAATATCCTTGATGAACATTGATGCAAAAATCCTCAATAAAATACTGGCAAACCGAATCCAGCAGCACATCAAAAAGCTTATACACCATGATCAAGTAGGCTTCATTCCTGGGATGCAAGGCTGGTTCAACATACGCAAATCAATAGAGGTAATCCAGCATATAAACAGAACCAAAGACAAAAACCACATGATTATCTCAATAGATGCAGAAAAGGCCTTTGACAAAATTCAACAACCCTTCATGCTAAAAACTCTCAATAAATTAGGTATTGATGGGACGTATCTCAAAATAATAAGAGCTATCTATGACAAACCCACAGCCAATATCATACTGAATGGGCAAAAACTGGAAGCATTCCCTTCGAAAACTGGCACAAGACAGGGATGCCCTCTCTCACCACTCCTATTCAACATAGTGCTGGAAGTTCTGGCCAGGGCAATCAGGTAGGAGAAGGAAATAAAGGGTATTCAATTAGGAAAAGAGGAAGTCAAATTGTCCCTGTTTGCAGATGACATGATTGTATATCTAGAAAACCCCATTGTCTCAGCCCAAAATCTCCCAAAATCTCAGCAATTTCAGCAAAGTCTCATGATACAAAATCCATGTACAAAAATCACAAGCATTCTTGTACACCAATCACAGACAAGCAGAGAGCCAAATCATGGGTGAACTCCCATTCACAATTGCTTCAGAGAGAGTAAAATACCTAGGAATCCAACTTACAAGGGATGGGAAGGACCTCCTCAAGGAGAACTACAAACCACTGCTCAATGAAATAAAAGAGGATAAAACAAATGGAAGAACATTCCATGCTTATGGATAGGAAGAATCAATATCATGAAAATGGCCATACTGCCCAAGGGAATTTATAGATTCAATGCCATCCCCATCAAGCTACCAATGACTTTCTTCACAGAATTGGAAAAAACTACTTTAAAGTTCATATGGAACCAAAAAAGAGCTCCCATCGCCAACTCAATCCTAAGCCCAAAGAACAAAGCTGGAGCCATCACGCTACCTGACTTCAAACTATACTACAAGGCTACAGTAACCAAAACAGCACGGTACTGCTACCACAACAGAGACATAGATCAGTGGAACAGAACAGAGCCCTCAGAAATGATGCCACATATCTACAACTATCTGATCTTTGACAAACCTGACAAAAACAAGAAATGGGGAAAGGATTCCCTATTTAATAAATGGTGCTGGGAAAACTGGCTAGCCATATGTAGAAAGCTGAAACTGGATCCCTTCCTTACACTTTATACAAAAATTAATTCAAGATGGATTAAAGACTTAAATGTTAGACCTAAAACCATTAAAATCCTACAAGAAAACCTAGGCAGTAGCATTCAGGACATAGGCGTGGGCAAGGACTTCATGTCTAAAACACCAAAAGCAATGGCAACAAAAGCCAAAATTGACAAATGGGATCTCATTAAACTAAAGAGCTTCTGCACAGCAAAAGAAACTACCATCAGAGTCAACAGGCAACCTACTCATCTGACAAAGGGCTAATATCCAGAATCTACAATGAACTCAAACAAATTTACAACAAAAAAACAAACAACCCCATCAAAAAGTGGGCAAAGGACATGAACAGACACTTCTCAAAAGAAGACATCTATGCAGCCAAAAAACACATGAAAAAATGCTCATCATCACTGGCCATCAGAGAAATGCAAATCAAAACCACAATGAGATACCATCTCACACCAGTGAGAATGGTGATCATTAAAAAGTCAGGAAACAACAGGTGCTGGAGAGGATGTGGAGAAATAGGAACACTTTTACACTGTTGGTGGGACTGTAAACTAGTTCAACCATTGTGGAAGTCAGTGTGGCGATTCCTCAGGGATCTAGAACTAGAAATACCATTTGACCCAGCCATCCCATTACTGGGTATATACCCAAAGGACTATAAATCATGCTGCTATAAAGACACATGCACACGTATGTTTATTGCGGCACTATTCACAATAGCAAAGAGTTGGAACCAACCCAAATGTCCAACAACGATAGACTGGATTAAGAAAATGTGGCACATATACACCATGGAATACTATGCAGCCATAAAAAGTGATGAGTTCATGTCCTTTGTAGGGACATGGATGAAACTGGAAAACATCATTCTCAGTAAACTATCGCAAGGACGAAAAACCAAACACCGCATGTTCTCACTCATAGGTGGGAATTGAAAAATGAGAACTCATGGACACAGGAAGGGGAACATCACACTCCAGGGACAGTTGTGGGGTGGGGGGTGGGGGGAAGGACAGCATTAGGAGATATACCTAATGCTAAATGATGAGTTAATGGGTGCAGCACACCAACGTGGCACATGGATACATATGTAACAAACCTGCATATTGTGCACATGTACCCTAAAACCTAAAGTATAATGATTAAAAAAAAAAGAAAAAAAAAACTGAGGTAGAGCCCAGCAGATTCTCTGAGTTCGAACAATGAAGCCGAGAGTCTCAGAAAACCAAGACAGAGAGAAATCACAGAATACTGGAAAGGAGACAGCAGTAAAGGAAAAGAACACAGGAGATCTGCAAGAACACCCTCTTGGGTATTTATTTAGCAGAATAATGAACAGTACATTTGTGCTAGGAAACTATTTGAGACCAGGGGGAAAAAATCCTTTAAAAATTATAAGAAACAGTGCCTGTTGCTCACAATGTACCAGGAAGAGTGTCCATTCCTATTAATGATACTGAAAAAAACTCAAGACTTCACAGGGCAAAGAATAGAGTTATCAGAAACACTTTGATTCAGGAGTGGAAAGTTAGACCAAATCATAAAGCAAGACCAGAAAGATCAAGTTGTTTATAAGTCAGCTGTGTCCCCAAATGAATCTCAAGTAGAGGCATGGAAGTTATTTTTTGAAAGAAAATTACACTAGTAGGAATTCAAATTAAAATGTCAGGACTGGGCCAGGTATGGTGGCTCATGCCTGTCATCCCAGCATTTTGGGAGGCCGAGGCGGGTGGATCACTTGAGGTCAGGAGTTCGAGACCAGCCTGGCCAACATGGTGAAACCCCATCTCTACTAAAAATACAAAGAAATTATCTGGGCATCATGGCAAGCACCTGTAACCCCAGCTACTTGGAAGGCTGAGGCAGGAGAAGGAATGGCTTGAACCTGGGAGGCAGAGGTTGCAGTGAGAGGTGATCGAGCCATTGCACTCCAGCCTGGGCAATGGAGTGAGACTTTGTTTCAAAAAACAAACAACAACAAAAAAAAAACTAAGTCATGACTGAAAAAGACACTGGGTGGAAGTAAATACTGACTAGGTACCACAAAAGAGAAGATTCATAAATTTGAGACATCAGGGAATTATGCGAAAACTTTAAGCAATAATATTCATGTCCCCAAAGAGGGAGGAAGAGACAATGACAAAACATAAAGAGAAAATGAACAGAAACTTTCTAAACTTAATGAAAACTATAATTCCACAAATCCAGGAAGAATCGGGCTGGGAGAGAGGAAATGAAAGCATACTATTCTGATTTTCTTATGCCATATGTGATATGATATAACATTGTCTGAAAGTGAACAGTGATAAGTTAAAATCATACAGTACAAATTGTAATGCAACCACTAAGATAGCAAAAAAAAAAAAAATAGAGCCAATAAGCCAAAAAATGAGAGATAAAACTAAACCATAAAAGTTACGTAACTAATTGAAAGGAAACCAGAAAGAGAAGGGAACAAAGAATAGCTGGGACTAATGAAAATCAAACAGCATGATGACAGATAAGCTTAACTAATAATATATCAATAATCACATTATAAATGAAATGGGCCTAATAACCTAAATTAAAAGACAGATTATCAAACTGTATAAAAAGCAAGATCCTACTCCATGCTACCTATAAGAAACACACTTTAAATGTAAAGACACAAATTAGTTAAAAGGAAGAAAAATATCTCCCATAATAACCAGCCCTAAAAATATATCTCCTACCTAGCTATTACACACTCCAAGGTCAAAAACTTTCTCACTGTGCAAAGTGATTCTTGAAACCCTCAAAAGTCATTAAGGGCCAGGCGCGGTGGCTCATGCCTGTAATCCCAGCACTTTGGGAGGCTGAGGCAGGCAGATCACGAGGTCAGGAGATGGAGCTCATCCTGGCTAACACGGTGAAACCCCGCCTCTACTAAAAATACAAAAAATTAGCCAGGCACGGTGGTGGGCACTTGTAGTCCCAGCTACTCGGGAGGCTGAGGCAGGAGAATGGCGTAAACCTGGGAGGTGGAGCTTGCAGTGAGCCAAGATACGCCACTGCAGTCCGCCTGGGCAAAAGAGCGAGACTCCATCTCAAAAAAAAAGAAAAAGCCATTAAGATCCAATAATGCAATTTAAAAAGTGAGCAGTTTAACAGCTGCAAAAAAACTTGTCTGTTTACAACTATTGGGATTTGATAAAAACAGTGATTCCTCGCAAAAAGAAGTCTGGTGCCCTTTCTGTTTTAAGCAATCCCTGGTTATCAGAAATTATTTTACATCTTTTATGTGGGCATCAAGGGTGGCAAGAAAAAAAAGGGACAGACATAAGTAAAATGGAGAGATAGAACGCAGTTGACTGAGAACAAAATCAAATGTTTCTCAAAAATACAAGATCCAAAAAGAGAAAGGCCTGGCCGGGCGCGGTGGCTCACGCCTATAATCCCAGCACTTTGGGAGGCCAAGGCGGGTGGATCATGAGGTCAGGAGATCGAGACCATCCTGGCTAACACGGTGAAACCCCGTCTCTACTAAAAATACAAAAAATTAGCCGGGCAAGGTGGCGGGCGCCTGTAGTCCCAGCTACTCGGGAGGCTGAGGCAGGAGAATGGCGTGAACCCCAGGGGGCGGAGCCCGCAGTGAGCTGAGATCACGCCACTGCACTCCAGCCTGGGCAATAGCAAGACTCCATCTGAAAAAAAAAGAGAAAGGCCTTTTAGATTCACACAAATGCAAAAAATATATATATTACAAATTATAAACATATTTCTAACATAAATATGTGCATTTATATGTTTATACATAAATATGTGTATCTATATGTTTATATATAAATATGTCATATATTTATATATTTTTGACATATATGTAATTATATTTAAATATAATTTTACATATATATGATATTTGCTTTTAATTAAGCTTTTCATCATGGAGCTCTTAAAAAAAATCCTTTGAATCTCTTACTACAGCATCATAGGTAGGACAAACTGCTGGTATTTTAAAAGTAACACAAATACCAAACCAGAAAGAACTAGACTTGGGAACCAAACTCCGGATGCTGTAGTAAACATTGTTTGGGCAGAATCTTAGCACTGGGTGGCCACCACTGCTTCTTCAATTTGCTCTTGGCTGGCAAAAGATGGCCTGGTTATGTACACGAAACCTCTTAAGAAAAAAAAATTTTTTAAAATTTTTTCTCGGTTTTATAAAAATTATTTCAGCTAACTGGATTCTTTTTTTTTTTTTTTTTTTTTTGCAGCCACAGGAGTTTTGGCCTATTCAGATGACTTGTTCCCCACAATTTGGAACATTCCTTTGGATTTGACCAAGTCAGGAGGAGATGGTCATACTTGATGGGAGAAAAGTAAAACAACAACAATAAACCCCAAACATACACAAACCAAAACAGTTAAGCAAAACAAACAAATGCACAATTCATATGATTACTGGCTGTTCTAATGGTAAGGAGAAATTAAAACCAGCTGGTTGGTAATCTTAACTTTCAGTCATTAAGGAAAATTTTTAAGACAAAACTCTACTTCAGCTACTTACCTGGAAAAAGTCTCAGGGTGATGATCACTCTCTATCATCTTAGAAGCAGGAAAAAACTCACACTCACCTTCCCTGCAAGCTGAAACTTAAGAAAGGAGGTGCCTGCTCTCCATCATCATGGAAGCAGGAAAACTTGCATTCCTTGTTGGAAATAAGTAAAACTTCAGAAAAGGAGGTGTACAGTAAACTCAACCTTAATCTCAACCAAATTTTGGAAGATCAGGAACTCTCTGGAGGGGAGAAAGTTCTCAACCTCAGCAAATTATCCTATTGGTTTCAGCAATAAAGATAGCTCAGATTGGCCGGGCACGGTGGCCCATGCCTGTAATCCCAGCACTTTGGGAGGACAATGTGGGCGGTTCATTTGAGGTCAGGAGTTCAAGACCAGTCTGCCCAACATGGTGAAACTCGGTCTCTATTAAAACTATAAAAATTAGCCAAGTGTGGTGGCATGCACCTGTAATCCCAGCTACATGGGAGGCTGAGGAAGGAGAATCACTTGAGCCTGGGAGGCGGAGGTTGCAGTGAGCAGAGATCATGCCACCACACTCCAGCCTGGGCGACAGAGCAAGACTCCTTCTCAAAAGTAAAAACAAACAACAACAACAAAAAAACACAGCCCAGGTTGGTATCAACCAATAATGAGATTTATCAAAGGTCAGGGCCACCTTTGTAATGTCCTTCTCTGTCTTGATAAATCTTTATTGGTATAAAGTCTGTTTTGTCAGAAACTAGATTGCAACACCTGCTTTTTTCTGTTTTCCATTTGTTTGAAAGATTTTTCTCCATTCCTTTATTTTGAGCCTATGTGTGGCACTGCATGCGAGATGGGTCTCTTGAAGACAACATACTCAAATGGGTCTTGGTTCTTTATCCACCTTGCCCCCCTGTGTCTTTCAATTGTAGCGTTTAACCCATTTACATTTAAGTTTAGTAATGATATATGTGGATTTGATCCTGTCATCATGCTGTTAGCTGGTTATTTTACAGACTTGTGTATGTGGTTGCTTTTTAGCATCACTGGTCTGTGCACTTCAGTGGGTTTTTGTAGTGGCTGGTGATGGTCTTTTCTTTCCATATTTAGTGCTTCCTTCAGGAGCTCTTTTAAGGCAGATCTGGTGGTAATTAATTCCCTCAGCATTTGCTTGTCTGAAAAGAATCTTATTTCTCCCACACTTATGATGCTTAGTTTTGCTGGTCATGAAATTCTGGATTGGAATTTCTTTTCTTTAAGAAGTTGAATATCTCTTCTGGCTTGTAGGGTTTCAGCTGAGAGGTCCACTGTTTGTCTGATGGGATTCCCTTTGTAGGTGACCTCACCTTTCTTCCTAGCTGCCTTTAACATTTTTTCTTTCATTTTGACCTTGGATGACTTTCTCGTGGCATATCTTACTGAGGTCCCCTGGATTTCCTTAATTTGAATGTTGGCCTGTCTGGCTAGGTTGGGGACATTCTCATGAATGACATTCTGAAATATGTTTTCCAAGTTGGTTCCATTCTCCTCATCTCTTTCAGGTACATTAATCAGTCATAGATTTGGTCTCTTTACATAATCCCATATTTCTCAGAGATTTTGTTAATTCTTTTTCATTCTTTTTCCCCCATTCTTGTCTCCCTGTTTTATTTCAGAAAGCCAGTTTTCAAGCTCTGAGATTCTTTCCTCTGCTTGGTCTATTCTGCTAGGTGGTCTTGCACATGAGATGGGGCTGGTCTGACCTCAGCACTCCTTAGTCAGCTTGCCTCTCCCAGGGCCCCAGCCTGGCCACACCTGCTTACAGGGCACTCTCGGGTGCCCACACACACTACAAGAATTTTCATAATGCAATCACACACAATCACCATGTGATTTCATTATGAAAATTCTTCTAGTGTGCTTTTCAGCTCTATCAGGTCGGTTATGTTCTTCTTTATACTGGCTATTTTGTCTGTTATCTCCTGCAATGTTTTGCAGTGATTTTTAGCTTCCTTGCATTGGATTACAACATATTTCTCTCACTCAGTGAACTTTGTTCCTACCCATATTCTGAATTCTATTTGTATCATTTCAGACATCTTAGCCTCAGCCCAGTTCCAAACACTTGCTGGAGAGTTGATGCAGTCATTTGGAGGAAAGAAGGCATGCTGACTTTTTGAGTTTTCAGTGTTCTTGCACAGATTATTTCTCATCTTTATGAGCTTATCCACCTTCAGCCTTTGTGGTTGCTGACCTTTGGACAGAGTATTTTTCTTTTATCACGTTTGATGACCTTGAGGGTTTGATCGTGATGTAAGGTGGATTCAGCCAACTGGCTTTGTTTCTGGAAGATTTTAGGGAGCCAATGTTCAGCTCCCGATTCCTGGACTGTGTGCTTTAACTCTGAGGAACTTGTGCTGCGCCCCAACTTTGTTCTCTGGCTCCTCAAGGTTTGGGGTCCACTGCACTGAGGGGACCAAAGTGCGGCAACTGCAGCAGAGTGCTAGCGGATGCAAAAGTGCCTGCCTCCCTGTGGGCATTCACCCAGTGGTGGAGGCAAGACAGCTAGGGTGGGGACCAGGGGGCCCCTGCTGACTGTGTGTGCTGTTGCACTGGAGGCAGTGTTGGTTTGGGGTGGGGTGCTGGCCAATGCAGGTCTAGGTGCATTCTCTGTGCCCCTCAAGCAACAGTGATCCCTCAGGATATAAGAGGGTCCATTTTCCTCTCTGCGGCATTAGCTCAAGGGCAAGGTGCTGGTGGGGGTGGGGGATTTTTGGCTCTATGCCTGCCAGGGCTCCATCTTCAATGGCAGTTGGTGTGGGTTGGGGTGTGTGATGCTCTCCCATGTGCTGGTAGGGCAAGTAGAGCAAAACCCACCCATGTAAACACACACCAGCAAAGGGATGTAGGAAGTTTGCGTATAAAGAGCTGCAGTATGGAGAGGCAATATGCAGGCTGGTCCATGGCTGTAGGGCCACCTTGCTGCAGCCCTCCACTGGTCAGACATGGTCCACTGGCACAGAAGCTATGGTGTGAGCACCCAAGAGTGCCCTGTAAGCAGGTGTGGCTAGGCTGGGGTCCTGGGAGAGGCAAGCAGACTAAGGAGTGCTGAGGTCAGACCAGCCCCATCTCATGCGCAAGATTGCCCAGCAGAGATCAGGTCTCAGAGGAGAACTCTCTCAAAAGTAAAGCCCCAGCACAGCACAGCTGCTCTATAAAAATGTGGCCGGACTTCTTTTTTAAGCAAGTCCCCTTTTTTTAAGAGGGGAACTCTCAGACCTTATCTCTGCTGGGCAATCTTGCACATAAGATGTGGCTGGTCTGACTTCAGCACTCCTAAAGTGCTGGGGTAAAGTGTCTCATAACAGCAAATGGAGCCTAGAGAGATAGCTGTCCCTGCCCTTTGGGCTCCACATCAGCTGGCTTGCTGCTCCACCACTTGGCTTTTCTCCTAGGGGCTCCACCCCAGAGAGATGTGAGTTAGCAATCACTTAGTGCCATCAGCCCAGGATGGAGGGTCTGTTCTGTGGGCCAAAGCCAGCGTTCCCTGTCTGGTGATGAGCAGTGGAGAGTGTGTGGGACCCACGGGAGATGGACTGGCTTGCTCAATGGGTCAACTGCACTTGTTGGAGGTGTCAATACAGCACTTGAAGTCTTTGCTCCCTTGATATTCCGAGGGTAGCAAAGACAGTTCCACTGCAGAGGCAGTGGCATAGAGGATTTCACTTGCTCCTGGAAGCTCTGTCCAGGGAATTGCTGAGTTGCTACTGGCTTGATAGCTCCAGTGGGGTGCTGGCTAGAGACCCAGGATGGGAGGACCTGCCCATCGAGAATATATGGAAACTGGCACCCACGTAACTGTCTGGTCACTTTTCCATAGGGGGGCTGTGGTATGCTGGGGGTCCACTCCAGTCCCTAATTGCCTCATATTTTCCAGGGCCTGAAGGTATCACCAATGAAGGCTGTGAAAAGGCAAAGATGATATCCTGCCCCTTCCTCTGGGAGTGCTGAACCACTGAGGTACAAACTTGTTGCCAATCTGAACACTCCTGTAGGAGGTGGCTGGAGGCAAGTGGAGAAAAGTCTTGCCTAGTCAGGAGGAATAAGAACAGGGACTTGCTTAAAAAGTAGGTCTGGCCACTTTTTGGTAGAGCAGCTGTGCTATGCTGGGGATTCACTTCAGCTCTTGGTCACCTCAGACACTCTGAAGCCCTAAGGCTGAAATGGCTGAGTTGCCCAAACAGCAAAGATGACAATCTGGTCCACCCCCTGGGAGCTCTGACTCAGGAAGGCCTGAAACCTCTGTCAGCCAGAGAACAGCACTGAAGGTAGCCAGAGACCCTAGTTGAAAGGCTCCACCCAGTGATAACAAATGTGGTCCGGGACTGACTTAAGATTCTGGCCACATTTTCATAGGGCGGCTGTGCTGTGCTGAGGTACCACTTCCACCCCTGGTCAGCTTGGGCTCTCCAAAGTCTGCAGGCCTGAATGGCTAGTCCCCCAAACAGCAAAGGTGGTGACCCGCCCCTCTCCCTGGGTGCTCTGTCCCAAGGGGGATTTAAACCCCTGTTGGCCAGGGAACACTGGTGGGAGTAGCTGGAGGCCTCAGCTGGGAGGTCCTTTCCAGTGAGGAGAAACAGGATCAGGGGCCTGCTTACAGAAGCAGTCTGGCCATGATTTGATAAAGCAGCTGTGCTGTGCTGCAGGATCTCTTCTTCCCCTGGTCAGTTTGTACTCTCCAAAGCCTGCAGGCTGGAATGACTAAGTTGCCCGAAAAGGAAAGATGGTGGCCTGCCCCATCTTTTCTCTCAGGGTTTATCTTTTGTAATGGACCTTAATTTTCAGGCTGTTAATTTTACTGTCAGCATTAGAGTTGTTCAGAAAGAATCTCACTGTTATCTTTTAGGTTAGATATATGAGAATTCATTGTCTCCTGTAAATAAACCTGTTCATGTCTTGTTCTCTGGAAAGAAATCTCTTTCTGCTATCTGACTTTGATCACAATCATGTAGAGCAGTAGCCAGTCTAAAATGACATAATCGAATTTCCATTTCCAGTGTTTCATTGTTGTGTCTTACATTCTGCAGTTCAGAACTGAGCATTTTATTCTCAGTTGTCAAAATGCTAAGCTGCCCACTGTACTGAACTACTGCTTTTGTTAATGCTTCCTCGTGCAATTGTATAGCCTTTAGAAGATTATCCTTCTTTTCTTTCACACTTTTAATGTCCTCCAGATATTTCTTTTCCCTTAGCCAGTTCTGATGTTTTACTGTGTCTAGTTCTAGTCTTAGCATGGCAATTTCTTCCTGCAACATGCTATTTTCATGCAAGAGTTCTTTTTCTTCCTTATGGCTAAGAGAAATCTGAGTAAACAAAGGGAACTTTTAGTTAGCACTCAATAGAGGGACATATCATAATTTCTTCTGAAATTAAAGAATAACCTGTATGTTTGTATAGTGAAAGAATTCCCATAGTGGATATTTAACTAAAAACAAGTTGGACAAAAACTTCAAACCTAATAGAGTGTAAATTCCACAAATTTAAATATTTATTTAAAGATTATGAAAATTAAATCACTGGAGGATTTTTAAGAATATCAGAATTGGAAAAGCCTTTCTCTGAATTACAAAAAAACCCAGAGGCATAAAATATAAGATTAATACATTTGACTATATTTTTTAAATTGAGTTTACACTCTGATATCTCACCTATAAACCACACCATCATAGGAGCCTTAGCTATACATATGTTTGGGCAGAAGCAATTTCTCAAAATTCTTTAAGTTCCTTTTTCTGAAGAATGTTTTATCAATATTCTACTTTTCTAATATTTTATAGTCAGTTATAAGAGTTACATTTATTCACAACTGTTAAATCTAAGCATTGTACCCTTCTACATTGTACACCTCTGCATCTAAGCATTGCACCTCTACGTACGACACTGAACTCATTTAAGATCACAATTCTTAAAAGGAGAAGTTAAAAAAATATATGCAGCTGATGGCAGTGGCTAGCACCTATAATACCAGCACTTTGGGAGGCCGAGGCAGGCAGATCACGAGGTCAGGAGTTTGAAACCAGCCTGGCCAACATAGTGAAAACCTGTCTCTACTAAAAATACAAAAAATTAGCTAGGTATTGTGGTGTGCACCTGTAATCCAAGCTACTTGGGAGTCTGAGGCAGGAGAATCGAGTGAACCTGGGAGGCGAAGGTTGCAGTGAGTCGAGATCGTGCCATTGCACTCCAGCCCAGGTGACAGTGGAAGACTCCATCTCAAAAATATATACATATTTTTGAATATATACATATATATTCAAATATACACATATGTATATATATGCAAGATGCAGGATTTTCTCCAGGTCTTCTGATGCTACTTCTAGTGTTCCTCCACAAAATCACAGTTACTTCTGTGGTGTAAATATATAAATACAAAAGAAGCCTTTTATTTCAAAATATGAATGGTAGGATACAACTTATAGACCTTTTCTTAGAAATCATGAGATTATTTGCCATTGCAATAACTTATTTCTTCTTTATAATGTTTGAAACAGTAATAAGTGTGAAATGTAGGAAAATTTACTGAACTATTTCTCTGGGAACAAAATACTTATCAATAAATTATCACTCAATGTATATCATGGCATGTCATTGTTTTCAAAGCTCTTTGCATTGAAATGAGAAGCTACTTGGAGCAAACTGTTACTGTCCTCAAAAGTAAGGATAATGATATCCACAATATGGCCTCTGACCCAACTATACATATCCTACTTTCCTAGCAGTGAAAATAATAAACTGACTTCTCTATTAATATTTTTAAAAGATGAACTAAAGTCCAAAAACTGGAAAATCTGTTGTTAGCAAAACTTATTTTTGATATTGGAAAGGTAATCAATTCTTATGAAAAATATCAAATGCTTCTTCTTTGGATTTAGGCCATTGTGAACGTCACTACTCAACTGTTGCAGACAAATGGAGTTGAATTAAGAACATGGCTTTATCCTATATGTACATATATAGATACATGATAAAGGATATATAGGATATATACATATATATGTGATATAAAAATCCTTTATACTTTCCAAAATATATACAATTGTTTTTTTAAATACATACACTTTATATAAAAGCATTTGAAAATGACTAAAGAAAATACCTCAGAATTCATTTTCTTTTCGGCCACTTCTATCTGCTTTTGTTTATTAGTCAGAATATCATCTTGTAACATTCTAGCATTCTGTTCTTCAGAAAGTTGCTTCTGGATATCATTTTGTTCTTCACTAGAAGAAATTTTAATTTTCATGAAATACTGGAGGTATCCCTAAAATGATTTACAGGCCAAGGTGGCACCATCAGATATCATTCACGCAATGTATATCTGCAGATTAATCCAAGAAAAGGCAAAGGGGTCTCACATCTGTTAAGCCAGCTGTCCCCAACCATGTTGGCACCAGGGACTGGTTTTGTGGAAAGTAATTTTTCCACAGACCTGAGGTGGGGGGATGCTTCCAGGATTATTCAAGCACATTACATTTATTCTGCACTTTATTTCTACTATTATTAATAATGAAATAATTCTATAACTCACCATAATGTAGACTCAGTGGGGGCCCTGAGCTTGTTTTCCTGCTATTGGATGGTCCCATCTGGAGGTGACAGGAGAAGGTGACAGATCATAAGGCATTAGATTCTCATAAGGAGTGAACAACATAGATCCCCTGCATGAGCAACTTACAACAGGGTTCAGGTCACACTCCTATGACAATCTAATGCCACCACTGATCTGACAGGAGAAGGAGCTCAGGCAGTAATGTGAGTGATGGGGAGGGGCTGCAAACAGATGAAGCTTCTCTTGCTTATCTGCCACTAACATCCTGCTGTGTGGCCCAGTTCCTAACAGGCCAGGGACTGGTACTGGTCCTTGGCCTGGGGATGGGGAACCCTTGTGTTAACCCATACTTTTTATGTTTATTTTTTGGAAACATTTTTAACTTATATTCTTGATTCCCATGTATTTTATAAGCAATTTAGACATTCTTTGAAACAAGGCAGGGTCTAATATTTTGTTTTTAACATAGAACCTTGAATTGATTTTATCTGTTTATGAGAGAGAGATGTGAAATAAACTAATCATGAATCACTTTCCCTTTTACTTTTATTTCATGCATATTAAGGATAAAACTGGGAAGTCCTAAGCAGAGCAATTGGGCAAGAGAAATAAAGGGCATCCAAATTTAAAAGAGGAAGTCAAACTATCTTTTCACCAATGATATGATCTTATACCTAGAAAACCCCAAAGACTCTTACAAAACACTCCTAGATTTGATAAATGAATTCAGTAAAGTCTCAGAGGTTACAAAATAAATGAATACCAATCAGTGGCACCACTATACACAAAATACAACCAAGCTGAGAGTCATATTAAGAACCCAATCCCTTTTACAATGGCTGCAAATGTATAAAATACCTAGGGATATACTTAATGAAGGAGGTGAGTGATCTATATAAGGATAACTGGAAAACACCACTGAGGAAAATAATAGATGACACAGACAAATGAAAATACATCCTATGTTCATGGACTGAAAGAATTGATATTGTGAAAAATGACCATAGTGCCCAAAGCAGTCTACAGATTTGATACAATTCCTATGAAAGTATCAATGTCATTCTTCACAGAACTATAAAAAAAAGTTGACATTTATGTAGAACCACAAAAGAGCCTGAATAACAACAGACATACCAAGCAAAAGGAACAAACATGTTGGCATCACATTACCTGACTTCAAATTATACTCTAGAGCCACAGTAACAAAAACAGCATCGTACTGGTATAAAAGTAGATACATAGATCAATGAAACAGAATAGACAATTCAGAAATAAAGCCACTTACAACCAAATGATCTCTGAGAAAGGATACAAAAACATACACTGGAGAAAGTACACATTATTCAATAAATGGTGCTAGGAAAAAAAGATAGCCACATGTAGAAGAATGAAACTGGATCTCTATCTCTCATCATATACAAAAATTAATTCAAGATGGATTAAAGGCCTAAAGCTAAGACATGAAAACATTGACCTAGGTGAAGAATTTATGATGAAGACCCCAAAAGCAAATGCAGCAAAAATGAAAATAAATAAGACCTAATTAAACTAAAAAGCTTCAGCTTCAGCACCACAAATCAATAATCATAACAGTAAACCAGCAACCTATAGAATGGGGAAAATATTTGCAAATTATGAATCTATCAAAGGACTCATATCCATAACCTACAAGAAACTCAAAACAGATCAGCAGGAAAAATACAAATGATTCCATTAAAATGTATGCAAATGACATGAATAGGCATTTCTCAAAAGAGGATGAGCAAATGCTGAACAAGCATATAAAAACATGCTAAATATCACTAATCATCAGGGAAATGCAAAATAAAACAACAATGAGATATCACCTCACTGCAGCCATAATGGCCACTATTAAAAGTCAAAAGACAACAGGTGTTGGCGTGGATGTGGTGAAAAGAGAACAGTTATACACTGC
Source organism: Nomascus leucogenys (assembly GCF_006542625.1). NCBI lineage: Eukaryota > Metazoa > Chordata > Mammalia > Primates > Hylobatidae > Nomascus > Nomascus leucogenys. The sequence continues at coordinate 48,015,840 of NC_044388.1, read as the reverse complement.
TGATGGGAATACAAGTTAGTATAAAATCTGTGGAGATTCTCAGAGAACTAAAAGTAGATCCCTCCATTGTATCCAGCATTCTCATTTCTGGATATCTACAAAAGAAATCATACTCTCAAAAAAACACCTTCATACATATGTTTACTGCAGCACAATTACAACATGAAAACATATGGAATCAACTAGTGTCCATCGACTGATGAATGGAATAAAGAAAATGTGATATACATACACATTTATTTGTGTGAGTCCATATATCTATGTGTGCATATATATACATATATACATATATCTACATACACATACATGTATATATGTATATATATACACACATATATATACACACACACACACATCACAGAATACTACTCAGCCATAAAGAAGAATGAAATCATGTTTTTTCCAGCAAATTGGATGGAGCTAGAGGCCATTATCCTAAGTGAAGTAACTCAGGAATGGAAAGACAAATACCACATGTTCTCATTTATAAGTGGGAGCTATGCTAGGGTATGTAAAGGTAGGCAGAGTGGTATAATGACATTGGAGACTCAGAAAAAGGAAGGAGAGAAGGAAAGTGAGCAATAAAAACTACCTACTGTGTGATGGGTACACTAAAATCCCAGACTTCACCACTATAAAACTGATCCATGTAACCAAAAACCACTTGTACCCCTAAAGCTATTGAAATAAAAATAAATCAATTTAAACAGAGAGTAAAAAAAAAGAATAAAACTGTATAAAGTTTTTAAAAAGTATTCTGGTTTGAGACAAATGGCCATTTCATGCTCTGTTGGTTGAACTGTAAATTAATACAAATATTCTTTTTTAATTTTAATTTTAATTTCCAGAGTACATGAGCAGAATGTGCAGGCTTGTTACATAGGTAAACGTGTGCCACAGTGGTTTGCTGCACCTACCAACCCATCACCTAGGTATTAAGCTCAGCATGCATTAAATACAAATATTCTTGAGGACAATTTAGAAATATTGATCCAAGGCCTTTTTGAAAAAGTTTCTGTATTTTAACCAAAAAATTCTATATTGAAGACTTTATTCAAAGTAAATAATTAGAAATGCAGAAAATGATTTATATAAAAGATATTGTGGGCTGGGCACAATGGCTCACTCCTGTAATCTCAATGTTTTGGGAGGCCAAGGCAGGAGGACTGTTGGAGGTCAGGAGTTGGAGATCAGACTGGGCAAGATAGTGAGACCTTGTCTCAACGAAAAATTTTAAAAGCCAGGCATGGGGGCGTGTGCCTACAGTCTGAGCTGCTTAGGAATTTGAGGCAAGAGGATCCCTTGACCCCAAAAGTTCAAAGTTGCAGTAAGCTATGTTTGCACCACTGCTCTCCAGCCTCAGTGACAGAGCAAAACTCTAATAATAATATCTAATAATAATAATCATAATAGTAATAATGATAATAATAGTAATAATAAGAAGTATTTCTTGCAGCATTAATTCTAATACAAAAGAATTGAAAACCCCAAATTCTATTTGTTAAATAATGAGATTTCTATATGGTAGACTTCTATATAGCCATTAAAATCACAGTTTAAAAGAATATGCAATAAATAAAAGAAGCACAGTTAAGAATTTGTTGGATTATTTCCAAGATTTTCATACTCCACAAGACCAAGACATTTTCTCCCATTAAGCCCCAGAAAGTCAGCAATCACAATTCTCACATATATATTTAGAATAAAGAATTAAAATATTTCTCTAAAACTAGAATGTCATACCTCAAACTGTAGCGTTCTTGCTCCCATTCACCTTTCTGATGCGCTAACTGTAATTGTGTTTCTTTTGCCTCAGGTAGCTCCTTTTGTAGTACATGAACCGTATTTTCCATTTGTTCAATTTCTACTGTAAGTTGCTCGTAGTGGCTATTTTTGAGTTCTAGTAAGTGTTCATCTGAAATAACTGCATCCTGGATTTTTGATAGGCTAGCAGAATCTGCATCGGGGGAAAACAAGGGGGAAATAAAATATATGAGTAGTTTTTGGATATAAAGTCCTGTGCATTTTAACCTTCACCTATCCATGCACAAAACAAATATGCACTGAGTTCCTACCATGGGGAAGACAGTCTACTGAGCTCTGCAGATAAAACAAACAGTAACTCTGCTCTTGTTTAGCTTTAAGTGTAGTGAAGAAAAAATACAAAGAAGTGAAATTACAAATTCAGATAGATGCTGCAAGAAAACAGTTCTATGATCACATAGGATTTGATCTATACTGGGCTCAGGAAGATTTCCCTGGGGAAGAGATGGCTACACTGAGAAATGAAGGGTGAGAAGGAAGCCGTTAAGTAAAGGGGGTAGAAAAGCATTGTAGCTGGTCTATGTCATGTGCTGAAGCTCTGCTGCAGTCTGCTTCTGGCCACGATGGAGCAGCAGATACTGATTTACCTTCTCACGTAAAACAAAAACAAAAAAGACAAAATACATAATACCACGATTTTCAAGAACATGGATTTCAGGTAATGAAGACAATGATCTCTGTAAGATAGGAAAGAAGTGAAATAAGCCTTACAAACACCCCAGCCCCCTGAGTTGACAAAGTTTCCAGGCTATGACAATGGAAGAAAAAAAACTGAGGTAGAGTTTACCAAAAAACTGAGGTAGACTCTACCAAAAACTGAGGTAGAGCCCACCAGATTCTCTGAGTTCAAACAATGAAGCCGAGAGTCTCAAAAAACCAAGACAGAGAGAAATCACCGAATACTGGAAAGGAGACAGCAGTAAAGGAAAATGACACTGGAGATCTGCAAAAACACCCTCTTGGGTATTTATTTAGCAGAATAATGAACAGTACATTTCTGCTAGGAAACTATTTGAGACCAGGGGAAAAAATCCTTAAAAAATTATAAGAAACAGTGCCTGTTGCTCACAATGTACCAGGAAGAGTGTCCATTCCTATTAATGATACTGAAAAATCTCAAGACTTCACAGGGCAAAGAATAGAGTTATCAGAAACACCTTCATTCAGGAGTGGAAAGTTAGACCAAATCATAAAGCAAGACCAGAAAGATCAAGTTGTTTATAAGTCAACTGTGTCCCCAAGTGAATCTCAAGTAGAGACATGGAAGATATTTTTTGAAAGAAAATTACACTAGTAGGAATTCAAATTAAAATGTCAGGACTGGGCCAGGTATGGTGGCTCATGCCTGTCATCCCAGCATTTTCGGAGGCCGATGCAGGTGGATCACTTGAGGTCAGGAGTTCAAGACCAGCCTGGCCAACCTGGTGAAACCCCATCTCTACTAAAAATACAAAGAAATTATCTGGGCATCATGGCAAGCACCTGTAACCCCAGCTACTTGGGAGGCTGAGGCAGGAGAAGGAATGGCTTGAACCTGGGAGGCAGAGGTTGCAGTGAGAGGTGATCGAGCCATTGCACTCCAGCCTGGGCAATGGAGTGAGACTTTGTTTCAAAAAACAAACAATAAAAAAAAACAAAGTCATGACTGAAAACGACATTGGGTGGAAGTAAATACAGACTAGATACCACAAAAGAAAAGATTCATAAATTTGAGACATCAGAGAATTATGCGAAAGCTTTAAGCAATAATATTCATGTCCCCAAAGAGGGAGGAAGAGACAATGACAAAACATAAAGAGAAAATGAACAGAAGCTTTCTAAACTTAATGAAAACCATAATTCCACAAATCCAGGAAGAATCTGGCTCGGAGAGAGGAAATGGAAGCATACTATTCTGATTTTCTTATGCCATATGTGATATGATATAATATTGTCTGAAAGTGAATGGTGATAATTTAAAATCATACAGTACAAATTGTAATGTAACCACTAAGATAGCAAAAAAAAAATTAGAGCCAATAAGCCAAAAAAAAGAGAGATAAAACTAAACCATAAAAGTTACATAACTAATTGAAAGGAAACCAGAAAGAGAAGGGAACAAAGAATAGCTGGGACTAATGAAAATCAAACAGCATGATGACAGATAAACTTAACTATTAATATATCAATAATCACATTATAAATGAAATGGGCCTAATAACCTAAATTAAAAGACAAATTGTCAAACCGTATAAAAGGCAAGATCCTACTCCACGCTACCTATAAGAAACACACTTTAAATATAAAGACACAAATTGGTTAAAAGGAAGAAAAATATATCCCATGCAAACAGATGACAAAAGAAATTTAAGCAGGAATCATTATATTAATACTAAAGTAGATTTCACAGCAAAAAATATTACTAGCTATAAACAACATCATTTCATAATGATAAAATATTTAGTCTTTCAAGAACTCATAATCCTAAATATTTATGTACCTGGTAACATAACGGCTTTGAAATACGAGCCAAAAACTGATAGAAGAAATTGACAAATTCACAGGTGTAGTGTGAGATTTCAATATTGCATACTCAATACATGATAAAACAACGAGGCAGAAAATCAGCAAGACAAGAGTAGACTTGAAGAACATTATGCTTCTCAAGTACCCTTGAAACACTTGGCAAAACAGACTATATTCTAGGCCATACAATAAATCTTCATGAAAGTATTAAGTCAAAATGATTTAAGTCATACAAAGTATGGTCCCTGACCACAAAAGAATTAAATTAGAAATCAGTAACAAAATAGCTCATCAAAATACTCAAAAATTTGGAAACAAAGTAACACATATCTAAATAATCCTAAGCAAAGTGGTGACACAAAGAGAAATTGGAAACTATTTTGAACTGAATAAAAATGAAAAGACTACATGTTGGACTTTGTGGAATATAGCTACAACCATTCTTAAATAAAAATCACTGAATGTCTATACTGGAAGACACTCAGATCGATAGCCTTGACTTCTATCTTAAGAAAGTAAAAAAAGGTCTGGGCACAGTGGCTCATGCCTATAATCCCAGCACTTTTGGTGTCCAATGTGGGTGGGTCACAAAGTCATGAGTTCGAGTTCACCCTGGCCAATATGGTGAAACCCCATCTCTATTAAAAGTACAAAAATTAGCTGGGTGCAGTGCTGTGTGCCTGTAGTCCTAGCTACTCAGGAGGCTGAGGCATGAGAATTGCTTGAATCCAGTGGCGGAGGTTGCAGTCAGCCGAAATCATGCCACTGCACTCTGGGCTAGGTGACAGAGCAAGACTCTGTCTCAAAAACAAACAAACAAAAAAAGTAAGTAAAAAAGAAGAAACTACAAAAAAAGAGAGAGCAAATTAAGCTCAACAGAAGCAGAGAAAATAATAAACATCAGAACATAGTGTGAACATTTTTGTCCTCCCAAAACTCATATGCTGAAACTTAATCACAGAGGTGATGCTATTAGAAACTGCAGCTTCGTGGAGGTGATAACTCATGGAATCCAAGCCCTAATGAATGGGATTAGTGCCCTTATATAAGAGACCCCAGAAAGCTCATTCACCCCTTCTGCCATATGAAGCACACAGGGGAAAAAAGAGAACTTAGAAATCAGGAATTTGTCTCTCACCAGACACTGAATCTTCTGGCACCTTGATCTGGGACTTTGCAGCCTTTAGGAATGCATGAAATCAGTTTCTGTTGTTTATAAGCTACCAAGTCTATGGTATTTTGTGATAGCAGGCCAAACCAACGATGACATCAAAGATGAAACAGGAGAACAATAGAGAAAATCAATAAAACCAAATACTTTGAGGTCATCAATGGAAGTGATAAACCTTGACCTAGCCAGGCTGATCATAAAAAAGAGAACAAATTACTAATTTCAGAGACAATTAATGTAATATTTTTGTACATTCTACAGATATTAAAAGAATAGCAAGATATTAGTGTAAGCTTTATGTAACTAACAATGACAACTTAGATTAAATGGGCACATTCCTTAAAAAATAAAAATTACCAAAGCTCAATCAAGAAGAAATAGATAATCCAAATCACCCTATATCTATGAAAGAAAATAAAGCTGAGAAAACTCCAGGCCCAGATAGCTATGCTAGTGAATCCTATCAAACAGTTTAGGCAGATGTAATATAATTTTACACAACCTCTCTCCCAAATAATAAAGAGGAGAAATACAACACAACTCATTCTATAATGCTAGCATTACCCTGAACCAAACAATGATATTACAAAAAAGAAAACTCCCTCATGAACATTGACAAAAAATTTCACCAATTTCTGAAGCAACCAAGATACCTTGCAATAGGTGAGTGAACAACCTCTGGTACAGTTACACGATGAACTATTATTCAGTTCTAAACAGAAATGAGCTATCAGGTAATGAGAAGACATGATGGAAACACAAATGCATACTACTAAGTGAAAGATGCCAATCTGAAGGCTATCCACTAAATGATTTCAGCTATATGACATTCTAGAAAAGGCAAAACTATGGATACAGTAAAAAGATCAGTGGTTACCTGTGGTTGAGGAGTGCATGAAAGGGCAGATAAGTGAAACACAAATAAATTTTAGAGCAGTAAAATTACTTTGTACAATACTATAATGATGAATATAGGTCCTTTCCAAATCTACATAATGTACAACACCAAGAGTGCACACTAATATAAACTATGAAATCTGGATGATTATGACGTGCCATTTTGGTTCATCAATAATATCAACTGTACCACTCTAGTGAGAGAAACTGATAATGGGGGAAGCTGTGCATGTCTGGGGACAGGAAGCACAGACAATCTGTGTACCTTACTCTCAATGTTGCTGTGAACCTAAAACTACATTTAAATAGTCTTTTAAAACTTTCTAGGGGTGGAGCCAAGATGGCCGAATAGGAACAGCTCCGGTCTCCAGCTCCCAGCCCCAGCGACACAGAAGACTGGTGATTCCTGCATTTCTGCTTGAGGTACCGGTTTCATCTCACTAGGGAGTGCCTAACAGTGGGTGCAGGACAGTCGGTGAAGCGCACTGTGCGCGAGCCGAAGCAGGGCGAGGCATTGCCTCACTAGGGAAGCGCAAGGGGTCAGGGAGTTCCCTTTCCTAGTCAAAGAAAGGGGAAACAGATGGCACCTGGAATATCGGGTCAGTCCCATCCTAATACTGCGCTTTTCCAACGGGCCTGAAAACGGCACACTAGGAGATTGTGTCCCGCACCTGGCTCGGAGGGTCCTATGCCCACGGAGTCTCGCTGATTGCTAGCACAGCAGTCTGAGATCAAGCTGCAAGGTGGCAGCGAGGCTGGGGGAGGGGCGCCCGCCATTGCCCAGGCTTGCTTAGGTAAACAAAGCAGCCAGGAAGCTCGAACTGGGTGGAGCCCACCACAGCTCAAGGAGGCCTGCCTGCCTCTGTAGGCTCCACCTCTGGGGGCAGGGCACAGACAAACAAAAACTCAGCAAGAACCTCCACAGACTTAAATGTCCCTGTCTGACTGACAGCTTTGAAGAGAGTAGTGGTTCTCCCAGCACGCAGCTGGAGATCTGAGAACGGACAGACTGCCTCCTAAAGTGGGTCCCTCACCCCTGAGCAGCCTAACTGGGAGGCACTGCCCCAGTAGGGACAGACTGACACCTCATTCAACCGGGTACTCCTCTGAGACAAAACTTTCAGAGGAACTATCAGACAGCTGAATTTGTGGTCTCACGAAAATCCGCTGTTCTGCAGCCACCGCTGCTGACACCCAGCCAAACAGGGTCTGGAGTGGACCTCTAGTAAACTCCAACAGACCTGCAGCTGAGGGGCCTGTCTGGTAGAAGGAAAACTAACAAACAAAAAGGACATCCACACCAAAAACCCATCTGTACATCACCATCATCAAAAACAAAAAGTAGATAAAACCACAAAGATGAGGAAAAAACAGAGCACAAAAACTGGAAACTCTAAAAAACAGAGCACCTCTCCTCCTCCAAAGGAATGCAGTTCCTCACCAGCAACAGAACAAAGCCGGATGGAGGGTGACTTTGATGAGTTGAGAGAAGAAGGCTTCAGATGATCAAACTACTCTGAGCTACGAGAGGAAATTCAAAACAATAGCAAAGAAGTTAAAAACTTTGAAAAAAAATTAGAAGAATGGATAACTAGAATAACCAATGGAGAGAAGGGCTTAAAGGAGCTGATGGAGCTGAAAGCCAAGTTTCGAGAACTACGGGAAGATTGCAGAAGCCTCAGTAGCAGATGCGATCAACTGGAAGAAAGGGTATCGCTGATGGAAGATGAAACGAATGAAATGAAGAGAGAAGGGAAGTTTAGAGAAAAAAGAATAAAAAGAAATGAACAAAGCCTCCAAGAAATCTGGGACTATGTGAAAAGACCAAACCTACATCTGATTGGTGTACCTGAAAATGATGGGGAGAATGGAACCAAGTTGGAAAACACTCTGCAAGATATTATCCAGGAGAACTTCCCCAATCTAGCAAGGCAGGCCAGCATCGGATTCAGGAAATACAGAGAACGCCACAAAGATACTCCTCGAGAAGGGCAACTCCAAGACACATAATTGTCAGATTCACCAAAGTTGAAATGAAGGAAAAAATGTTAAGGGCAGCCAGAGAGAAAGGTCGGGTTACCCACAAAGGGAAGCCCATCAGACTAACAGCTGATCTCTCAGCAGAAACTCTACAAGCCAGAAGAGAGTGGGGGCCGATATTCACCATTCTTAAAGAAAAGAATTTTCAACCCAGAATTTCCTATCCCACCAAACTCAGCTTCATAAGTGAAGGAGAAATAAAATACTTTACAGATAAGCAAACGCTGAGTGATTTTGTCACCACCAGGCCTGCCCTAAAAGAGCTCCTGAAGGAAGCACTAAACATGGAAAGGAACAACCAGCACCAGCCACTGCAAAAACATGCCAAACTGTAAAGACCATCGAGGCTAGGAAGAAACTATAGCAACTAACAAGCAAAATAACCAACTAACATCATAATGACAGGATCAGATTCACACATAACAATATTAACGTTAAATGTAAATGGGCTAAATGCTCCAATCAAAAGACACAGACTGGCAAACCGGATAAGGAGTCAGGACCCATCAGTGTGCTGTATTCAGGAAACCCATCTCACGTGCAGAGACACACATAGACTCAAAATAAAGGGATGGAGGAAGATCTATCAAGCAAATGGAAATCAAAAAAAGGCAGGGGTTGCAATCCTAGTCTCTGATAAAATAGACTTTAAACCACCAAAGTTCAAAAGAGACAAAGAAGGCCATTACATAATGGTAAAGAGATCAATTCAACAAGAAGAGCTAACTATCCTAAATATATATGCACCCAACACAGGAGCACCCAGATTCATAAAGCAAGTCCTCATTGACCTACAAAGGGACTTAAACTCCCACACAATAATAATGGGAGATTTTAACACCCCACTGTCAGCATTAGACAGATCAATGAGACAGAAAGTTAACAAGGATATTCAGGAATTGAAATCAGCTCTACATAAAGTGGACCTAATAGACATCTACAGAACTCTCCACCCCAAGTCAACAGAATATACATTTTTTTCAGCACCACACCACACCTATTCCAAAATTGACCACATAGTTGGAAGTAAAGCTCTCCTCAGCAAATGTAAAAGAACAGAAATTATAACAAACTGTCTCTCAGACCACAGTGCAATCAAACTAGAACTCAGGATTAAGAAACTCACTCAAAACCACTCAACTACATGGAAACTGAACAACCTGCTCCTGAATGACTATTGGGTACATAATGAAATGAAGGCAGAAATAAAGATGTTCTTTGAAACCAACGAGAACAAAGACACAACATACCAGAATCTCTGGGACACGTTCAAAGCAGTGTGTAGAGGGAAATTTATAGCACTAAATGCCCACAAGAGAAAGCAGGAAAGATCCAAAATTGACACCCTAACATCACAATTAAAAGAACTAGAAAAGCAAGAGCAAACACATTCAAAAGCTAGCAGAAGGCTAGAAATAACTAAAATCAGAGCAGAACTGAAGGAAATAGAGACACAAAAAACCCTTCAAAAAATTAATGAATCCAGGAGCTGGTTTTCTGAAAGGATCAACAAAATTGATGGACCGCTAGCAAGACTAATAAAGAAGAAAAGAGAGAAGAATCAAATAGATGCAATAAAAAACGAAAAAGGGGATATCACCACTGATCCCACAGAAATACAATCTACCATCAGAGAATACTACAAACACCTCTATGCAAATAAACTAGAAAATCTAGAAGAAATGGATAAATTCCTCGACAAATACACCCTCCCAAGACTAAACCAGGAAGAAGTTGAATCTCTGAATAGACCAATAACAGGTTCTGAAATTGTGGCAATAATCAATAGCTTACCAACAAAAAGAGTCCAGGACCTGATGGATTCACAGCCGAATTCTACCAGAGGTACAAGGAGGAACTGGTACCATTCCTTCTGAAACTATTCCAATCGATAGAAAAAGAGGGAATCCTCCCTAACACATTTTACGAAGCCAGCATCGTCCTGATACCAAAACCCGGCAGAGACTTAACCAAAAAAGAGAATTTCAGGCCAATATCCTTGATGAACATTGATGCAAAAATCCTCAATAAAATACTGGCAAACCGAATCCAGCAGCACATCAAAAAGCTTATCCACCATGATCAAGTGGGCTTCATCCCTGGGATGCAAGGCTGGTTCAACATACGCAAATCAATAAATGTAATCCAGCATATAAACAGAACCAAAGACAAAAACCACATGATTATCTCAATAGAGGCAGAAAAGGCCTTTGACAAAATTCAACAACCCTTCATGCTAAAAACTCTCAATAGATTAGGTATTGATGGGACGTATCTCAAAATAATAAGAGCTATCTATGACAAACCCACAGCCAATATCATACTGAATGGGCAAAAACTGGAAGCATTCCCTCTGAAAACTGGCACAAGACAGGGATGCCCTCTCTCACCACTCCTATTCAACATAGTGCTGGAAGTTCTGGCCAGAGCAATCAGGCAGGAGAAGGAAATAAAGGGTATTCAATTAGGAAAAGAGGAAGTCAAATTGTCCCTGTTTGCAGATGACATGATTGTATATCTAGAAAACCCCATTGTCTCAGCCCAAAATCTCCTTAAGCTGATTAGCAACTTCCACAATGTCTCATGATACAAAATCAATGTACAAAAATCACAAGCATTCTTGTACACCAATCACAGACAAACAGAGAGCCAAATCATGAGTGAACTCCCATTCACAATTGCTTCAAAGAGAATAAAATTCCTAGGAATCCAACATACAAGGGATGTGAAGGACCTCTTCAAGGAGAACTACAAACCACTGCTCAATGAAATAAAAGAGGATACAAACAAATGGAAGAACATTCCATGCTCATGGGTTGGAAGAATCAATATCGTGAAAATGGCCATACTGCCCAAGGTAATTTATAGATTCAATGCCATCCCCATCAACTACCAATGACTTTCTTCACAGAATTGGAAAAAACTACTTTAAAGTTCATATGGAACCAAAAAACAGCCCGCATCGCCAAGTCAATCCTAAGCCAAAAGAACAAAGCTGGAGGCATCACGCTACCTGACTTTAAACTATACTACAAGGCTACAGTAACCAAAACAGCATGGTACTGGTACCACAACGGAGACATAGATCAATGGAACAGAACAGAGCCCTCAGAAATGATGCCGCATAGCTACAGCTATCTGATCTTTGACAAACCTGACAAAAACAAGAAATGGGGAAAGGATTCCCTATTTAATAAATGGTGCTGGGAAAACTGGCTAGCCATATGTAGAAAGCTGCAACTGGATCCCTTCCTTACACCTTATACAAAAATTAATTCAAAATGGATTAAAGACTTATATGTTAGACCTAAAACCATTAAAATCCTACAAGAAAACCTAGGCAATACCATTCAGTACATAGGCATAGGCAAGGACTTCATGTCTAAAACACCAAAAGCAATGGCAACAAAAGCCAAAATCGACAAATGGGATCTCATTAAACTAAAGAGCTTCTGCACAGCAAAAGAAACTATCATCAGAGTGAACAGGCAACCTACAGAATGGGAGAAAATTTTTGCAACCTACTCATCTGACAAAGGGCTAATATCCAGAATCTACAATGAACTCAAACAAATTTACAAGAAAAAAACAAACAACCCCATCAAAAAGTGGGCAGAGGACATGAACAGACACTTCTCAAAAGAAGACATTTATGCAGCCAAAAAACACATGAAGAAATGCTCATCATCACTGGCCATCAGAGAAATGCAAATCAAAACCACAGTGAGATACCATCTCACACCAGTTAGAATGGCCATCATTAAAAAATCAGGAAACAACAGGTGCTGGAGAGGATGTGGAGAAATAGGAACACTTTTACACTGTTGGTGGGACTGTAAACTAGTTCAACCATTGTGGAAGTCAGTGTGGCGATTCCTCAGGGATCTCAAACTAGAAATACCATTTGACCCAGCCATCCCATTACTCGGTATATACCCAAAGGACTATAAATCATGCTGCTATAAAGATACATGCACACGTATGTTTATTGCGGCACTATTCACAATAGCAAAGAGTTGGAACCAACCCAAATGTCCAACAATGATAGACTGGATTAAGAAAATGTGGCACATATACACCATGGAATACTATGCAGCCATAAAAAATGATGAGTTCGTGTCCTTTGTAGGGACATGGATGAAACTGGAAAACATCATTCTCAGTAAACTATTGCAAGGACAAAAAACCAAACACCGCATGTTCTCACTCATAGGTGGGAATTGAACAATGAGAACTCATGGACACAGGAAGGGGATCATCACACTCCGGGGACTGTTGCGGGGTGGGGGGAGGGGGGAGGGACAGCATTAGGAGATACACCTAATGCTAAATGACGATTTAATGGGTGCAGGAAATCAACATGGCACATGGATACATATGTAACAAACCTGCACATTGTGCACATGTACCCTAAAACCCTAAAGTATAATAAAAAAAAAAAAAACCTTTCTAAACCGAATTTTGGCAAACTGAATCCAAATAAATATAGGGTCTCACTTTGTTGCCCAGGTTGGTCTCGAACTCCAGCTTCAAGCAATCTCCTGCCTTGACCTCCCAAAGTACTAAAATTACAGGCATGAGCCACCGTGTCTGGCCTCAGTGATATACTTTTTAAAAGCCTACATCCTAAGAAAGTAGGTTTTATTCTAAAATGAAAGGTTGGCTTAACATTAAAACATCAGTTATTCACCCCATTAAAAAACTAAAAGAGAAGAACCTTATGATTATCTCGGTAAATAAAGGCATTTGATAAAATTCAACTTCATTCCTGATTTAAAAAGAAAAAAAAAGCTCTTTCAGCAACCTAAGAATACAAATGAACTTCATCAGCATGATACAAAGCATCTATAATAAACCCACAGCTAATGTGTATCATGATGACAAACTGAATGCTTTCCCCATATCAGGAATGAAACAATAATGCCTGCTTTCAACACTTTAGTAAGCATTGTGCTAAATATTCTAGCCAGTGCTGTCAGACAAGAAAAATAAATAAAAGTTATCCAGGTTGGAAAGAAGTAAAACTCACAACCAAGATCACATAATAGGGGCAGATAAACTACAACCTGTGGGCCAGCTTCTTGTTTTGTAAATAGTTTTATTGGAATGCAGCTGAGTTTATTAATGTATGTATCCTCTGGCTGCTCTCGTACTACAATGGCAGAGTTGACTAGCTGCAACAGAGATTGTTTTGCCACAAGTCTAAAAGACTTCCTATCCATAGTAAGATAGTAGACTGAGAATCAAAAGATTTGATAATCTTTGTTGTATGTATAAAATCTGATCAAATCTACCAAAAAAGCTACTAGAACTAATAAGTAAGTCTAAGTTTAGCAAGGAGGGAGGTTACAAAAATCAACATACAAAAATCAGCTGTATTCCTATATCCTAGCAGTAAACAATCAACTTGAAATTTTTTAAAAATGTCATTTATAACTTCATAAAAAAATGAGATACAGATGAATCTGATAAAATAAGGAAACACCAAGGCTGGGCACAGTGGCTAATGCCTGTAATCCCAGCACTTTGGGAAGCCAAGCCAGGAGGATTACTTGAGTTCAGGAATTTAAGACCAGTCTGGACAACATGGTGAAGCCCCATCTCTACTAAAAATACAAAACTTAGCTGGGTGCAGTGGCTTATGCCTATAATCCCAGCTACTTAGGAGGCTGAGGCAGGAGAATCATTTGAACCCAGGAGGCAGAGGTTGCAGTAGGCCAAGATTGAAGCACTGCACTCCAGCCTGGAGTGAAACTCTGTCTCAAAAAGAAAGGAAACACATATTTTAAAAACTATAAAATATTACTGAGAAAATTAAATTTGACCTATATAAATAGAAACCACTTCACAGGAGTCAAAAAATGCATTGTCATTAAAATGTAAATATTCCCCCAATTAACATACAGATTCATCACAAACTCAGTGTAATTTCCAGCACAGCAGGCTTTTAAAAAAATTAATAGCCTGGGAGAGGGGTGGAGCCAAGATGGCCAAATAGGAAGAGCTCCAGTCTACAGCTCCCAAAGTGAGTGACGCAGCAGATGGGTGATTTCTGCATTTCCAACTGAGGTACCGGGTTCATCTCACTGGGGAGTGCCAGACAGTGGGTGCAGGACAGTGGGTGCAGTGCACCCTGCATGAGCCAAAGCAGGGCGAGGCATCACCTCACTGGGAAGCACAAGGGGTCAGGGAATTCCCTTTCCTAGTCAAAGAAAGGGGTGACAGACGGCACGTGGAAAATCGGGTCATTCCCACACTAACACTACACTTTTCCAATGGGCTTAACAAATGGCACACCAGGAGATTATACCTCACACCTGGCTCAGAGGGTCCTATGCCGACGAAGCCACACTCATTGCTAGCACAGCAGTCTGAGATCAAACTACAAGGCAGCAGAGAGGCTGGTGGAGGGGCTCCCACCATTGCTCAGGCCTCAGTCGGTAAACAAAGCAGCCGGGAAGCTCGAACTGGGTGGAGCCCACCACAGCTCAAGGAGGCCTGCCTGCCTTTGTAAGATCCACCTCTGGGGGCAGGACACAGACAATCAAAAGGCAGCAGCAACCTCTGCAGACTTAAATGTCCCTCTCTGACAGCTTTGAAGAGAGTAATGGTTCTCCCAGCACACAGCTTGAGATCTGAGAATGGGAAGACTGCCTCCTCAAGTGGGTCCCTGACTGCTGAGTAGCCTAACCGGGAGGCATCCCCCAGTAGGGGCCGACTGACACCTCACATGGCCGGGTACTCCTCTGAGATAAAACTTCCAGAGGAACAATCAGGCAGTAGCATTTGCGGTTCACCAATATCTGCTGTTCTGCAGCCACCGCTGCTGATACCCAGGCAAACAGGGTCTGGAGTGGACCTCCAGCGAACTCCAACAGACCTGCAGCTGAGGGTCCTGACTGTTAGAAGGAAAACTAACAAACAGAAAGGACATCCACACCGAAACCCTATCTGTATGTCACCATCATCAAAAACCAAAGGTAAATAAAACTACAAAGATGGGGAAAAAACAGAGCAAAAAAAATGGAAACTCTAAAACTCAGAATGCCTCTCTTCCTCCAAAGGAACACAGCTCCTCACCAGCAAGGGAACAAAGCTGGATGGAGATAATGACTTTGATGACTTGAGAGAAGAAGGCTTCAGAAGATCAAACTACTCCAAGCTAAAGGAGGAAGTTCGAACCAAAGGCAAAGAAGTGAAAAACCTTGAAAAACAATTAGATGAATGGATAACTGGAATAATCAATGCAGAGAACTCCTTAAAGGAACTGATGGAGCTGAAAACCAAGGCATGAGATCTACTTGATGAATGCACAAGCCTCAGTAGCTGATGCAATCAACTGGAAGAAAGGATATCAGCACTGGAAGGCAAAATGAATGAAATGAAGAGATAAGAGAAGTTTAGAGAAAAAAGAATAAAAAGAAATGAACAAAGCCTCCAAGAAATATGGGACTATGTGAAAAGACCAAAGCTAAGTCTGACTGGTGTACCTGAAAGTGATAGGAAGCAGGGAACCAAGTTGGAAAACACTCTGCAGGATATTCTCTAAGAGAACTTCCCCAATCTAGCATGGCAGATCAACATTCAAATTCAGGAAATACACAGAACGCCACAAAGATACTCCTTGAGAAGAGCAACTCCAAGACACACAATTGTCAGATTCACCAAAATTGAAATGAAGGAAAGAATGTTAAGGGCAGCCAGAGAGAAAGGTCGGGTTACCCACAAAGGGAAGCCCATCAGACTAACAGCGCATCTCTCAGCAGAAACTCTACAAGCCAGAAGAGAGGGGGCCAATATTCAACATTCTTAAGAAAAGAATTTTCAACTCAGAATTTTATATCCAGCCCAACTAAGCTTCATAAGAGGAGGAGAAAAAAAATACTTTACAGGAAACCAAATGCTGAGAGATATTGTCATCACCAGGCCTGCCCTAGAAGAGCTCTTGAAGGAAGCACTAAACATGGAAAGGAACAACTGGTACCAGCCACTGCAAAAACATGCCAAATTGTAAAGACCACATAGGCTAGGAAGAAACTGCAGCAACTAACAAGCGAAATAACCAGCTAACATCATAATGACAAGATCAAATTCACACATAAAATATTAACCTTAAATGTAAACGGGCTAAATGCTCCAATTAAAAGACACAGACTGGCAAATTGGATAAAGAGTCAAGACCCATCAGTGTGCTGTACTCATGAAACCCATCTCACATGCAGAGACACATATAGACTCAAAATAAAGGGATGGAGGAAGATCTACCAAGCAAATGGAAAACAAAAAAAGGCGGGAGATGCAATCCTAGTCTCTGAAAAAACAGACTTTAAACAAACGAAGATCAAAAGAGACAAAAAAAGTGATTACATAATGGTAATGGGACCAATTCAACAAGAAGAGCTAACTATCCTAAATACATATGCGCCCAATACAGGAGAACCCAGGTTCATAAAGCAAGTCCTTAGAGACCTACAAAGAGACTTAGACTCCCACACAATAATAATGGGAGACTTTAACATCCCACTGTCAACATTAGAGAGATGAACGAGACAGAAAGTTAAAAAGGATATCCAGGAATTGAACTCAGCTCTGCAACAAGCAGACCTAATAGACATCTACAGAACTCTCCACCTCAAATCAACAGAATATATATTCTTTTCAGCACCACACCACACCTATTCCAAAATTGACCACATAGTTGGAAGTAAAGCAGTCCTCAGCAAACGTAAAAGAAAAGAAATTATAACAAACTGTCTCTCAGATGACAGTGCAATCAAACTAGAACTCAGGATTAAGAAACTCACTCAAAACAGCTCAACTACATGGAAACTGAACAACCTGCTCCTGAATGACTACTGGGTACATAATGAAATGAAGGCAGAAATAAAGATGTTCTTTGAAACCAGTGAGAACAAAGACACAATATAGCAGAATCTCTGGGACACATTCAAAGCAGTGTGTAGAGGGAAATGTGTAGCACTAAATGCCCACAAGAGAAAGCAGGAAAGATCTGAAATTGACACCCTAACATCACCATTAAAAGAACTAGAGAAGCAAGAGCAAACACATTCAAAAGCTAGCAGAAGGCAAGAAATAACTAAGATCAGAGCAGAACTGAAAGAAATAGAGACACAAAAAACCCTTCAAAAAATCAAGGAATCCAGGAGTTGGTTTTTTGAAAAGATCAACAAAATTGATAGACTGCTAGCAAAACTAATGAAGAAGAAAAGAGAGAAGAATCAAATAGATGCAATAAAAAATGACAAAGGGGATATCACCACCGATCCCACAGAAATACAAACTACCATCAGAGAATAATATAAACACTTCTATGCAAATAAATTAGAAAATCTACAAGAAATGGATAAATTCCTCAACACATACACCCTCCCAAGTCTAAACCAGGAAGAAGTTGAATCCCTGAATAGACCAATAACAGGCTCTGAAATTAAAGCAATAATTAATAGCTTACCAACCAAAAAGAGTCCAGGACCAGAAGGATTCACAGCCAAATTCTACCAGAGGTACAAGGAGGAGCTGGTACCATTCCTTCTGAAACTATTCCAAACAATAGAAAAAAAAGAATCCTCCCTAACTCATTTCATGAGGCCAGCATCATCCTGATACCAAAGCCTGGCACAGACACAATAAGAAAAGACGATTTTAGACCAATATCCTTGATGAACATTGATGCAAAAATCCTCAATAAAATACTGGCAAACCGAATCCAGCAGCACATCAAAAAGCTTATCCACCATGATCAAGTGGGCTTCATCCCTGGGATGCAAGGCTGGTTCAACATACGCAAATCAATAAAGGTAATCCAGCATATAAACAGAACCAAAGACAAAAACCACATGATTATCTCAATAGAGGCAGAAAAGGCCTTTGACAAAATTCAACAACCCTTCATGCTAAAAACTCTCAATAAATTAGGTATTGATGGGATGTATCTCAAAATAGTAAGAGCTATCTATGACAAACCCACAGCCAATATCACACTGAATGGGCAAAAACTGTAAGCATTCCCTTCGAAAACTGGCACAAGACAGGGATGCCCTCTCTCACCACTCCTATTCAACATAGTGCTGGAAGTTCTGGCCAGGGCAATCAGGCAGGAGAAGGAAATAAACGGTATTCAATTAGGAAAAGAGGAAGTCAAATTGTCCCTGTTTGCAGAAGATATGACTGTATATCTAGAAAACCCCATTGTCTCAGCCCAAAATCTCCTTAAGCTGATAAGCAACTTCCACAAAGTCTCAGGATACAAAATCAATGTACAAAAATCACAAGCATTCCTGTACACCAATCACAGACAAATAGAGAGCCAAATCATAAGTGAACTCCCATTCACAATTGCTTCAAAGAGAATAAAATATCTAGGAATCGAACTTACAGGGGACATGAAGGAACTCTTCAAGGAGAACTACAAACCACTGCTCAATGAAATAAAAGAGGATACAAACAAATGGAAGAGCATTCCATGCTCATGGGTTGGAAGAATCAATATCGTGAAAATGGCCATACTGCCCAACGTAATTTATAGATTCAAAGCCATCCCCATCAAGCTACCAATGACTTTCTTCACAGAATTGGAAAAAACTACTTTAAAGTTCATATGGAACCAAAAAAGAGCCCGCATCGCCAAGTCAATCCTAAGCCAAAAGAACAAAGCTGGAGGCATCACGCTACCTGACTTCAAACTATACTACAAGGCTACAGTAACCAAAACAGCATGGTACTGGTACCACAACAGAGACATAGATCAATGCAACAGAACAGAGCCCTCAGAAATAATGCCACATATCTACAACTATCTGATCTTTGACAAACCTGACAAAAACAAGCAACGGGAAAAGGATTCCCTATTTAATAAATGGTGCTGGGAAAACTGGCTAGCCATATGTAGAAAGCTGAAACTGCATCCCTTCCTTACACTTTATACAAAAATTAATCCAAGATGGATTAAAGACTCACATGTTAGACCTAAAACCACAAAAACCCTAGAAGAAAACCTAGGCAATATCATTCAGGACAGGGGCATGGGCAAGGACTTCATGTCTAAAACACCAAAAGCAATGGCAACAAAAGCCAAAATTGACAAATGGGATCTAATTAAACTAAAGAGCTTCTGCACAGCAAAAGAAACTACCATCAGAGTGAGCAGGCAACCTACAAAATCGGAGAAAATTTTTGCAACCTACTCATCTGACAAAGGGCTAATATCCAGAATCTACAATGAACTCAAACAAATTTACAAGAAAAAAATAAACAACCCCATCAAAAAGTAGGCAAAGGACATGAGCAGACACTTCTCAAAAGAAGACATTTATGCAGCCAGAAAACACATGAAAAAATGCTCATCATCACTGGCCACCAGAGAAATGCAAATCAAAACCACAATGAGATACCGTCTCACACCAGTTAGAATGGCAATCATTAAAAAGTCAGGAAACAACAGGTGCTGGAGAGGATGTGGAGAAATAGGAACACTTTTACACTGTTGGTGGGACTGTAAACTAGTTCAACCATTGTGGAAGTCAGTGTGGCGATTCCTCAGGGATCTAGTACTAGAAATACCATTTGACCCAGCCATCCCATTACTGGGTATATACCCAAAGGACTATAAATCATGCTGCTATAAAGATACATGCACACGTATGTTTATTGCGGCACTATTCACAATAGCAAAGACTTGGAACCAACCCAAATGTCCAACAACGATAGACTGGATTAAGAAAATGTGGCACATATATGCCATGGAATACTATGCAGCCATAAAAAATGATGAGTTCATGTCCTTTGTAGGGACATGGATGAAACTGGAAACCATCATTCTCTACTGATAAATCATTGTATTAGCCAAGATTTTTTTCTGTTTTTTCTAATTATTATTATTATTATACTTTAAGTTTTAGGGTACATGTGCACAATGTGCAGGTTTGTTACATATGTATCCATGTGCCATGTTGGTGTGCTGCACCCATTAACTCATCATTTATCATTAGGTATATCTCCTAATGCTCTCCCTCCCCCCACCCCACCCCACAACAGTCCCCAAGGTGTGATGTTCCCCTTCCTGTGTCCATGTGTTCTCATTGTTCAATTCCCACCTATGAGTGAGAACATGCGGTGTTTGGTTTTTTGTCCTTGCGATAGTTTACTGAGAATGATGGTTTCCAGTTTCATCCATGTTCCTACAAAGGACATGAACTCATCATTTTTTATGGCTGCATAGTATTCCATGGTGTATATGTGCCACATTTTCTTAATCCAGTCTATCATTGTTGGACATTTGGGTTGGTTCCAAGTCTTTGCTATTGTGAATAGTGCTGCAATAAACATATGTGTGTATGTGTCTTTATAGCAGCATGTCTTTGCTATTGTGAATAGTGCCGCAATAAACATACTTGTGCATGTGTCTTTATAGCAGCATGATTTATAGTCCTTTGGGTATATACCCAGTAATGGGATGGCTGGGTCAAATGGTATTTCTAGTTCTAGATCCCTGAGGAATCGCCACACTGACTTCCACAATGGTTGAACTAGTTTACAGTCCCACCAACAGTGTAAAAGTGTTCCTATTTCTCCACATCCTCTCCAGCACCTGTTGTTTCCTGACTTTTTAATGATGGCCATTCTAACTGGTGTGAGATGGTATCTCATTGTAGTTTTGGTTTGCATTTCTCTGATGGCCAGTGATGATGAATATTTTTTCATGTGTCTGTTGGCTGCATAAATGTCTTCTTTTGGGAAGTGTCTGTTCATATCCTTTGCCCACTTGTTGATGGGGTTGTTTTTTTCTTGTAAATTTGTTTGAATTCATTGTAGATTCTGGATATTAGCCCTTTGTCCTATGAGTGACAATAAGAACACATGGACACAGGGTGGGGAACATCACACACCAGGGCCTGCCAGAGGGTGTGGGGAGTGGGGAGGGGCAGCATTAGGAGATATACCTAATGCTAAATGATGAGTTAATGGGTGCAGCAAACCAACATGGCACATGAATACATATGTGACAAACCTGCACATTGTGCACATGTACCCTAAAACTTACAGTATAATAATAAAAACATAAAAATAAAAAAAATAAAATTTGCCTCATGCTGGCTATTTTCACTTCCTTTAAGCCTTTGTGGCTCTTCCTCTGATGTCAGCTTTAAGTCTTGTTCTGAAGTAAAATCCATATATTTGGTTAAAATGAACCACCCAGAACAATTAAATCCTATTGTTTTTATAAAAATAGATTTAAGACATTTCATTTCATAAATTGAGCACTTAAATGAAGCTTAATCTTTCATGAAATAGTTGCTTAAAAAATAATTCTCCAAAACTTCAACAAACCACTTGGGGAGATACCAGAATCCACTAGATTGAAGACATACAAACATGTCAAACATTCACTCACAAATTCATCCACCCAACATAAATGAACAAAACCACCAGAAACACAATTTTAAAATACAGTAGAAACATATACGGTAACACAGTGTACTGTTCTCCACTTCCTAATAGTACCTTATAAATGATTTCCAAAATCACTGCTGACACCTTTATTAGTGTACAATGTCTTCCTAATATCTAAAATGTTCCCCTCCACTATTCTGACAATTTTTTTCATCTTTTAAAACAATGCTATGTGAAGTCTTCCTTGATTCTGCATGTCTTTCCCCAGATAAACAGGTACCTCCTTCCTTGAGGCTGCCTTAGTACTTTACTTATTTTTCTACTGCATCTTTACCATCTGAACTGTATGCTTTTGCTCCACATGTCTGTCCCCTTGGCTCAAAGACTGTAGGGGACAGTCTTGCACATCACCTTTGTATAAACATTCTTTATTTTACTCAGCAATTTTTTTAATGGGTCCTGCTACATACATACTAGGCATTACAATTTAAAAAGAATGAAAATAAAGCATGTCAGGGATGGCTTTTCTAGAAATCATGGCCCAGCAGAGACTTAAATATTGAGGCTAGCCAGATTAAAAGGGGTAGAAGGCAGGAAAGGGTGGCAGTATGCCAGGAAGCAGCAAGAGAGGGAGTAAGGCATGAAAGAGTGAATGTATTTACCTATAAGAGAAGGATGAGTGAGTAGGGCATTGCAGGCAGTTCAGTAATGCCAGAGAAAGGGCACACAGGGAAAAGGGCTAAAGATGGAGAGTGAGGCAGAAGTCAGATTATGAAAGCCTTATGTGTAATTTTAAGATGCTTGGATGTTAATGTTCAAGAGTGGTCCCTGGTCCTATCTGCATTAAATATAGATCACTTTAAATGCCAAAACCAATATTCCTAGTGAACCATTATTCATTAACACAAGGTGATAGGTACCTCATGTGGACACAGCTGAGCTGATACTATGTAGCAAATGCTCAATAATTCTTATGAACAGTTGGAAAGTCAATTCTATAATAAAGTCATTTAAATTATAAGAAATCACATAATATTTGGTTTGGGAAGGTGCTTTCTAAAGTTATAGTGCATATAAATATAACTAATAGTTGTGAATTCAGAGCTGTGAAAATAAAGCAAAGAAACCACATTGTGTTTGAGTCAGCAATCTTTAGATTTCTATCCAGTTTTCCTATCTAGTCCCTAAATCCTAAGTATAATCCTGGCACTCACTCTCAAGTTTATGTTAAATACTGGCCTATACAAAAAAAAAAATAAAAGTTATTTCTCTTACTTCTTTTTGTTATTTATATGTTGCTTTGGTCAAAGAACACAAAAATGCCTTGCTAAAAAGGATTCTGTTTGGTTGCAGGTTGCAAGAGGGGAAGAAACACAAAGCACATTTTGCCAAAAAATGATTTTTTAGAAGTCAGAAGTCAGAACAGAGGCACTCTAGGACTGAATTTGCTGTGCTTCTTTAATATGTTCCTTGGTCTCTTTGTTTTCTGGCAGCTGTGACTCACACAAGTCATGGAGAGTATCATTCTCTAAGAGAAACACAACTCCAATTCATCTTTATCTATTAAGTTCATCTTTCCCAATTCTGTGGATGCTGACTTTCAGTCATTGATGGTGATACACATGGAAATTTATCATCAACTTTCAGATTCTTGGATCTTTGACAAGTCTTATTACTGAGAGTCAAACTAGTAGAATGCCAGCTATAAATGCTGATTATCAAATGACCTATTCAAAAATCCTATATGAATATCCCATTAAACACGCACAGAAAGAAAATTAGTCATTCCTGTTGAGCTGCTGCTCTTTGCTCTTCTGTATTCATCAGAAAATTTCCTACTCCTTCCTCATGTCCAGGTTAAATAATAGTGTACAACCTGGAAACCTGTGAATCACCTGAGATTTCTCTCTGTCCCCTAAACTTTTCTCATTCGATAATCACTAAATCATATTGACTATACCTCTCTTCTGCTTCCATTTTATATTCCCACTGCCACTGGGAACATAAACATTTACAAAGTGGCTTTTATTTTTTTAAAAAAACCTAGCTGTTAATGTTATTTCTTACATGAAAAAAATTAAAACAAAACAAATGAAAAAGGCATAACACCAAAAAAAGTGAACATTTTTAAATGAATAACTGAGATTCCTAACTTTATTTATTTCGTGATGGATGGGTGAAAACCTTATAATACATTGATACTCGTGCAAGGACATGTGACAAGGAAACTATAGCTGACTATAGCAAATCTTCCTTTGTCTCCTGGTTTCTTTACGTGGTTACCTTCCATTAATCCTCTATGAGCGGCCAGAAAACTATAGGCCACAGGTCAAATCCAGTCTCCCTTATGGTTTTGTAAATAACATTTTATTGGAGCTCAGTCATGCCTATTTGCTTACATATTATCCATAGTTGCTCTCACACAACAGCAGGGTTAAGTAGATATGACAGAGACCACATAGTCTAAAATATTCCCCACCTGGTCATTTACAGAAAAAGTTTGCCAACCCCTGTTTTACAACATTACCAAAATGCCTTAATACTCTAATCTTGTGACTCCCCTGCTCAAATTTCTCCAATGAGTCCCTGCAACAAACATTGCTGGCTCCCTACCAATATCCATTCCTTATTCTTTCTTGCAGAAGAAACACAAGTCTATTGACATAGTATTCCAATCTCCCTCCTCAGCTTCAGAAAGAGAAATGATTATTCTAAGCTAATGACATACTTACATTTGCTTTTCCAGTGCCTGGTTTAGGGATGAGCATGTGGTGTGACCTATCCAATAAAATGTTACAGGAAGTCCACTGCATGCTTCTAAGATTTCTCCCTATTTAAAAGACATGTGTGAAGAAAAGCAGCCCTTGTGATGTTGTGTTGTGAGAACAAGATGTTTGGAACTGTTGTGGATTAGCCAACCATGAAAGGAGACACGAAGCACAGCTGAAAGAGGGACAAGGGGAACTCTAGTATATCACTGAACAACCAAAACAACTCTGGTTCCTACTGTTTTAGCCACTGCTGATCTAGTATTTGCAGTCCAAAGCATTCTACCTCACTAGAAGATATTGAAGGTAAATTTCCCATGGCCTCCAGGATAAGACCTACTCATTTCAATAGTATTAAAAAGTCTATCATAAACTTGCCTTAGCTAGGTATTCACCTCATTCCCAACCTCTCTTATCTCACACTTTTTTGTACTAGCAAAAGTGAACTGCTCATAAACCCTACAAAGTTCACTTAAGCATCTTGTCTTTTGCACTTGCTGTTCTTCCTC
Source organism: Nomascus leucogenys (assembly GCF_006542625.1). Classification (NCBI taxonomy): domain Eukaryota; kingdom Metazoa; phylum Chordata; class Mammalia; order Primates; family Hylobatidae; genus Nomascus; species Nomascus leucogenys. The sequence goes on along the minus strand of NC_044388.1, from coordinate 47,990,716 downwards.
CCAAACAGGCAATCTCATTACATGTTCCTTCTGCCAAACACACAATCTCATTAAATGTTCCTTCTGCCAAACATCATTCTTCTACTTCTGTACGTAGAAAAATTCTACTCACTCTGCATGCTTACCTTAAATCCTATCTACTTTTTTTAAAGCTTTCATTTCTCATCACATATGTCTGGCACATAGTCAATATAATATATAATAAATCATAATTATAAGCTTCCAGTGGGCATCTAGCACACAACAAGCACTGAATAAGGTAGCAACATAATAAAAATGACAATGATAATAACAAACTCCTGTCTGTATTTTTAATTGTTTCTGTTCTCTATCATTAGAAAAATGCTTAGTACCTAAAAGATATTTTATAGTTATTTGTTAAGTGGACAAGTGAAAACATAAAAATATTTTCTTTGTAAATTCTGTTGAAAAGGCACAGAAATGAAATAGAGACAGCTCTATTCTATTATGAGCACCTTAAACATCAAAACTACATCTATTCCATCTTTGTCTCCTGCAATGTACACAATCTAACTTACAGAAGCTCTTTGATAAACATAGGGCTAAATTAAAGGTGTCCTTATAGAGTCTGGATTGTACAGTGCATTAGGCATCCACATCCAGGTAGCATACTAGCATTTTTCTTACTGTGAAACATTTTTGTACTTTTATTATAATCTGCTGAGCCTAGAGTTGGGCAATTTGTGTATTTATTATGACAATCTTTTGGCAAATGGCAGCAGAGCATCTTGTTCTAACAAAATTACTGTTATCATGACAATTAACCAGCAGGTGGAAGAATACATCTTGCTCCAACAGAGTAAATCTATCTCTTTCGATTTCAAATTAGGAGGAATTAAGTCAGTAATAGTGAGATCTTGTTGGTGCAAGCATATGTAACACAACCTGTGCTTCGCTTTCTTTCGTGATCAAAACTTCCTTACTTTTACTTTTTTATCTGTGATAGGACCACCCAGATCAGGCATCCACAACTCCCAGGCCACGGACTGGTACCAGTCCATGGCTTGTTAGGAGCCATACCACAGAGTAGGAGGTGGGAAGCAAGCAAGCCAGGTAAGCTTCATCTCTATTTACAGCTACACCCCATGACTCATATTACTGCCTGAGCTCCACCTCCTGTCAGATTAGTGGTTGCATTAGATACTCACTGGAGCATGAACCCTGTTGTGAACTGCCCATGTGAGGGATCTAGGTTGTGTGCTTCTTATCAGAATGTAATGTCTGATGATCTGTCACTGTCTCACTTTGCCCCCAGATGGGACATCTAATTGCATGAAAACAAGCTCAGAGCTTCCACTGATTCTACATTATGGTAAGTTGTATAATTATTTCATCATATATTATAAGGTAATAATAATAAAAATAAAGTAGCACAATAAATGTAATGTGCTTGAATAATTCTGAAACCATCCACACCTTCACCTAGTCCATGGAAAAATTGTCTTCCACAAAACTGGGCCCTGCTGCCAAGAAGGCAAAAAGGTTGGGGACAACTGACCTAAAGTAATTCACTGTCAGAAGTCTTACCTGGATTGCTATTTCCAGAAGAGTTTTTTGGCATATGGTTTTCTTTGTAGTCTGAAAGTAATTGGCAAATTCTATGTATAAAAATATAATAAATAAAATTACTATTCTAATACTGATTTGAAAAATGCTTACCAAATGCAAAAATTCTTTTGAGTATTTCAAACAATACCAGAATATCAGAACTTAACAATATTATCCCATACAGTTCTGTGTACATTCTACAAACCTCTCATTAAGCTTCTAATTAAAGAAGAAAAAAAGTAAGATGAAATACTCATAAATCAAGGGCATTATGACTCAGTAAACTAACTTGCATTAGCTTGACATAATAGAAAGTGTCCCAACTCTGCATAAAGCCTAGCTCCATAATGAACAGCTGATCTATACCTATGCCTATTTGCTCAACTTCTTCTTGGACAAGTTACTTCTCTTAGGCTCAATGTCTTCTTCTACAAAGTGAGGACTTCGCTGCCTTATTTCACTAGGTTGTTATTTCTACAAAGTGAGGACTTTGCTGCCTTATTTCACTAGGTTGTTATTTCACTAGGTTGTTATAAAGGCTTAACAAGATAACATTTTTTAAATGCTCAGAAAAATAGTAGAGCAATTAAATAATCTGTTCCTAAACTTTATACTGAAATTATCTTGGAATCCCAAATAAAACCCAATGTATATTTTGTTCATAGGCCCTAATATGCAAATATTGTAGTTTTCAGGAAATGTTAAGTCCTAATTTTCCTTATTAGATGTCCTACTCTTTATGGCTTATAATTCAGGGAATCTCAACTATTTCATAGTTTGTAACTAAATTTGTTCATAAATATCTCATTAAAGTAGAAAACATGATTGCCCACTGTTACAGAGTTTATCAATCACAACAAGGGCAGAAAATCCAATGGATGTCAAGACCTGGCTTGGACCAATGATCCTTCTCTACAGACTCAAACTCTAAACCAGAAGATGTTTGTTAGGACGATGCTTCATCTCTGTGCTCATCTCCAGCTGACATGGAAGACCAAAACCCTACTTTTTTTTCTTTTGTTTTTAGGTTCCATGAAGAAGTTGTAAGTTGACCTTCTTGAATTTTCAAGACACATCCTAGAAATGTATTTTTCACACAACACCCCACATATTATTCAGCTCTGGGGTCATCTCTTAGACCACCTTACATGAATATTTTTGTAGCAAAAAATCACAATTTCAATATTTAGGTGGCACCCATTTTGCTTTGATTCACACCATTTCCTTGGAGCTAGTCAGAAAATAGTCAAATGACCTTCCAGTGACTGCGCAACACTTGGAATGCTTCAAAAATTGGTTCAGCCTCCTTACACAGGCACCATGCTAATTTTCTTTGTATTGTTCCAATTTTAGGATGTGTGCTGCCTAAGCAAACACAAAGCTCTACTTTTACACATGCACAGTGATGAATCATGGACAAGGTTTGGCTCTAAGTCCAACTAACCTACTTGAGATCCTGAGAAATCTCTTAAATATCTTCCAGTGAGGTAGAATTTAAAAATATTTTTAAATCTTGAGGAAGAGATGCAAGTAGCTTAGGAGATTCTCATTATTATGGAAAATGGATAATTCAAGGGGTCAACTACAACTGGGTGCTCACTGCTCTGGCGAAGGTTAATATGGGACTTTCTACTGCCTAAGATACTATACATGATATAAATGTGCCTCAGGGTACAGATATGGTAGCAAAGAAGAATAAACAAACACTGACCTCTTTCTGCCACATTATTTGAACCTCTCTGACAGTTTAGAACAAGCCCAACTAATATCTGCTAGAGAAAAGACCAACATGGGACTCAAAGGATCTCTTACCATGATGGTCTCAGTTAAGTGTAGGATAAGATGTGGGTTCCACATCAGGTTTTGAATGTGGGTGGAAGGGTCAATTTGCTCACTTTGTGTGTGGATAAAGCCAGGATGCTAAGCTGCCAAAGCAGGGTGCTGGTGCTTTGAGAACAATGGCTGAGCACATAGGCATAGGTATGTGAATGTAAAAAATGTTATAACTTTGAAGTCCATGTATGGATCACCATGAAGACTTGAGGGATTTGAATCAGTAAGGGCATCTTGATGTCAAAGGTCAACCATTACCAGGCAGCAGGACCAGTTTTGGTGGCAACGATGCAGCAACAGAATCAACAGAAACAAAAGAATGATTAAAATGTCCTTTTTTTCTCCTCCTTATGACTTGAAAAAAAGGACTGTCTTCCTTGGACTTAGTGAATCCCTTTGGTTCTCGAAAAATTCAGGGAGTGTATAGGAGACAGTCCCCAGAAGACAGTACAAGACTTTCTCCTAAACTGGACATTTCAAGACCCAAATAACTAACTAGAAAAATTAAAGATATGACACTATTTTTTATCCCATGCGTAGGTGTTATACATGGAGTGAAATGAACAATGTTGGAATATCTAAGGATAAAGGTCTTAAAAGTCCCGAGATAAAGAATCCTGCACCCATTGGTACTTCTAACTAGTCTAGTTTTTTGTTTCATTTCTAGCTGATGCAGTGGACTAATTCACTGCCACTCTAAAACTACCTGAACCAAACTATCACATCTCACCTGATATGTAAGATGCAATCATTATAATTATTTTAAACCTCAATTTAGTTTTAACTAGCCTTTTAGTGTAAACACTTACATATTATGATGACTAGAAACCGCATAATCTTCAGCAGTTTGTCCAAATACATCTTGAGAAAATACATCAATATTTTGCTGAAGTAGAAGGCTAAGTATACTTGCTGATCCACAACGTACAGCAAGTATGAGGGCAGTTCTAAAATAATATAGAGATAATTTCTCCCTTAGGAACTTTAAGTGATTTTAAAAGCTAATTCGATATACTTTACCAATTTAATATCTTGCCTGTCCATGCAGAATTAAACATTTACATGTACTAAAAGACATAAGCATCTTGGGTGCTCAAGTGTTCATCTTTGTAAAATACCATCAAGGTTAAAAGGAAGGGACAAAAAAGAAACCTCTTATCTCAGTGGGGTATTGCATAGTAGAAGCTACTAATTTAAAGGCTTTTGATGGGCAAGAAACTATGCTAGGGCTGCTTATCTGAAGTAGACAAAGATTTAAGTGAAGATTTCTTCCCAGCTTCCCTAGACTGATACCCTGTAATAGAAAATCAGCTAGGGATCAGATAAATAAGAGCTATCTGCGTGCTGAAAGCAGTAATAACAATAATGGTAAGAATAGTGGTCATAGTAGTTTCAGTTAATGAATACCAATAAGCATGTGCTAGGCCCTGAATTAAATGCTATAAAAAGATATATATAAAGATATATATAGATAGATAGATAGATATATCTTTCTTACTATGCACAGCTAACTTTGAAGGATATATTCTCCTCCTTTTCATACATGACAACATATTTGGTGGTAAATAACATTAGCAGTGTCACACACCTAGCAGGTAAGAAAGCTGGGAATTAAAGCTAGTCTTGTGTGAATGTAAAGCCTAGCTCTTTTCTCTTTATCACCCACCTATGGCTTGCCTTCATGAAAGGAAAAGTGCATCCACTTAAAACTATCTTCGCTCCCTCTCTCCATACTAATTAAAAATAAAAACATCAAAATACACAGGAAATAAAAAAGGAAAAAAGCTGATGAACCCACAGTATGTGGGAATAGCAATTAATTGTCAAGTAGGGATAAGCTAACATTAATATTCTTTAAAGAAAGCAACTTAAAGCAGAGTCATTCAAAAGACAAAATTATTTGCAACTCCTACTTATGTTTAATATAGCAATATTTAGTGGAAAACCATATAAGAAGCAGAGGTTAAAAACTACTAGAAAGGGTTAAGAAGTTCAAGACTAAGTCATAAACTGAAAGTTGAAGTTCACACTTTCTAAAACTAATATGAAATCCCTTTAGCTAACATAAGAACATGTAACCAATAACATCACATAACAAATAACATCAGTCAATATAATAAGATGAATCCTACTAAAACTGTTCTTTTTGTTGCCCAGTCTGAATAACTGAATTTTTTTTCTATTTAACTGATTTGTGTTGCTACTGATCACTATGTCCCAATAAGTATAAGTTAATCTTATTAATTTAATATTTATGACTTGAGTGACTGTTATCAATCTAGAACACAGAGATTAAAAGAAATAACTATACCTTCCAAACCTATCAAGCACATTTAAATTAGCTTTTTTCTTGATTAAAAATTTCACCATTCGCTGTTTTTGTCCATGTACAGCAAGCAAAAGTGGTGTGAGGCCACCCTGTAAAACAATAGAAACCAAAAACAATACGTAACTCAAAAAATTATATATTTCTCAACTGAATTGGAAACTTTATATAAAGATCCTATGGACTTACGCTCATAGAAAGTAAATAAAATATAGTGGTTTCCTTCTCACTCTTCTGTGCTTTCCCACACACTGCTCCTTCCCTTGGAAACACCCATCCTCTGCCTCACCACATTAACCCTGGTCATCTTGAAAACTCACTTTAAACATTTACTGGTTTCAAGAATCTTTGCTTCTATCCCAGCATTTGGCATGGTATTATTGGATGATAATAATTTTTCACATCTAAACAAAAATCTTCTTGAGGGCAGGGTCTGTATCTTTTATCTCTATATCCTCAAACCCTGTGACAAATTGTTGTGTATAAAGCAAGAATTTGCATGTAAAATACTTGTTCAGTTTCAGATGTTTTACCCAAAAAATCAAGCTCCAATGTGCAGTAAAAAATTGCTATTAAGGCTCATACTGCCCATTTCAAGAATTTTTCCCACATTTATACATTTGAAATCTATTTATATTTAATTTTCCTGATTGTTAACTAAATAATCAGTTCATAGGACTGCTGAAACTAAATTAACAGAATTCCTATATGTATTCTTAATAACTCCATAGTTTTTATTGTTTAATACTGTCATCCTGATTATGCCAAAGCTCTACAAACTTAAGAGACATACTGGATAGTCCACAATATGGCTTTAATTGACAAAAATGGTTTAGAATTTGCTACACTTTTAGTTGGGAAAACTCTGCTCTTAGTAATGACTTACTGACGTAAGCACTTGAAGAACAAAGAGACACAAAATCCTGAGAGGGCCAGCCTCTACTTATTGAAAGAATACTCGCTGCAAATTTCTAAAGGCCTTCTGAATGGCAGTGAATAACTGATGGTAGGAAGGAAAAGGTATTATTCTGTAGGCTGATAGATACTACCAATAATATTCATTTTAATGTCCCAACCACAGAGATGAAAGTCAGACTAGGCCAGGCATGGTGGCTCACAACTGTAATCCTAGCATTTTGGGACACTGAGGCAGCTGAATCGCTTGACCACAGGAATTCAAGACCAGCCTGGGAAACACGGCAAAAAACCCATCTCTACTAAAAAAAAAAAAAAAAAAAAAAAAAAAAAACTGGAGGTGGGAGGACCACCTGAACTTGGGGAGGTCAGGCCTGCAGTGAGCTGTGATTGCACCACTGTGCTCCAGCCTGGGAAACAGAGTGAGACCCAGTCAGAAAGAAAGAAAGAAAGAAAGAAAGAAAGAAAGAAAGAAAGAAAGAAAGAGAGAGAGAGAGAGGGAGAGAGAGAGAGAGAGAAAGAAAGAAAGAAAGAAAGAAAGAAAGAAAAGAAAGAAAGAAAGAAAGAAAGAAAGAAAGAAAGAAAGAAAGAGAGAGAGAGAGAGAGAGAGAGAGAAAGAGAGAGAAAGAAAGAGAAAAGAAAGAAGAAAGAAAGAAAGAAAGAAAGAAAGAAAGAAAGAAAGAAAGAAAGAAAGAAAGACAGAAAGACAGACAGACTAATATTACTGGAAAGGAAAGATTTAAAGGAATTTACACATATCCAACTCCAACTCTTCTAGAGATGTCTTAAGTTTCTGAGATATGAGAATTTACATATTACACTTATCTATTCAGTGGTTCTTAAGCAGAAGTGTATCTGCATTTTAAGAAATTTGTTGTTGTTGTTTTGTTGTTGTTGCTGTCATTGTTGTTATAGACATGGTCTCGTTATGTTGCCCAGGCTAGATTCAAACTCTTGAGCTCAATCAATCCTCCCACCTCAACCTCTCTAGCACCTGGGAGGGAGGCATCCATAACCAGCATGCCTGCATTCAAGGAAACATTTTTAAATGTACATATCCAGGCTTTATTAGACTTACTGTATCAAAATCTTCAGGAGAGGGTCTAGAGTTGTAGATTATTTTAAAATGTTCCTCAAGTTACTGAGATGCACAATTCTCGTTGAAAACTAGTGCAACAGACAATTACTTCAGTCTCATCTCTCACCCACATGGCCAATTCCCTTTATCATTTGAGCTTTTGGCCAAAAAAATGAAAGAGTGAGAGACTCATTTGCTGAAAACACCACTTAATTTCCCTGGATGGGGTTAGAACAGGGCCTAGTGAACTCAAAATCCAACTTGATCTTATTACTTATAAGCTCTTTATCTCCCACCTTCCCATCAAGACATTCTAGATTTGAAAGCAGAGTTTAGACTCTAAGTGGCCATTTCTACCAGAATAGGATAATAAGTCAAATAATTCCCTGATATTCCCTCTGCTCAAGGGTTTCCCATTACATTACCACCTATTCACTGCCAATCTGCTTCCTCAGAGGGCTCCTAAAATTAATCTCTAGGCAGTTTACAACCCACTAACTCCCTCTCCCAAACTAAAAAAACTGTCATTCTCTAAAACTGAAGAGAACCTTGTCTCACCACGCAAAGGAAAGAAATGAACAAACAATAAAAAAAAGCACACACACACAGAATCTCTTCATGGACTTTTTCCTCCGTTACCTAATTTCCAAATTGGCCTCTATATTTCTGATTGCTCTCCTTTTCATTTTCTATTTCTGCCTTATGAGCAATCAGAAATATCTTAAGCCTTGCCACTAAAAGATACATCACTTCATATCTATTACTTTTTTTTTAGGAACTTGCCAAAGCAGCAAGATTTCTATTCACTGAAACATGTTTTAGTTTTCTTGGAGTTTTAATGAAAAACTTGCTTCCAGGGCAAATTTTGTCATTTTACATTGATTAGGGAAAAGAAAACCTGGAAGGGAAAAATTGAAAAAAAATAAGTATTACCTTTTATAAATTCAGTGTTTTCAAAAAAATTTTACCACAAGTGCATAAAAAAAGCTGTACCTGCTGATGTCTCTTTAAAAGTAACAATTTTTAAAATTAAATCTTAGATAATTAAGTCATTTCAAAATATTTTCATTCGGGTTATGCTTGAGCTTCCAATATGGCAAACTGACCCTTACACAAGTCGATGTTAAAACAAATGCATTCCAGTATTTTGAAAATAAAATTGGTAGATCTATACCTTGTTTTTTGATTCAATGTCAGCACTGTATAAAAGCAGTGTTTTGGCCATTAATTTATCTTCATTGTAGACTGCATAGTGTAGAGCGGTATTCCCATATGTATCTGGACGATTTGGATCAGTGCCATGT